>NC_135696.1:555000-1290000 GCF_964276395.1 Gasterosteus aculeatus | reverse complement strand
ACCTCATCTAACACGTGCCCTCAGCTACACAGATGTTCCACCATTTCCCCCCAACAGTCAATGTCCTCCACTTTTATAGCGCCATCAATCAACCCGCCCCAGGTTGCACCATGTGCACAGGGGACACCCATTATGACACTCTCCCCCCTGTATACCTCGTCCAACCCGATGGTGTCACTGCTGACACCATCCCCTGCACAAACACTAGGCCTCACTGCCTGCCCTCCCCTCTAGCATCCAGCACACCTGCAGAGCATGGCAACCATTCAACCCACATACCAACATGGGGACAAAGGTGAGTTTTCACCCACTTTGTCACACATCCCCCCCCCTTACAATGTCACTCCTCGTAGTCACAAGACAAGAAGTCAGCGACGACATTCTGGGGTCCCCGTCTGTACTGGATCTGAAAACCACAAGGCTGGAGAGACAAGTACTTATCTTGTCTCTCTTAGTAATTCGGCATTAGTGTCTTTCATTTTGTGAATCCACTGCACTGCACGATGGTCAGACTCAAGAACAAACTCTTTGCCAATGAGGTAGTACCTCAACATGTCCAATGCCCATTTAATGGCAAGAGCTTCCTTTTCCACTGTTGAGTACCTTATTTCCCTTGGGAAGAGCTTCCGGCTGATGTACTGCACGGGCAACTGGTTTCCATCCTTCTCTTGCAATAACACGGCACAGAGACTTACTCCAGAAGCATCTGTCTGAACAGTAAAGGGAAGAGTGTAATCTGGGCACTGCAAAACCGGTTCTTTACACACACAGTCTTTCATGTCCTTTAGAGCATTCTTAGTTTCTTGATTCCATTTAACCTCTATTGGGCTAGATTTGCCAGTCATGTCAGTGAGTACTGCAGATTGTGACGAAAAGTTTGGGATGAGTCTGTGATACCAACCTACTAACCCCAAGAACGATCGCAGCCTCCTCTTGGTGTTGGGCGGTTGAGAAGCCGCAATCGCCTCAACCTTTTCTACCTGAGGACGGATGGCCCCCCCTCCAATCACACAACCAAGGTACTGGACCTCCGTCTTACCAATGTGACACAGCTCCGTGGATGCGTCTGCAGACATCGGCAAGATGTTGTACATGCTCCTCCCATGTCCGACTGAAGATAACAATATCATCAATGTAAGCTGCTGCATAGTCCTCTGCTCCGCTCAGCACTTCGTCAACCAATCTTTGGAATGTTGCTGGTGCGCCATGTAAACCAAAGGGCATCATTCCGAATCTGAACAGGCCGCTGGGAACCCTGAATGTTGTCAATTCCTTCCTTGCCAGTACCCTTTACACAGGTCAAGGGTCGTTAGGTAGCATTCCCCAACCGCTCAATCAGTTCATCCACCCTTGGCATTGCATAGGAATCAAAGGCAGACACAGCATGTAACTTTGAGAAGTTAACACAAAATCTCAGCTTCGGATCATCTTTCTTTGGAACCAAAACCACTGGGCTACACCACTCACTCCGCAAAGGCTCGATGATTCCTGTAGCCAGCATCTCCTCCACTTCCTGCTTTAATCCTGGGACCAGTCTGGCTGGAATGCAGCAGGTGGTGTCCCTGATTGGCCGCTGCGCTGGTGAATACAGATGAATGTGGTGGTCGATGAGGTTTGTACAACCTGGCTTTAGACTAAAGAGATCTTTATGCATGAAGGCCTGTAGTTTCCTGCGTTTTCCTGGCTCCAGATGACTCAGATCTGGAAACACTGGAGTCTCCGTTGATGTGGGAAAATACTGCTCCTGAAGTTCTTCCTCATCCACAACTGTGCGTGCCCACATTGAAGACTGCTCCGATTGGTCTACCCACTCTTTTAGAAGGTTCACGGACTTGATTCTTTTTCCGCTGATCTGGTAAAAAGAGTTCATACGTAACAGGGCCAGCTTTTTTGTAATCTTATATTGCCCCTGCCACTTAGCCAGGAGACCACTGTCTGATGTTGGTAGCAATAACAGAACTTTCTGGCCCTCCTGGAAAATTCTTCTCTTCGATGCCTTATCATAACTCCTCTTCTGACGCTGCTGTGCGTCCGCCAGATGACCATTGGCTAGCTCCTGATATTGGTTCAGTTTGCCTCTCATTTTCAGGACATACGAGAGCTCACTGCACTGCTGTTGTGGCATAGGACCCTCCCAGGCATCATTCAAGACATCCATGGGACCCCTCACTGGATGTCCATATAGCCGCTGGAAAGGCGAAAACCCTGTAGAGGCTTGTGGAACCTCTCTGTATGCAAACAGCACGAATGGCAGCCATCGGTCCCAATCTGACCCGGAGTAATTCACAAACTTCTTCAGCATAGACTTGAGGGTCTTGTTGAAGCGCTCCACTAGGCCATCCGTTTGTGGATGGTAGGGACTGGTCTTTACCCCCTGAATTTCCAGCATGCTGTACACTTCTTTTAGCAGGCATTAAGGTGAAGTTGGTGCCTTGGTCTGTGATGATCTCCTTGTGGATTCCCACTCTGGAAAACATCTAAATGAGCGAGCCTTGATCTTTTTCAAGGGGAAGGCTTCAGGGTATCTTGTGGCATAATCGCAAACCACCAGTATGTACCTGTGGCCTACACTACACCTTTTTAGTGTACACTAAAGTCTACACCTACCACGTCCATGGCAATGTGGGAAAAGGGTGCATCTATGATGGGCATGCTAATGAGGGGAGCTCTATCTCCATTCCTGCCTGGAGCCGATAACACTGTGGACAAGACCGGCACCATTTTATTATTTCTGCGTTCTGCTGGGGGCAATAGAACCGAGTAACCATTCTCGGAAATGTTTTAGCCTGTCCCAAGTGTCCCGCCCATGGGATAGAGTGGCTCAGGTTAAGGATAATGGGTCTTAACTCTGTGGAATGACTAACTGATCACCAATCTGGCTACGCCGATACAACTTGTCTCCCTTGACCACAAATGCTTCCTTCCCTCTACCCATCCCCTGGGTTGACTCAGGTACACATTTAGCAAACAACGTGACAACTGTGGAGTCCTCTCTCTGTAGCTTAGCAATGTCACTAGGAATCGGAAAAAAGTTTAATTCTACCGGCTTCACCACCTGTTCAGCAACTTTTGTTACCCTTACTCTGTCTCGTCTCCTCTCTCTCTTGCTTTTCCTTTCCTACACACAGCCATACAGTGGCTAGTGTGCTCACCCTCGGGGGACTTCCACATTTGCAAATGGCAGCTCTCCCACTCTGCTGAACTAACTTGTTCTTGCTTGGTTTTCAACCTAGTAACACCTAGCAGATTTTCGCTGGTGCGTTAGCCTCACACGATTGCTTGGCTATCAGTTCTGCCAGAATAGGTAAATCAGAGCCTAACACAACCTGATAGGGCAGGTGCTTAAAAACTCCTAATGGAAGCAAGTAGTGTTGACCTTCAACTTGAATAGCTACCTCAGCTATGGGGTAACGTACATTGTCACCATGAATACAGAAAACATCAACTGTCCCTCTACATAAAATGAAATCCCTTGGGAGCCTGTCCTGTCTGACTAGGGTGTGATTACTTCCGGAATCTAAGAGGGCTACACAGGGCCTGTCTTCAATTAACACAGCTATGCTCTGCTCTGCACTGTGCGCGGGTGTCTTTTGTTTGCAGGCAGCGTGCAGTGTGGTTTCACCGCGGTCAGTGGGCTCACAGGCTCACTCGACATCGGCCGTTTGTCTGAACAACGTAGTGCAGCACTTTTGGATGGACGATGATTTCTTGCAGTGAGACGTGGTATTTAAGGAAATTAACAAAAAATTCTGGTATTACAAAAGAAGGAAAGTAACATCGGCCACACCAGAGGAACTCTGCTGGCCTCTATTGAAAAGGTGAAAATGATGAAGCAAATAAGGTGAAATAAGAAGCTGAAGAAAAACTAAATGACATGGAGCTAAATCCTGATTGTACATTTGTTATAGCTGCTGGACTCTGAATTAGTTCTTTGGCCCCGACCGGTTGGCCAATCAGTGGGACAATATTTCATTCCTTGTGTCACAAAATTAAGAGCCAAAGTTAATTAACTTTATTTGCAGGGAATAAGTAATGTAACTGTTTATAGTCTATAAGAAAACACTTACTTGAAGACATGTTTTTGTTCTGCACAGTGACCAAATATTTAAATAAAGGTTTGAATAAAGGAAAAACCTAAAACAGGATTGGGTACATTGCCTTGGCTCCTACGCTCATTGCTATGTGAACCAAGTTAACTTTAAACATTCATTTAACTTGTGTGTTTAATCCAGCAGATTCATCAATGCACAAGTGAACCTGTTTGCACTGGTTTGCTAAATGAAAAGTACCCTTTTAGAGTAATACATGTGATTACTTTAATCTAAACTAACAAGCTAAAACGTTTAACTGTTTCTTACATCTTTCATCTTCTTTGTCAGTTGTGAGATAATCGAGATGTTAAAACAAACATTAATCAAACTGTCAGACGTTTTTAACGTGGAAAATCTCCTTCAATGTTGTAAATTGTAACTGCAGCAACAGTATCGAGCAGCGAGCACATTTTGATAAAATCTCAAAAATGTTCATTGAACATCAAAGCGGTATACAGCAGTATATGAGGAGGCCTTGTGTATTAGCTAGCACATCTCAGCTGGTAGATCCCTTCTGGATGGAGACGTTCTCTACGGCTTTTTCTAATCTCTCCAACTTCCTTACTTGAACCTCTTTTATCAAACATTGATTTCAAGCAAACCATATCTAATCTTTTATTGGAGCCAAGCGAAGTATCAGGGAACCAGTAACAACTATTTATCCTCTATCTGAGCTGGTGAATCACGGGAAGGTGGTGTCCCAGATAAAGAAGATGTCCCCAGGGTGCCGGTTTCCTTAGCTAAGACATGTGGTGTCACTGTCTCACAGGAGACAGCGCGACATGGTCCTCACCAAAGCCCATGCTCTCAGGTAATCAAGGTGAGGATCGAGGGGTTTGACTATGTGATGTTTGTCACATCGGATGATGGGAGGTGTTTCCGTTGTGGTGGAGAGGGACACCTGGCGAGGGTTTTTCCGGAGAAGAACCCCTCCACTCGGGACCAGAACCGGGGGGAGGCCAGGGAGGAAGAGGGAGCAGGTGAGGACCAGCCACTTACTAGTAAGTCTAGTGGGTGAGGAGATGGGGGAGGCCCAGCAGGTGGGTGAGGAGTTGGGTGAGGTGGTCACTGTGGAGCTGACTGTGGGGACGGGTGAGGCCCAGCCGGTCGGTCAGGTTGGTCAAGGGGTGAGTGTGGGGAAGGGTAAGGCCCAGCCGGTTGGTCAGGTGAGTGAGGGACTGAGTGTGGGGATGACTGTGGGGATGGGTGAAGCCCAGACGGTCGTTCGGGTGGGTGAGGGGGTGAGTGTGGGGAAGGGTGAGGCCCAGCTGGTCAGTCAAGGGGGTGAGGGGGTGAATGTAGGAGTGGACCATCACCAGCATCAAGTAGAAGGAGAAGTACAGCATTGTGCTCCAGTAGAAGTGAAACGCCAGCAGGGTTACATATTTATATAGTCATACAAATGTATACACACATATAATGTTCGTAAAGACACAATTACATACAACATGGCTACACAGGTATTCCAGGAATGTGCCGCTGTGGACTTTAATGTCACGTGCACATGTGTCTGGTTTTTATGTTCTCGGGTTAATAATGATAATGCAATAAACATGTATATAGACGTGCAGGTATTCAAGTCTTGTATTCAAAAGCATTCAATATGCAAGTATGTAATCAAGATGATGTACTATTGTAAAAGGAAAAGTAGTATAATATAGTAGGCTTTTGTTGGCAGTTGACATAAGGATCAATCATATTATGTTGTTCATAACTTTAGCATTTTTGTATCACATATACAAAAAAAATTGTGTTATTTACACTTCTTTGATTTTATTGGATAGTACAGTAAAGAGAATAAAGAACGTGAAAATATAAACAGTTTAATATAAAATATCAATCAAGTGTTAATAGAGACAAACAAGGATTTTTCCCCTAAATGGTTGATTTTAGTGTCTTCTACCTCTGCCACATGAGTAAAAACCTCAGTCTAAAGAAAATAAAACATTGACCAGCTGTATTCTATCATAAGTCCTACAAAGGCCCACTGGAAGAAGGGCTCAGCAGTAATCTAATGTTTTAACTACAAGAGGAAACCTCAGAAGACCACATGTTTCAGACCAATAGAAACAAGACAGATGAAAAAGCTCCACGTGACCAATCACATTGTAGAGTTTGTTTGACAGAAAAGGCGCACAGGGCGTATAATTTCCAGATACATTTTGAATGCGAGCTCATCTGTGTTTATCATCTATGTAAACCATTAGAGTGAGTTACCACAGCAGCCAAAGACCAGCTACATGTCACTAATAGTGTCCTCTGTAAAACTTCATTTTGGGTTGGAGACTAGACATTTTGACGGTGTTGACCATTTTATTATAATAATTAAATATTCTTATTGATAATATAAAAAACATAAATACAGCAATAATAATAATAAAGTAAATTGGCCACTATAGCGACTTGTTGGAACTGTAAATGAAGCTCACTGTGTTATGGATTGTCTCTGACCCCAAGTGCACGACACCAGACACAGCTTAGGTTTAGCCGGAAAACGGCGTAGTTTACTTCACAAAATAACCAAATACGAGAAACAAACAAAAAAAAAGGCAACTCCAAAAACTTCTCTAGTCCGTGGGCGCTCTTAGTCCAATCAAAAAATGAAAACTCACACGATACTCACAGGGAAAACAAAAACTCTGCGTAGGGAATTCCGGAAGGGTTTCCAAGAGGAGCACAGGGGAAGAACAATCAACCCTCTCTGGGGAAACACAGAGCACGAACTCACAGCGAGCCACTGGCAGATCTGCTTCTTAACCTCCCTGTGGGATGAGCTGACGAGCTGCAGCTGTGGCGATGAGCAGAGCGGCGTCAGGTGTGCGACTCTCTGGCTGGTCGAGCCCTAACACACTGTGTCCAACACGGTCCTTATTTATTTATTTTGAGGAATGCAAACTTCTGGTCCTTCATGTCTATAAACCCCTCAGCATACTGTACGTACTACTGTACAAACACAACAGTGTATGAAATACAAGGCTGTGTAATGTCAAGCCCTCAGTTGGGCTCATCTTATTGTGTTCGTTACAGAGTAATCACGTACGGGAAGCAGGAAGGCGCAGAATACCACAAACATCTTTGCACCAATAGAAAGATCCCACAGAAGAAAATGTTCCACTTGACTGGCCAATCACATTGAACACTTTGTCTTCAAAGGCATCACATCTTTGGGTAAAATCAGTCTGTCTGTTAACTTTCGGTCATCATCACTCATGGACGGGCTGCACACTTTTCTAGTCGCTCTCTTAGGTAAGTCTATGGAGACTTATTTTGGATGTTTTAATTACGCTCTCATTGTTGTTGTGTTGAGCAGAAATCTGCCCCTGCTGTAATGTGAAATCATCCAACACGGAGCACATTTCAATCTGCTTTTACCATTTTCTCTGTTTTCCAGGAGTTGCATCCTGCAGTCATGATTGGATCTCTGGATCAGTGACAGTCAGACCAGGAGACAACATCACTCTCTACTGTGATTGTAAACTATCAACTGGATTATACACAGTGTGGTACAGGAACTGCTCTCATGAGAACCACCCATCTCTCGTCCTTAAAGTAGGTCGTAGTTCATCCACATTAGGATACACTCCGGCCAGTGACACCAAAGATCCTCAGAATTTTCCTCGTTTTCAATTTGTGAAAAACTCTTCTTCTAATTCCTATGACCTGCTGATCATGAACATCACTGATTCTGATGAGGGACTCTACTACTGTGGAACTGAAGAGAAGAACGTGGAGAAAAAAGTTGATTACAAAAGGCTTTACAGCAACTTGACAACAAGGGTCTTAATCAGTAAGTATGCTGCCCTGACTTTGTTCCTGTAAAATGTAATTTGTATAATTTGACTAAACAATTATCACCCAGTAGGAAGATGTAGACAGACTCCATATGTACTTCTATTAACGATCAAAAGGTGAACCAATATGACGTCGTACAGAAAGATTATGGGAATCAACAACCAATCTGAAATAAAACAGTTAATCCAAAGTTAGGAGTTGATCTTTGCACTTTATTCTGAAAAGATCTGAACATCTTATTAAAGCAAGTAGTAATGCTGATGCAGCATGTGTTTCTGCTCTTCTCAATGAATCCTACTGAATGGAATTAAAATCCAGCAGTGACTGTAAAACATATTATATAGTTAGAGTTGACATTACTATTCAGGTCATTTAGCTGACGCTTTTATCCAAAGCGACTAACATTGCATTTTTAACCCAGGATTTTTACATTTTTGCCCGGGGAGTAATTAGGGGTTAGGTGTCTTGCTCGGGGACACTGCGACATGGGACATGGGGGAGCCAGGGTTCGGACCGCCAGCCTTGCGCATCTCTACTCCATGCACCACCATCGATCCCAATTACTTTACAGTACTGTAGTACAGGAACTACTGTCATAATAACCAGCCTTTTCTTGTCCTTAAAGTAAAACATTTCTAAAATCTTCCTTCTCCTTTTCATTTTAAGAGAAAGTATATTTTTATCAATCCCATGACCTACTGATTATGAGAAAGTGAAAAAGGAAACAGCCATAATATGAGTAACATGTTGTTAAAAGTAAATCCAGAGTCTTCCGTATCTTCAGAAATCAAATCAAAAAATGACCATCATCTGCAGATCTGTATATAAAGTCTTAATTTTCTTAAAGACATCTGTTAGTCTGATAGACAGCAGCTCAATGAAATCAATAAAAAAGAGAAAAATAAATCTAGGCTATACGGCATTAATTTATCTAAAATTAAATACATGAATTGTTCAAATTCCAAAGAGATCGCCAGTCTAATTGGCTGGAAACAAAATGAATGTCAAACATTTTACAGCTCAAACATCCTCTGTCGGGTTTTTATTTATTTTAATGATTCTATTTTTGGAACGTGTCAACTCAGCATCTCACACTTTTCGCAACCATCTCTTCATATTTGCAGTTGCTTTAATGCGTCTCAGGCACAGATTCATGATATAAAAGCACAATAGAAGAATGAAATACTATATGTATAACAAACGTCTCATTGTCTCTCAGGGTGAAGATGCATATTTCACTCGAGTTGTGTTCCGGCCTGTGGAGGTAAAAAAACACCAATAGGCAGAGGATGGACGGCATGTTTTCACTCAAGCAGGAACCGAACAAATTTCCTCTTGTTTGCTGTTGTGTGGTTTCAGAGAGTTGTGTGGTTTTGTGTAAGTCGCTTGCTCACAATTTGTTATCAGACTTATAATCAAGTAGACAGCAAAGGTATCATTATTTCTATCCGAAATGTATATATATTTTTTAATCTGTTAAATATTTACTTTTCTAACAATTTTAGCAACAGCGTTATAGCTAACTTTTATTTTTGATTTGTAACATAAAGTTCAAGACTGAGTTGTACAATTTTACATGTAATGAATTAAATACTTTTACAGATGCTGAGTTCTTGTCAACAAGTTGTATGCAAAGGAAACAAAATAATATCGAAGTGCTTAATATATACAGTATATATATTTATATATGCCCGTATATATCTGAACATAATGTGATTGCTTAATAAAATAATACGTAGTCCTTGTCATGAGCAAAGGGTCCATGTAATTTTTATGTCTTTTTTAGCGTTTAGACAATTAAAAATATGGAAAAAGTACTTTTATCCCATATACAGTACGAGTCAAAAAAACAGTAGCTGAGGCCACCGGCAGGTAAGGATTCCAGAACACTGGGGCAAAAAAGGAAGAAGGTGAGCAAGAACAGTCTGTGTGTAACGAAACAATTTGGTGATGAAAGGCAGGAAGACCCGGGTTGATATACGGCAGAGTCCCCTGATGCCAGACACTCAAACAGGTCAGAAAAACGTCCAGTTGGTCCTGAAAAGGTCACTATAACCCGATGGCAAGACACATGGGTAGTGATAAAACTATTGACCGGATAATGGCCCATTTTTACTGGCCAGGCATCTGGTGCCGATGGTGTGCATCCTGCCCGCAGTGTCAGCTGGTAAACCAGCCGGCCATTCTGAGAGTGCTTTGCGACCGCTACCGTTAATGGAGGTGCCATTCGAATGCTTAGGTATGGACTGCGTTGGGCCATTTCACCGGAGGGCATGGTGATATCGCTTTGTGTTAGTTCTGATGGATTACCCAACACGATATCCCGAGGCAGTGCCGTTGCGCAACATCTCCGCAAAGAGTGTTGCGCAGGCTCTGTTTCAGGTCATCTCCTGAGTCGGAATCCCAAAAAAGATTCTGACTGACCAGGGCACATTGTTCATGTCACGCACACTGTGGGGGACATGAATTACTAGGGGTTAAGTCTGTTCGGACCAGTGTTTACCAGGACTGACGGACTGGTGGAATGGCTGATGTGAGATGCATGTAGTGTTAAAACCTGTTGTAAACATTTGTTTGGTTCTAAAAGCCGGGCCTCAAGTGTTTGACCCTGATGTGTAGAGAGAGAAAAATTTAGGGTTTGCAGACCCTCGATCAAAGGAGCATTGTGTGTTACCCTCATCTTCACCTGAGTTCTTATCTCAACTTGATTTGTGGCTTCTCGTAACTGGCACTGAGAACGGTTTTCATGTGTATAAAAACTCAGCGTTTTTACTGCTCGGAGACGCCATTACACAGAACGCTGGAATACTTGCTGGTGTGTTTGACCTCATGCTTGCAAGCAATAGTTAGAGACAGATATCTGGGGAGAATTTCTCATTTTTCTCTTCTAAATAAATGTTAACTTTTTGACATTAATTGATCAACGTGCTGGATCCTTCTCATCAACCAACTCGGGGGGGATCAGAGATCTCGATACTGAATAAAACGTTCATGATTCATAAATTCATTCACGACTATAAACGTGAATGAGATAAATGTCTTGATCCTCTGTTGTTTGCAGTACGGCAGGTTCCCCAGGCCTCCACGGGATTTTCTCCCTTCGAGCTTGTCACGGTGTGGTTTCACTTCCTGTTGTATTTTGTAGTTTTCTGCCACTCGTGTCCCCGGGTAACTTCACTTCCTGCCTTGTCCCGTCATCCCCTGTGATCGTCTAATGGTTTCCACCTGTGTCCAATCACCCATGACCCCTGATCCGACGCCCCGATCCATGCCCCCGACCCCCGAGCCAGTGCCACGATCCATGCCCCCGACCCCTGAGCCAGTGCCCCGATCCATGCCCCCGGTACCAGTGCCCCGGTCCATGCCCCCGGTACCAGTGCCCCGGTCCATGCCCCCGGTACCAGTGCCCCGATCCATGCCCCCGACCCGACCAGTGCCGCGATCCATGCCCCCGACCCGACCAGTGCCGCGATCCATGCCCCCGACCCGACCAGTGCCGGCCCCGCGATCCATGCCCCCGACCCGACCAGTGCCGGCCCCGCGTTCCATGCCCCCGACCCGACCAGTGCCGGCCCCGCGTTCCATGCCCCCGACCCGACCAGTACCGGCCCCACGTTCCATGACCCCGACTCGGCCAGTCCCCGCTCCGAGACTCTCGGCCCCGACCCCGACTCGGCCAGTCCCCGCTCCGAGACTCTCGGCCCCGACCCCGACGCGGCCAGTCCCCGCTCCGAGACTCTCGGCCCCGACCCCGACGCGGCCAGTCCCCGCTCCGAGACTCTCGGCCCCGACCCCGACTCGGCCAGTCCCCGCTCCGAGACTCTCGGCCCCGACCCCGACGCAGCCAGTCCCCGCTCCGAGACTCATGGCCCCGACGCCCCCAGTCCCCGCTCCGAGACTCAGGCTCCCTCCTTCCCGTCCCATGGTCCTCACCCACCCTCCCGTTGGTGATTTGAGGGCCGTCTGGGATCCAGCCCTTGAGGGGGGGGGCATGGGGTGGGTTATGGGGGGGGCTGAGCCGCCGCCGCCGACTGCGGAGGTGTTCCGTGTCCCCGAGCCGGAGCCGACTGCGGAGGTGTTCCGTGTCCCCGAGCCGGAGCCGACTGCGGAGGTGTTCCGTGTCCCCGAGCCGGAGCCGACTACCCCGGACGTTTCCCGTGTCCCCGAGCCGCCGGCGACTACCCCGGACGTTTCCCGTGTCCCCGTGCCTCCAATTCCAGAGACGTTCCGGAGCCGGCCAAATGGCCGTCCGCCGGGCCGACCACCGGAGGCTCCCTGGCAGTGTGCCTGTCCGCCGGGCCGACCACCGGAGGCTCCCCGGTCGTCTGGCCGCCCGCCGGGCCGCCCGCCAGAGTTTCCCGGGTGGTCCGACCAACGTCTCGGGTTTCCCTCCCCCCCACCCCTTGTTTTGCTCTAGTGTGAGCCGCCTGGAAGTCGGCCCTTGAGGGGGGGGGTACTGTCACGGTGTGGTTTCACTTCCTGTTGTATTTTGTAGTTTTCTGCCACTCGTGTCCCCGGGTAACTTCACTTCCTGCCTTGTCCCGTCATCCCCTGTGATCGTCTAATGGTTTCCACCTGTGTCCAATCACCTGCACCTCCACGTCATTGTCATTTGCCACGCATGTCCGTGTCTCTCGTCGTTTGCGGTTCCTGTCTCCCGTTTTGCCCCTTGCCCTTTTGTTTTTGCTGTTGACTATTAAAGTCCCTTTTCCTTTTGAACTCTGCGTCTGAGTCCTGCCTCCCACCCACATCCCCTGACAGAGCTGCTGTTTGGCAGGAAAGCACGAGGGGTGCTCGACCTGCTTAAGGAACACTGGGAGGAGGGTCCGAGCCCCGGTAAGGAAGAAATTCAGTAAGTCCTGGACCTGCGAGCCAAACACCACACACTGGGTGAGTTGTCACGTGAGAATTTGCTTTAGGCCCAGGAGCGTCAACAACGGCTGTACAACAGAGGGGCCAAGCTGAGACAATTTGCACCGGGAGAAAAAGTACTTTCATTGCTTCATTCTTCCAGCTCAAAACTCCTTGCCAGGTGGCAAGGGCCCTTTGTGGTCCCACGGCGAGTGGGGGATGTCGACTACGAGGTGGTGCGATCTGACAGGGGCGGCGTTACACAGATCTACCACCTCAACCTCCTCAAACTATGGAGGTAGGCGGAGTCCGTGTGCCAGTTTGGGGAGCCCTGCTCTGTACGGTTCTGTGTGGTCTATCGCAGGATGAATGATGTGTCACGGTTCAATGCATACACGATGCCCCGGGTCGACAAACTCCTGGACCGATTGGGCACCGCACGTTTTTTTACGACACTGGATTTAACCAAAGACTACTGGCAGATTCCCTTGTCACCAGCGTCCCGGGAAAAGACGTCTTTCTCCACTCCGTTTGGATTAGACCAATTCACCACACTTCCCTTTGGGTTGTTTGGTGCCCCGGACCCTTTTCAACGCCTCATGGACCGGGTGCTGCGTCCACATGCTGCATATGCTGCCGCCTACCTGAACGACGTCATCATACACACCACCACCTGGGCGGAGCATGTGCAGCGGGTAGGTGCGGTGCTGGAGTGCCTGAGTCAGGCACCAACCCGAA
Source organism: Gasterosteus aculeatus (assembly GCF_964276395.1). Classification (NCBI taxonomy): domain Eukaryota; kingdom Metazoa; phylum Chordata; class Actinopteri; order Perciformes; family Gasterosteidae; genus Gasterosteus; species Gasterosteus aculeatus. The sequence continues at coordinate 1,276,528 of NC_135696.1, read as the reverse complement.
GTGTAAAATTGGGCGGAGGGAGGTACGGTATCTGGGGTACCACTTGGGTGGCGAGCGGGTGCGCCCTCAGGTGGACAAGACTGCGGCTATCGCTGCCTGCCCAAGACTAAAAAAGCAGTGAGGCAGTTTTTGGGGCAGACAGGGTATTACAGGAGATTCATCCCGGGCTTTGCGGAGCTGACCAGCCCCTTGACTGATCTGACCCAGAAAGGTCCCTCAGATCTGGTCCAGTGGACCGAGCGGTGCCAGTGGGCGGTTGAGGAGGTGAAACGGGCTCTCTGTGGGGAACCGCTTCTCCATACACCTGACTTTTCGCTCCCTTTTACCCTGCAGACTCCCTGAGTAACGACTTCCTGGGAGGCCAATTTACCCTCTTTTCGGATCACGGTCCGCTGCAGTGGCTCCACCACATGAAGGATACCAACGCCCGGATAACTCGGTAGTTCTACAGCCTTTTAACTTCAAGGAGGTCTACAGGCCGGGAGCGCAGATGGTTGTGACCAGTTACTGGGATGGGCAGAGATTTTATCATTGTTGACCTGAGTGCGTGTTGGGATGCTAAATATGCTGGGGTCTGACCATGTAATGCTCTATAAGTGAGAGCTGATTTCCAAGTGCACCCCATGTGCTGTATGCAAAGACGAGGTCTGTAGCTGTTTAATCCATTAAAGACTGAACAGGACCTACAAACAAAAGTACGGTCTCCTCTACAAACTGTTGATTTAGGCCAAGATCCCGCCACAAGCAGATGGTTGATGACAGTTTATTGGGGTTTAAATTGGGGTGAATATTTATTATTTGGAAAATCCTTCTTTAATAAAGACTTGCATGAAAAGTCAGATTTAGTCAGATTGCAGCAGCGTGCTGAAATGGAAACAAGTAAAAGTGTACAATAAATGTTCATGCCACAGGATATGGAAAAACAGCTACCTTCATCCAGGTCATGTTTTCTTCTCATACAGCCACGAAACAGCAGTCACACAAAACAGTTTATTTGTGGCGAGTAGATCAACAGAGAATCAGAGGCTGAACGAGGAAACAGCATGAAGTGTGAACGTCAATGCAGGCATGTGTAGACACACACCCACATAGCGGTACCACTGCAACCACAGCATCAGTGATATCACACCGTGTTCCAGCCCCAATGTAAAGACAAGTGTGTTTGATAGTTCCCACCATGAAGCTTTGACACTGTGCGTTTCTATCCGTCCTCTGAGATGATGTGTGTGAACGTAGACCAACACACGTCTCCTGTTGTGTTTAGGTGGTCCAAAATAATCCTTTGTCTCATTTTTAGACGAGCCATAAACTGTCTTTTTGGTAATCATTGATACTTGACATCTTATAGATCTTTCTAGAGACTGTAAATGATGATGATGATGATGATGATGATGAACGTCTGCAGGCAGTTTGGCCTCTGAAGCAGGACGGAGAGCAACAGCTTGTCAAGGTATGCAAAGACATCGACAACATGCTAGTCACTCAATGCTAACAACTTCTTTATCAGTTCTCACAAACGCAACAAAAGGACATCAGGATTTCAATCATATCACATGTTTAAAGCCGAAAATCAGCAAAAAAAGGGAGCAAATATCACTTTGAGATATTCTCAATAAAACCTACGTACATTAGCCGTTAGCTCCAGTGCTGCTAGCATTACCAGCTCTCCTCCTGCCAATTTAAAAAAGATGAGTTTGAGATGAGCGACTAGAAACAATTTAAGTCATAATATAATTTCCAGATACATTTTGAATACGAGCTCATCTGTGTTTATCATCTATGTAAACCATTAGAGTGAGTTACCACAGCAGCCAAAGACCAGCTACATGTCAGTGTCCTCTGTAAAACTTCATTTTGGATTGGAGACTAGACATTTTGACGGTGTTGAGCATTTTATTATAATTAAATATTCTTAATGATAATATAAAAACATAAATACAGCAATAATAATAAAGTAAATTGGCCACTATAGCGACTTGTTGGAACTGTAAATGAAGCTCACTGTATCCAACACGGTCCTTATTTATTTATTTTGAGGAATGCAAACTTCTGGTCCTTCATGTCTATAAACCCCTCAGCATACTGTACGTACTACTGTACAAACACAACAGTGTATGAAATACAAGGCTGTGTAATGTCAAGCCCTCAGTTGGGCTCATCTTATTGTGTTCGTTACAGAGTAATCACGTACGGGAAGCAGGAAGGCGCAGAATACCACAAACATCTTTGCACCAATAGAAAGGTCCCACAGAAGAAAATGTTCCACTTGACTGGCCAATCACATTGAACACGTTGTCTTCAAAGGCATCACATCTTTGGGTAAAATCAGTCTGTCTGTTAACTTTCGGTCATCATCACTCATGGACGGGCTGCACACTTTTCTAGTCGCTCTCTTAGGTAAGTCTATGGAGACTTATTTTGGATGTTTTAATTACGCTCTCATTGTTGTTGTGTTGAGCAGAAATCTGCCCCTGCTGTAATGTGAAATCATCCAACACGGAGCACATTTCAATCTGCTTTTACCATTTTCTCTGTTTTCCAGGAGTTGCATCCTGCAGTCATGATTGGATCTCTGGATCAGTGACAGTCAGACCAGGAGACAACATCACTCTCTACTGTGATTGTCAACTATCAACTGGAGTATACATAGTGTGGTACAGGAACTGCTCTCATGAGAACCACCCATCTCTCGTCCTTAAAGTAGACCGTAGTTCATCCACATTAGGATACAATCCGGCCAGTGACACCAAAGATCCTCAGAATTTTCCTCGTTTTCAATTTGTGAAAAACTCTTCTTCTAATTCCTATGACCTGCTGATCATGAACATCACTGATTCTGATGAGGGAATCTACTACTGTGGAACTGAAAAGAAGAACGTGGAGAAAAAAGTTGATTACAAAAGGCTTTACAGCAACTTGACAACAAGGGTCTTAATCAGTAAGTATGCTGCCCTGACTTTGTTCCTGTAAGTTCTATGTTGCATGATTTGACTAACCAATTATCGCCCAGAAGGAGAATGTACCTCATATGTACTCATATCAAAAAGGTGAACCAATATGACGTCTTACAGAAAGATTATGGGAATCAACAACGGCCAATCTGAAATAAAACAGTATAATGCTGTATACCAGTAATTATATTCCCAAATTTTATTTAAACCCAACAGTGTTTTTATTCCTGGTGCTTTATGTTCCAGGGGTCATGGAACAGTTATTACATTTATGTCCAGATGCAAAAAGCTTTATTCAGGAATCAAAGGCCTGTGTGTTTATATCAGTGTTAATTTTGGCATCTATTTCTGATTTAGTTTTAGTCTTTTGACGAAAATGCATATTAGTTTTGGTCACATTTGTCAAGGATTTTAATCCTTCTTAGTTTTAGTCTAGTTTTCGAACTTTAGTTGAAATGCGCATGTCTCACGGTCGATGCGTGAGGCTTCAGAACCTACAATGAGTTTATTATGTTAGACATGTTTGGAGAAGCGTGTAACGGAGCGTCTCACCCAGCCGAGGAAACGCTGCCTGCCGTCGCCAGAGAACAGAGCAGAAAGGTCCGACAGTCTGTTAAACGGGTCTTCATGTTTCTGTGAAGCAGCGCGGCTTCAGCCTGCTAACAGGCAGCTAACCCGAGACAGCTGAGCTAAACTAACGAAGCCACATTCAAACTCGCTGAAGCGTAAAATAGTCGTTGCGGTCCGTAGTCGGTGCACAAGAACCACCGCTGCACCGCTGCAACCGAGCGTGTTGTGTACCCGCAGTTACACTAAAACGAACAATATAGAGAAATACAGACACCCGCCAGAGTGGCCAGTGAGAGAGAGACTCTTTACTCGCCACAGCCGAATTCCACCCGGATTTGGCGGGTCGGCGGGTGCTGATGTAAAATGGAAACTTATGGTAGGACTTAACTGCTACTAGAATTGAAATAAAAAAAAAATATCGTGACTTCATTAACCATCAACATTTTCTTCTTGTCTCATCTCGTTGACTAAAGTTAGAAAAGATTTAGTCAGTTTTTATTTTCAAAGATCCGTTTTCGTCACGACTTAGTCTCGTCTTAGTCATAGGAAAAAAGTCGTTAACGAACATTTTTCCTCATAGTTTTCATTGACAAAATTAACACTGGTTTATTTGTTTAATAAACACTATATTTAGGCCCGTGTATATATTTTTTGTTTTTTTGTTCTGAACACAGCTAAATCATCGTCATGACTATTTATTGTGCCAACATGTATCAGTACAGTGTTCAGTCTCATCGTTGTGGGTCAGAGTTTAATGACGCTTATTGACACAACTTTGTTTCAGGTCCAGACTGCAGCGATTCTCCGCTCCAGACTCCAGAATGTCTCTGTCCTCTGTGTTTGACTCTGCTGGTCTCTCTGTGTCCAGCTATTGCTGTCCTCTCCTCCGTCCTCTCCTCTCTTCTAGTTTATCATCTGTGTCAGAAAAAAGGTAACTACTGTATGCCGCTCCTTAAGAGCTAAATGTAAGAAATGTCATTGATCTACTGAATTCATTTCTACCACAAAGACACCTGAAGTCTCTTCTTTTGATCCGTGGTTGAGTGTTGATGCACCACGCTGTCTGTACTGATGTTGTATTGATTTCTGCAGCTCCACAACCTGATCAGCAAACACCTCAAAGAAGACAGCATGGGGTAGGTGCAACACAAGAAAGTACTGATTCATGGCAATAAATCAGTACACGGTCACGATTCTAAAGAACAAATGTCAAATTTCAGGATGAAGATGTGTGCTATGCTGCACTGGAAATCCAACAGACATCACACAGACCAAAGAAGAAGAAAATCCAGAGTTCTGACTTCAGCACCTATTCTGCCATCAATACTTCGAGGATGTAGAGTCTAAAAAAGAAAAATAACAACCACGACTCTACAACATCTAATGATGGGATCACAGCACCTATAACACCGACCAGCGATGGCCTTCAACTTAAGCAGAACATGTCTCCTTTGACAAAACAAGGACAATAAAATTGAGACGCCCGGCCGTCAGTGCTGTCAGAACAACACTGCATCTAAACTGAATTCAGGAGAAGATATTTACACCCAATGAATTTCATCTTTGCTGGTTTGTTTGCTCTTTAGATTTAAGTTCCAAATTGATCAGATGGGCACATTAACATACAGACAGAAAACCTCTTAGTTGTTGTTGTTGATCACAATCCAGCTTCAAGTTCACATTTTCAATGGATATCAACATTTCATGACGGTGATGATTGTGTTTCCATCAAGAGACACGAAAGCTGTTTTCAGATCATTTTCTGTTTTTATATCTAGTTTGCCATCAGCCCCACACATGCCTTTAACGGCATGGTGAGATACAATGACTGAGTAGCTTAATAACAGGAAACCCACAGTGACAAACAGCTCGTCATTCGGCCGCAGAGCTCAACAGACTGAAGCTGTGGACCAGTGACTGCTGAAGTGTAATCCGTGGAAATATTTAAAGTTTTTTAAATTGTTCTCGTTGTAAGAGTCTCCACTCGCTCACTGAAAAGAATGCTCGTTTGTCAATTAGATGTATTTATGTCCAACGGCCCTCTCAGCTACACTAAGGTTATTTCTGTCATATATGTGACCACATCCTGATTGTGAGATTCTCTGCTCTGCACGCGGGCGTCTTTTGCTTGCAGGCAGCGTGCAGTGTGGTTTCACCGTGGTCAGTGGGCTCACAGGCTCACTCGACATCGGCCGTTTGTCTGAACAACGTAGTGCAGCACTTTTGGATGGACGATGATTTCTTGCAGTGAGAGAAAATTCTGGGATTACAAAAAAAAGGGAAACGAGAGTAACATCTGGCCACACCAGAGGAACTCTGCTGGCCTCTATTGAAAAGGTTAAATGATGAAGCAAATAATGTGAAATAAGAAGCTGAACAAACTAAATCATACTGAGCTAAATCCTGATTGTACGTTTGCTACAGCTGCTGGATTCTATTACTGCATTCATTGGCTCTGACCAGCTGGCCAATTAGTGTGACAATATCTGATTCCTGTAAGTTAATTAACTTTATTTGCAGGGAAGAAGTAATGTAACTGTTTATAGTCTATAAGAAAACACTTACTAGAAGACATGTCTTTGTTGCACAGTGACCAAATATTTAAATAAAGGTTTGAATAAAGGAAAAACCTAAAACAGGATTGGGTACATTGCCTATACATTTGAACCATGTTAACTTTAAACATTTAACTTGTGTGTTTAATCCAGCAGATTCATCAATGCACAAGTGAACCTGTTTGCGCTGGTTTGCTAAATGAAAAGTACACTTTTAAAGTAATACATGTGATACTTGAATATAAACTAACAAGCTAAAACGTTTAACTGTTTAATACATTTTTCATCTTCTTTGTCAGTTGTGAGATGATCGAGATGTTAAAACAAACATTAATCAAACTGCACACCTACAATGTCTCTTTAGAGACATCCCGTGTACAGCAGTATATGAGGAGGCCTCGTGTATTAGCTAGCACATCTCAGCTGGTAGTGAGGTTTGGGATCATTTTGCACGTGAAATCTGAGGCTCTATAACGGTTGAAGGTTTCACTTAATTGTGAAATTTTCAGAACATTTTTGCACAATAAATAGTAATGTCAATGTAGTATATTTGTTCGTCTGCTCAATGAAAAGTTTGAATTTTCAATAAACTGCTGCTAGAATATTCAGTCTCATCGTTGTGGGTCAGAGTTTAATGACGCTTATTGACACAACTTTGTTTCAGGTCCAGACTGCAGCGATTCTCCGCTCCAGACTCCAGAATGTCTCTGTCCTCTGTGTTGGACTCTGGTGGTCTCTCTGTGTCCAGCTATTCCTGTCCTCTCCTCCGTCCTCTCCTCTCTTCTAGTTTATCATCTGTGTCAGAAAAAAGGTAACTACTGTATGCCGCTCCTTAAGAGCTAAATGTAAGAAATGTCATTGATCTACTGAATGAATTTCTACCACAAAGACACCTGAAGTCTCTTCTTTGGATCCGTGTTTGAGTGTTGATGCACCACGCTGTCTGTACTGATGTTGTATTGATTTCTGCAGCTCCACAACCTGATCAGCAAACACCTCAAAGAAGACAGCATGGGGTAGGTGCAACACAAGAAAGTACTTACTCATGGCAATAAATCAGTACACGGTCACGATTCTAAAGAACAAATGTCAAATTTCAGGATGAAGATGTGTGCTATGCTGCACTGGAAATCCAACAGACATCACACAGACCAAAGAAGAAAATCCAGAGTTCTGACTTCAGCACCTATTCTGCCATCAATACTTCGAGGATGTAGAGTCTAAAAAAGAAAAATAACGACCACAACTCTACAACATCTAATGATGGGATCACAGCACCTATAACACCGACCAGCGATGGCCTTCAACTTAAGCAGAACATGTCTCCTTTGACAAAACAAGGACAATAAAATTGAGACGCCCGGCCGTCAGTCCTGTCAGAACAACACTGCATCTAAACTGAATTCAGGAGAAGATATTTACACCCAGTGAATTTCATCTTTGCTGGTTTGTTTGCTATTTAGATTTAAGTTCCAAATTGATCAGATGGGGACATTAACATACAGGCAGAAAACCTCTTAGTTGTTGTTGTTGATCACAATCCAGCTTCAAGTTCACATTTTCAATGGATATCAACATTTCATGACGGTGATGATTGTGTTTCCATCAAGAGACACGAAAGCTGTTTTCAGATCATTTTCTGTTTTTATATCTAGTTTGCCATCAGCCCCACACATGCCTTTAACGGCATGGTGAGATACAATGACTGAGTAGCTTAATAACAGGAAACCCACAGTGACAAACAGCTCGTCATTCGGCCGCAGAGCTCAACAGACTGAAGCTGTGGACCAGTGACTGCTGAAGTGTAATCCGTGGAAATATTTAAAGTTTTTTAAATTCTTCTCGTTGTAAGAGTCTCCACTCGCTCACTGAAAAGAATGCTCGTTTGTCAATTAGATGTATTTATGTCCAACGGCCCTCTCAGCTACACTAAGGTTATTTCTGTCATATGTGTGACCACATCCTGACTGTGAGATGCTCTGCTCTGCACGCGGGCGTCTTTTGCTTGCAGGCAGCGTGCAGTGTGGTTTCACCGCGGTCAGTGGGCTCACAGGCTCACTCGACATCGGCCGTTTGTCTGAACAACGTAGTGCAGCACTTTTGGATGGACGATGATTTCTTGCAGTGAGAGAAAATTCTGGGATTACAAAAAAAAGGGAAACGAGAGTAACATCTGGCCACACCAGAGGAACTCTGCTGGCCTCTATTGAAAAGGTTAAATGATGAAGCAAATAATGTGAAATAAGAAGCTGAACAAACTAAATGACACTGAGCTAAATCCTGATTGTACGTTTGCTATAGCTGCTGTATTCTATTACTGCATTCATTGGCTCTGACCGGCTGGCCAATTAGTGTGACAATATCTGATTCCTGTAAGTTAATTAACTTTATTTGCAGGGAAGAAGTGATGTAACTGTTTATAGTCTATAAGAAAACATCTACTAGAAGACATGTCTTTGTTCAGCACAGTGACCAAATATTTAAATAAAGGTTTGAATAAAGGAAAAACCTAAAACAGGATTGGGTACATTGCCTATACATTTGAACCATGTTAACTTTAAACATTTAACTTGTGTGTTTAATCCAGCAGATTCATCAATGCACAAGTGAACCTGTTTGCACTGGTTTGCTAAATGAAAAGTACACTTTTAAAGTAATACATGTGACACTTGAATATAAACTAACAAGCTAAAACGTTTAACTGTTTAATACATTTTTCATCTTTGTCAGTTGTGAGATGATCGAGATGTTAAAACAAACATTAATCAAACTGCACACCTACAATGTCTCTTTAGAGATTTCCCGTGTACAGCAGTATATGAGGAGGCCTCGTGTATTAGCTAGCACAGCTGGTAGATCACTTCTGGATGGAGACGTTCTCTACGGCTTTTTCTAATCTCTCCAACTTCCTTACTTGAACCTCTTTTATCAAACATTGATTTCAAGCAAACCATATCTAATCTATTATTGGAGCCAACTATTTATCCTCTATCTGAGCTGGTGAATCACAGGAAGGTTGTGTCCCAGATAAAGAAGGTGTCCTCAGGGTGCAGGTTTCTTTTGCTAAGACATGTGGTGTCTCACAGGAGACAGCTCCACATGGTCCTCACCAAAGCCCAGGCTCTGTGATGAGGGTCAAGGGCTTCGACTATGTGATGTTTGCCACATCGGATGATGGGAGGTTTTTCCGTTGTGGTGAAGAGGGACACCTGGCGACGGTTTGTCCAGAGAAGAACCCCTCCACTCGGGACCAGAACCAGGGGGAGGCCAGGGAGGAAGAGGGGGCAGGTGAGGACCAGCGAGTCAGTCTTGTGTGTGAGGATATGGGGGAGGCCCAGCAGGTGGGTGAGGGGGTGACTGTGGGGGTGACTGTAGGGATGGGTGAGGCCAAGCCGGTCGGTCATTACATTACAGGTCATTTAGCAGACGCTTTTATCCAAAGCGACTTACATTACACTTTAAACCCATGGCTTTTTCACATTTTTGCCCGGGGAGCAATTAGGGGTCAGGTGTCTTGCTCAGGGACACTTTGACATGGAACATTGGGCAACCTGGACTCGAACCACCAACCTTGTGCTTCCCAGCACACCTTCTCTAACCCCTGCGCCACGACGACCAAACAGTCAGCTGGGTGAGGGGGCGAGTGAGGGAATGGGTGAGGCCCAGCCGGTCGGTCAGGTGGGTGAGTGTGGGGAAGGGTGAGGACCAGCCGGTCGGTCAGATGAGTGAGGGGGTGAGTGAGGGAGTGAGTGTGGGGGTGACTGTGGGGATGGGCAAAAGCAAAAAGACGGCGGCGTCGGGGTCATGAGTCTCGGGACCGGTACTGGCGGCGTCTGGGTCATGAGTCTCGGGACCGGTACTGGACAAGTCGGGGTCATGAGTCTCGGGACCGGTACTGGCGGAGTCTGGGTCATGAGTCTCGGGACCGGTACTGGTGGCGTCTGGGTCATGAGTCTCGGGACCGTTATTGGCGGCGTCGGGGTCATGAGTCTCGGGACCGGTACTGGCCAAGTCGAGGTCATGAGTCTCGGGACCGGTACTGGCGGCGTCGGGGTCATGAGTCTCGGGACCGGTACTGGTGGCGTCTGGGTCATGAGTTTTGGGACCGTTACTGGCGGCGTCGAGGTCATGAGTCTCGGGACCGTTATTGGCGGCGTCGGGGTCATGAGTCTCGGGACCGGTACTGGCCAAGTCGAGGTCATGAGTCTCGGGACCGGTACTGGCGGCGTCGGGGTCATGAGTCTCGGGACCGGTACTGGTGGCGTCTGGGTCATGAGTTTTGGGACCGTTACTGGCGGCGTCGAGGTCATGAGTCTCGGGACCGGTACTGGCCAAGTCGAGGTCATGAGTCTCGGGACCGGTACTGGCGGCGTCGGGGTCATGAGTCTCGGGACCGGTACTGGTGGCGTCTGGGTCATGAGTCTCGGGACCGTTACTGGCGGCGTCGGGGTCATGAGTCTCGGGACCGGTACTGGCCAAGTCGGGGTCATGAGTCTCGGGACCGGTACTGGTGGCGTCTGGGTCATGAGTTTTGGGACCGTTACTGGCGGCGTCGAGGTCATGAGTCTCGGGACCGGTACTGGCCAAGTCGAGGTCATGAGTCTCGGGACCGGTACTGGCGGCGTCGGGGTCATGAGTCTCGGGACCGGTACTGGCCAAGTCGGGGTCATGAGTCTCGGGACCGGTACTGGCCAAGTCGGGGTCATGAGTCTCAACCCCATGCTGTTGTATAAGTCTAAAGACTGTACTATTTTACAGCCAATGTGACAAACCCAAAACTTCCACTAAACATGAATGATATAGGTGACAATATTTCTTTGGTCCCTAAAGTGTTCCATTTTACATTTGTCTAACATCTAACTTCAGCACCTACTCTGGCATCAACACTCTACACAAGGATGTAACATTTCCTTATGGCTGTGAAGACTGTTTATCTGTAACAAGACATAATTGCTGTTTTCAGGCAGTTTCCTGTACATATCACAAGCTAGAATCCACCCAGACGCTATAGAGTTTGTGACCTCAAGAATATGTCATGATGTATGGCGTTATATTTGTGCCACAATACTGAGCGCGTAATTTTAACTTTTGAGCACAGAGAACTATATTTTAGCAAAGAAAAACATTCCGTGCGCGCAGTTTACTGAGGTGCCCTCGCCACAAACTGGTTTTCTGGGCGCAGGCAGCCGTTGCTGCGCTCGCTCCACCTCTTCACGCTGCGCTCGCTCGACGTTTCACTCACGCGCTCGCTCGACTTGCAGCAGCGTTACATTTGTGCCACAAAACCAACCAATCAGAGAATTAAAGAAGGTCAATTGTGATTGGCTGTTGGTCTCCAATCACAACGCTAGTAGAACTACCTACAGCATCGCGGAAGCTCAGCGAGTTGTTGAGGTTTGCAGCATTTGTGCTAAATGCTAATGGCCTGGATTAAAACACTTGGTGTTCACATCATTTGCTTCATGTCTGATGGTGGCTAGTCGGACTTCTAATATCACTCATTTTCGTCTTCTTTAGGAAGCGTTGTGATTGGAGACCAACAGCCAATCACAATTGACCTTCTTTAATTCTCTGATTGGTTGGTTTTGTGGCACAAATGTAACGCTGCTGCAAGTCGAGCGAGCGCAGAGTGAAGAGGTGGAGAGAGCGCAGCAACGGCTGCCTGCGCCCAGAAAACCAGTTTGTGGCGAGGGCACCTCAGTAAACTGCGCGCACGGAATATGTTTTTCTTTGCTAAAATATAGTTTTCTGTGCTCAAAACTTAAAATTACGCGCTCAGGATTGTGGCACAAATATAACGCCATAATGATGGAGCCTCATTCTGTTACACATCATACAGAGCCAAGATGGCTGCTGTTTTCCCCAAGATGTCCTGAACAAACAGAATGAGGTCAAGGGCCATCTTGATTTGAAATTGATATGCAATGTTGAAATACACTACTACAAAATATTTCCAACTGTATGCAAAGACGAGGTCAGTCCGCTGGGAGGCTGTTTCACTAATTAAAGACTGAATAGGACCTACAAACAAGAGGACGGTTTACTCCTTAAACAGTTGATTTAGGCCAAGATGCCGCCTCCAGCAGATGGTTGATGAAAGTTTAGGATGATGGGGTGCAACAAGTAGGCCACTACCTGGACATGCGCGTGTGGAGACATTTTGTCATTGTAAATCTAAAATCCAAAAATTGGTTATTACATAATCAAAATGAATTTCAAAAGTGAGGTTTAAATTAATAACTATTATTGGGAAAATCTTTCTTTTATATAGACTTGCATGAGAGGTCAGATTTAGTCAAACTGCAGCAGCGGGCTGAAATGGAAACAAGTAAAAGTATAAAGTAAAAGTAAATAAACATGCACGCCACAGGATATGGAAACACACCTTCATCCAGGTCTGGTTTTCTTCTCATACAGCCACCAAACAGCAGTCACACAAAGCAGTTTATTTGTGGCCAGTAGATCAACAGAGAATCAGAGGCTGAACGAGGAAACAGCATGAAGTGTGAACATCAATGCAGGCATGTGTAGACACACACGCACATAGCGGTACCACAGCAACCACAGCATCAGTGATATCACACCGTGTTCCAGCCCCAATGTAAAGAAAAGTGTGTTTGATAGTTCCCACCATGAAGCTTTGACACTGTGTGTTTCTATCCGTCCTCTGAGATGATGTGTGTGAACGTAGACCAACACACGTCTCCTGTTGTTGTGTTTAGGTGGTCCAAAATAATCCTTTGTCTCATTTTTAGAAGAGCCATAAACTGTCTTTTTGGTAATCATTGATACTTGGCCTCTTCTTATAGATCTTTCTAGAGACTGTAAACGATGATGATGATGAAGAACGTCTGCACGCAGTTTGGCCTCTGAAGCAGGACGGAGAGCAACAGCCTGTCTTAATGCTAACGAGCACTTAATGCTAACAACTTCTTTATCAGTTCTCATGAACAGAACAACAAACACAAAGAAAAGACGTCCGGATCTCAATCATATCACGTGTTTAAAGCCAAAGATCAGATCCACAAAAAAATTGAGCAAATATCACTTTGAGATGTTCTCAAATTAAAACCTACGTACATTAGCCGTTAGCTCCAGTGCTGCTAGCATTACCAGCTCTCCTCCTGTCAGTTTAAAAAAGATGAGTTTGAGATGAGCGACTAGAAACCATTAAAGTTATAATATAATTTCCAGATACATTTTGAATGCGAGCTCATCTGTGTTTATCATCTATGTAAACCATTAGAGTGAGTTACCACAGCAGCCAAAGACCAGCTACATGTCACTAATAGTGTCCTCTGTAAAACTTCATTTTGGGTTGGAGACTAGACATTTTGACGGTGTTCACCATTTAAAATAATAAAAAAATATTCTTCATTAAAGCATAAATACAGCAATAATAATAATAAAGTAAATTGGCCACTATAGCGACTTGTTGGAACTGTAAATGAAGCTCACTGTATCCAACACGGTCCTTATTTATTTATTTTGAGTAATGTAAACTTCTGGTCCTTTATGTCTATAAACCCCTCAGCATACTGTACGTACTACTGTACAAACACAACAGTGTATGAAATACAAGGCTGTGTAATGTCAAGCCCTCCGTTGGGCTCATCTTATTGTGTTCGTTACAGAGTAATCACGTACGGGAAGCAGGAAGGCGCAGAATACCACGAACATCTTTGCACCAATAGAAAGATCCCACAGAAGAAAATGTTCCACTTGACTGGCCAATCACATTGAACACTTTGTCTTCAAAGGCATCACATCTTTGGGTAAAATCAGTCTGTCTGTTAACTTTCGGTCATCATCACTCATGGACGGGCTGCACACTTTTCTAGTCGCTCTCTTAGGTAAGTCTATGGAGACTTATTTTGGATGTTTTAATTACGCTCTCATTGTTGTTGTGTTGAGCAGAAATCTGCCCCTGCTGTAATGTGAAATCATCCAACACGGAGCACATTTCAATCTGCTTTTACCATTTTCTCTGTTTTCCAGGAGTTGCATCCTGCAGTCATGATTGGATCTCTGGATCAGTGACAGTCAGACCAGGAGACAACATCACTCTCTACTGTGATTGTAAATCATCAACTGGAGTATACATAATGTGGTACAGGAACTGCTCTCATGAGAACCAGCCTCCTCTCGTCCTTGAAGTCAAATCATCATACAATCCAGACAGTGACACTAAAGATCCTCTGAAAAGTCTTCCTCGTTTTCAATTTGTGAGAAACTCTTCTTCTAATTCTTATGACCTGCTGATCATGAACATCACTGATTCTGATGAGGGAATCTACTATTGTGGAACTGAAGAGAAGAAAGTGGAGGATAAAGAATTCATTGGCCTCAAGACTCTTTACAGAAACGGAAACGTCACAACAAGGATCTCAGTCAGTAAGTTTGCTGCTCTGACTTTGTTCCTGTTAGATCTACGTTGTATGATTTGACTAAACATTTAACACCTTGAAGGAAAATGTACACAGGCTCTATATTTACTTACATTAACGATTAAAATGTCAATATGACGTCTTGCAGAAAGATTATGGGAATCAACAACAGACAATATGAAATAAAACAGTATAATGCTTTATACCAGTAATTATATTCCCAAATCTGAGACTTTATGGATCTGAAGAGTTCTCGGTCATCCTTAAATGTGAACTGTACTGTATTTTTATGAATGTTAATGAGGTTTGGGATCATTGAACATTTTAAATCTGAGGCTCCATCACAATTAAAGGTTGGACATTTCACTTAATTCTGAATTGTTTGGACACTCTTGCACAAATAATAATGCCAATATAGTATATATCTTTTTCTGCTCAATGAAAAGTTTGAATTCTTAACAATCTCGGCTGAACTTTATTCAAACAAGTCAAAACAACAGTGTTTTCATTCCTGGTGCTTTATGCACATGTAAAAAGGTTTGTTCAGGAACCAAAGGCCTGTATGTTTATATATTTAATAAAGAAAAACATAAATAGGCCCATATATATTTTGTTTGTGTTCTGAACAAAGCTAAAGCATCAACATGACTATTGTGCCAACATGTATCCATACAGTGTTCAGTCTCATCGTTGTGGGTCAGAGTTTAATGACGCTTATTGACACAACTTTGTTTCAGGTCCAGACTGCAGCGATTCTCCGCTCCAGACTCCAGAATGTCTCTGTCCTCTGTGTTGGACTCTGCTGGTCTCTCTGTGTCCAGCTATTGCTGTCCTCTCCTCCGTCCTCCCCTTCATGTTGGTTTATCACTTCGGTCAGAAAACAGGTGTTTTAACTGCTTTGGTTTCCAATCAGATTTTGTTAAATCATTCATGTAAACATTTAGCGAAGCTGTCTTTAAATCTCGTTATTTGCAAACAGATATTTTGAAATGACACTGTATCTTTTTTTGTTTGCAGACAAAGAATCTCAAACTCTCCAGAAGAGACCAAACATGATGGGACAAACCATAGAGGGCCAGGTAGTAGACTGTACCCATTTGGGGTATTTATATACTTTGCAGTTGCTTTAATTCTTCTCAGACACATTTCCATGCTATAAAAGCAAAACAGAAGAATAAGATACTTGAAAATAACAAATGTCTCATTGTTTCTCAGGGTGAAGATGCGTGTTTCACTCGAGTTGTGTTCCGGGCTGTGGAGATAAAAAAACACCAGTAGGCAGAAGATGGACGACACGTTTGTTTCACTCAAGCAGGAACCGAACAGAATGAAATGATTTGCATTTCCTCTCGTTTGCTGTTGATGGAGAGTTGTGTGGTTTTTTAACAGATTGGTGTCAGAAGATCTTAGTGATCTTGAAGGCTTATGTAGTGGAAGCATATCAGTGATATACTTTGGCCCTAAACCATGTAGTGATTTATATGTGAGCAGTAGGATTTTGAAATCAATTCTCTGACATACTGGGTTGTACAATTTTACAATATTTTCTTTAAGTATGCAAATAAAACAAAATAGTATGAAAGTACTTAATATATATACAAAGTTATGTCTGTGACATCTCATTACATAATGTGATTGCTGAATAAAATAATACAAAGTCCTTGTGATGAGCAAAGATTCCATGTAACTTTTTACTGTCTGTTTTACTGTTCAAACAATAAAAAATATGGAAATGACATGTTCTTTTTTTGTTTTTTGTTCAAAACCATAAATGAGAAAAAGGAAATGAACAGCCGTTTTTCCACTGTTTTATGAATCGAAAACGAAAAACAACCCTTCGTCTTTTTTTTCTATAAAAAAAGAAATGCAAAGCGCAACAATTATTCCAGAAGAACATTTTGACAGTAAAAGTCAACACAATAGAAGGTTTGTATGATAGAAATTCTCATAGTCAGTCATGCAAGCTTATAGTGCAACATTATAAGATAATTAATGACTATAAATAAACAATCCTGTGCTGATGGGAGTGTGTTAGCAACAGTTATCGACTAGTTCCATGCAGATTCAGTCAGACTCCTTAATTGCACTATTACCACTATCTGCACTTTCATCCCATATACAGTACGAGTCAAAGGTTTGGAAGCGTTTTCTCACTCAATCCAACGACAAAAGTGTGTCCAAACTCCTGACTGGAACTTTTTAAAAAAAATATATATACATAAATATCTATAAAATATATTTTTAAACCTATAAAGCATGTATATGATCAACCCTCACCACATACTAGTGAACAAAGGCACGCTAAGCGCACATCAGGTGAACCTTGTGGTCAAGCCGATAGCAGTGGTGTTGCTCTGCATGCACACAGCTTCACTCCTTGATGACAGTGGGCTCCAGGTCCACAAGGGCCGCTCTTGGGACGTGTTGTCCGGCTCCGGTCTCACTCAGGAAAGTGTTGAAGGAGTCGTCTCCTCCTCCGATGGTCTTCCCACTGGGCCTCTGTCCGTCCGACTGGGTCCCATGCTCCAGGCAGTAGAGCTCCCAGCAGGCATTGCCAATATGGACACCGGCTTGACCAACATGGATGTAGATACTCATGAGAACATTTTTTGGGGTAATTGTAGTAAAGAAACTACAATTATTTGGCACAAGGCCGGCTTGGTTCTTTCACGTTCCAATTTGATCAAATGGTACTCAAGGAAACTCGTCTCAAGTAAAAAACTGCTAAATTAAAGACTGAATGTCAGAGTCAGAGTCAGTCAGTGGGGGACCGACTCTGTTGATGAGCCCGACTGCCGTTGGGAAGAAACTGTTGGTGTGGCGGGAGGTCTTAGTCCTGATGGACCTCAGCCTCCTGCCAGATTGAAGGGGCACAAACAGGTTTTGTCCGGGGTGAGAGGGGTCGGCTGCCATCTTTTTAGCTGCTTCAGAGACCTGGAGGCGAACAAGTCCTGCCGGGACGGCAGATTGCAGCCGATCAGGCTCTCTGCAGAGCGGAGGACGGATGTTCCAGCATCTCCTTGCTGACAAACCGTGTAACAAGAAAGGGAAACAGGGGAGCTGTTGGACTGACTGGCTGACAGCGTGACGCGTCATGCATCACAGAGGAAGAGACAGAGTTACTCCACCTACTCTGCCAAAATTGATTTGTGATGGACACACACAATAGACAGAAAATGAAGCAATACCATTGAAAGCTGAGGACACACATACACACGGTATTGCTTACTTGTGTGCATGGGTGTCATCCGTGCAACCAGTGTTAAAAAATGAACATCCAGACAGGTTGGTTCAGAGGGGGGCTTGGGTGGGCTTGAGGCGGTGGTACTTCTTCTGAGAAGTAACCACAAAATACTGAGAGGCAACAACTTTAACTGACAACGTTCTGCCCGCCGTGTGATCAGGCCACAGGAAACCCACAGAGAAAAACGCACATCCGTGCAAGTGGACTACATTTGCAGCTCACACTGCTGCAAGACACACGGATGAGAACACTGATGCAGGGTACCAGCAAGACCTCCAAGAAGAAGGTATGGTCTTCCTACAGCTGGAGAAACACAAGGCCGAGCACCATCAGCAGCAGCTCAGTCACATACAATGAGACGACACATGAAGTACCTCAGGTTGTCACACTGCACCAAATCCAAAGATCCAAGGGCTCTGTCGTGACATTCAGAGAGCATAGTAGACACAGATGAACCGATTGGTATTAGGACTTTTCTTTCACTGTTTTTCTTTCAGTGCATTGTTCTGCTCTCATTGCAAACAGAATACCAGCCTGGACTTCAGAACCAACAAAAGCACGGGTCAGGAGGCCGGGTGGGTCATCTCCTCTCTTCTAGTTTATCATCTGTGTCAGAAAAAAGGTAACTACTGTATGCCGCTCCTTAAGAGCTAAATGTAAGAAATGTCATTGATCTACTGAATTCATTTCTACCACAAAGACACCTGAAGTCTCTTCTTTGGATCCGTGTTTGAGTGTTGATGCACCACGCTGTCTGTACTGATGTTGTATTGATTTCTGCAGCTCCACAACCTGATCAGCAAACACCTCAAAGAAGACAGCATGGGGTAGGTGCAACACAAGAAAGTACTGATTCATGGCAATAAATCAGTACACGGTCACGATTCTAAAGAACAAATGTCAAATTTCAGGATGAAGATGTGTGCTATGCTGCACTGGAAATCCAACAGACATCACACAGACCAAAGAAGAAGTTCTGACTTCAGCACCTACTCTGGCATCAACACTCTACACAAGGATGTAGAGTCTAAAAAAGGAAAATAACAACCACAATTGTTACGTTCCCTGCTCTCCGGCAACGTAACAAAAACAAACGCGAGGGAAAATAAGGAAAGTATTAGAGAATAATCAAGAATGTATTAGTTTTAAATATTGTGGCAGCCAAACCAGCCACATGCCTCTTTCCCTCTCCCGATCCCCCTGGATGATGGTTTTAAAGGGGCCGGCGCTGATGGTGCAACCAAACAAGATGGACCCCCAACTAAGCCATCTGCTGGGCTGCCTGCAGAACACGGAAAAGAAAGATACACAGGCCACCAACAATGGTCAGGGATGACAACATCTAACAATTTGAACATTTGGAGTCAAATAGACCATAAGGAGAAATATGCTTTAGGGCGGGGCTAACTGTGATTGACGGACTACAAATCAATTTCCAACCTATTTTGATTGACTTCTTCCCCACTTACTCTGAGGAGCACTGTAAACTCCTCACATCCCTCCATTTTTGACTGGACTAGGAGTTTTCCCACCTTCAAACCTTTCCCACGGTGTCATTTCTGTTAAGGGATATCGACCATTCTGTCACTTATCTTCCGCCATTTAAATCTGACAGGCAATCCTTATTTATGGCTTGTATATTACCTACAACATGTTTTGCCGAAAATACTGTTTGCTTAATTTCCTCACAACACTTTTAATAAATATAACTTTTTAAAAACCTTTCAGAGAGAAAAACTGTTTGTTATTGTTGTTTGAAATTCAGCTTCAGATTCACCTTTTTGGTTGAAATCGATCTGTAACATTTCCTTTTGGCTGTGAAGACTGTTTATCTGTAACAAGACATATATGCTGTTTTCAGGCAGTTTCCTGTACATATCACAAGCTAGAATCCACCCAGACGCTATAGAGTTCGTGACCTCAAGAATATGTCATGATGTATGGCGTTATATTTGTGCCACAATACTGAGCGCGTAATTTTAAGTTTTGAGCACAGATAACTATATTTTAGCAAAGAAAAACATTCCGTGCGTGCAGTTTACTGAGGTGCCCTCGCCTTATCTGGGCGCAGGCAGCCGTTGCTGCTGTCACGAATCGTCCAGGACGGGAACCCAAAAGCAGACCACACTGAAGAATCAAAATAAAACGTGGGTATTTATTATGCAAAAGGTGTGGGGAAGGTCTGGTCCGGTTGGGTGGTGATGAGTGGGGGCTGGAGTCTGGTCAACGGCTAGGCAGGGGAAAAGGGCGATCCAAGTGATGAGCTGTAGGCAGGGAAACAGATTGCTGGTTAGTGATCCGGAAAATAAACAGAAGCAAACAAACACACTGACTCTTGGCTAGACTCGTGTTTGGCGCAAAAAACATACGTGGTACGCTAACGATCCGGCAGGGACTGGTTGTCTGGTCACGGCTTAAATGGTGAAGGGGATGGTAATCAGGACCGGGTGTGCAGGCAGCAGCAGGTGTCGATGGTTGAATAATCAGTCAGGATGTGTTTGGGGAAACTCAGGAAAAAAACAGGTTAGTTTGGCAAAGTAATAAACCCGGTTCAGGAAGCTGAATTCCTGACAGTACCCCCCCTCCGACGGACGCCACCGGGCGGACCACCCGGAGCACAAGGATGGAGCCTATAGAAGTCCCGGAGCAGACCGGCATCAACAATCTGGCGCCGAGGTATCCATTGTCTCGCCTCAGGACCGTAACCCTCCCAATCCACGAGGTATTGGAAACCCCGCCCACGGCGTCTGGCGTCCATGATACGGCGAACGGTGTAGACAGGACCCCCGTCTATCATCCGCGGGGGAGGCGGACGGGGAGGAGGGGGCAACAGGGGACTGAGGAGAACAGGCTTCAAGCAGGAGACGTGGAAGGCAGGATGGACTCTGAGGGTCTTGGGCAATTTCAGACGGACCACAGCTGGGTTAATGATCCGCTCCACCACAAACGGACCAGTAAACCTGGAGGACAATTTCTTTGATTCAGTCCACAGGGGCAGATTCCGGGTGGCCAACCAGACCTTATCCCCAACCGCATAGGCAGGGGCAGGGACTCTGTGACGATTGGCTTGACGCTGGTAACCGTCAGAGGCCTTTAGAAGGTTCCTCCTGGCACGATGCCAGGTCCTATGGCAACGGCGAATATGAGCTTGGACTGAGGGAACGGAGAGATCCTTCTCCTCTGATGGAAACAGGGGTGGCTGATATCCGTAGAGACACTGAAAGGGTGACATCCCAGTGGCGGTGGTCGGGAGAGTGTTAAGGGCGTACTCAGCCCATGGTAGCTGAGAGGACCAGGTGGTAGGGTCAGAAGAGACGAGGCAGCGAAGTGTAGACTCCATCTTCTGGTTGGCCCTCTCGGCTTGACCATTAGACTGGGGATGGAATCCGGATGTGAGACTGACAGTAGCTCCAATGGCTCGGCAGAAGGCCTTCCAAACGGCCGAAGTGAACTGCGGGCCACGGTCCGAAACAATGTCACTAGGTAGACCGTGCTTCCTAAACACTTCCTTGACCAGGATGTTGGCGGTCTTGGTTGCAGTCGGCAGCTTGGGAAGGGGCAGAAAGTGAGCGAACTTGCTGAATCTGTCCACTACCGTCAGGACAACTGTGTTTCCCTCAGATAAGGGCAGCCCGGACACGAAATCCAGAGCCAGATGCGACCATGGTCGCCGAGGGATGGGCAGAGGATGGAGGAGTCCAGAGCTGGGTCGGTTGGTACCCTTATTTTGAGCGCACACCGGGCATGCAGCAACGAACTTCCGAGTCTGGTCTCCCATGGCCGGCCACCAAAAGCGTCTGCGCAGTAAGGCCATGGTCCTAGCCACTCCAGGGTGACAAGCCAGCTTGCTGGCGTGGGCCCATTGAAGCACAGCAGAACGGACAGAGTTGGGTACAAACAGACGCCCTGGCGGACCATTTCCAGGCCCAGGCTGAGTCCGCAGGGCAGTCATCACCTCGTCCTCGATCCTCCACGTGACGACACCCACGATGAGCTTCTGCGGCAGAATGGTCTCTGGAGTAGCCTCCTCACTAACAGCCTTAGAAAACATCCGGGAAAGGGCGTCAGCCTTTCCATTCCTTGACCCAGGTCAAAAGGTGAGAGAAAAATTGAAGCGTCCAAAAAACAAGGCCCACCTAGCTTGACGCGAGTTCAGACGTCTGGCAGACTGCACATATGCTAGGTTTTTGTGGTCGGTCCAAACCACAAATGGCTGTTCAGCCCCCTCAAGCTAGTGGCGCCACTCCTCCAAGGCGAGTTTCGCAGCAAGCAACTCGCGGTTCCCCACATCATAGTTCCTTTCAGCCGGGGAGAGGCGGCGAGAGAAAAAGGCACAAGGATGAAGCTTATGGTCACTGGAACTTCGCTGAGAAAGAATGGCACCGACTCCCACATCCGAGGCATCCACTTCCACAACGAACTGGCGAGATGTATCTGGGTGAGAGAGGATGGGTGCATCAGTGAAGCGCCCTTTCAGATCCCGGAAAGCCTCGTTAGCCACCGGATTCCAACAGAAGGATCTGGAAGTAGAAGTCAGGGCAGTGAGCGGAGCGGCCACTCTGCTGTAATCGCGGATGAATCGTCTGTAGAAATTTGCGAACCCCAGAAATCTCTGGAGTTGCAACCGGGACTCGGGCTGGGGCCAGTCGAGCACCGCCCTAACCTTCTCACGATCCATCTTCAACTGGCCCTCGGAGATGATGTACCCAAGGAAGGAGGTGGTTTGGGCGTGAAAATCACATTTCTCAGCCTTAACGAACAGTCTGTTCTCCAACAACCTCTGCAGAACCTGTTTGACGTGCAGGACATGGTTAGGTAGATCTTCGGAAAACACAAGAATGTCATCTAAGTACACAAACACAAAACGACCGATCATGTCTCTCAGAACGTCGTTAACCATACTCTGGAAAACTGCCGGGGCATTAGTAAGTCCAAACGGCATGACCAGATACTCAAAGTGGCCCATCGGAGTATTGAATCCTGTCAGCCATTCGTCCCCCTCTTTAATACGGACCAAGTGGTAAGCATTGCGTAGGTCCAGCTTCGTGAAAATGGTCGCCTCCTGCAGAGAGTCAAAAGCAGAGCTCATCAAGGGCAGAGGGTACTTGTTCTTGATGGTAATGTCATTAAGCCCACGGTAGTCAATACAAGGCCGCAGGGAGCCATCCTTCTTACTTACGAAGAAGAACCCAGCTCCCAGGGGTGAGGAGGAGGGGCGAATGAGGCCAGCGGCAAGAGAATCCCTGATGTAGCTTTCCATGGCTTCACGTTCTGGTTTAGATATGCTGTAGAGGCGGCCCTTAGGGTAGGTAGCACCAGGCGTGAGATTGATAGCACAATCGTAAGGTCGGTGGGGGGGCAGAGACAGGGCCTTCTGTTTGCTAAACACCTCCTGAAGGTCGTGGTAGGCATCGGGAACCATGGACATGTCTGGGGGTGGAGAGTCCCCTTCCTGTTTAGAAGCAGAGGGGGAAACGGCAGTTCTCAGACAGTCCTTATGACACTTCGTACTCCAGTTGGTTACCTTGCCGGTGGTCCAATCAATAGTGGGGTTGTGTTCCCGGAGCCATGGGTAACCCAAGACCAGAGGAGCCCGAGGGGAGTGCAGGATGAAACAAGATATGACTTCAGAATGATTTCCAGAAATACGCATGTTAACGGGTCCGGTTCTTTTCGTTATCCGTGCCAATAAGTCACCGTTAAGTGTGGTAGCTTCAATGGCCTCCGGGAGACCTTCCTCGGAGAGCCCCAGCTGTTCCACCAGATCGGCGTCCATGAAGCTGTCATCCGCCCCTGAATCAATCAAAGCATTAATCTCAACAGAATGATTTGAGTTCATGAGTGTGACAGGAACTGGAGGTCTTACAGGACAGTTGGAAAACTGAGATTGGCTCGCTAAGAATCCTCCCACTCTTAGCGAGCCTGGGAGTTTAACGGCCTCTGTGGACAGGAGGAGATGTAATGGTTCCTTTTACCACAGTAAGAACATCTGTCCGACTCACGTCTATGCTGGCGCTCCTCTACAGACAATCCGTGACGTCCCACCTGGATGGGTTCGGAGTCAGATGACCGCTGTTCCTCCTTCGTCCACTGGAATGTAGCTCGGCTCCCCAACTCAGCTCCATTTCCGGATTTAGAGGGTTGGTGACGCGGGGAATGGTTGGAAAACCTCTCACGTCTCTCCCCCCCATCTCTCTCGGCACCTGTTATCAATGCGAATGGACAAGGCTACCAACTTGTCCAAGTCACTTGGCTCAGGATACGAGATTAGTTCATCCTTTATCTGTTCGGATAATCCTTGATGAAACACAGCCTGTAGAGACTCCTCATTCCACCCAGCTTCCACAGCCAGTGTTCTGAAGTCAATAACGTACTCTGCTACGCTGCGTGAACCTTGGCGCAGAGAGCACAACCGCTTGGATGCGTCCTTCCCTCGGACGGGGTGTTCAAAGAGTTCCCTCATCTTCGCTGAGAAGGCACGGTATGAGGCCAAGCAGGGGTCCTGTCGTTCCCATAGGGCAGACGCCCACTCCAGGGCCCTTCCCCGCAGAAGTTCAATTACAAAGGCAATCTTAGCTTTGTCAGAAGCATAGGAGTAGGGCTGCAGGTCAAAAACCAAGTCACATTGCATGAGAAATGAACGAAAAGGGCGATCCAAGTGATGAGCTGTAGGCAGGGAAACAGATTGCTGGTTAGTGATCCGGAAAATAAACAGAAGCAAACAAACACACTGACTCTTGGCTAGATTCGTGTTTGGCGCAAAAACCATACGTGGTACGCTAACGATCCGGCAGGGACTGGTTGTCTGGTCACGGCTTAAATGGTGAAGGGGATGGTAATCAGGACCGGGTGTGCAGGCAGCAGCAGGTGTCGATGGTTGAATAATCAGTCAGGATGTGTTTGGGGAAACTCAGGAAAAAACAGGTTAGTTTGGCAAAGTAATAAACCCGGTTCAGGAAGCTGAATTCCTGACAGCTGCGCTCGCTCCACCTCTTCACTCTGCGCTCGCTCGATGTTTCACTCACGCGCTCGCTCGACTTGCAGCAGCGTTACATTTGTGCCACAAAACCAACCAATCAGAGAATTAAAGAAGGTCAATTGTGATTGGCTGTTGGTCTCCAATCACAACGCTAGTAGAACTACCTACAGCATCGCGGAAGCTCAGCGAGTTGTTGAAGTTTGCAGCATTTGTGCTAAATGCTAATGGCCTGGATTAAAACACTTGGTGTTCACATCATTTGCTTCATGTCTGATGGTGGCTAGCCAGACTTCTAATATCACTCGTTTTCGTCTTCTTTAGGAAGCGTTGTGATTGGAGACCAACAGCCAATCACAATGGACCTTCTTTAATTCTCTGATTGGTTGGTTTTGTGGCACAAATGTAACGCTGCTGCAAGTCGAGCGAGCGCAGAGTGAAGAGGTGGAGAGAGCGCAGCAACGGCTGCCTGCGCGCAGAAAACCAGTTTGTGGCGAGGGCACCTCAGTAAACTGCGCGCACGGAATATGTTTTTCTTTGCTAAAATATAGTTTTCTGTGCTCAAAACTTAAAATTACGCGCTCAGGATTGTGGCACAAATATAACGCCATAATGATGGAGCCTCATTCTGTTACACATCATACAGAGCCAAGATGGCTGCTGTTTTCCCCAAGATGTCCTGAACAAACAGAACGAGGTCAAGGGCCATCTTGATTTGAAATTGATATGCAATGTTGAAATACACTACTACAAAATATTTCCAACTGTATGCAAAGACGAGGTCAGTCCGCTGGGAGGCTGTTTCACTAATTAAAGACTGAATAGGACCTACAAACAAGAGGACGGTTTACTCCTTAAACAGTTGATTTAGGCCAAGATGCCGCCTCCAGCAGATGGTTGATGACAGTTTAGGATGATGGGGTGCAACAAGTAGGCCACTACCTGGACACACGCGTGTGGAGACATTTTGTCATTGTAAATCTAAAATCCCAAAATTGGTTATTACATAATCAAAATGAATTTCAAAAGTGGGGTTTAAATGAATAACTATTATTTGGAAAATCCTTCTTTTATATAGACTTGCATGAGAGGTCAGATTTAGTCAAACTGCAGCAGCGGGCTGAAATGGAAACAAGTAAAAGTATAAAGTAAAAGTAAATAAACGTTCATGACACAGGATATGGAAACACACCTTCATCCAGGTCTCGTTTTCTTCTCGTACAGCCACCAAACAGCAGTCACACAAAGCAGTTTATTTGTGGCCAGTAGATCAACAGAGAATCAGAGGCTGAACGAGGAAACAGCATGAAGTGTGAACATCAATGCAGGCATGTGTAGACACACACGCACATAGCGGCACCTCAGCAACCACAGCATCAGTGATATCACACCGTGTTCCAGCCCCAATGTAAAGAAAGGTGTGTTTGATAGTTCCCACCATGAAGCTTTGACACTGTGTGTTTCCATCCGTCCTCTGAGATGATGTGTGTGAACGTAGACCAACACACGTCTCCTGTTGTTGTGTTTAGGTGGTCAAACCTCCAAAATAATCGATTGAGCCATGAACGGTCTTTTTGGTAATGATTGATACTTGGCCTCTTCTTATAGATCTTTCTAGAGACTGTAAACGATGATGATGATGATGAACGTCTGCACGCAGTTTGGCCTCTGAAGCAGGACGGAGAGCAACAGCCTGTCTTAATGCTAACGAGCACTTAATGCTAACAACTTCTTTATCAGTTCTCATGAACAGAACAACAAACACAAAGAAAAGACGTCCGGATCACAATCATATCACGTGTGTTGTGTCGCGGACTCGACAAACACGACAAAAGGATCGGACAGGAGACTCGGTAGAAAAGTAATGCGTGTGTGTTTAATGGACGTTGCGTGACACAAACAAATACCCCGCATCCAGTGCCGGTTCGCTCTTTTATATGGATGCCCCGTAGGGACAAACTTACGATCAATACACAACATCCCTCCCCCTTTACTTTTAACTTCCCCAACCATGCAGACGTAAACAATCTCTTCTTAGTATCATCACAGCCCCTCTGCTTTAACAATCATACCCAATTACCTTTAACAGATACCCAAAAATAACCTTCCCCTGAACTAGGGAAAGAGGGTAGACTACCTCCATTCCCAGACTTGACCCTGGGGGGTATTCTGCCCCAATGTTGGAGGTTAGTCTCGTCGCTACATGTTCAATCTGTCCGGGGGTTGTCGTTCTCTTGTGGGGTACCGACGAAGTACGGGTAAGTCTACAATTCCACTGTCACTGGGTCTGAGTGGTGATGGTGTAAGTCCCTGCGGCGGTGCGTCAGCACCTTGAGGGGGCACACCCCCTGGTTCAGGTGAGGAGGGAACACTTTCCCTGTCTTTGTGTTGCGGCAGTGGATGCTCAGATGATGGCTGAAACCCCTGGAAGGCTTCCAGTAGCTGTTCTGGGTTTGTCATTTGACCTGAGTCATCACTGAGGTTGGTGCCTGACAACAGTTGATCTACATGTCTCCTCCAGATGATGTTCTCTGGTGTTTGGACTGTGTAGGACACTGGACCTGTTTGAGCGACCACAGTTGCTTGTACCCACTTTGGACCGTTACGGTAGTTCCGAACAAGAACTCTCTCTCCAGCCCTGAAGCTTCGGTCCTTTGCTTTGTTCCGCCTCTCCACCTGCGCTCTTTGTTGTGTCTGTACGGCCTGCTTAACCTTTGGAGGTCTCAGAAGGTCGAGTCGTGTGCGAAGCTGTCTTTTCATCATGGCTGACGCGGGGGCCACCTTGGTTGTAGCATGCGGGGTGTTTCGGTATGTCAACAGAAAGGTGTTTAGGCGCCTGTTAAGCGATCCGTTTCCCTGCGATGATTTTAGAGCCTGCTTCATCGTCTGCACAAATCTTTCCGCTAGGCCGTTTGTGGCAGGGTGGTACGGCGCTGACTTGATGTGTTGGATTCCGTTTGCTTCCATGAATGACTGGAACTCTTCAGACACCAGTTGCGGCCCGTTATCACTAACGAGTTGAGTGGGCAATCCAAAACGACTGAAGATTGACCGTAGCTCTTCGATGGTTCTCTCTGATGAAGTGCTCTTCATTATGGCGACCTCTGGCCATTTGCTGTGTGCGTCCACGACAACTAAGAACATCCGATCCTCCAATGGACCTGCAAAGTCTATGTGGACTCTCTGCCATGGTTCCTCTGGGAAGTCCCACGGGTGTAGTGGCGCTAGCTGTGGCATGTTTCTCATCCTTTGACATGCGGTACAGGATTTTGCTTTGTCTTCAATAGCTGCGTCTAAGCCTGGCCACCAAAAATAGCTGCGCGCTATCTCCTTCATTCGCACCATGCCACAGTGCCCTGAATGGAGTTCCTCAAGCACCTGCTTTCTAAGTGGCGGCGGAATGATGACTCTATACCCCCATAACAAACATCCAGCCTGGACCGTGAGCTCGTTCCTCCTCCCCAGGTAAGGCTTTAGACTGACCGACATCTCTCCGCTTCTCCCACAAGTGACAATGTCCATGACCTCAGCCATCACCGGGTCCGTGCGGGTGAACTTCTTCACGTGGGCTGAGGTAACTGGGGCGTTGCTCACTTCCTTAAAGTAAAAGATTTTGGCCTGGGAGTGCTCCCTGTGTGTGACAGGTAAAGGAAGCCTTGAGAGGCCGTCTGCATTACAGTGCTGATCAGCTTTTCTGTATTTGATGTCGTACTGGTGGGCGGACAACAACAAGGCCCATCGCTGCATTCGGCTGGCAGCGAGCGATGGTATTCCAGTGTGAGGACCAAAAATGGAAGTGAGTGGCCTATGGTCTGTGAGTAACATGAATCGCTGTCCGAACAGAAACTGATGGAATTTCTTTACTCCGAATATTATCGCAAGTGCTTCACGCTCGATCTGTGCATAATTGCGCTCTGCTTTGCTTAAGGTCCGTGATGCAAAAGCAATAGCCTTTTCTTCACCTGATGGCATTATGTGTGAGATCACCGCCCCCACACCATAAGGTGATGCGTCACAGGCCAACTGTAATGGCCAGGCAGGATTGAAGTGGGTGAGGGCTTCTGAATGGACCAAAGCTCTTTTAGCTTCCCTAAAAGCTTCCTCACATCTGTCCGACCACTTCCACTGTGTGGTTTTGTTCAAAAGCTCATGCAGTGGTTTTAGCAGGTTCGATAAATTCGGTACAAACTTTGCATAGTATGTCAGTAATCCCAAGAATGATCGCAGCTGACTCACATTTTGTGGCGACGGAGCTTCCTCGACAGCTTTCACCTTGGATGGCGCCTTGTGCAGCCCAGCACCGTCGATAATGTGGCCCAAGTACTCAACTGAAGACTGGAAAAACTCACATTTGTCCGTCCGGACCCGCAGTCCGTACTCCTCCAGTCTCTGTAGTGCCGCGTCCAGGTTTCTCAGGTGCTCCTGTTCGTCTTTACCGGTTATGAGTAGATCATCGAGGTAACACTGGACCCCCGTGAGCCCACTCAGTATCTGGTCCATAGCTCTCTGGAATAAGGCCGGGGCTGAGGTGATCCCAAAGGGTAGCCTCCGGTACCTGAACAGTCCCTTGTGAGTCACTATGGTCAACAGTTCTTGTGACTCCTCATCAACCTGCATTTGTAGGTAGGCCTGACGTAAGTCTATCTTACTGAATTTCTGTCCTCCAGCTAAACCAGCAAACAGATCGTCGATGAGGGGTAACGGGTAGTGTTCAGCAGTTAAGACAGGATTAACAGTGACTTTGAAATCGCCACACAGTCTGATAGATCCATCCTTCTTCATGACTGGAACAACGGGTGTAGCCCATTCACTAACGCGTACCAAGTCCAATACCCCACTCTTGACTAGTTTGTCTAGTTCCGCTTCCACCTTTGGCTTTATGGCATATGGGACAGACCTGGCTTTGAAGCATTTGGGCTTGCTGTTTGGTTTCACTGTCAATTTAACTGTTATGTCCTTCATCCTTCCCAGTTCGTCCTTGAAAACTGCCGCATGTTTTCTCAATATTCCTTGCAGGTTTATGTCCCCAACCTTTGCAACCATATTAATTTCCTGCCAGTTTAGTTTGATCTTTTCCAGCCATGTGCGTCCTAGCAAAGCTGGCTGACTGCCCTTCACAATGTAGAGTGGTAGCTTTACCTTCTGTTTGTTGAGCTTCACTGTTACAGTCACGATTCCGCTCACCGGTACAGCCTCACCGGTGTACGTTTTCAGCGTGATCTTTGCTGGCTGTGGTTTGAGGTGATGTAGTTTCTTCCGGTATACAACCTCAGACACCAAAGATACCGCTGCTCCCGTGTCCACTTGCATCCGTACTGCTTTTCCATCCAGCAGCGGTGTAACCCAGTATCCCTGTCCATCATCTGAAAGAGACAAAACATGCAAAGACTCTTCCCCTTCCGATGGGGTATCACTTTGTTCTTCCTCTGTGCGCTCCAATTTGTGCACTTTATTTTTGTACTTCTTGAAGTCACTTTTCCTCTGTTCAGTATTTTTGGATGACGGCCCCTCTTTGTTTTTACATACACGCTCAATGTGACCCTTTTTGCCACAACTTCTACAGTCCAAGTCTTTGCACCAACACTCCTCTGGGTGGTGACCTGTTCTCCCACAGCGATAGCATGGCTTTCCACCAACAGTTTTGCTTCTGACATTGGTAGACACCTTATGCACTAGGGTTAATGTACTTAGCTGCTGTGCATCTTTGTTTGCCATTTCCATTGACAGACTCACTTCTAAGGCTTTCTGCAATGTTAAGTTAGCCTCCGTCAAAAGGCGTTTCTGTATTGTCCCACTGCGCATGCCGCACACCAGCCTATCACGTATAGTGTCATTTAGAGAATGTCCAAACTCACAGTGCTCAGATAACTGTTTCAGCACAGCCACAAACTGGGAGATTGACTCCCCCTCCTCTTGATTCCTCTTGTGGAATCGGAACCTCTCAGCAATGATCAGAGGTTTGGGAGAATAATGTGCTTTCAAAGTTCCCACTATTTCCTCATAGCTTCTGTCACCGGGCTTCTCAGGCGTTACTAGGCTGCGCAGTAGATTAAACGTCTTTCCCCCCATGACAGTCAAAAACGTTGGCACCATCACCTCCGACTTGATGCTATTAGCTAACACAAAGTACTCAAAACGTTCCGTGTACGAACTCCATTGTTCCACCGATTCATCAAATGGTCCCATGTTTCCAATCGGAGCCGCCATTGCATCACTTTACTCACTTCCCTTTGTCGTTCAACACTCGGAGATTCCGCTTTTTTTTTTTTTTTTTCCCCGGCGAACTCTTCCAGTCCCGCCGACGTGCCGTTGGAAGTTAACGCCGGTTTGCTTAACTCACCGCCTCCTCTCCGCGTCTTCGTGCCGCGCAAAAAAATTTTTTAAACTCAGACTTTTCACCGAGAATAATACGCGTGAGAACATCCCATTCTCGTCGCCAGTTTGTTGTGTCGCGGACTCGACAAACACGACAAAAGGATCGGACAGGAGACTCGGTAGAAAAGTAATGCGTGTGTGTTTAATGGACGTTGCGTGACACAAACAAATACCCCGCATCCAGTGCCGGTTCGCTCTTTTATATGGATGCCCCGTAGGGACAAACTTACGATCAATACACAACAACGTGTTTAAAGCCAAAGATCAGATCCACAAAAAAAATGAGCAAATATCACTTTGAGATATTCTCAATAAAACCTACGTACATTAGCCGTTAGCTCCAGTGCTGCTAGCATTACCAGCTCTCCTCCTGCCAATTTAAAAAAGATGAGTTTGAGATGAGCGACTAGAAACCATTTAAGTCATAATATAATTTCCAGATACATTTTGAATGCGAGCTCATCTGTGTTTATCATCTATGTAAACCATTAGAGTGAGTTACCACAGCAGCCAAAGACCAGCTACATGTCACTAATAGTGTCCTCTGTAAAACTTCATTTTGGGTTGGAGACTAGACATTTTGACGGTGTTGACCATTTAATATAATAATAAAATATGCTTTAAAAAAGCATAAATACAGCAATAATAATAATAAAGTAAATTGGCCACTATAGTGACTTGTTGGAACTGTAAATGAAGCTCACTGTATCCAACACGGTCCTTATTTATTTATTTTGAGTAATGTAAACTTCTGGTCCTTTATGTCTATAAACCCCTCAGCATACTGTACGTACTACTGTACAAACACAACAGTGTATGAAATACAAGGCTGTGTAATGTCAAGCCCTCAGTTGGGCTCATCTTATTGTGTTCGTTACAGAGTAATCACGTACGGGAAGCAGGAAGGCGCAGAATACCACAGACATCTTTGCACCAATAGAAAGATCCAACAGAAGAAAATGTTCCACTTGACTGGCCAATCACATTGAACACTTTGTCTTCAAAGGCATCACATCTTTGGGTAAAATCAGTCTGTCTGTTAACTTTCGGTCATCATCACTCATGGACGGGCTGCACACTTTTCTAGTCGCTCTCTTAGGTAAGTCTATGGAGACTTATTTTGGATGTTTTAATTACGCTCTCATTGTTGTTGTGTTGAGCAGAAATCTGCCCCTGCTGTAATGTGAAATCATCCAACACGGAGCACATTTCAATCTGCTTTTACCATTTTCTCTGTTTTCCAGGAGTTGCATCCTGCAGTCATGATTGGATCTCTGGATCAGTGACAGTCAGACCAGGAGACAACATCACTCTCTACTGTGATTGTAAACTATCAACTGGATTATACACAGTGTGGTACAGGAACTGCTCTCATGAGAACCAGCCTCCTCTCGTCCTTAAAGTCAAACCATCATACAATCTAGACAGTGACACTAAAGATCCTCTGAAAAGTCTTCCTCGTTTTCAATTTGTGAGAAACTCTTCTTCTAATTCTTATGACCTGCTGATCATGAACATGACTGATTCTGATGAGGGAATCTACTACTGTGGAACTGAAGAGAAGAAAGTGGAGGATAAAGAATTCATTGGCCTCAAGACTCTTTATAGAAACGGAAACGTCACAACAAGGATCTCAATCAGTAAGTTTGCTGCTCTGACTTTGTTCCTGTTAGATCTATGTTGTATGATTTGACTAAACATTTAACACCTTGAAGGAAAATGTACACAGGCTCTATATTTACTTACATTACCGATGAAAATGTCAATATGACGTCTTACAGAAAGATTATGGGAATCAACAACAGACTTTATGAATCTGAAGAGTTCTCGGTCATCCTTAAATGTGAACTGTACTGTATTTTTATGAATGTTAATGAGGTTTGGGATCATTGAACATTTTAAATCTGAGGCTCCATCAAAATTAAAGGTTGGACATTTCACTTAATTCTGAATTGTTTGGACATTCTTGCACAAATAATAATGCCAATATAGTATATATCTTTTTCTGCTCAATGAAAAGTTTGAATTCTTAACAATCTCGGCTGAACTTTATTCAAACAAGTCAAAACAACAGTGTTTTCATTCCTGGTGCTTTATGCACATGTAAAAAGGTTTGTTCAGGAACCAAAGGCCTGTATGTTTATATATTTAATAAACAAAAACATATATATTTTGTTTGTGTTCTGAACAAAGCTAAAGCATCAACATGACTATTGTGCCAACATGTATCCATACAGTGTTTAGTCTCATCGTTGTGGGTCAGAGTTTAATGACGCTTATTGACACAACTTTGTTTCAGGTCCAGACTGCAGCGATTCTCCGCTCCAGACTCCAGAATGTCTCTGTCCTCTGTGTTGGACTCTGCTGGTCTCTCTGTGTCCAGCTATTGCTGTCCTCTCCTCCGTCTTCTCCTCTCTTCTAGTTTATCATCTGTGTCAGAAAAAAGGTAACTACTGTATGCCGCTCCTTAAGAGCTAAATGTAAGAAATGTCATTGATCTACTGAATGAATTTCTACCACAAAGACACCTGAAGTCTCTTCTTTGGATCCGTGTTTGAGTGTTGATGCACCACGCTGTCTGTACTGATGTTGTATTGATTTCTGCAGCTCCACAACCTGATCAGCAAACACCTCAAAGAAGACAGCATGGGGTAGGTGCAACACAAGAAAGTACTGACTCATGGCAATAAATCAGTACACGGTCACGATTCTAAAGAACAAATGTCAAATTTCAGGATGAAGATGTGTGCTATGCTGCACTGGAAATCCAACAGACATCACACAGACCAAAGAAGAAGAAAATCCAGAGTTCTGACTTCAGCACCTATTCTGCCATCAATACTTCGAGGATGTAGAGTCTAAAAAAGAAAAATAACAACCACGACTCTACAACATCTAATGATGGGATCACAGCACCTATAACACCGACCAGCGATGGCCTTCAACTTAAGCAGAACATGTCTCCTTTGACAAAACAAGGACAATAAAATTGAGACGCCCGGCCGTCAGTCCTGTCAGAACAACACTGCATCTAAACTGAATTCAGGAGAAGATATTTACACCCAATGAATTTCATCTTTGCTGGTTTGTTTGCTCTTTAGATTTAAGTTCCAAATTGATCAGATGGGGACATTAACATACAGACAGAAAACCTCTTAGTTGTTGTTGTTGATCACAATCCAGCTTCAAGTTCACATTTTCAATGGATATCAACATTTCATAACGGTGATGATTGTGTTTCCATCAAGAGACACGAAAGCTGTTTTCAGATCATTTTCTGTTTTTATATCTAGTTTGCCATCAGCCCCACACATGCCTTTAACGGCATGGTGAGATACAATGACTGAGTAGCTTAATAACAGGAAACCCACAGTGACAAACAGCTCGTCATTCGGCCGCAGAGCTCAACAGACTGAAGCTGTGGACCAGTGACTGCTGAAGTGTAATCCGTGGAAATATATAAAGTTTTTTAAATTGTTCTCGTTGTAAGAGTCTCCACTCGCTCACTGAAAAGAATGCTCGTTTGTCAATTAGATGTATTTATGTCCAACGGCCCTCTCAGCTACACTAAGGTTATTTCTGTCATATGTGTGACCACATCCTGACTGTGAGATGCAATGCTCTGCTCTTTTGTTTGCAGGCAGCGTGCAGTGTGGTTTCACCGTGGTCAGTGGGCTCACAGGCTCACTCGACATCGGCCGTTTGTCTGAACAACGTAGTGCAGCACTTTTGGATGGACGATGATTTCTTGCAGTGAGACGTGGTATTTAAGGAAATGGACAAAAAATTCGGGGATTACAAAAAAAGGGAAGGGAAAGTAACATTCGGGGCCTCGTTTATAAACGTTGCGTACGCACAAAAGAAGGCGTACGCAACGCTCTCTACGCAAGAATTGGTATTTGTAAAAAGCAAACTTGACGGAAAAAAATGTGCGGTGCTTCACGCGAGCTCAGACCCACAAAAACGGGTGAAATGAGAAGAAACACGCAAACGTGTGTAAAAGTGTGTAAAACTAGACTGTTGTAAGTGAAATGCCAATACTGCCTCATAAATAACACGAACACCCGATCGATCTGCAGCGTAAAACAAACATACTAATTAACACATTTTCAAAAAGAAAAGTGAAATATGTTCTGCAATAATATCGGCATGTTATTAAATTCATCCTCAAAACACAGCTGTTGCTCGTCAGATGCAATCAGACGGACGGTAATAAAACGCCGTGATGACGTCACAATGCGTGATGACGCTGATGGCTGATCTCGCGCTCGTAGGAGACGTGGCACATGGAAGGATCGGCGCTGTAGTGCAGCGCACCGTCGGCCTGTTTAAGGGCAGATGGCGCTGGAGGAGGTTGTTGTTTGCTCCTGAGAAGCTGTGAAACATCCTGCGTGTGCTGTGCTACATGATGTGGCTCAGCTTCCAAACGCGCCTCGACCCCCTGACGCCGACGCTGTGTCCTCCATAAAGCATATTCCACTCCTGCTTCCACCTCCCAATGATCATCTCCACTTCACACTGAGTGACGTTACGTTTCTTCGTTTTCCTCTCAGTGTTTGTCATGTTTTCGCAATCGATGAATATTCATTTGTGGGCGTTCCACAGACTATATTTGGGCAACTGTGGGCGTGACATGAAGCCGCAAAAGCTGCGCTGCGTTTAGAAGTGAGTGTGATTTATTGAGGGAAAACTGCGTAGGACGTTTTATAAGTCTGAATATTTCTGTGCGTTTCATCCGTACGACACTTCAGGCGCAAATCATACGCAAGCTTTTATGAACGAGGCCCCTTGGCCACACCAGAGGAACTCTGCTGGCCTCTATTGGAAAGGTTAAATGATGAAGCAAATAAGGT
Source organism: Gasterosteus aculeatus (assembly GCF_964276395.1). Classification (NCBI taxonomy): domain Eukaryota; kingdom Metazoa; phylum Chordata; class Actinopteri; order Perciformes; family Gasterosteidae; genus Gasterosteus; species Gasterosteus aculeatus. Next base: position 1,240,617 of record NC_135696.1, on the reverse strand, counting down.
GAAATAAGAAGGTGAACAAACTAAATACTGAGCTAAATCCTGATGTACGTTTGCTACAGCTGCTGGATTCTATTACTGCATTCATTGGCTCTGACCGGCTGGCCAATTAGTGTGACAATATCTGATTCCTGTAAGTTAATTAACTTTATTTGCAGGGAAGAAGTAATGTAACTGTTTATAGTCTATAAGAAAACACTTACTAGAAGACATGTCTTTGTTCAGCGCAGTGACCAAATATTTAAATAAACTGATGGATGGATATGATTTGATATTTTTTTGAGTTGTAAACTCACATTATGGTTGTAATTATTCCTTTGTTTAATTTTGTGCTTTATTTTGCTGTTAAAAAAGTCCCTTAATTGTAAATATCTGAAGTGGTTCTGGTTATTTAGTGTGTATTTGTCTTTCAGCTCCTGGAAGCTTGCCATACTTCCATCTTTGATAACTCAGCATGTTGCTGTTATTCCATATGACATCCTTTGTTTAAACCTCTGATCAACAATACCTGGAATAAAGTGTGTATCGTAGGGGCCCGAGCTCCTCTAGCCGGTTTTTCTTTATTACTTTAAACCACAGCTCTAATGTAAATCTGGTAGTAAATGTTTTGCCATACTTGTGTCTCCAATAAGGCTTTGTATTTCCCTTCCTTCTATAGAAACTTCTAGATTTTTCCACTTTGCCTGGTAATCGTCGGTACACCAGTATATTTTTGGTCTAATTTGAGCTGCCAGTACGCCCTGAGGTTTGGTAGTGACATCCCCCCTTCATTTTTCCCAATCTGTAATGTTTCATATTTGATTCTTGGCTTTTGGCCATTCCATATAAACCTTGAAATAATTGAATCCCAAGCTCTGAATTGCTTCTCTCGATCTCGATTGGGAGTGATAGGAAGAAGTAGAGGAGTTTTGGAAGTATGCTCATTTTATAGTATCTATCCACCTCTCCATGTCACCCCTAATGTCTTGATCCACTTTGGTATAGTTGGCTGTATATAGATCATCAATACTTTTTGTTATAGGCACTCCGAGGTATGTCATACTTTTAGAACACCATTTTAAATTAAGTGTTTGTTGTATACTTTCAGAAGTATATAATTTAGAGTAAAAATTTAATTAAAACGGAGGAGAGTCCCCAGCCAGGTGGCTCGTATCTGGAGGAGGAGATGATTGCTCAGAGGCTTTGTGAGCATGGAAGGTCTCTATGGCAACGTGGGGCCCAGGAATGTAAAGAAAGAGGTGGGAAGTGAATATGCTCAGGTTAAATTCAAAGACAAGAGAGGGATGCATGGGTAGACCACAGATCTAAAGGAATTCCTTCCTCTGATAAATGTATGTGCCTGGTTAGATATTTTGATCAAATTAAAGTGCATATTAACAATGATAATAATATCAATATCACATTTTCTACTGTGCTAACGCGCAATACTCGAAATGCTGTAATTACTCGTATTTCACTCATATAATGTTGCCATTTCACATCTATTTAGTAGTGTGACATGTTTTGTTTTTTGTATTATTCAGAGCTGCCAACTTTTCAAAACACCTTGGAGTGAGATTTTGTCGGGGGTGACCAAAATTTTGCCGCGCACGCAGTCACACACGTTGGTGGCTCAAATATCAGGAAATTGGAATTCACTTGGCGTAGTACCCGTGTTGTACGCTGCATTCTGGTGGTTTGTGGGGCCCAAAGTGGTTGATCGGGGCGGCCTGCTGGAGATGGACAACACTGGTTACATTCTGTGAAGCAAAGACACAGCTGAAGGACATGTTGGTTTACGTAGATGTTATTTCATGCATTCCAGTGTATTTTTGGGTGGTCTGCCTGAACTTATTCTGATTCATCTTCATCTCCTCATGACTTGTGGGGCCTTCTAGACTTGAGCTGAACATTCAACCAGAAAACTATTGCTGTGCCTCAATGACTGTCTATGTACCACAATATAGCCTAATTAATAGACCTGTGTAGGATTTGACCAATTTAGGTTGATTGACATTTTGATTACAATGGTATTCAACTAATTCTTAACTGAAACCTCACCTGTATTGTTAATAATTGTATTCTTGAGAGCACTTAATGATTTATGTTCAGCAAAAAATGACACAAGTTTAGTAAGGGGAAAATATTTTATATATATACTTGTTTGTCAGTTTGTCCTGTCTGTTGCTCTCTCTGTCCTGTGTGTAGCTCCTCTGTCTGTTGTTCTTTAAATAATATAACAGACTTCCCTTTTGTCCTGGGCCTGGCAAAGGTCTTTTACGAGACATCGTTGCTCCCTTAAAGAACTAAAATGGTTTTTAATAACTCTACTCTCATTTACAAAAGCATGCCTAATTCTATTGCACAAATTTCCCGTCTTTATGTTAAATTCTTTGGAATACATCTTACCGGTTCAAAGTGCTGTTTGGAAAGGGGTCTTTTTCTTTGGCCTGTAAATAAAAAGATAAATGCTACGTGAGCAGCCTTAATAAACAATGCTATGGTGTTTTGAGCGTGCAGTACACCAAGAGGTTAACACGGTGCTGTCCTGCTGCTTGTTGTGACAGCTGAGTTTACATTCACCACTCAAACTCACACGCACAAACACAACTAATCATTTCTTTCCAGATTTAAAGAGAGTGAGTACTTCATTGAAGCGCACGTCATTAACGTAGCTTAGTCTTTGCTCCTCCTGAGTTTCTCCCGTGGTTGTGTCTGTTTGAAAACCTCCTTCTGTTGATAACTTGGGGACTCTTTGGGGTCAACAGCATGTCCATGCAGCGAATAGGGTTACAGATGCGCTCCTTAGCGCCACCTATCGTCGGGCAGTTTGAAAAGGAACGAACGCGCTTCGGCCCAAAATCAGAATTCATTTTTTGCCGTGAGGAACTGGTTGTGTGGCGTGAGTGCGTGTGAAAACATGCAAAAGCGTGTATCACACGGCGAAACCCTGGTAGCTCTTTATTATTGTTTACACTTGTTTTGTTCAACTGGTAATTAATAAAATGTGAAATGTAATGCCAATCGGTCGCTAGCTGTCACACCATAAATATCCAGGTCGGTCACTTCCTGTTATGATTTACAATCCGACTCGGCGGTGACAGTAGTGATGGCAAAGTGAAGCTTTCCAGCCAATTGTATGGGATAAAGGTTCATTCATTCAATGCATCGCAAACTCTACGATGACCTCTGCTGTTGAAAACGTGTAGTGCAAATGGTTCGAATAGCCCACCAGTATATTTTGGCCCAATCTCTGATTATGAAAAGTTGAACCAATAAATCATCTAATAAATACACGGATTCCTATATGAATAAAACTATTGTTTTTCAGGTTTGAATTGTGTCCTTGTTTGTGTATTTCAATTCTCTGTACATTGGAAAGAAGTTTAACAAACACTTATCTATATCTTTCTGCACCTTTGTGCATGTATGTTTGTGATCATACTAGCAGAATAATTAATAGAAGAGATTATATATATATATATAAAGTGCTTCCTACTGCATGTGCAGTTCATGCAGTCATAGGGATTTATGTGAATTGTTTGAATGTGGGAAGTGATTGACAGAGGAAAGGTCAGTGGGGCAGTGATTGTGCTGACAGGTTTCTTATGACAGGATATTGAGGTGCTTGTGGACACATGGGATGGGGCATGAAATTATTATTGATTTTTATTGAGAAACACAATTTTCTCCACAGAATTGGGGTTGAGTCGGTTTCTTAGATACTGTTTCCCCAGCTTTAGAAAAAAGGCGCTCATGCGGCACGATGAGGCAGGAATGCTCATAAGATTACGTGCTAATACAAACAGATGTGGGTACACATGTTTGTGTTGGACCCAATATTTTAGCGGCTCTTCACTCCGTGGAATGTTTGATTCAGCCAAATATCTGGTGGTCTCCACAATAAAAATAAACATCCATAATTACACAATACAAATGACAGACTTTGCCTGCCTATTGCCAACCTTGTTAGAGGAAATCAAATTGAAGTGCTCCCACATCTCGGAGCGACCTCTCTTTGCCACAGGTTCCATTGTAAATGTGCTCTTTGCTACAACAACAACAACAACAACACTGACTTTGACTGTATCAAACCAACAAGCCCGAACCCTGTTTCCAGCCCATTTGAATCAAATCGAAGCGGTCACGTGACTGTGCGCAGGAACGAAGCTTCGGACGTCACTGATTGCGTCACTGAGCCGGACCGAAGCTTCGGACGTCACTGATCACGTGATCAGCAGCGAACGAGCCGAGCATCTTTACGTTTGCTTCGCCGTGCACTGTCTGGTTCATGTTTCGACACTAGCTTCGCAGCAGGAGGGTCGGAGGTAACGACACTAGTGACAGCTGGGGCAACACGCAGGACTCCTCGTTCAGCGGTCAGTCTGTGTGTACGTGTATGTGTCAGTTACGAAGCGGCTGGCGCGGTTGTTGATGTCCTGCTAGCTTGGCGGTTAGCGTGGTTTTAGCACTTTGTCAGCAGATCGAGCGCTTCTTGGCTAGCATTCGCTAGCTTAGCGATTAGCATGTTTGTGGGCAACTATAGATGGTATGTTTTTGCATTGAGATTGTTTGTTTGTGATAGCCATGTGAGCATTGTGAATACGAGTGAGTGTCTTGGAGGGTAATTATTATTGTGACCTTCTTCAGGTCAGGGTTTTGAACCAGGACACGAGTGGTACCTGAAGGCGCACGGATTACCATTTGGAGCTACCAAACGGACCAACCTTCCAGTCCTGTGGAGATGTGGTAGGACAAGGAGACAAAAAGCCTTTCCATGGACCTCAAAATGGATTATATACTTTTTTCCATATTTTTCTTTCCTCGTGTGATGAACCTGATGGACTTGAACTAACCGAATTTCTTTATTTATGAATACAAGTCTATAAATGCACCACAGCTGGACTGACTCGTCGTTGTTTTTTTCCCACACACATTTGGCTCCGTAGGGGAATTTGAGATCTTTGGGTCGAAGTGAGAATTTAAGATTGAACTAATGTTAAGCTTAGGTTGGGAAAACATCAAGCGATGGTTACATCAAACTGAATTGTCTGTAGCTATTTGAGCACAACGTGAGTGCATTAGTGAACATGTATTTTTGTTTTTTACATAAATAAGTCTATAGGACTGTTTGTATTAATCATGTATGTATAAATCCAAGCTGAACCTTTCCACCAATCTTTAACTTTTTATTTAAACACATCTCTAAAAGCTTTCCATGGTTTCTGGCCTCTCAACCTGTACAACAAGTGATGGGAAGTGTCCAGTGAGCCAGACGGTAGACATGGGAGGCGAGTTCCTCTCTCAGGACTCAGCGATCACAAATAGCCTCATACAATCACTGCATTGATGTCAGAAGTAGGATGTTAATGGGTGAAGGAAAGATGGGGGGGGGGGGCATATAAACTGTTGGGACACCGTCAACCACAAATGGCCTCATGCAATCACTGCATTAAGCCAAATGGCGCCGATGTTAATGGGTGAAGGAAAGATGGGTGGGGGGGCATATAAACTGTTGGGACACCGTCAACCACAAATGGCCTCATGCAATCACTGCATTGAGCCAAATGGCGCCGTTGTCAAAAGTTGGATGTTAATGGGGGAAGGAAAGATGGGGGGGGGCATATAAACTGTTGGGACACCGTAAACCACAAATGGCCTCATGCAATCACTGCATTGAGCCAAATGGCGCTGATGTCAAAAGTAGGATGTTAATGGGGGAAGGAAAGATGGGGGGGGGCATATAAACTGTTGGGACACCGTCAACCACAAATGGCCTCATGCAATCACTGCATTGAGCCAAATGGCGCTGATGTCAAAAGTAGGATGTTAATGGGGGAAGGAAAGATGGGGGGGGGCATATAAACTGTTGGGACACCGTCAACCACAAATGGCCTCATGCAATCACTGCATTGAGCCAAATGGCGCCGATGTCAAAAGTAGGATGTTAATGGGGGAAGGAAAGATGGGGGGGGGCATATAAACTGTTGGGACACCGTCAACCACAAATGGCCTCATGCAATCACTGCATTGAGCCAAATGGCGCCGATGTCAAAAGTAGGATGTTAATGGGGGAAGGAAAGATGGGGGGGGCATATAAACTGTTGGGACACCGTCAACCACAAATAGCCTCATGCAATCACTGCATTGAGCCAAATGGCGCCGATGTCAAGGATGTTAATGGGTCAAGGGCCGGTTAGATTTTACAGCTGGCATCACATGTATGAAAATTTCCCTTTATGGCTCTTTGGATGTTGACGGGGAATCTGGACAGAAAGGTGCACTAGGTGTGTCATCTTCATCTTAAGCCTAGTTCATGCTTCTCGTTTTTTAGAGCGACGCAAGACCCCCTTGCGGCCTTAAGAGCGTGGGTTTACTGGGTGTGGTTTCCTTTTAAGCTGGTGGCTAAACTTTGCGGCCTGCCGCACTCTTCCTCGTGAACCACCATTTTACCTTCCCCACTGTCGTTTTTGGCAACTCAATTTCTGGTCCATTTGTCTCTTTGGTCTGTTCAAGTTTCCGTATCCGCAAAATTGGTTCATTTATTGTCTTTGTGTTGTCGCCGATCTCCACACATTTCGCAGGTTTACTGGGTGTTTCCTTTGAAGCTAACGGGTAAACTTTGTTGCGTGCTGCACCCTTCCTCGTGAACCACCCTGTCTGCTTTGTCTCTTTGATCTGTTCCTGAAGTTTCCGTATCAAAACCGTCTTCTCATTCAGCTCCTGTGTGTTGTGGCTGACCTCCAGACATTTCTTACAAAGCCGTCCCCTCTCAACCAGCACCTCGCGGGACTTTATATCGATGACTTTCTTGTACTTATTATGCAAACCATTGACAAATTTCCTCTCATGTTCCGTCCTTTTCAGCACCATGTAGTCGTCATCGTCTGTGAATTTTATTTTCAGATCGATCACACTTCTTTTAAACCTCTCTGTGTCAGAGATCAAATCTGTGCATTTCAGCAGCTCCATCTTGAAGTGCTGCTGATAGGCCACCAGCTTCTTGCACATCTCCCTCTCCTTGCACAATTCCTTCTCAAGTTTCAAATTCTGAGATTGAAATTCGGCCCGATTGTTGATGGTCTTTTTCTCACTTTTTTCTAACTTTTCGGAGTCCTTATCTTTTGGATCTAACTGGATCTTTAGTTCTTTAGGAGTGTTATTTTCTTCCTTCTTAATCTTCGATTTCATTTTGAGGAGAGCATGGAGGCATAGTTCCTCTACCACATGTTCTTTCCCTTTCTTGAGCTCTTCCTCACGTTCTTTTCCTTTCTCAAGCTCTTCCTCACGTTCTTTCCCTTTCTTGAGCTCTTCCTTGAGACTCTCTATCTCCAATTCGCTATTGTTGAGAGTCCGGGCAGTTAATTCGGCTTCGCGTTTTAACGTGGCCACATCGCGGCGGCGCACTTTCCTTTCACTGTTTTCTACCCTGAGGAAATAAATTTCGTTTTGGGATTGGGCAATTTGGATTCGCAGGTTGTCACGGTCAGCCTGCAATTCTACCATTTCACTTTTAAGGGTAGCCTCCTTACCTTGCAGAACGTTTTTTTCTAAAATAGACTCATTGTGCTTCTGTATTAAACACTGCAGCTTAGTCTCTTGGTGTTCCATTTCGTTTTTATGGTTTGAAACCAGCTTATCAACCACTTGTTCGTGCATCAGCTCTATTTCCGCCAGTTTTATTTCATGGTCTGCTTTCATCTTTGACAGCTCAGTCTCGTTCAGGCTCAGTTTTTCATCGTAGCGCCTGAACATTTCCACAGACTTCGATCGCACCAGTTCAAACTCTTTCTGAAGATTGCTATTGAGTGTCACCAATGTATCGATCGTTTTGTTGTATTCATCTTTGGTGGCCGTGAACTTCGTTTTGTGTTCTTTATTCTCCTTTTCGACAACTTCCAAGTCGTCTTTGAGCGCTTCTACCAGCCTCTTCAGATCCAGTATTTCCCTGCATTGGTTTTTATTGTATAACTTTTTATACCTTTTATCGGCAGACTGTGCTCCACGGAGCCATTTCAACTCTAGATTTCCTTCGCAAGGTTGTTTTTTCGACATTGTCCACTGCCGATTTGTTAAAAGTATTGCTATCTCCTGTGGGCTATCTCCTGTGGGCTATCTCCTGTGGGCTATCTCCTGTGGGCTATCTCCTGTGGGCTATCTCCTGTGGGCTATCTCCTGTGGGCTATCTCCTGTGGGCTATCTCCTGTGGGCTATCTCCTGTGGGCTATCTCCTGTGGGCTATCTCCTGTGGGCTATAACTAGTATTCCAGAAGCGATGAGGTCATCACATTCCTTTGATGTTTTGGCCACGCCCCTATGACCTAAGCGCAAAAGCGGCCAATGGAATGAGTGCATCAGGTAGGTGGGCGGGGCTTAGCTTTCAATACTATGATGTCATCAAGCAGGTGTCCAAGCCCCGGTGTGCTCCTGTGGGGTGATTCCCTGCTCGTTCTCTCCTCCTCTCAGGACGGAGAAAAACATATATTGATTATCGACAGATTGTGTGGACGGAAATAATAGAATTTTTTTCTTTTCTTTTTTTTACATAAAAAACATACATAGTATCATATTTATAAAAATAAACTTTTTTTAATTCAATTAATTGATAAAAACAGTAGGGAGAAAATAGAATCACAGAAAATAAAATAACAATGTCCATCCAATGTCTTTTTTTTCCGATACTATATTTTTGGGTAAAATTGAAACTGTTTTTTTTTTGATGGGTCACAGTGAATTTGAGACCAGGTTGTGAGGTCACGGTGAGCTTTAAGATGTAATTGTTTAAAGTATGAGTACGTGATTTAGGGGTTAGACCAGGGGTGCCCAATAGGTTGATCGCCAAGGCAGTGCCGGTAGACTGGCTGCCATTGGAAAAAACGTAACGTTGGGTCACCATGTATGTGCGGTGGACCGCGGGAGCAAACGGAAAACTAATTAGTGATCCTAGCTTACTAACGAACACATGTATTTTCATTCAAAAGCAACCCTTTTTGAATTAGAATTTTGGCTTGTTTGTATCACTCAGATTTTGAAATCATGATTTTACTCTTAAATGAAATATTCATTAATGGCACTGCTGTGATCCCTCCATTTTTAACACACTTACACATGCCGTATTTATAAGATTCTGTCCCCTGATACCTCAGAACTTTCATAGCTATTATGTCCAACTGACATTGTCGAAAACAACTTATTGATATCCTGGCTGCGAAAGATTGACAGACCTAGCGACAGTAACCGAGGAGGGAGGGACTTAGCGAAGGGTCATTTAACCTCCATGAAGTGTTCACCAAAAGTTTATTTAACGCGAATGTCTCACATTTAGATTCTGCCATTTACTCGGCCACAAAATGTTTAGTTGCTAAGAAGGATCCTGCCCAAAGAAACTTAGTTGCTTTCCATATCAAACAATAAATCATTATATGAAAAAGTATCCAAGATGGCCGCACAGACGTCTCTGTTCGTTTTGTTTTCTCCCATTAACCAAACAGTGTTTAAAACCCATTTTAACGATCCTAAATTTGTAATGTCTATTTGGTCACCTGAACTGCTCACGTCTCCCCTGTGTTGTCACTTGTAAAACTTTTTTATTAAATACGACTCACTGAGTTCAGCTGGAGGCGACGGCCGGTGTTACACCCTACTGGTTTCTCCACCTACTGGTTTCCCTACGCGTGCGTGTTTGTGTTTACTCCACAGCAGCAGATGTGTCCGCCTCAGTTCCCTGATCCGTCACACATTCACAAACACATTGCTGAACATCGTCAAAACGCATCATAAATCCATAGCAGCGTTTACGGTTGTATAAGTGAGCACCACATCACAGCCACGTATAAACACATTTATATAAAGAAATATATTAAAGGAAAGATCAGAACGACCTGGATTCGAACCCGGTGGGTCAAAACATCAAAACATCAACCTGGTGGCTGCTCTTAGCAGTGCACCACCGAGACTCTCAGAAGTTTGTTGACCCTTTGTCAAATTTATCCATTTTGTTGACGTAGATCAGCATGGAGGAAACCTTTTGGTGTCGTGGATCTAAAACAACTGGTTACCGTGGGCGTGTGTTGGAACACATCCAAATAAATGTATCGATTCTTAATGGTCACCGAATTAAAGTTAACAAGCAGCGTCCCTATAAAAATGCCATGAAGTCGTACATACGATCTTTCTGAACAAGACATGGACCCACAAAAGGTGAAAGAATTGAGTGAAACAGATTGTAAACTTGCAAAACTTCTATTCGGAATCAAATACCTTATAAAGTTCTCAAAAGAAATTTTATTAAATAAGGGTTTAATAAAACAGTCACAATAAATAAATCATTGAAAAACAAAATAAAGTAGCTCTAAAGAAAGCATGCTGGACAGCAGAAGTCCTGCTCCGAAGGTGGTTTCCCAGTGCAAACCCAATGGAACCACAGGGTGCATGTTGAGCACTGGATCTAAAGATTAGCGATGCAGTAGATCAATACACCATACATTTATGTGATTACAAAACAGTCATTTAGATTTAATCTTACCCAGCCATCATGTCCATCTTCCCTTCTCCCTGGATTTTGGCATGCATTGCCACATGCTCTGCATTAATCGGTCATGCTTTCTAACAGGTTAAACAAGTGTAATTTGTGGTGGAAATTTGTGGATTTAGCTCTTGTGAGAAACCAAAAGTATCTCAAACTTGCTTTGTGATTAAGTATTTATTACTAACTAGAATATAGAAAAAAGATAAAGAATACAGAAATCATCAGCACAAGTCGTAAGCACAGACAGAAGTCAAATGACTACAATTCAGCTGAAAAGGGACAGATGTTCCTTCCCCCAAAAGGAGCAAGAAGGTCTGACCAAGTTAAAGAGGAGAACAGGAGCTTATATACACTTCAGGGAGGTTTGTGCTGCCTCAGCACAGGAGAGCCCACCCCTCAAAGAGGAGTGTTTGGGAAAAGTACCAGACGACGTAGGGGTGACCCTCCCTTAATGGACCCGGTCAATCAACCACATCTAAAAGGTCAGTCAGGGCACGTATGGTTCCATCTGTGTCTTATCTCACCCTGGACTGCCTTAAGTCACCGGCTCACATCAAAGGTCACATTCCTGAGAGCCTCACCCAACGCAGGCTCAACAATTTTCCCCCAACATAATTAAATGAACAATTAAGTGCATGTGACAAAACATTAACAGGAAAAAGACAAACCTGAGTCGCTGACCAGACTGCAAGCTATCTCTCTTCACAAGAGAGTTGTAGTGGCCTCGTCGGTAGAGAAATTAAACTGGCCACCAGTTAAAATAAGTTCTGCAAACTATGCAGTATTTTTAAATCAGTAACATGTAATAATCACCAAAGGGTCTCTCGTACTCTTACCTTGCAGACAAGCGCCCCACAGAATGTTGAGTCTTGCTGTCTCGGGTGGCTCACAGCTCGGTTGAGCAACTCAATCTTGACACATGGATATGTTTGTTTCTCATGAATTCTCTGTTGGAGAGAAATTAATTATATATATATATTGTCAGGATCTCCGATCCCCCCGAGTCGGTTGATGAGAAGGATCCAGCACGTTGATCAATTAAAGTCAAAAAGCGTTCTGTGTAATGGCGTCTCCGAGCAGTAAAAACGTTGAGTTTTTCTACACTTGAAGACAGTTCTTAGCGCCAGTCTCGAGAAGCCACAAATCAAGTTCAGATAAGAACTCAGGTGAAGCTGAGGGTAACACACAATGCTCCTCTGATCGAAGGTCCGTGAGAGCAAGTTAACCCCCTTCCCCAAACACAGCTGCAAACCCTAAATCTTTCTATCTCTACATCTCAGGGACCTGGCTTTTAGCACAAGACAATTGTTTACAGAATGTTTTTACCACTACATGCATCTCACAATTCCCCCTTTTGATCACCCCAATCTCTGGTGGACGTCTGCTGGATCAGCCTCCTCATCTGAATTCTCACCTCCTTTCCAGGCCAATAATGCCATTGTGTCTTTACTGAACTAATGCGGAGAATTGAGAAAGATAGAACAGAGGAGAGGATAGTTATAGACTTATTCTTGGTCTTCTTTTGCTTCCTGTTGTAGACGGTTGACACAGATCACCATGCTCTGGGTGTCTGTCGGTGAACTGTCCGTTGAGAGTGCGTTTGGGGACCCTCCGGTGCCCGTTGCCGCCTCTTGCTCCTGATCTTTCAGGACGTTGTCAGGTCGGTGTGCGAGCTGGTTCCTCTGCGGTGGCGCACTGGCTCCAGTGGTACCAGGTATCACCTTTCTCTCTCAGCCTCACTGCATGTGAGGTTCTTTCCTCCACCTGGTATGGTCCTGTCCACCGCGGCTCTGACCACTTTCTCTTGAGGACCCAGGCTGCCGTGTGTGGGTTGTGGGCGTTGATCCCCTGTTTTGTCTCACACCTGGTCCGCAAAATCTGAAACGAGAGCTCGTAGTTAGTTATAATGACTTGCATACTGACCTGGCAGAGCTTCCGGGTTAGGCCTAAGTTAGAGGCCGGCACTGGGTCCAGGGAACTGTCTCCCGGTGGTCAGTTCGTACGGGGTGAAACCTGTTTGCAGCTTGGTCTGCTGCCTGGTGATGGGAAGTGTCCAGTGAGCCAGACGGTAGACATGGGAGGCGAGTTCCTCTCTCAGGACTCAGCGATCACAAATAGCCTCATACAATCACTGCATTGAGCCAAATGGCGCTGATGTCAAAAGTAGGATGTTAATGGGTGAAGGAAAGATGGGGGGGGCGATATAAACTGTTGGGACACTGTCAATCACAAATGGCCTCATACAATCACTGCATTGAGCCGATGTCAAAAGTAGGATGTTAATGGGTGAAGGAAAGATGGGGGGGCATACAAACTGACACCGTAAACCACAAATGGCCTCATGCAATCACTGCATTGAGCCGAATGGCGCTGATGTCAAAAGTAGGATGTTAATGGGTGAAGGAAATATGGGGGGGGGGGGGCATATAAACTGTTGGGACACCGTAAACCACAAATGGCCTCATGCAATCACTGCATTGAGCCAAATGGCGCTGATGTCAAAAGTAGGATGTTAATGGGTGAAGGAAAGATGGGGGGGGGGGGCATATAAACTGTTGGGACACCGTCAACCACAAATGGCCTCATACAATCACTGCATTGAGCCAAATGGCGCAGATGTCAAAAGTAGGATGTTAATGGGTGAAGGAAAGATGGGGGGGGGCATATAAACTGTTGGGACACCGTCAACCACAAATGGCCTCATGCAATCACTGCATTGAGCCAAATGGCGCCGTTGTCAAAAGTTGGATGTTAATGGGGGAAGGAAAGATGGGGGGGGGGGGCATATAAACTGTTGGGACACCGTCAACCACAAATGGCCTCATGCAATCACTGCATTGAGCCAAATGGCGCTGATGTCAAAAGTTGGATGTTAATGGGGGAAGGAAAGATGGGGGGAGGCATATAAACTGTTGGGACACCGTAAACCACAAATGGCCTCATGCAATCACTGCATTGAGCCAAATGGCGCTGATGTCAAAAGTTGGATGTTAATGGGGGAAGGAAAGATGGGGGGGGGCATATAAACTGTTGGGACACCGTCAACCACAAATGGCCTCATACAATCACTGCATTGAGCCGAATGGCGCTGATGTCAAAAGTAGGATGTTAATGGGGGAAGGAAAGATGGGGGGGGCATATAAACTGTTGGGACACCGTCAACCACAAATGGCCTCATGCAATCACTGCATTGAGCCAAATGGCGCCGATGTCAAGGATGTTAATGGGTCAAGGGCCGGTTAGATTTCACAGCTGGCATCACATGTATGAAAATTTCCCTTTATGGCTCTTTGGATGTTGACGGGGAATCTGGACAGAAAGGTGCACTAGGTGTGTCATCTTCATCTTAAGCCTAGTTCATGCTTCTCGTTTTCAGAGCGACGCAAGACCCCCTTGCGGCCTTAAGAGCGTGGGTTTACTGGGTGTGGTTTCCTTTTAAGCTGGTGGGTAAACTTTGCGGCCTGCCGCACTCTTCCTCGTGAACCACCATTTTACCTTCCCCACTGTCGTTTTTGGCAACTCAATTTCTGGTCCATTTGTCTCTTTGGTCTGTTCAAGTTTCCGTATCCGCAAAATTGGTTCATTTATTGTCTTTGTGTTGTCGCCGATCTCCACACATTTCGCAGGTTTACTGGGTGTTTCCTTTGAAGCTAACGGGTAAACTTTGTTGCGTGCTGCACCCTTCCTCGTGAACCACCCTGTCTGCTTTGTCTCTTTGATCTGTTCCTGAAGTTTCCGTATCAAAACCGTCTTCTCATTCAGCTCCTGTGTGTTGTGGCTGACCTCCAGACATTTCTTACAAAGCCGTCCCCTCTCAACCAGCACCTCGCGGGACTTTATATCGATGACTTTCTTGTACTTATTATGCAAACCATTGACAAATTTCCTCTCATGTTCCGTCCTTTTCAGCACCATGTAGTCGTCATCGTCGGTGAATTTTATTTTCAGATCGATCACACTTCTTTTAAACCTCTCTGTGTCAGAGATCAAATCTGTGCATTTCAGCAGCTCCATCTTGAAGTGCTGCTGATAGGCCACCAGCTTCTTGCACCTCTCCCTCTCCTTGCACAATTCCTTCTCAAGTTTCAAATTCTGAGATTGAAATTCGGCCCGATTGTTGATGGTCTTTTTCTCACTTTTTTCTAACTTTTCGGAGTCCTTATCTTTTGGATCTAACTGGATCTTTAGTTCTTTAGGAGTGTTATTTTCTTCCTTCCCCATGGTCGATTTCATTTTGAGGAGAGCATGGAGGCATAGTTCCTCTACCACATGTTCTTTCCCTTTCTTGAGCTCTTCCTCACGTTCTTTTCCTTTCTCAAGCTCTTCCTCACGTTCTTTCCCTTTCTTGAGCTCTTCCTTGAGACTCTCTATCTCCAATTCGCTATTGTTGAGAGTCCGGGCAGTTAATTCGGCTTCGCGTTTTAACGTGGCCACATCGCGGCGGCGCACTTTCCTTTCACTGTTTTCTACCCTGAGGAAATAAATTTCGTTTTGGGATTGGGCAATTTGGATTCGCAGGTTGTCACGGTCAGCCTGCAATTCTACCATTTCACTTTTAAGGGTAGCCTCCTTACCTTGCAGAACGTTTTTTTCTAAAATAGACTCATTGTGCTTCTGTATTAAACACTGCAGCCTAGTCTCTTGGTGTTCCATTTCGTTTTTATGGTTTGAAACCAGCTTATCAACCACTTGTTCGTGCATCAGCTCTATTTCCGCCAGTTTTATTTCATGGTCTGCTTTCATCTTTGACAGCTCAGTCTCGTTCAGGCTCAGTTTTTCATCGTAGCGCCTGAACATTTCCACAGACTTCGATCGCACCAGTTCAAACTCTTTCTGAAGATTGCTATTGAGTGTCACCAATGTATCGATCGTTTTGTTGTAGTCATCTTTGGTGGCCGTGAACTTCCTTTTGTGTTCTTTATTCTCCTTTTCGACAACTTCCAAGTCGTCTTTGAGCGCTTCTACCAGCCTCTTCAGATCCAGTATTTCCCTGCATTGGTTTTGATTGTATAACTTTTTATACCTTTTATCGGCAGACTGTGCTCCACGGAGCCATTTCAACTCTAGATTTCCTTCGCAAGGTTGTTTTTTCGACATTGTCCACTGCCGATTTGTTAAAAGTATTGCTATCTCCTGTGGGCTATCTCCTGTGGGCTATCTCCTGTGGGCTATCTCCTGTGGGCTATCTCCTGTGGGCTATCTCCTGTGGGCTATCTCCTGTGGGCTATCTCCTGTGGGCTATCTCCTGTGGGCTATCTCCTGTGGGCTATCTCCTGTGGGCTATAACTAGTATTCCAGAAGCTATGAGGTCATCACATTCCTTTGATGTTTTGGCCACGCCCCTATGACCTAAGCGCAAAAGCGGCCAATGGAATGAGTGCATCAGGTAGGTGGGCGGGGCTTAGCTTTCAATACTATGATGTCATCAAGCAGGTGTCCAAGCCCCGGTGTGCTCCTGTGGGGTGATTCCCTGCTCGTTCTCTCCTCCTCTCAGGACGGAGAAAAACATATATTGATTATCGACAGATTGTGTGGACGGAAATAATAGAATTTTTTTCTTTTCTTTTTTTTACATAAAAAACATACATAGTATCATATTTATAAAAATAAACTTTTTTTAATTCAATTAATTGATAAAAACAGTAGGGAGAAAATAGAATCACAGAAAATAAAATAACAATGTCCATCCAATGTCTTTTTTTTCCGATACTATATTTTTGGGTAAAATTGAAACTGTTTTTTTTTTGATGGGTCACAGTGAATTTGAGACCAGGTTGTGAGGTCACGGTGAGCTTTAAGATGTACTTGTTTAAAGTATGAGTACGTGATTTAGGGGTTAGACCAGGGGTGCCCAATAGGTTGATCGCCAAGGCAGTGCCGGTAGATTGGCTGCCATTGGAAAAAACGTAACGTTGGGTCACCATGTATGTGCGGTGGACCGCGGGAGCAAACGGAAAACTAATTAGTGATCCTAGCTTACTAACGAACAGATGTATTTTCATTCAAAAGCAACCCTTTTTGAATTAGAATTTTGGCTTGTTTGTATCACTCAGATTTTGAAATCATGATTTTACTCTTAAATGAAATATTCATTAATGGCACTGCTGTGATCCCTCCATTTTTAACACACTTACACATGCCGTATTTATAAGATTCTGTCCCCTGATACCTCAGAACTTTCATAGCTATTATGTCCAACTGACATTGTCGAAAACAACTTATTGATATCCTGGCTGCGAAAGATTGACAGACCTAGCGACAGTAACCGAGGAGGGAGGGACTTAGCGAAGGGTCATTTAACCTCCATGAAGTGTTCACCAAAAGTTTATTTAACGCGAATGTCTCACATTTAGATTCTGCCATTTACTCGGCCACAAAATGTTTAGTTGCTAAGAAGGATCCTGCCCAAAGAAACTTAGTTTCTTTCCATATCAAACAATAAATCATTATATGAAAAAGTATCCAAGATGGCCGCACATACGTCTCTGTTCGTTTTGTTTTCTCCCATTAACCAAACAGTGTTTAAAACCCATTTTAACGATCCTAAATTTGTAATGTCTATTTGGTCACCTGAACTGCTCACGTCTCCCCTGTGTTGTCTCTTGTAAAACTTTTTTATTAAATACGACTCACTGAGTTCAGCTGGAGGCGACGGCCGGTGTTACACCCTACTGGTTTCTCCACCTACTGGTTTCCCTACGCGTGCGTGTTTGTGTTTACTCCACAGCAGCAGATGTGTCCGCCTCAGTTCCCTGATCCGTCACACATTCACAAACACATTGCTGAACATCGTCAAAACGCATCATAAATCCATAGCAGCGTTTACGGTTGTATAAGTGAGCACCACATCACAGCCACGTATAAACACATTTATATAAAGAAATATATTAAAGGAAAGATCAGAACGACCTGGATTCGAACCCGGTGGGTCAAAACATCAAAACATCAACCTGGTGGCTGCTCTTAGCAGTGCGTTTCAGCCCCACATGAGCCATCCCATGTGCCTCCTGTAAACACCTGTTTCTGATGCCCGGCGGCATTACTGGGCGACCATCAGGGGACCTCCAGAGGCCTCCAACCTCTGTAGCCCCTCTTTGCTTCCACACCGTTTTCTCCTGAGGAGACGCCCCCTTTTGGGCTTCCTTAATTTGTTCCTCATTAAGTTGTGGCCCCAACTGTCCCTCATCTTCTGCACTTACCATTTGGAGCCCAATTTGGTAACCTGCAGTCTGTTTTGCAGCTTGATCTGCTGCCTGGTTTCCCTTGGCAACCATACTGTTGGAGTTCTCGTGTCCTTTGCACTTAATAATAGCCACGGTGCTCGGTAGAGCCACGGCTGCCGCCAAATCTTTCATTTCTTGTTCATGTTTAATCGGTTTACCTCCAGCCGTCAGAAAACCTGCTCTTAACCACTGTCCCAGCTCCACATGAGCTGCTCCTACTGCATACGCCGAGTCAGTATAGATTCCTTCTCTTCTGCCAGCTGTAATGCTCTTATTAATGCGAGTACCTCAGCTCTTTAAGCGGACTGACTTCCCTGAATCTTTTCTGCTTCTAGAACCTCTGTCACTGCCCCATGGCTTCTGACTACCACGTATACCGACTGCAACCCCTTCTGTGGATGTCTAAAGCAGCTGCCATCAGTGAACAATTGCCAATCAGTGGTGTGCTATTTTCATTGCAAGCTTTGCGACCCCTGCTGCGTGTTGTGTGATGTTGTTTTTCCATGTTATCCAACATGATACTGTTATACAGAAGCACCTTCCTTTCACCACCCCCCTTTTTCTGAAACAAAACCCCATTAACAACCCCTGTTGTTTCGGAAACATCCAGGTATATTGGCGCGCTGCAATCCGGTACTGCGAGGTCCGCGGCCTGTGCCAGTTCTGTTTTTAGCTTGATAAACGCCTCTCCCGCCCCTTGGTCCCATTCGAGATTAGCAGTGAGATTTCGCATCCCTTTTTCGTTTACCTTTGCACACAGAACTTGGGTGAGAGTCGAATAGCGCGGAATGAATTGTCTACTGAACCCCGTGAGGCCCAAAAACGAAAGCATTTCTTTTACGTTTTGTGGACGTGGATGATATAGTGAACCTGTGAGCGGCCCGAGAGCCCTGAGCCGCTTCCCGACAGTACTCTACCTAAAAATGAAACCTGTCTTCTAGCGACTTGCAACTTAGACTTACTGACCTAAAACCTGTTTTGGCCAACCGGCGTAGGACGGTGTCTGTTGCTTCCAAACAGGATTCCGCTGAAGTGGATGCGAGGAGGATGTCGTCCACTTATTGGATTGATGTCGTGCCCTCTGGCAGGGAGCACCCTGACTGTGAGGGCTCCAATACACCTGATTTGATGAGGCCCTCGATAGTTTCTTTGATCCCTTCTGCCGCGGCTGGCTTGTGAGGGTATTGAGGTTGCCAAATGGGAGGACCGTCATGAACTTCAAACGTCACTGGTTTACATGCATTACAAAAACCTACGTCAGTCGGACCTTCTGACCAGAGGGAGTCTGGAAGTTTTCTCAAGAAGGGTTGCTGTGCAGGGATGGTCGGTCTTTTCGCGTCCGTGGTCTCTGGACACCTGTTTCTGTGTTAAAATGACAGAGTTAGTTGCTTTCCCTGTAATTCTGTACATTCTAGCGGAGGGAGAAAAACAAACATCAGGCAGTTGAGTGCCTACCCAGTCGTCTAGCAGCATCGCCCGTTTCGTCATTAGACCTAAGTCTTCAGCCTGATGTTTGGGATGCAGAGCCAACGACACATGCGGCACTGCATCTCGATTCATTAAATACCATTTCGATTGATCAGGGGAGAGGATGACAGCTGAGGGTACCCCTTCCGGGCCCACATAGAGGTTTTAGTACGTCACCTCCCATTCAGTGTTTTCTAAATATTCCATGAATTCGTCACAATAGCACTCATCTCCTTGTCTATCATAAAACAATGTGACATGAGGAGGATCTGGAGGAGGAACATACGGATCAAGAAGAGTTATCCATGTTTCCACTTTTGGTAAAGAGTCATAACCCCTGGGACTTCAGGACACTCAGGCTTCAAGAGGCCCCAATAAATGTCTGCATATCGTTGTTGTTGCTGCAGTGGCTGCACCACCCACTGACCATTCGTTTGTCCATTGTCATTGCAATGCAGAACCGTTCCATCCATCATGGTGACGCTTAGTCCGTCCGGGCTGCACAAGATCGAAGCCCCCGTCTTAATGAGAAGATCCCTTCCCATAAGATTCACTGGAACTTGAGGCGAAACAACAAAAGAATGAGTCAATGTCTGATTTCCCACTTTCACCAGTAGGGAGGCAGTTTCTGTGACACCCCGGAGAACCCCACAACGCTGACGCTATCTCTGGACATAGCAGACGAGCCCGCTGCCTGTATGGTGGAGTATGTGGCCCCAGTGGCAACGAGAAACGGCAGTTGTTGTTGTAGTACCGTGAGTGACAGCATGGGGTCTGCCCTGCCCCTGCTGTCCAGGTCTCTCTCAGGGGTGTGTCACTGAGAGGCATCTGCCTCATAGCCCCAGTCCTCCAGTGTGGGGTACTGTCCTCTAGGGGGCGGTGCAGCATGTGCGTTGGGAGCCCATGCTTCTTGGGGTGGGACACCTCTACCCCTCCCCTCCCCTGTCTTCCTTTACCAGGACACTCCTTAACCTGGTGCCCCTCCATACCACAGTGTCTCCTCTAACAACTTTCTCACCGTGTGTCCTGTGTGATCCACAACATCATGGTTCTTTTTCTCAGTGGTGTCCCCGCTCACCGCCACCAACACAGCCTCAGTTGGTCATTTATTCTTTTCCATCGATACCCCGGCGCTGGCTCCCAGCCGCCGTCCTCCACTTCTCCATCAAATTCACCTTCCATTTAACAGCAGTCAACCAGTTTGTATGTATTTTACCGGAGCAGACAGCTATGTTCTGAAAGTTTATACTAACCTTTCAGAGAAAATGTTTGTCCACAAGTTTATGTTAACCTCTCAGACTCAATTATTAAAGCCGCAAGTGTATGCTTTAACCGTGCGGTCTGTCTGCGTTCTCAATCCCTTAGAACGTACTTCCAAAACTTATTTCTTTAAGTGCATTTCTCAACACATTTATTTATTTATTTAATCACTCCTCTCTCTCCCCCTCCACACTCCAAAACGCGCTGTTTATTTTTACTGTATCCCAGCACCTCTCCAAGGGCTGCACGTGTCTAGGAATCGAACATACGGTTTTTAAGGAACCCTAACCCTGGGTGACCAGCCCGCAGACCTTTGGGGGTCCCCAGTTCCCAGGCGCCTGTACCTAGCGGACTCAGCCCTCGTCAGGGTCTGAGGGGGTTGCCAAACCGAGACCAGGATATTGACTCCGAATCAATTCCCTTAATTTATGTCAGATTTTTTGATCCCTCGATACTCACCGGTATCCACTAAACCAGATATGTCAAACTCAAGGGCCGCGGGCCATATCCGACCCGGCATGCAATTATATCTGGCCCGCGAGATCATTTTATATTAGTGTTACTAATGGCCCGACGATATGAAGTCGACTAGGTCTCGACTCTTCGCTGTCCTTGCGCCGAAATGGTGGAACGCGCTCTCTGAAGACATCAGGACCGCAGAGAGCCTTCACATCTTCCGCCGCAAACTAAAGACACACCTCTTCAGACTCTACCTCGACTAAAGACTAACAAATTGCAGCACTTAAATTGTACTTGTGACGTCACTCATCTATAGCAAATTGTAAATTCGCTTATTTGAGGAAATTGCACTTTCTTGTTTCTTGTTCTCCTGAGTTTGTACCCTATGGTTGAATGCACTTATTGTACGTCGCTTTGGATAAAAGCGTCAGCTAAATGACATGTAATGTAATGTAATGAAGCGCTGATAACAAAATAAACTACAGATCCCATAATGCAGCGCTTCAGCTGCCTTGCCGAGCGCTTTTCCGTGGCGTTTCTGGCTGACATAACCGCACGTCTCAACGCCTTGAACCTCCAGCTCCAGGGACGTGACCGCATGATCACTGACATGTATGACGCAGTGAAGCTGATTTTATGGGAGACACAAATGCACCAGTGCAACTCGCCCCACTTTCCCTGTTGCCAAGTAATGCGGCACAACGGTGTTCCCAAATACGCACTTTGCTGATAAACTGAGCGCACGGAGTTCGCACGACGCTTTGTTGATTTTGAGAAACAAAAAAATGATTTTGAGTTGTTTCGCAACCCATTTGCCGTTGACGTGGAAACTGCACCTGTGCCGATCCAGATGGAGCTGATTGAGCTGCAGTGTGATGGGACACTAAAGACAAAGTACGACACTGTTTATTCACTCCAGTCCCGCAGCAATGCCCCAGCTCCGTCTACATGCGGCTCGAACCGTGTGCATGTTTGGTAGCACATATCTGCGTGAGAAGACAAACAAAACAGCACACAGGAGTCGTCTCACTGATGAGCACCTTCAGTCCATCCTGAGAGTCTCCACAACACGGGACCTCGCGCCAAACATAAACCAACTTGATACCAAAAAAAGATGCAAAACATCCAGCTCTGATAAAATGGCATAAGAGCAAAGAAAACTGAATGTTTTGCATCGTTATTTGTTATTACTGAAAAGCACAAATTTTATTTATATTTCCAGGTTTTGTTTTGCAGTATGTTCATATTTCTAACTTGTATAATTTTGACAGGAGATATTTTTATGGCGAGTAAAATCATTTGTGATATTTAAAATCTAAGTTTTTTTGTATATAAAATCACAAAAGCAAAGAAACTCAAGTGTTTTGATTTGTTATTTTAATGTTTACTTAAAGCACAAGCTGTCACAATTTGTATTTATTTTTTCAGGCGTTTTTTTGCAGCATGTTCATATTTCTAACTTGTATAATTTTGACTGGATATATTTTTATGGAGAGCAAGATATTTTAAGTTATTTAAAGTTTAAGTTTGTTTATTGCAGAATAACATTCATGTCTGTTTGTATTTATATGTATGTAAAAAGAAACATTTAGTTTTAGTGTGTTCAATAAATGTTCATTCTGTTCGCTGTTTATTTTGTTTATTCTGTTTATTTTGGTCCTCCATAACTCTCTAGGTCAAGTCAAGTCATTTTATTTTGTATAGCCCAAAATCGCAAATTACAAATTTGCCTCAGAGGGCTTTACAGTCTGTACACATACAACATCCTCTGCCCCGAAACCCTCCATCGGCACAGGAAAAACTCCCCAAAAAATGAAAAAAACCCTTACAAGAGGGAAAAAAGGGAAGAAACCTTAGGGAGAACGTCAGAGGAGGGATCCCACTCTCGGGATGGACAGACTACAATGGATGCCATGTGTACAGAATGAACAATGTATAATACATGCAATTCCTATGACAGAAATTATTCAAGTAATTGTGAGTAGTAAGCCAGGCGCACAGCAGGACCACTGCAGGGACCACCACCATCAGATAGAACCACCATCCACAGAATCCTGTGGGGAGGGAGAGCACAGAGATTTTAGGAGAGGGTAATGTCGGTTTATGAGTAATGTAATATGATTAATATCTAAAATAATGATGATGATGATGATGGCAGCAGCAGGCGTCAGCATGGCCACGGCAGGTGTCAGGACCAGGGTCCCGAAGGAACCACGATCTACGGAGACCTGATAGGGGAGAAAGCACAAAAAAAAAACTCCCGGAAAGAAGCTGAATTAGTCATGTGCATTAATAAAACTTGTTATGGTAGAACGAGAGCGTGAGAGAGGAGCTTTGTGTGTCCTAAGAATTCCCCCGGCATTCTAAGCCTATAGCAGCTTAACTAAGGGCTGGTCCGGACTAACCTGAGCCAGCCCTAACTATAGGCAGAATCAAAGAGGAACGTTTTAAGTTTTACTTTAAAAGAGCTGACCGAATCTGCCCCCCGGACTGAAAGTGGAACCTGGTTCCACAAAAGAGGAGCTTGATAACTGAAGGCTCTGGCCCCCAGCCTACTTTTTAAAACCATAGGAACAACAAGTAACCCAGCATCTATGGAGCACAGCTGCCTTGTAGGGCAATAAGGTGTTACAAGCTCTTTAAGATACAACGGTGCCTCACCAGCAAGTGCCTTGTAGGTGAGGAGAAGTACCTTAAAATCTATTCTTGATTTAACAGGGAGCCAGTGCAGAGAAGTTAATACAGGAGTGATATGATCCCTTTTCTTAGTTCTCGTTAATACACGTGCTGCAGCATTCTGAATCAACTGGAGAGGCTTAAGAGATTTATAAGAGCAGCCTGATAACAAAGAATCACAGTAGTCCAGTCTGGAAGTGACAAACGCATTAACTAATTTTTCTGCATCACTTTGAGACAGGAAGTTCCTGATTTTTGATATGTTACGTAGATGAAAATAGGCAGTCCTTGAAGTCTTCTTTATATGCGAGTTGAAGGTCATATCCTGGTCGAAGAGAACTCCCAGATTCCTGACGGTGCTGCTGGGTACCAGAGCAATTCCATCCATAAAAACTGTATCACGTGACAGCTGGCTTCGAAGGCGCTCTGGGCCTATCAGGATAACTTCCGTTTTTTCTGAGTTTAGCATCAGGAAGTTGCCGGTCATCCAAGTTTTGATGTCTCCAAGACATTCTTGAAGTCTAACTAACTGGTCCGTCTCTTCTGGCTTGATCGACAGATACAGTTGAGTATCGTCTGCATAACAATGGAAGTTTATGCGGTGTTTCCTGATAAGATCGCCCAAAGGAAGCATATAGAGGGTAAATAAAATCGGTCCAAGTATAGAACCTTGTGGGACTCCGTGACCAACATTGGTGGTCTTTGAGGATTCACCGTTTACAAGCACAAACTGGGATCGGTCCGATAGGTAGGATTTAAACCAGCTGAGTGCAGTTCCTTTGATACCAATTAAATGTTCTAGTCTCTGCAACAGGATACAATGGTCTATGGTATCAAATGCGGCACTGAGGTCCAGCAAGACAAGAAAAGAGATGACTCCTTGGTCCGATGCAAGTAGAAGATCATTCGTAATTTTCACCAGTGCGGTTTCTGTACTGTGATGCACTCGAAATCCTGACTGGAAATCCTCAAACAAAGCATTGTTTTGTAGAAAGTCACATAATTGATTTGCGACGGATTTCTCAAAGATCTTAGAGAGGAAGGGAAGATTAGAGATAGGTCTGTAGTTAGCCAACACCTCTGGAGCAAGAGTAGGTTTCTTAAGAAGAGGTTTAATTACAGCTACCTTGAAGGACTGTGGTACATGTCCTGTCAACAAAGACAGATTCATTATATCTAATAAGGATGTGCTAACTAAAGGAAAAACTTCCTTAAGCAGTTTGGTCGGAATCGGATCCAAGAGACAAGTAGAAGATTTAGACTTTGAAAATAAAGAAGTCAGTTGATCAAGGTTGATGGAAGAGAAGGCATCCAAACAGGCATCAGGGCCCACTGCTGCATCCAAGGTTCCTACATCGGAGGACAGGTCGGCACTGGTTGAAGGCAGGAGACCATCAATTTTCTCTTTGATAGTCAGAATCTTATCATTGAAGAAGTTCATGAAGTCGTTACTAGTGAGGTCCAAAGGAATACACGGCTCGACAGAGCTGTGACTCTGTCAGTCGGGCTACAGTGTTGAAGAGAAACCTGGAGTTACATTACATTACATGTCATTTAGCTGACGCTTTTATCCAAAGCGACGTACAATAAGTGCATTCAACCATAGGGTACAAACTCAGGAGAACAAGAAACAAGAAAGTGCAATTTCCTCAAATAAGCCAATTTACAATTTGCTATAGATGAGTGACGTTACAAGTACAATTTAAGTGCTACAATTTGTTAGTCTTTAGTCGAGGTAGAGTCTGAAGAGGTGTGTCTTTAGTTTGCGGCGGAAGATGTGAAGGCTCTCTGCGGTCCTGGTGTCTTCAGAGAGCTCGTTCCACCATTTCGGCGCAAGGACAGCGAAGAGTCGAGACCTAGTCGAGTGTTTTGCTCTCAGTGAGGGAGGGACGAGTAGTTTTGCAGATGCAGAGCGGAGAGTGCGGGTTGGGATGTAGGGTTTGACCATGTCCTGGATGTAAGCTGGACCCGATCCATTCACAGCATGGTACGTGAGCACCAATGTTTTGAACTGGATGCGGGCGGCCACCGGTAGCCAGTGAAGAGAGCGGAGGAGTGGAGTAGTGTGGGAGAATTTCGGAAGGTTGAAGACCAGTCGATCTGCTGCATTCTGAATGAGCTGCAGAGGTCGAATGGCGGTGGCAGGGAGACCTGCCAGGAGGGAGTTGCAGTAGTCCAGGCGGGAGATGACAAGAGCCTGAATCAGTACCTGCGCTGCCTTCTGAGTGAGAAGGGGACGTATTCTCCTGATATTGTAGAGCGTGTATCTACAGGATCGCGTTGTCGCGGCAATGTTGGGAGTCAGGGAGAGTTGGCTGTTGAGTGTGACGCCGAGGTTCTTAGCGGTCGAGGTGGGCGTTAGTACGGAGTTCCCAAAGTTGACTGTCAGGTCCTGGGTAAGCAAATCTTTTCCGGGAAAGAGAAGTAGTTCAGTCTTGTCGGGGTTGATTTTCAGATGGTGGGCGGACATCCACTGAGAGATGTCAGTTAGACAGGCAGAGATCCGAGCCGCCACCTGGGTGTCCGAGTGAGGAAAGGAGAGAATTAGTTGGGTGTCATCGGCATAGCTGTGGTAAGAGAAGCCATGCGAGCGAATGACAGCGCCAAGAGAGTTTGTGTAAAGCGAAAACAGGAGGGGACCCAGCACGGAACCCTGAGGAACTCCAGTAGTAAGAGGACAAGGTTCCGACACAGATCCTCGCCAGGTTACCCGGTAGGTGCGACCATCCAGGTAGGACGAGAGAAGGGAGAGAGCAGAGCCTGTGACACCAAGTTCCTGAAGGGAGGAAATAAGGATCTGGTGGTTGACCGTGTCAAATGCAGCAGAGAGGTCCAGAAGGATGAGGACAGAGGAGAGAGAGGCGGCTCTAGCAGTGTGGAGTTGCTCAGAGACAGCAAGGAGAGCAGTCTCTGTAGAGTGGCCTGCCTTGAAACCTGACTGGTGGGGGTCAAGGAGGTTGTTACAGTGGAGATAAGAGGAGAGTTGATTAAAGATAGCACGTTCAAGGGTTTTGGACAAAAAGGGAAGAAGAGAGACCGGTCTGTAGTTGTTTTCTTCAGAAGGGTTGAGGGTGGGTTTCTTCAGGAGAGGGTTGACTCTTGCCTCCTTCAGAGAATTGGGAAAACAGCTAGATATCAGAGCGTTGTTGATGAGACAGGTGAGGAACGGAAGAAGGTCAGGTGCAATAGATTGTAGAAGATGTGATGGAATGGGGTCAAGAGGGCAGGTGGTCGGACGGGCAGAGGTTACTAGGGTAAGAATTTGGTTAGGAGAGAGGGCGGTGAAAGAGGAAAGTGAGGGCGAAAGAGGTGAGGTCGGTGGGACGCGAGAAGTAGGAGGTGGGTTTGAGAAGGAGGAGCGTATGTCAGCTATTTTCTTGGCGAAGTAGTTGACAAAGTCTCCCGGAAGAAGGGGGAGGAGGGGTAGGGGGTTTGAGGAGATTGGAGAAGATCGAGAAGAGTTTTTTGGGGTTAGAGAATGAGGATTCGATTTTGGATTGGTAGAAGGAGCTTTTGGCAGCAGAGATAGAAGCAGAAAACGAGGAGAGGAGGGATTGAAATTCGAGCAGGTCCTCAGGTCGTTTATATTTACGCCATTTCCTTTCCGACGCTCGCATGGTGGCTCTCATGGCACAGACCGGTTGAGACAGCCACGGAGCCGGAGGGGATTTGCCAGTCCGTCGTGTCGTAAGAGGGCAGAGAGAGTCTAGAGAGGAGGAAAGAGTTGAGAGGAGAGACTCTGCAGCAGCGTTTGGATGCAAGAGTGAGAAGGAATCAGTTGAAGGGAGGGCTGATAGAACAGAGGATGCCAGCGAGGAGGGAGAGAGGGAGCGAATGTTGCGACGAGCCGGTATGGAGTTAGTCAATGAGGGAGGTTTGTTAGTTATAGAGAGTGGAAGGGAGTAAGAGATGAAGAAGTGATCAGACACATGAAGTGGAGTTACAGAGATAGTATAGCTAGAGCTGTGAAAAGTTCGATGACATCAAACACGCTGGCAACAGGAAGTGACGCAACACGCTTACCGTCACCGTCGCTTACCGCTTGCAGGTCGTCTTCAACAAAAACCTGTCACTCCGCCTGTTGTTCTGGCGGTGAATTGCTCTGCAACACACGCAAGACTTTTAGAACCATGAATTGAATGGAGCGCGTTGACTCAGCGACGCAGACGCAGAAGCGTGCGCCGGCCTTAAGAGCGTGGGTTTACTGGGTGTGGTTTCCATTGAAGCTGGTAGGTAAACTTTGCGGCCTGCCGCACCCTTCCTCGTGAACCACCATTTTACCTTCCCCACTGGCGTGTTTGGCAACTCGATTTCTGGTCCATGGGTCTCTTTGGTCTGTTCAAGTTTCCGTATCTGCAAAAATGGTTCATTTATTGTCTTGGTGTTGCCGCCGACCTCCACACATTTTGCATGAAGCGGTCTCCTCTCAGCCAGCAGTTTCTTGTCCTTATTTTGCAAAACATGGAACATTTTCCTCTCAGGTTCCATCCTTTTCAGACAGAAAGGTGCACTAGGTGTGTCATATCCATCTAAGAGCATGGGTTTACTGGGTGTGGTTTCCATTGAAGCTAACGGGTAAACTTTGTTGCGTGCTGCACCCTTCCTCGTGAACCACCCTGTCTGCTTTGTCTCTTTGATCTGTTCATGAAGTTTCCGTATCAAAACAGTCTTCTCATTCAGCTCCTGTGTGTTGTCGCTGACCTCCAGACATTTCTTACAAAACCGTCCCCTCTCAACCAGCACCTCGCGGGACTTTACATCGATGACTTTCTTGTACTTATTTTGCAAACCATTGATAAATTTCCTCTCATGTTCTATCCTTTTCAGCACCATGTAGTCGTCATCGTCGGTGAATTTTATTTTCAGATCGATCACACTTCTTTTAAACCTCTCTGTGTCAGAGATCAAATCTGTGCATTTCAGCAGCTCCATCTTGAAGTGCTGCTGATAGGCCACCAGCTTCTTGCACCTCTCCCTCTCCTTGCACAATTCCTTCTCAAGTTTCAAATTCTGAGATTGAAATTCGGCCCGATTGTTGATGGTCTTTTTCTCACTTTTTTCTAACTTTTCGGAGTCCTTATCTTTTGGATCTAACTGGATCTTTAGTTCTTTAGGAGTGTTATTTTCTTCCTTCCCCATGGTCGATTTCATTTTGAGGAGAGCATGGAGGCATAGTTCCTCTACCACATGTTCTTTCCCTTTCTTGAGCTCTTCCTCACGTTCTTTTCCTTTCTCAAGCTCTTCCTCACGTTCTTTCCCTTTCTTGAGCTCTTCCTTGAGACTCTCTATCTCCAATTCGCTATTGTTGAGAGTCCGGGCAGTTAATTCGGCTTCGCGTTTTAACGTGGCCACATCGCGGCGGCGCACTTTCCTTTCACTGTTTTCTACCCTGAGGAAATACATTTCGTTTTGGGATTGGGCAATTTGGATTCGCAGGTTGTCACGGTCAGCCTGCAATTCTACCATTTCACTTTTAAGGGTAGCCTCCTTACCTTGCAGAACGTTTTTTTCTAAAATGGACTCATTGTGCTTCTGTATTAAACACTGCAGCTTAGTCTCTTGGTGTTCCATTTCGTTTTTATGGTTTGAAACCAGCTTATCAACCACTTGTTCGTGCATCAGCTCTATTTCCGCCAGTTTTATTTCATGGTCTGCTTTCATCTTTGACAGCTCAGTCTCGTTCAGGCTCAGTTTTTCATCGTAGCGCCTGAACATTTCCACAGACTTCGATCGCACCAGTTCAAACTCTTTCTGAAGATTGCTATTGAGTGTCACCAATGTATTGATCGTTTTGTTGTATTCATCTTTGGTGGCCGTGAACTTCGTTTTGTGTTCTTTATTCTCCTTTTCGACAACTTTCAAATCGTCTTTGAGCGCTTCTACCAGCCTCTTCAGATCCAGTATTTCCCTGCATTGGTTTTGATTGTATAACTTTTTATACCTTTTATCGGCAGACTGTGCTCCACGGAGCCATTCCAACTCCAGTAAATCTCCCTCGCAAGGTTGTTTTTTCGACATTGTCCACTGCCGATTTGTTAAAAGTATTGCTATCTCCTGTGGGCTATCTCCTGTGGGCTATCTCCTGTGGGCTATCTCCTGTGGGCTATCTCCTGTGGGCTATCTCCTGTGGGCTATCTCCTGTGGGCTATAACTAGTATTCCAGAAGCGATGAGGTCATCACATTCCTTTGATGTTTTGGCCACGCCCCTATGACCTAAGCGCAAAAGCGGCCAATGGAATGAGTGCATCAGGCAGGTGGGCGGGGCTTAGCTTTCAATACTATGATGTCATCAAGCAGGTGTCCAAGCCCCGGTGTGCTCCTGTGGGGTGATTCCCTGCTCGTTCTCTCCTCCTCTCAGGACGGAGAAAAACATATATTGATTATCGACAGATTGTGTGGACGGAAATAATAGAATTTTTTTCCTTTTTTTTTACATAAAAAACATACATAGTATCATATTTATAAAAATAAACTTTTTTTAATACAATTAATTGATAAAAACAGTAGGGAGAAAATAGAATCACAGAAAATAAAATAACAATGTGCATCCAATGTCCATTTTTTTTCCGATACTATATTTTTGGGTAAAATTGAAACTGTTTTTTTTTGATGGGTCACAGTGAATTTGAGTTTTCTGTGCGTGTGTCTGGACCAAATCTGCAGAGACCAGGTTGTGAGGTCACGGTGAGCTTTAAGATGTAATTGTTTAAAGTATGAGTACGTGATTTAGGGGTTAGACCAGGGGTGCCCAATAGGTTGACCGCCAAGGCAGTGCCGGTAGACTGGCTGCCATTGGAAAAAACGTAACATTGGGTCACCATGTATGTGCGGTGGACCGCGGGAGCAAACGGAAAACTAATTAGTGATCCTAGCTTACTAACGAACACATGTATTTTCATTCAAAAGCAACCCTTTTTGAATTAGAATTTTGGCTTGTTTGTATCACTCAGATTTTGAAATCATGATTTTACTCTTAAATGAAATATTCATTAATGGCACTGCTGTGATCCCTCCATTTTTAACACACTTATACATGCTGTATTTATAAGATTCTGTGACCCCGTGACCCTCCCTTAAGGGACCCGGTCAATCAACAGCATCTAAAAGGTCAGTCAGGGCACGTATGGTTCCATCTGTGTCTTATCTCACCCTGGACTGCCTTAAGTCAACGGCTCACATCAAAGGTCACATTCCTGAGAGCCTCACCCAACGCAGGCTCAACAATTTTCCCCCAACATAATTAAATGAACAATTAAGTGCATGTGACAAAACATTAACAGGAAAAGACAAACCTGAGTCACTGACCAGACTGCAAACTATCTCTCTTCACAAGAGAGTTGTAGTGGCCTCGTCAGTAGAGAAATTAAACTGGCCACCAGTTAAAATAAGTTCTGCAAACTACTCAGTATTTTTAAATGAGTAACATGCAATAACCACCAAAGGGTCTCCCGTACTCTTACCTTGCAGACAAGCGCCCCACAGAATATCGAGTCTTGCTGTCTCGGGTGGCTCACGGTTGAGCAACTCCATCTTGACACATGGATATTTTTGTTTCTCATGAAGGCTCTGTAGGAGAGAAATTAATTTATATATATATATATATTAATTAACTAATATATATATATATATTAATTAATATATATATACCTTTCACCTAACGGATCAAGGTAAACCGCCCGGTGTTCTTTTGGATAAATTACCTTCAAAATACATTAAGTTCACATTCAAATCATGCCAGATTACCACACAAAAGTGTGGAATGTCTTCACATTCTTCTTGATGGTATGAACTATTCTCACCACAAGTGTCCAGTGCCGTTTGTCGCAAACCGGTCCGATGAGGATATCGAAGGCCAACGGGTCCAGCTGAAAACACACACATTATGAATAAAATGCTGCTTGTATTTTTAAGGGTGTCTAAACAGATTGCAAAGATTACCTTTATTAATCCCCTGAAACAGCCTTCCCACATTAGAAGTCATCTGGAAGGAGTCTAGATAACGCACTTTTATCTTAAATTCTTGCAGCTCCAAGACGTTATGAATGTATGCATTCAAAACCTTCAGTAATGATTGAAAGGTGTTAAATACTGTTGGCAAAATAATAAAAGGATAAACACTTTTACCGCCTGTACCTCACTCTCTATTTCCCTTCCGGGGGCCAAGTTCTGCAAGTCTGCGGCAAATATTTTATACGGCCCCAATTTGCTCCACAGCACACCTTGGCGTTTACCCGCCCAGATGTCAGCTATGACTGAAAGCAGGAGACAGAGCGGAGGATTTTATGATTAAATGCAGTGTCGTTCCAAAAGGTCACGGAAGTCATTACATAGAATTGACATCCATACTTACGTTCCTCTGGGGAGTGTAGAGTGGAGGTCAAGGAGACCGGCTAGGGAGTTGGACTGCAGAGGTGGAGGAGAAGAAGCCGCTGCCATCTATTTGCCTGGAATACGATCTTCAGGTTCCACATATTTTTTGAGATGGTCGATGTTAATTTTCAGGATTTTCTTTTCTTTGTCGCTTATAAGGTGAGCACTTTTGTCATCAATGTTAGTTATGGTATATGGACCCATCATGTCCATTTTGCCCCCTTTTCTTTGCTCTTCCCTTATGTTTTTCCTCGTCCCCCACAACAAAGCAGTCATCATTCCCCTTTGCCAACTTTCTTTTGCGTACACGATCGTGGCCTTTTGCCAGATTTGCAGCAACCTTCGTATACACATCCTTTTGGTCTGTGATGTGGTTGGAAACCTCCTCATTCCTGGTGAGAGCACCAATACGGTCCTCTGATGGCTTTTACATTGGAGGAGACAAATAAAAAAAATAAAAGTACAAATTAGGCAGAGAAATCTATGTGGTTACCAAGCAACTTAACTGTAGGAAATTTCATACCTGCCACTCGACCGGTATTTCGGAGGGATACCGAGCTTCCCTCCCATACATGAGGAAATATGGGGAGTTCTTTGTGGTCAGTTGTTTCTTCGTCCTTAGACCAAACCCAGTGGACTTAATATATCGGTCCCAGTCACCGGGGTGATCCTGGACCATTTTTTAAAAAACTTTTCAAAAAATAGAGGAAAACAATTATTAATGGCAATAAAAAGTCAGTCTCGAAGTAGATCAACAGTGGTTATTGGAATATATCTTAGATAAATAATGTTATAATGCACAAGAGGACAACTTATTTTGAATATGGTTGAATGCACTTATTGTACGTCGCTTTGGATAAAAGCGTCAGCTAAATGACATGTAATGTAATGTAATGTAATGAATACCATGATGCTTCTTCCATTGGTAATGGGACCACGAATACAGTAATATTACTTGCGTCAAAATTAAACTTACTTTGTTCACGAATTCCTTTCCACGGTCGGTGAGGATACGCTTTGGGGCGCCATATTTATAAAAGAAATCCATTACACACATGGAGATTTATTCCGCTCCTTTGGTTTTCAGTGGGTACACCTCAAGCCACTTGGTGAAATAGTCCACCATCACACAAATGCATTGACACCCATTCTTGGTGCATTTTAGCTTACGACCAAGTCCATCCCAACCAATTCAAATGCTTGAGTCACCTTAAAAAGCAAACCAGATTTTAACACAAGGATGCTTCCATTCAACATGTTATATTTAGTAGGTATTTACCTCTATGGGTTTGTATAGCATGTTCTCCTTTATAGAGGTCCTCTTCTTTTGGCAGGCATCACACTGGCCAATCTGAAACATTTAGACAATTGAAAAACACTGATATCACTGATATGTTTAAATATTAGCACAAGGAGTGACACCCACCCATTTCTCGATGTGGGCCTTCATGCCAGGCCAGTAGAACCGTTGCAGAATTGCATCCATGGTCTTGTCGACCTCCCAGTGCGCTCCAATGTCACTGTCATGAAACTCAATGAATATGGCATTGGCTTCTTGTGGGGTCAACACAACCTTGGCAAGATGATGCCGCTGCTCATCCCGCTTTCTGCATCTATGAATTAGATTGTATAAACATTTGAAGTGACATTTAAATATTCAGTATATTATTTAACTTAGCTTAACATTTTCATTTAGCTGATGCTTTTATCCAAAGCATACAGTGTGGTTTTAATGGTTTAATAGTTCAGTGTGCAACTCCTGTAAGTTGTGTTCTCAGAAAGGTTTTTGAAGTGATGACTCATTGACACTTTGAGATGGTAGATTATGACTATTTCTATATTTATCTTGTTTGTGTTTATCAGCTTCTGTATTCGTCTCCTCATCACTGAATGTACCAGAGAGGAAAACATTTATTCTTTGTAAATGAAAACTAATGATGACATTTCAAACAACAAACACGAGTGGTTGGTGTTTTAAAGTTTATTCAGTGAAAACATTTAAATGCTAGGTTTTTTAACTAAATGCTAATGTCAGCATGCTAAGTTACTTAAAATTAAATCATGTTGGTGTTTAACATATAAAACCTTTGAAATATTCCCCATCTCATTAGCATGTTATCAGTTCCTTATTGGCAATAAAAACAACACATATCAGAAGCGCAGGTGAATATGAATGTAATTAGTTTTGGAGGTATTTGGGCAAATGAAGAAAACTAAATGTCCACCAGACGATGTCACCACATTAAATGAATGAATAAAATGTTATCCTGAGGTGCACCAGATTTTCATGGCTATCTATCCAATAGATTTAGACAATTTATTCAAAATCACACGCCAACCTGATGGCAGAGGGAGACTAAGAGAACCCAATTAAATGATACCCAACAAAAGGACACTTGAGCTCTCAGAAGCAGAGAGGATTGAGGTGTGGAGGTGTGAACACTGTCACTTCACCACGGGGGATCCCAGGAACCTTCACCAGTCAGTCATCAGGTCCGTTCAACCCAGCGGCTGAGGGCAAAGAGGCTTCACCCACAATGCAAATAAAATTTGAGGGGCTGGTGGAACGGAATTCCTAATACAACATGAATTACGCATAAATAAAAGACTGCTAAATATGTTATTTAGATATGTAATGAAAAAAAAATACATTTGATATATTAATACTGTACCTGTGCATGAACTCAAGCCATTTTCTCAGAGCGATGTGAGACTTGGTGAATATTGAGCCATTACGTACAGACTTTGGGAAACTTTTATGATGCTTACAGAGCCTGAGGAAAAAGAAGGAAAAAAGTAAAAAAGGCTGACATGTAGACAAGGTTGTTCATGCTTTTACCTCTTCAAGCCTACTGCAATGCTCTGTAGTAATCAGTAAGGGAAACATCCTTGACTGCAACTTATCCAAAATGCTGCC
Source organism: Gasterosteus aculeatus (assembly GCF_964276395.1). Classification (NCBI taxonomy): domain Eukaryota; kingdom Metazoa; phylum Chordata; class Actinopteri; order Perciformes; family Gasterosteidae; genus Gasterosteus; species Gasterosteus aculeatus. Next base: position 1,205,740 of record NC_135696.1, on the reverse strand, counting down.
AACGGCAGAAAACAAGCACGTCTCCCATGAGTCTGAGCAGAGCATTTATTAATAACAACAATACAAATAATAATATTAATTATTGAAAGACCCCGTCCAACCCTGCGCGGTGATCTCAGGCACGCAAGCTCAACGGCTTCTTCTACGTAGTTCCCATTTAAATGAACAAATTAGAATTAGCTTCTGCTTACCACCACAGCCCATCCTTGGCATTTCACCAGATGCATGCAAGGTTGCATTTTGCGCACATCGTCGTCGTCAGGATACCACGTTTCTGCATCCGTTTCACAATTTTCCTTCTGCCCTTATGTGTATTTGAACGCCTTAATATGTTTTAAAAGTTCTTCCGTCAGTGCCATTGCATCAACAACTGGTCACCCGTCTCTGATCTGATCCGCGCCCGCGCCTTTTTTTTGAAGTCGGTACGTCAGTCTTCTTCTCGTCGCTCAATGCTCCATTAACTAGACAGAACAGCGCCCCCGCGTGTGTCTACAGGGGAACTGCACCTGTATTCGTGAAAAAAGTTATGAGATTTCAAACGCCGTCGGCTTTTCTAAATATAAACTAACACATTTGTTAACATTTCATCACTGTTTACAAGTGTTGTTCAAATTTGAATTTGAACTGAATGCGCGCGGAACGTGACGTGACGATCCACATGAGTAGATCCCAACGCGACAGAGACGGACGTGCCCGGAGAGCAACACGCACTAATCAAGAGTCTGGAAGTATCCTACTTCAGGTAAGCTAAAGCGAAATACCGGTGTGTAATTTAGATTTTAAAAGAACATTTTTATGAAGAGGACATTATAACTGTGACGTTGGTCTTATGTTTACAGTCTTTGCCGTTTTGTTCGGCCCTCGGCAGATGGCGCCCTCTTCTGGGCGCTATTGGTTGTTAAATTAATCCGCTTTTATGCACTTTCACCCGGAACCGGAAGTTCGCCGTCCGTGTTATTGTTTTCGATCGTTTCAGAGAAATCATCCGCTGCCACGTTAAACGCCTTCGAAAGAATAGTCGTTTTACTAGTGATGGCAAAGTGACGCTTTCCAGCCAATTGTATCGGAAAAAAGGTTCATTCATTCAATGCATCGCAAACTCTACGATGACGTCTGCTGTTGAAAACGTGTAGTGCAAATGGTTCGAATAGCCTACCAGTATATTTTGGCCCAATCTCTGATTATGAAAAGTTGAACCAATAAATCATCTAATAAATACACGGATTCCTATATGAATAAAACTATTGTTTTTCAGGTTTGAATTGTGTCCTTGTTTGTGTATTTCAATTCTTTGTACATAGGAAAGAAGTTTAACAAACACATATCTATATCTGTCTGCACCTTTGTGCATGTATGTTTGTGATCATACTAGCAGAATAATTAATAGAAGAAGACATCCGAGCATCTTTACGTTTGCTTCGCCGGGCACTGTCTGGTTCATGTTTCGACACAAGCTTGGCAGCAGGAGGGTCGGAGGTAACGACACTAGCATTTGGAGCTTGGACGATTATCCTGACTTCCGTATTCCTTCAAATGGAGTTTGGCTAACTGCTGAATTGTGAAGCTACACACACAAGGAGAGCAGTACACGTTTTATTAAGTTAGCGTTCAGCAACTAATGCTGGTTAGCCTTTAGCCTCTGATACAAGGCAGCCAACAGGCTATAACGTTAGTAGCATAGAGGTTTGTAGTATTTCCTCCAGTTTTCTTGTCGCTATTTCTAAACAACTAAGATGTCACGTTTGACTATTGCACCTTAACCTTAGCTTCTATGACATGGTGCTGTTTTCTTTTGTGTGAAGATTTGTGGGGGGGCAGCAGCAAAGTACCTGAGCCTGAAGACAACAGGTTTTTTCCTCCTCTCCTTTTCCCTTCTTTTTGTGTTTTTTATTTGTATGATTGATTTTGTCGCCCTTTTTCTCACATGAGCGACATGTTGCTCAAAGAGGGGAATGGCCGCCGTGCTAAAACAAATAATATATTCTTTTTACTTTGATTGACTTTGATTTAAACAAATAATGAAATATTTAACCCGTTGATTAATAAAAAGAACAATCATTTTAGAATCAGTTTAATCCTTTATGAACTTTTGATTGATCTGTTAAACAAATATTTCTTTTTTTTGTGTTTAATCATTTGATAAGATTCACTACCATAGTTTTTCCTTTTAATTAGTTATACTTTGTATAAACAGGAGGGAAATGTTGGAAAAACTGCAAATAATGTGTGTCATGAGATCAATTAGGCTGTACTACTCAAGGTCTTTGCTACCCTCAGCTGGCAGACATCTTGTCTGTCCTCGGGAGGGACATTCTGTCTCCTGAGGGTAAACAATCCTCTGTATGTGCGTAACCATCCCCGTGTTTTGATGCCGTACCTGCAGTATATATTCCTGCTCCAAAGATGAAACCCTTTGTGTTGTCGGCATGTCTCAGCAGTACTGGGGCCATTTTATCTCAGATTAAAGATATAAATGTGTGACCTTCAATTTGGCAAATCAGTGTCCTCCAGATAGAATATTTGGCCCCGAGCGTGAGCGTCCTCGTCGGGACGAGACGGCTTCTAGAGAGACAAGAGGTCCAGCTAGCTGCTCACGGCTAACAACGTGTTCTACTCCCCATGCAGGTCTTTGGTACAACACGGGGACGGATCCCACAGGGACACAAAGGACCTGCCTATATAAAGAAAACATTATATTACAGTTTAGTCATATGATATATATATAAATCATAATTCTATTGCCTGTGAGGTGGACATGAATAAGATTGTCATGGCTATTTACTGCTTGGATAGCGCTTTCGTTACCTTAATGGGGTGTTTGCTGACGTTGGGCTCTACATAAAACACCTTTCCCCAAACTCGTGCGGTAAGTCACACACTTTGTGGACGGTACGTGAGCGTGTCCTCGCGCTGTATGCTGTGTCACCATCACAGGGGAAACACAACTCAATATAAAGAACTATAAGTTGTATCTGCAGTGTGTATTTAGTGGGTCATTGTGAGTAAAGGGAACCGTGTCCGTGGAGTTAATACAAAATAACGACAATGTTCCATGAGCGCTTCATGGACACACAGACCTCTGTGTGGAAGCACATTTAAAAAACACGCACCTTCCCACAGGGGTTCCCTCCTGCGAACATTCTCAGTGGACACTGTCCATGTCCCCTGGAGGAAGAGCGTCTGTGTCTTTATTTATTTGCTTTCTGGGAAGCACATCCCGGTTTTCTGACTTTTCACAGTTGAACATATAAAAAGTCAGCAGCATATCACATTTTTCCAGACAAACATTTACTTTTACTGTCATTTATTGTTACGTTTCAAGTTCCCGGCGACGGCGATCACAGCACAACACAGACAGATCCCGATACGTCAGAGGAACAAAGTCGATGCTTTGGTTGTATGTCGTTAACTCTACCTTAACAAAAAAAAGAAGTACAGCACTGTACACGCGTGCGTTGGCGTTACGCCCTCGCTACAGTTTATCCAACACCGTACGGCCGTGAGGCGTTCACAAGCAGAGGAGAGCCGCTGTCCCTCTGGTCCTTCGTCTTGAAATCAAACACAGAAAAAGTGCAGAAAGTACATCGAACACTTCAGAAATCTTAAAATCACCACACAACAACTGCAGGAGAAGCGATTCAAGTTACAGCGCTCGTTGATGCAACACGGCCTCGTGAGTCTTTAGCTGTACAATCAACAGCTACAAGTGCTTGTATTGGAAGATGCGCTCTGTGCTGGACTCCATCGACCCTCAGCCAGCTGCCAGCAGGCCGGGCACGGAGATGCCGTTTGGTCATCACAGTGGGAGGGTGAAAACATGTGGACATTCAACGCTGTTTGCTTCACATCACTGGATCCCGCCGGCTGTAACTCCTCAGGGAGGCTGAGGACTCGCGTCGGATCACGATTAGTTCCAAAATGTGCAGGAAATGAAATGCATTGTTGTGTCACGTTTAACCAACTGAACCTGAAGTCCTCTTAACGAATGCTCAGGTGGGTCGTGATGAAAACCCTATGAGCATTTATTAACACTGTGGTGTAGAACATACTATGACGTAGCGGATCGTGAGCAGTTGAGAAGTAATTCTCAACAGATTTAAATGCTCCTACTTTTCAGCCACAAGCAAAGTAAGAAAATAAAATAAGTCTTTATAGGAGAATGTATTTACTGTAAAAATAAAAATTCCCTTATAACAGTGTACAACTACATGGCAGCATATTATTAACCATTTATTAATGTGTTCATGTTCTGCTTATGAATGTAAATAGATTTGGGCAACAAACGGCCTCGTGCCATTTAACGTCCAGTCGGTTCCCGGGAATGTTTTTAAAATCTGCACACTGACAACGTTTGCGTAAAAAGAACCAATCAAAGACGCTCCTGAAATTGCAAAGATGAAACGCTGCAGTGATCCGTCTGCGCTCAGGCCTTTCACACAGAAACAGGGAGGGTTTAATGTGGTCATGTGCACAGTCCAAAGGATATTGCCTGTTTATTGTTCCTAGATTTACAGTTCTACTAACCGCTCCTCCATCCGAGCCCCGTGACATTCAGCTGAAGGTTGATGGTTTTATTTAGTGTAAATGCAGCGGGTGGAGCATCGCTTCACCGCCCGCTCTCCCCCACATCACGGGGCGGTTCAGGACTCGTCGTCGGTGGCGTCGAGGGAGCGCTCCTGGAGGAGAGAAGAGAGGACTGTCTGCTGCACGACATCGGACAGCGGTGGTGGAGACATATGAGTGAGGACGAAGAAGAAACGCAGTCACAGGAGCTCATGTGTCATTCCTTCCCTTCTCCTAGCGATTGTGAGATGCATGTAGTGGTAAAATATATTATAACATTGTTTTGTGCTAAAGCCGCGTCTCAAGTGTCTGTATTTGACCCTGATGTGCAAAGAGCAGCATGATACAAAATGTTGCTTTGCAGCTGTGTCCTGAGAAGGGAGGACGGTCGACTCGAGCTCATAGACGCTTCAAAACAAAGGACTTCTGTTCATGGCCTTGGTTCATATGTTATTCGGTACGAAAGTTCCAGATCCACATTTTTTACTTCATGTCAAGTAATAATGATTTGCAGCGGCCACTGAGGAGGATCTTGTGTGTGTGTGTGTGTGTGTGTGTGTGTGTGTGTGTGCTGCCCTCAGCTTCACCTGGGTTCTTATCTCAACCTGCTTTGCAGCTTCTCGTAACTGGCACGGAGAATGTCCTCCACATGTGTATAAAAACTCAGCGTTTTCACTGCTCGGAGACGCCATTACACCGAGCGCTGATACGTGCTGCTGTGTTGGACCTCCTGCTTGCAAGCAATAGTTAGAGACAGATATCTGCGGAGAATTGCTCATGTAATCTTTTTCTCTTCTAAATAAATGTTAACTTTTTGACTTTAATTGATCAACGTGCTGCGACATGACATGATACACACGTCTTTACACTTCAAAAACATTTTTTCTTACTTAATCTAAGCGCTAAAGTTTGAACCGAACAGTGGACATGAATAACTTCATGTTTATCTGCTTCAATTAGTATAAAGTAACTATAGTGTTGTGCAAACTAGACCAAATTTGAGGATAAAACTGGTCATAGGAAAGTACACACACACGCACACACACGCACACACACGCACACACACACACACACACAGAGAGTGAGGTACCTCTTCCTGCTCCTCCTCGGAGTCGTCATCACTGACTACAGGTTTGGCTCGGCTGCGTCCTGTCCGCCTGCTGCGTCCCTTCCCTCGGTCTCCACCTTTGTCCTTCTTTCCCAGACGGATCTTCATTTTCACCGAGCGAGCTGCAGACACACACACGTACACACACACACACACACACACACGTTCATTCATCAGTGAGAGACAGTAACAGTCCTGTATCGCTCTCTTACAATACAGCCTACATTCAGACTCCGATCCTTCCTCCAGCTCCTCTTCCTCGCTCTCCTCGCCATCACTTTCGTCCTCCTTCTCCACCTTTTGCCTCAAACTGGTAAACACCGATTGGAGGACTATGGAGTCTTCATATATCTGCCCACGTGGAAGAAAACAAGTGATTACCATCAACATCAGGTGCATGGAGTCATTAACGTCGATGCTCTCAGGGACCTCAGTGCATGTGTGATTTTAAACATTTTAGCATTTGATGCAGAGCGGGAGACAAACATATGTCATCCATGGTGCAGGCGTCTGCCGGGACTATTTATTTATTCTAACCCGGAGGTGTTACACACATCTTTCGTCTTACTTGCAGTCTAGATTGTTCTGGTGTGAGTTATCAGACGCTAAGAAGTCCGTCTTCTCTTCTTTATCATTGGACAATGTGGCACTTCGGAGAAGATAATCCTTGTTAAGAGCAGTAAGATGTGGGAACAATGGTTATATATATATATCCAAAACTAGGTAACGCCAGTAGCAGTTAGTACACAGTATGCAGGTGTTTACAGCCCCTGTGAAGCGCGGATACACTGTTTAAACACACAGTGCCCTAAAGCCTTAAACAGTCGGGACGAGGCCAGCGAGGTCCGTCTCACCAGCGATCCCTCCAGGTTGAAGGTCTGAGCGTTTTGGAAGAGCAGCATGACGTCTCTCTCCAGATCGCCCAGAGTGCGGTAGCGATGACCCCGAATCCTCTCCTGCAGCGAAGACACACACGGTCCGACTTTTACTGCACAAGGAAACGTCATAAGTGATGCTTGTGCGTTAACATTTTCTCAATGGTTGTTGTTGTTGTTGTTGTTTGGCTCATCCTTTGCTCTTTCAGTGACTACGGTTGGTTTTTCCAATCTAACCTTGATCTTCCTGAAGTCCACCGGCTTGCGGATCAGTTCGTAGTACTCCGGGAGCTCCTTTCGAGACGGCAGCTGGATGAAAACCTCGCTCAGCTGACGCCCGCTGGCGCTGCAGGGATCGGCATCGCCAGGGCGAGAAAAAGAATCTGACAGCTGATGGAATTAATTACATCAAATCCCCCCTTTTGTTCATGCGTTCCATTCAACAGATAACTGATAACTTCCATCGCTTTCTAGTTGAAACGTGGAATTTCAGATAAAACGCCACACGCTCTGTTAACCGCAGCCACACATTCAGTAAAAACATCTGATGAAAGTATGTTTGCTGTTTATTGATAACATCTGTGCAACATCGTCTTCTCACTGAATGTGAGCTACCTGTCTTTATACTTGATGACGGCGTCCACGATCTTCCTCATCTTCTTTGTGACTGTGAGGGGGTTGGGGGAGACTTTCTCAGCAGGCGGCCGCCCCCTCTTCCTCTGCCTCTTCCCGTCCTCGTCCTTGTCCCCTCGGCCTCGTCCCCCCGAGGAAGAGGAGGGGCCGGGGACATCCAGGTCGCGGTCCCGCTTTCTCTTCCGCGTCGTCTTCTTGTGACGCACCTCGTCCTCGATCTCGTCCAGCGTTCCCTCCTCTATCGCCTGCGCGGGAAACGCAAAGTGCAAGATTTAAAACGAAAGCATCGACGTCACAAAACGGGAAGTCGGCCCGTTACTCCAGGAAGCAAATGGCTTTTTGATTTAAGGCCGGCGCATGTTTCTGCGTCTGCGTCGTTTCAATTCACGGTTCTGCGTGTGTTGCAGAGCGATTCACCTCCAGAACAACAGGCGGAGTGACGCGTTAGGTTGAAGACGACCTAGAGAGTCACGTCTGTTTGTTTATTTATTTATCATAGACTTTATCGCCCCGTGCATCCACACTGCTGCTTTTCATCTCAGACACATTTGTCCCGTATTTTCCTCCACAACTTTGTTCCTCTCGACCGGCAAACCGGCGTCTGCGGCGATCTCCCTCCGTGAATCCAACCCAAGTGTTTGCCATCCGCTCCTCTCACCTTCAGCCACTGCTTCTCCGTCAGCGAGTCGCTGTAGTCCACCTCCTTCCGCTGCCGAGATCCACGTCCAAACATTTTCTCCTCCTCCTCCTCGCAGGTCAGCCGTTCCACCTCGGCGTCGTCCTTCATGATCCAGGTGGGCAGCTCGTCCTCCTCCATCAGGCGAGGTTTTCGCCGAGGGTTACGGGCCTCCTCGCGACGGCGGTCCAGGTCCATGCGCTGAGGGGGGGGAGGGGGGGGGGGGGGAGAGGAAGAACCGCGAAAGGGCCGCAAAAAACAGGTAAGTCTGCGGGGGAGGAGTCGTGTCTGTGTGAGCTGCGTGTCGTCATCCAAACACTGACCATGAACTGCTCAAACTCCTCCTCGCTCCTGGCGATCATCTGGTTGACCGTCTCGTCGTCTGGCACCTCGTCCTCCTCCTGCACACAGCAGGCACACGTTGGCGAGCGGAGCGCGAGCAAGCTCACCTTTTGAGAACACGTGTGCACGTGTTGCCGGGTTGCACGCTCGCACGCACATTAATGCGAAGGCACACTTCCTGACCCCAGACCTCGTCCTGCTCCTCGTGTTCCAGGATGGCCTGCAGGAAGGCCCTGCGCTCGTGGCTGGAGGACTTCTGGTCGAACATGCCGGCCTGAATGACCTTTTGGTCCACGTTCAGTTTGTACTTGGCAGCGGCCAGGATCTTCTCCTCGACGCTGTTGACCGTGCACAGGCGCAGCACGCGCACCTCGTTCTGCTGGCCGATGCGGTGGGCTCTGTCCTGCGCCTGCAGGTCCTGCAGGAGGACAAAGACGGATACTTCAGAATTACTGGTCACTCATTCAGTTGTTCTGCAGCGATGTATTGTAATGCAATAGTTACTATAGTGTATTACCTTTTTACAACACATAGCGCATTATAATTTGTTTGAAGTTATTCTAAGTGGTCAATGTTTGCTTTCGGTAAAGTAGAACTATTGTTTATAAAGTTTTGTGTATTGCTATAAATTTAGAATAAGGATTAAACGTTTTCACTTCAATCAAACCACTTAAAGTTACTGATAATCCCATTAAAATGCTACAAACAGTGATTATAGTGCATCATAAAAAGATTATAAATTATTGAACTATCGAAATAATAACACACAATGAAGATATATGGTGTGTAAAAAAAAAAAAGACTTAACTATAATTACAATATTCTAATAAGGGATTATATCTGGGCAAAAGAAAATGTTAAAGATCCAACATTTATTTAATGATAAATTGAATTTGTATTGTATTTAAAGGTAATTCCTTTAAATACAACCTTGATATATATAAATATATATTTATTAAATATATATATATATATATTTCAATATATATATATATTTCAATATATATATATATATATATATATATATATTAAATATATATTTAAATATAACCTTGAAATAGTTACACCCACCACCCAGTGGTAACTGCATGAAGAGTAAATCCAACATTAGCAGCAGGATTTCCATTCAAACAGAACATTGTATAGTGCTGCATTTCCTTTGATTTACACCGTACTCAAAGTCTCTCTATATTATATCTCTATATTAGACATTAGCCGCTGCTACATCCTAAAACAAATTGAAGTTACGTTGATTAAACGATGTCTTTTGTAGTTTCAAATAAAAGTGCATCACACCTGATGTGGGTTCCAGTCAGAGTCAAAAATAACCACAGTGTCAGCAGACTGCAAATTGAGGCCCAGGCCTCCAGCTCTGGTGCTCAGGAGGAAGATGAAGTACTCTGATCCCGGTTCATTGAATGTCTTCAGCAACATCCCTCGATCCTCAGCTTTCGTGGTGCCTGAGATGTACGAGGTGGCGAGAGAAGAGAAAAAAGCACATTATGGAATTACTAAACAAGTGTTACAAAAGGAAAAACAAATGGGAATTAAAGTTCACAACCAAGTAAACCGCCTCACCATCCAGGCGCAGATACTTGAAGCTGCGATAGGCAAAGTAGTCCTCCATGATGGTCATGAGCGTGGTCATCTGACAGAAGAGCAGCACTTTGTGGTTTGTGGCCCGCAGCTTCGGCAGGATTCGATCCAGCACCTCGAACTTCCCCGATGCCCGGTACAGGTCGAGGCTGTCGCACAGGTAGGCGGTGAGGGTGACGAGGGTGGAAGCGTGTTTCTGTGAGTGTGTGTTCCTGCCCTAAAGAGGAATTAGCACTTACCCCTGAACTATCCCACCAGAGAATCCTAAATGTTCAGAGAAAGACTCCTGCAAAAGCAATCAAACACGTCTTCTGTAATTCAGTCTGATCCGTTTGAGATATAAATATATAGATATTCATATATATCCAGCTCCATCCTTCCTATTGAATTGTATTGCCCACTCAATCATGTGTGAAAACAGATTTTCTGCCTCCCGGTTTGTGTGCTTATGGGACGCTGGCCTGGCCGTGGGCTTATGGGGATCAGTGGGTTGAACCTGCTGATAAACCTGCGCAGAACACCGGGAGACAAACAGCTGAGAGACTAAACGCTTTAGCGTCACCCTCCTCGGTCGTACCTCTATTTGCTGGAACATGTACGGGTGGTTACAGATCTTCCTCAGCTGCATGATGGTGTTCATCAGGGTCTTTGTGCCTCCTTTACCCTGGTAGAAATGTACACCTCGTGTTATCACTTCATTCAACCTTTATTCATTGGTCCTCACTCTAGGCTTCAAATATAGCATTAAATATTTAAATGGAATTTTAACTTCAGCATTGGCAAAAAACAAACCGATCTATTTTTCATTCTGAACATTCTCTAAAAGTTCTTTATGAATGCCGAGGAGAAACGAGGCCTCTGGCCACAAAAATCTATCACTTTGCACTTTGCACATTTCCAGAAACGTTTTTGAATCTAAAACGCAAAACTGAGCAGAATAGAAGTTACTTGGGTGTTTATGTCTTCACCTTCTTGTCCTTCTCTGATCCGTCAGTGAGCAGGACGCCCTTGGCCTGCATGTGTCTGTACAGCACCCTCTGAAGAGACGACATGTCGCACTTGATCACGTACTCCACCTGAGGGAGAAGAGAGGCAGCGGCAACCAAGAGGTTCACTGGCATTGTGATCTTTCTTTCCCGTCCTTTAGGAGACGATCTGGACTAACGCGTCTCCTCCCGTGGGTTTAGCTGGCTGAAACAGGTGAAACGTGCCTTCTCTGGGAGCTGAGCCTCCACCTCCTTCTTCAGTCTGCGCAGCAGGAAGGGCCGAAGCACTTTGTGGAGACGGCGAATGATCAAGATGGTCTCCTCTTCGTTGAGGTCCACCTGCAGAGAAAACCAAAGGCAGACGTATGGATAGAAAGTGCGCCGTCTGTCAAACGCATGTGACTCGGGCTACAAACCCGAGCGCTCCTCTCCACCTTTTCCCCCGTCATGGCGAACGGGGCGTTGAACCACTGCTCGAAGGTGCTGCAGCTCTTGAAGATGGTCGGCAGGAGGAAGTTCAGCAAGGCCCAGAGCTCGGGCAGCTTGTTCTGCAGCGGCGTGCCGGTCAGCAGCACCCGCCGCGGGGCCAGGTAGTGGGTGTTCAGCACCTGGGTCAGCTTGCAGTGGTGGTTCTTCATGCGGTGGCCCTCGTCCACGATCATGTACTTCCAACGAATCTGTTGGGTCGGAGGGGAGGGGGGGAGGGGAGCACGTCCGCTGTTACGCTCTCTGGTTGCATCCAACTCGAGCAAAAGCAGAACGTGCTTAGAAGGAAAGATCTCCGGTCCTCTCTGTCCTGGTGAGCCGCGCTGGCTCCGGGCCGAGCCCAAAAGACCCCCCGGCTGAGCCACGACGCCCACCTCAGAGCAGTCGGGAAGCCTATGTGACTACACGAGAGCAAAGCAGCACGACGGCCGCAGAGGGCAGTGGGGGGGGGGCGCGGTATACAGGCGGTGTCAGCACCATGGAGAGAGCGCTGACACGCAGCATAGGGGCGGTCAGATTGGCCAGGATAAGACACTTTTAGACTTTTGGGGGTTTAGGGAGTGGGAGACGACAAAAAAAACGCATAGAAAGCTCAAGCAAAGTAAAGTGATTGACAAGCAGGAATGAAGCCACGACGGCCTGGGTGTACTTTGTGCGTCCTTTGGCCCGGTTGTTCGCGCCCCGGTTCTCACCTTGGCCAGTACTTGTTTGTCCTTGATGATGTACTCGTAGGTGGTGAGTAAGACGTTGAACTTGCCGCTGCGAAGCTGGGGGACGAAGGCTCGTCGGGCAGCCGGAGACCCCTGAAAGCACAGAAGCCAACTTCCACATAGGCGTACGTTTTAAAAAGACAAGTATAGCGGTTCATTCCAAGTGCTGCACAAACCCACCTTGTAGGACACTTTCACCACCGTCGGTGCCCACTTGTCGAACTCATACACCCAGTTAGACAGGGTTCTGCCAACGAGAGACAGCAACTCATTCTCAACACCACAGAATCCTCCCTGTCGCTCCTTCCACAAAACAAAGAGGTTACACTAACGAGAGGGGCACAATGATGAGGGACGGCCCGTTGAGTCGCTTGTGCTCCATGAGGTACGTGATCAGGGCGATGGTCTGGATGGTTTTTCCCAAACCCATCTCGTCCGCCAGGATCCCATTCAGGTTGTTGTTGTAGAGGGAAACCAGCCACTCCAGACCTTTAATCTGACAGACACGGAGGGGGGGGACGTCAGGCGGAACCTTTACCCCCCCGTTCAGCTCACTTTGTGCGATTGATCGGATTGTGCTTTGCTCACCTGATACTGTTTGAGTTGTCCGTTCACTAACAAACTGGACTGTTTCTCCACCTTCTCCGTCACGGCGTGAGCCACAGAGTAATACGACTGGAGGCCTCGGGCGAAAGCTGCGCCGCTGTATTCGTCATCCACATCCTGCTTAGCGTTCCTGCAGAGGACACGCCGATCAGTTCGATTCGATCATTTTCTAAAAGCCCGACTAGCAGGTGACGTGTTTAGTTCACGGTGGCGCCGAGAGGATAACTGGTACTTGGGTGTAAGGTACTCACTCGATTATGTGCTGGACGTCCACCTCGGACACATCTTCGCTGTCAGGGTCTGCAATCTTCTTCTTCTCCTCCACCTGAGTGGCTGATGGCTGAGGCTCCTCCTCTTCCTCCTGCCGGACAGCTGGTCAGTGACGGGTGGCAGTGAAAGTGGAACTGGCTCCATGTCAACATGCCGCTTAACAAGCACCCACCTCCTCGTCTTCCTCCTCCTCCTCGCTGTCCTCACTGTCTGAGCGGGGAGCCACCTCATAACTGGACCGTGTTGTGTACAATCACACACACAAAAGCACAAGTTAAATAGTCAAAACTGGCTCGGGCAATGAGGAGAAAATCCACAGACAATATCTAGTCTCGTATCATGGAATCGATCTATTGCCCCGGACTCATCCCCCCCCCCCCTCCCCCTCTCCAGCTGCTCTCACCCGGGGTTCATCTCCAGCCAGGCGTCCAGCTGTCCGGCTTTGGGAGCGTCCGGTCCCGTCAGGATGTTCCCGCTGTCCACGTGGATGACCTTCACAGGCAGGTCACTCATCTGACTGGTCTCGTCCAGAGGCTGCGGGGGGACCAAGCGGGTTATCTTTTGGGCGGGGCTCAAACGGAGGCTGGCTGAGTAGAGGTGAAACTTGAGACGGTTTAGACTGCGTGTCAAATTAAGTTTAACATCCAATAAGTGTCTTCTGCTCACCTCTCCATCAGGACCCACGGCGGCGGTCTGAGCCTCGGCGATCTCCAACTGCAAGACACGGGGAAGCCGAGTGCTCACCACAGAGAATCCCACACAACTCAAAGTCACCCCTAGCTTTCTATACCTTCCTCTTTTTCTTCTTCTTCTTCTTCTTCTTCTCCTTGAGGGCCTGCACCGCCTTGTGAGCTCGCACCAGCTCGGTGAGGTTGGCCACGTACTCGTCGGTTTGCTGCAGCAGGTAGGCCAGACGCTTGTCCTTCTTCTGGTCAATCAGTTTGCGATAACCCTCCTCGTCCTCAGCCTGTTGGGGGGGGGGGCACATGTTACGGCGTGGCCGGTGTGGGACGTGCATGCTGGAGGGACTGTGCCCGTGGTTCCTCCTCACCATGAGCCTCCTCATCCGCTCTTTCTCGATGCGCTCGTTCTCTTTCTTCTGCTCGCGCTCGGTGTTGGCGTGGTAGGTGGCCACCGCTTTGGTCACTTTCTGCATTCGGCCTGTGATTGAGCGGTGGTACTCTTTGAAGTCTTTGGCGTGCTGCAGGATGCTGTTGAGGTACTCCTGCGACACGGGGGAGAAGAGAGGGGTCACGGAAGAAACGCTTCTTTCTAAGATCTCCGCTGTCCTTCTACCTGATGTTTCTGCCGGCGCTTGCGCTCTTGCTCGATCTTCTGCTGTTTCTCCAGTTTCTCCGTGATGCGCGCCTCTCGCAAGGACTGCCGCTTGCTTCGCTTGTAGGCCTTGGCATCGAGGGCGGTCTCCAGAGTGGTGTCGCGACGCATGCACACCACCACCTCCTGACGCAGCTGCGGGTGGTTTTAACGCGCAAGACATCAGCGCCACTACAAACCCGGGTAGAAGATGTGACGTGGGTTAAAAAAAAAAAAGAAGGTGAAGATGTGCTCACCTGTCTCTGGAAGTTCAGCAGCCGGAGGGCTTTGAGCTCTATGGTGGCTTTGGTACGGAGATCACCGGCCAGAGAGCCCGGCAGGTTCTCCAGCTCCGCAATGCGATGAGTGATACGCGCCTGCAGCCTGAGGGACGGACACGCTGCACTTCATTGTGGGCTTTTCTACTTTGGATTTTGGCTACTTATGGTAGACGGAATACGAGGAAACATATGTGGTGAATGTTTGGGATTTTTAATAATAAATTCAGTAACTCTGGACAATGTACTGTTAATGGAACAATAACCAGTCACCATTCAACTAGGGCCGCAACAACGAATCGATAAAGTCCCGGTCCACGTTGTCCCGTGTTGACGTGAGGGACGTAACGAGCCTCCTGTTTACTCGTCATCCAGCTGATCAAGCTAGCGTTAGCTCGCTAATAACAGCAGTAAAGCAGTTAGCAAGACTAAGACACGTTTTTATTTACTCGCCTCTTTTGGACCTTTCATTTTTCAATGTGTTGTGTTACGGACCTGCCGGCTCCTCCTCCTCGTTTTGTCTATTTGCATCTCCCCTACAGGTGAGCGGAGCACAGGTGTGACGGGTTTCCTATGATTCCTTCCAGGAACACCTGGGATGGCTTTATGTATCCTGAGGGGTTTAAAAGCTGGGGAGACCTGGTGGAAGGAGGGCTGCCGCTTCTCCTTCTCTCCCGCACCGTTTTGCTGATTTTGTTTCCTTTTACATGACTTTTCATATACCCTGATTGCACGCTTTCAGTTCTCCTGACTAACACTTATACTGACTTTATTTACTTTACGTTGCTCATTCGTTGTCCTTAATAAACGGTATTTTCTTTCAATCAACTCATCCGCGTGGTCTTCCCTCTCTGTTGCATGGCCAGGCACAGGCAGAACGTAACAGAATTGGGGGCTCGTCCGGGATCGATCCAAAACGACGTCGGTAAATATATATAAAAAATATATATATAATAATGTATGCGTTTGAATGTATTGAGACCGTTTCGTTTAGGTGCGTCTGATTCGGAAAGTGCTTTTGATCGTTCATTGATTCGAACGTGTTTTTTTGGGAAGACTCATGCGGATTAAGGGGAAAATCAATTGCGTTTGGAACAATTGGTTTATTTATTTATTTTGTTGGTGCGTGAGAGGAGGAGAACAATTAGGTAAATTTGTACCTTGGCCGTCGTTAAAGTAGGCCAGGTTGAAGTATTGGCGGTGAGCGATTGTTTGACAAGTGTAGGTCTGCACTGCGCGTCAAGATTGATCGATTTGATAAAGTATTCGATAAAATTATCAGAGCTTTACGAGTGCCCGTTAGTTGTAATGTTTGTTATTTTAGTTTGTTATTTTTGTGCTATCCTGGGCAGAGGGCACCGTCGTGGAAGCCTTCTTTAACGGCATTTTGTCGGGGAAGTTAAGGCTCCGCTGATATCGTGTAATAAAGATCTCTGTCCTTGGGATATGCATGAAGAGGATCGCTATTTTTTTCTTTCTTTCTACAGGGCAGCTCTGTTTTGTCTCGTCTGATGCGCAGTGTGGTAGCCACATTTGCATTGGGAAAAGGTGAGCTTGTTATCTTTATTTGCAAGAATTGTATGGGGTAAAAATCGTTTCATTTGTATGGCTAGTTTGGAGGATTTTTTTGTTACTCCATCCGTGGAGGTTTTGAATAATTTGACAAAGGATCAGTTGCGCCGGGTTTGTGACCATTATGGCCTTGACTTAGGTTTACCAAGAACAGCAAAATTAGCCCAGATTAGATTGTCCGTTCAGGCTGAATTGGTTGTTAAGAATATTTTGTCACCTGAATCTAAAATTATGGATGATTTGGGAGAAGCACTGTCGACACCTCATTCGACAGGGTGTTCTAAGGTGGCGCTCACGTTTGAGCAACAAAAGGTGTTGCTAGAAATGCAACGTCAAGAGAGAGAAGCTCAACGTGAGGCAGAACGTCAAGAGAGAGAAGCTCAACGCGAGTTAGAGATGGAAAGAATAAAAAGTGAACGTGATGTGGCGTTGGAACGGCTAAGACTGAGTGCTGAATGTAGGCTTCCAGTTGATGGGGAGGAGGGTCCTGCTCCTAGGGAGTCTGTGCGTTCCCCTGATATATCTAGCATGGTTAGGTTGCTGCCAAAATTCAATGAAAGAGATCCAGATATTTTCTTTTCTTTATTTGAGAGTGTGGCTGATGACCGTGGCTGGACTGACTCTGAAAGAACGTTGCTAATCCAAAGTGTTCTTGTAGGTAGAGCGCAAGAAGCGTTTATTGCCTTGCCTGTACCAGATCGAAAAAAGTATGTCAAAGTAAAAGAGGCAGTGCTTAAAATTTATGAATTGGTTCCTGAGGCTTATCGTTTGCGGTTTCGCAGTTGGAGAAAGGGAGAAAAACAGACTTATACAGAGGTAGCGAGGGAATTGTACAGCCACTTTAATCGTTGGTGCTCCGCGGTGGGAGTCACTACTTTTGAAGAATTGTCTAACCTGATTGTTTTAGAACAGTTCAGAAACATCCTTCCGGAGCGCGTCGCTACACATATATTTGAGCAGAAGATGAAAACCGCAGCGGAAGCCGCAGTTGTGGCTGACGATTTTGCTTTGACACATAAGTATAGTTTAAAAGACACAGGTCAGATTTATCAGGAAAAACGTTTTGGACGTTTCAATAGAGCTTTGGGGTCTTCTTCGTTGGGTTCATTTGAGTCACCTACTCAGAGTAGAGTAGATTCACATTCCAATCAGTCACACAGAGGTGCTGTGAGTTTTCGCAGAGATTCTAGGTTTTCTGCGTTTACACCTGCCAGTCAGGCTAAGAATGATGCTGATGTGTGTCGATACTGTTTGGAAAAGGGGCACTGGAAGAGAGACTGTCCTGTGTTAAAGGGGAAAAGTCAGAGAAAGGGTACTGAGGTTGTTAGGGGGGTCACACTTGCTGTATCTGAGCCTGTTAGACCTGCTAAAGTTGTGATGGGTGAGACCGAGGTTAAATCTGAAGGCATTGTGACGCCATTTCAGCTATCAGGCCTTTGCTCTGTTGGGGCCAGTGAGAGAAACGGTGGACCTGACTCAGTTGTGCCTGGGGGAAGTGGTTATTTTCCTTTTGTTACGGATGGGTTAGTTTCACTGGTGGGTAGTTCCAACCAAGTGCCAGTTAAGATACTTAGGGACACAGGGGCGTCTGAGTCTTTTATCTTGGAGTCTGTATTGCCTTTTTCTGCAGACTCTAGTACTGGGAACAATGTTTTAGTCCGGGGGATTGGGTTGCAAGTTGTCTCTGTTCCATTGCACAGGATTAATCTGCAGTCGGATTTAGTGCAAGGGGAAGTATCAATAGCAGTTCGCCCTTCTTTACCAATAGAGGGCGTCCATCTTCTTTTAGGTAACAACCTGGCTGGAGAACGTGTCTGGCGTGATGTACTGCCCCCTGTAATTGTTAACAATGTTCCTTCTATTCCAGCCGACAGTGACGTTGGTGGTCAGAATTTGACTGTCTTTACAGCTTGTGCCGTGACACGGGCTATGAGTCGTGCCTCTAATGATGATGTTTCTCAGAGTAGAGAGTTTAAGTCTGTTGTTGTGCCTAATTTACCACCATCTCTCTCTCATAGTGATTTTGTTGCAGCTCAAAAGGAGGATGCAACATTGAAAGATCTGTTCGTTGGGGTGTTAACGGCTGTGGAGTTGCGAAATGCATCGCGAGGGTATTTTATTCAGGATGGGTTGTTGATCCGGAAGTGGTCCTCTCACACTGACGACGGGGTTGATGATCCAGTGTTTCAAGTGATAGTACCATGTAAGTTTAGAGACCTGGTCCTACAGACAGCTCATGGGAATGTAGCGGGGCACTTGGGGGTTAGAAAAACCTATGACCGTCTTATGAAGTACTTCTATTGGCCTCGCATAAAGAAGGATGTGGCAACCTTCATTAAGACGTGTCATGTATGCCAGTTGACGGGGAAGCCAAATCAGGTGTTAAAGCCAGCTCCACTTTACCCTATTCCAGCTCTAGGGAAACCATTTGAAAATTTGTTAATTGATTGTGTAGGACCATTGCCTTCATCTAAGTCAGGGAGTGTTTACCTGCTGACGGTAATGTGTCAGTCTACCCGGTATCCCGCTGCCTATGCGTTGCGTACAATCACAACTAGGTCGGTGGTGAAAGCCCTTTCACAGTTTATTTCCATCTTTGGTATCCCTCACACTATACAGAGTGATAGAGGCTCTAACTTTACGTCACGCATATTCAGAGAGGTGCTCGAGCAGTTGCGTGTGAAACATCAGCGTAGTAGTGCCTATCACGCCCAGAGCCAAGGTGCTCTGGAGCGTTTTCATCAGACACTGAAGTCGCTTCTCAGGGGTTATTGTGTCGAGCTTAACAGAGACTGGGAAGAGGGACTCCCATGGTTGATGTTGGCGGCACGAGAGGTAACCCAGGAGAGCACGGGTTTCTCGCCTAATGATCTGGTCTTTGGACATAGAGTTCGGGGGCCTTTAGCGGTCTTACAGGGGGAGCTGAAATGTCCTGAGTCTCCTGTTAATTTGTTGGACTACGTAAATGGTTTTCGTCGTAGGTTGTTTTTGGCCTGTGAGATGGCGACAGACAAACTTACAAAAACCCAACAGAAAATGAAGAGTTGGTATGACCGTCGAGCTGAGCCAAGGGTGTTCAGTCCTGGGGATCAGGTATTAGCATTATTACCGATAGCAAATTCTCCGTTCCTTGCAAAATATTCAGGTCCTTATAAGATTGTTCGAAAAGTGTCAGACCTAAATTATTTACTTTCTACACCCAATCGTAGGCGTTCCACTCAACTCTGTCACATAAATCTGTTGAAGTCCTACTACAGCAGGTTTCCAGTCTCTGCGGCAGCAGAGTCTAGTGACCTGGTTATTCCAGTTTCTTTAGCCGCAGTTGTCGGGGCTCCTAGGGCCATTGAGACTCCCTACATGGGGGCAGAAAGTAGTGGTGAAGATGTGGTAGGACCTGATGACTGTGTGCTGAAACCTCGTCTGAGGAACTCTGAGAAACTGGCAGAGTTAAATACATTGTTTGGACATTTGCCAGGGGAGCGTGCATCAGAACTGTCATCTTTGTTGTCTGATTTCCCTTCTCTATTTTCAGATACACCATCATGTACTCATTTAATTGAGCATGATATTGATGTTGGTGATGCAGAACCAATAAGACAGCGGTTCTATCGGGTGTCACAAGACAAACAGCGACACCTAGAGGCAGAGGTGAAGTACCTGTTGGAAAATGGTTTGGCTAAGCCTTCCTATTCAAGTTGGGCTTCACCCTGTATATTGGTCAGTAAACCTGATGGGACTAATAGATTCTGTACCGATTATCGTAAATTGAATAACATCACAAAATCAGATTCTTTTCCACTCCCAAGGGTTGAAGATTGTGTTGATCGGGTAGGATCAGCAAAGTTTGTGAGTAAATTTGACTTATTGAAAGGATATTACCAAGTCCCATTGTCATCTCGAGCTCAGGAAGTTTCAGCCTTTATAACACCATCTGGGTTATATTCCTATTCGGTTATGAGTTTCGGGTTACGAAATGCTCCAGCCACATTTCAACGACTTATGAACTGTGTTGTTTCTGGGTTGCAAGGATGCGCTGTGTACCTCGATGATGTGGTTGTGTATAGCGAGGAGTGGTCTGAACATCTGGAACGTATTCAGGCTCTTTTTTTTAGGCTTGTTGATGCTCGCCTCACTGTAAATCTAGCCAAGTGTGAGTTTGCCCAGGCTACAGTTGCATACTTGGGGAAGATCGTAGGGCAGGGGCAAGTGAAGCCGGTCCATGCTAAGGTGGTGGCTATTGATAAGTTTCCTGTCCCTACCAACAAAACAGAGTTGCGGCGGTTTTTGGGCATGGTAGGGTATTACCGCAGCTTTTGTTCAAACTTTTCTACAGTAGTAGCCCCTTTGACTAATCTGTTAAAAGATAAAGTGAAGTTTGAATGGACTGTGACCTCTCAAAAGGCTTTTGATAATGTCAAGTTGTTGATGACTTCTGCCCCAGTTTTGATGGCACCCCGTTTTGATCAGCCTTTCCAGATGCAGGTTGACGCAAGCCATGTGGGGGCTGGTGCGGTGCTCCTGCAGAGTGATGAGCAGGGGGTGGATAGGCCAACATGTTACTTCTCAAGAAAGTTTAATTGTCATCAGTTGAATTATTCGACTATTGAGAAGGAAACATTGGCGTTAATCTGGGGTCTACAGCAGTTTGATGTGTATCTAGCTGGGGGCGCTGTTCCTATCACTGTCTACTCGGATCACAATCCACTGACATTCCTCCACACTTTAAAGAGTCCTAGTCAGCGCCTTATGCGTTGGGCTTTATTTTTGCAGCCATACAATTTGCACATACGGCACATTCGGGGCGTGGACAATGTCATGGCTGACGCTTTGTCCCGTGCTCCGGGTGGGCTGGAGTGAATGCTTTGCCTTGGCCTCTATCTCTCTCTCTCCCTGTTTCTCCACTCTTCTTCCGCTTAATCTCCTTAAATGTAGCTTTCCAGGTACCGGGATTTGCGGGAGCTCTTGGTATGCGGGAGGGTGATTGGAGCTGCTGGAGAGTAGAGTGGTTTTTGGCCTGTGGACAAAAGGGTTCCTGTGTCCAGTCCATGTGAATGGGCTGTCAACATACCGAAACGAAAGTTGAGTGCTCATTTTGAGTTTATAGATTCATTTAAAAAAATTAAGAATGTTTTGTTTATTTTTTTGTGTGGGGTTTCGAACATTTGTATTGCAGAGGCCTTTAGGGGCCTCTGTCTTAAGGGAGGGGGTGTTACGGACCTGCCGGCTCCTCCTCCTCGTTTTGTCTATTTGCATCTCCCCTACAGGTGAGCGGAGCACAGGTGTGACGGGTTTCCTATGATTCCTTCCAGGAACACCTGGGATGGCTTTATGTATCCTGAGGGGTTTAAAAGCTGGGGAGACCTGGTGGAAGGAGGGCTGCCGCTTCTCCTTCTCTCCCGCACCGTTTTGCTGATTTTGTTTCCTTTTACATGACTTTTCATATACCCTGATTGCACGCTTTCAGTTCTCCTGACTAACACTTATACTGACTTTATTTACTTTACGTTGCTCATTCGTTGTCCTTAATAAACGGTATTTTCTTTCAATCAACTCATCCGCGTGGTCTTCCCTCTCTGTTGCATGGCCAGGCACAGGCAGAACGTAACAGTTGTCTGATATTTTGTGCTTTGTCCCATATCGGTTATTGTTGACAAACATATTTGTGTGTGTTGTACTTTTTAATGCTGTCATATACGGTAGTCCAGTGCGCTTGCGCATGTACTGTGGGTTATACGGTAGTTGATGCCTGTAAAGGGAGACACACGGTGATCCATTAAATCAACTAAGAAGCCTCTAATGCATTTATTTACAAATGCCATTTTAAAGTCATCTCATAGCACTTGGTTGTTTTGTAGCTGTAAGCATTTACTTAACTTGACTTAACTACAATGGTGGTAATAATTTAATGAACATGAGGGTGTGTTTGTGAGTGTAGTATAGAGAACTAGTTCTGACGAATTTGAGGTTCTGTTTTAGAATAAAGGGTTGGAAATTAAAGCTTTTTAATGCCGTTTTTTTTATTAATCCGATTCATCGATTAATCGAAGAAATAATCGACCGATTAATCGATTATCAAATTAATCGCTAGTTGCAGCCCTACATTCAACCCTTCACATTAAGTCATTTTGAGCTCCAGAAAACGTACTTGGTATTCGGGGAAGAGTGGATCCCCAAGCGTACCTGAACTCCCTCTCCTGCAGTATCTCCACCGGGTCCAGGCCGCAGGGCTTCTGGATGGGGGTAATGCGGTTCTGCTTGCCGTGGTAAGGCATCATGGGAGTGGGCTGTGCTGGCTGGCCGGGGGACTGAGTCTGGGGCGGTATCACTGGGGAGGCAGCGGGGGGAACTGAGGGCGGGGCGGGAGAGGGCCGACCAGCCGGCTGAGGGGGGACAAGCTTTTGGGGTGCGTTGGAGGGGGCTGCTGCGTTCACCATGGGACCTGGAGGAAAGGGGAGCGGGAGAATGAAGGAAAGTTAAATATATACAGTAGATGAATAAAACATTTTGCCAGTGTCCCTCCCTATAATTCTGTTCTTAGTAGGGTTCAAGCAACATGTTGACTACAGGCCACTGAAACCTAAAATATTCTGCTGAGTCTGTAATTTGATCAGGTACTCTTCAACTGTGAGTGACAGAATCTAGAACAAAAATCCAGAAAATCACATTGTATGATTTAAAAGTCCCCACTGTACCTTCCGGCCAGGACTTCGGGGGTCCGTTTGGGTTTTGTCCCTGCATCCCGGCCGCACCCGATGGGCCTGGAGGAGGCATGTTGGGACCCATCATTCCTAAAGAAGCAAATATGTTCTCATCGATTTGACTCTTCAATTTGAATTTCGGCTCATTGACAACTGAAAAAAATGTCTTCAATCAACTAGAAGATCTATAACTCTGTATCGCACACTTTTCCCGTTGATGCTCACCATGAACTCGACTGTAGCCTGAGCCCATCGGCGCTGGTCCTGGTCCTCCTGGCAGACCCATCGCCCCCCCCCCAGGAGCCAGGCTGGGCATGGGCTGCTGCTGCATCCCGGGCATCGGCCTCTTCCCTTGGACGGCCATCTGCAGGTGGTCTGGCAGCGGCTGCCCCCGGGCCAGCATCTTATAAGCCATGATCTGGGCCCTGAGTTGGTGAAGCTGGTTCTGGTTGAATGGAATAGGGCCCGCAAGACCTCCAGGGCACGGACTGCCACCAGGCTCAAGGCCAGAAACTAGGCCAGAGACAGCGGGGCCCAAGCCGGGTCCGGGGCCGGAGCTACCCGGAGGTCCAGGCCGGTTGTTGGCACCCAGGGTGTGTGGATCCCCACCGGGGCCGTCTAATGGTGCAGAGGCCGAGCCGGGACCACCAGAAGAGGAGGAGGATGGCAGAAGAGGGCCAGAGGGGGGGCCGTTTGAAGGGACAGGGCTGGAGTGGTCAGACCCACCCAAAGGAGAGTGGTAACCTGGAAGGACAAATTTGACATTTTGGGAAACCTTTTGTCAGACTGTGAACTATCCCAGTAAATAATCACAGTAAAACCCCAGAACGATGCTTTTGTGGTAATATGGAATGAAGGAGATACAACTTGATAATTAGTGAGCAATTTGTTTCACTATTGTTAAAGTCTTAATGCTAAGATGAGCAACAAGCTAGCTGACCGTAAGCAGTCCCCATGTGTTTGCACAATAAGAGAATGAGAATTGGCTCATAAAGTCTTGCTACAACAGAGAAACTCTCCATGAGCCGGCCAGGCCACATGACTGCACAACTCGTCTTGCACAACGCTGGGACGGTTGAAATTGTGTAAGATACGTTTGCGTCGGCCGCCTACCTTGCGAGTGTTGATCCAGAGGGCTGGGTGGGGGCCCCATGCCGCTGTGCCCGCCCTGTCTCATAGACAGTCCCTTCATCTGACTGAAGCGGCCCTCCTCGCCCAGGCTCTTCTCGTGCAGGCTCTCCATGGACTGTGGGAGAAATCAAACTGGGTTCAGACGAAAAACTTTCATCTGAAAACGTCATAAAAGGGCAAAAGCTGATTGAAATAAATGTTCGTAGTTGCAAAATGATGACGTGGCGATGTGGAACACACAAGGTCCTGCATTGATTAATATGGAGCCAGAGTTTTTGTTAGTATAAGACACTAAAAGTAATAAGTGCTCTCTTTAAATTAGTGCTGCAACGTGTCTGCACGTGCGCATTGTGATGGAGTGGCGCCATGAAGGAAATTTAAAAAGGGTCAGTGGCAGTTGGCCAATAGAGGCATAATATATATTACTGAATTCCCTGTGAGGGTGTCATAGTGTTATTTGCTGTTTTTCTGTTTTAAATATGAAATATTTAACTGTAAGTATTAATGTGTTTGTAATTGTTTTGCATAAATCAACCTGAGATGTTTGCTGAAATTGATTCGACCATGTGGAACATTTTGCACCTCACACACACAGACCACGTTTGAGGATTATCTGAATGTGATTTTTTTAAATTCCGTAATATCCAAAAACAATGTTATATTTTCCGGAAATTAAATTTAAAAATAACTGTTGACACGCCACCGTCGGTGCATCTCAGCGAGACACGGGCGTCTCTGTGTCCTTACTTTGTGCAGAGGGTGCATGCTGTCCTGGCCGTATCCAGGCTGGGGGTGTCCAGATGTGGGGGGGCCAGGGCCCATCATACTGTGAGAGGAGCCCGGGGAGGGCCCGGAGCCGGGGCCCAGCATTGCCCCCGGTGAGGGACCCCGACCAGGGGAAGGACCAGGGCGAGGAGTGCCTCCCATGGGGGGGTCTGGTGTTGCCATGGCCCTGGATCTCCTGCTCCTCGGTGAGCAGCAGGGACCTGAGAGACGGCGGAGAGGACGACGACATCGGACTTTGCAAAAACAGTAAATCTACATTAGCACTCATTTTGGGGTTTCATTAGACGAGGCGGGTATCTGGACAATCATGCAGCCTCACTGCAGTTCTGTAAAATGATTCAATCATCTTTGCAAGAAATGGGTGAATCTTGTCCAACGTGTCAGATGAAGACTCTCCATTCCCTGGTTAAGCAGCAGCAGATCACCCGGTCCGGCTGCAGGAAATACCCCTTGCACTTGAAGTGAACACGGGGGGGCAATCACAGTAAATGATGCACATGAGCCCACGCCACCCAGAACCCCCCCGTCTTAAATATAAATATAAAGAAGGGGAATGGCGGAGTGCGCTTGTGCGACTGACCTACCCGCGTGAACAGGACAGGCGGTGCCGGGTGAATGTTTGCGCTCCCGGGTTGCTATTTGCGGGGGACGGAGAGGACGACGCAGCGGTTGACGCAATTAGCCCGCTCGCCCTCTTCGCAACGCGCCTCCGAGCGTCGGTTCGTCTCACCGCCGCGGCGCGTGCGCGCCCTCCTCTATGACCGAATGTCTAGTCACGGCGGCGCGCCAGTGCGCATGCGTGAGCGGCTACGGCCAGGCTCGCGTTGTGGCACCTTAAAGGTGCGTTCAGACCACTACTATTGCAGAAAATGTATGACAAAGCACAAAAAGATCATGCATGTATTTTTTTTAAAGGCTCGTTTTTTTACAATGCAAATATTTTAATATTCCTGAGAAGTTGCTGACTACTTTTTCTTTTTTTCTTTTTATTATACAGAATGATTTTCACGGAACCAATATAAAAATACATTTACTACACACCAATGAGTGGCAGCCATCTAAACCACTCCACAAATAACCACGTTAATGCATTGCAAAGACAACGTGCAGCGCTAACTTAGTGAACAATGGACATAAATAATATAACGTGCATGTGCAGTGTGACTGCATTAACCTTGGAATAGCAGAACCTGTTTACAGTCTAAGATTTTTTTTAATTGTATTTTCCGTTGGTACTTGGTTATTGTATGCAGACCTCATTGTACGCTAATCCACTGAGATTGTATTCTGAAGAAAAAACCTCTGAATAGCCTCATTTACCACAGCGCCTTTTGGTCTAAAATGTCTATAATCACACACAAATAATAACAACACATGTGTCAGATTAAGTTTAAGTTAAGGTTAAGTTTACCTGTGGATTCACTTTGTTACAGAGCTCCAACATCCCCAGTTAAAATCAGAGTGAACAAAAGAATGAACAATATCACATGGCAGGTGAGCCTCACAGGTTGAATGGTGGACGACTAGTTTCCGGTGCCTCGCAACCTACAACAGGAACAAAAGACACTGAAGGAATAACATTGTGAAGACCACGCGTTGCATTTTGTTCCAGCGTTAACGGTCAGTGCTTCCTCTGCAGTCGTCGTCGTGTGGGAACCAAACAGCGAGTCTCTTTAAAACCAGTACGAGGTGCAAGTAAAAGTGGATTCCAGTGCTTGAAGTTTAATTAGGACAACAAATGAAAGAACAGTAGTAGAGCTTTCACGTAGAAAAGGGACAAACTAAACACAAATGACATCGCAAAAAAAACCACTCAGCTTGAACGGGTCTTATGGACTGCAGAACTTCGTAGAAGTAAAACCCAGAACCTTAACTTAAGTAGAACAAAAAGAGCTATTCTGGGTTTTTACTTTGCAACTACATCCAGCGCACTTAAAATTCCAGTTTCACGGTACAAGGAGAAGACACACATCTGTCTCCAGCTGCAGGAAGGATTCCTCTCACCCCGACCCGGGAGCTTGAGTCCTCGGAGCAGATTCCTGATCAACGAGCGCCAGGAGGAGGGGATCAAGGCCGCGGTCATTTTGTAACAACCAGGCCAGACTGTAACAGTAGAATGAAGTGACATCTGCTCAAGACGCTCCTGGAGGAAAGAAGGAACCTCTGTGCAACAGACACTCAAATATGTCCGTAGACTTAGTCAGGACTAGCAAGAAACACTCGCACATGCAAAGACGTCATAAACCCGATAAATAAATTGAAGATTTAAAAACACGTTCAACAGGTGGTATATCATACAAGTCGATAACAATATTAGGCACCGCTCACCCTCATAACTGACCAGTGAGCTAATCAAATCAAACTAATCAAAACTATTTCAGGGCGTCTGGTGGATCAAAAATACTTCAAGTAGTTGGAACATTCCCGACCATCGACCAAATTGAAAAGTGAAAATATGCTCCAGACACGACCCATGAAGTTAGCTTATAGTACCCATCCGCACGAAGGGGGCAATAACAGAAGCCGGTTTTTACTTCTGTTGGGCAGAGAAGACGATAAAGCACTAAAGCGTCACGTCCACAGAACCAAGTCATTCCCTTTGGAGGGAAACGGGGTGTCCTCTTCCGCCCCCTACGGGTGAGAGCTAGCAGATCATCCTGCGAGGAGCCTCACAGGAAGACAAACTCGTCACTGCTTCTTCGGTTGTTACCCGTGCTCAGGGTGCCGGGGGGCAGAATGTGGGCTGAGGGGCCAATGTGGCTGCCGCTGCTGTGACCGTCCAGTCCGTAGTCCTGACCCTGGCCCTCTACGAAGGTAAAGATGGGGTACTTCTCCTTGGACGACGACAGGGCCTGGGGGAGAGAAAGAGTCTAGTCAACAAAAGATGTCTCAGCCAGAGTCAAACACAAAGATCTGTCAAGTCAAGCCGCTATTACGTTTTGGTCTTCAGACTAAATTAAACAGAACTGAAATCAATGATTAATTTCCATTCTGAAGGAATCTTACTTCCTCTACTAGTTTAGATAAGTCTTGTTCATTTAATCTTTGACAAAAAAAGTATAATGATTTAAACATATTAAATAAGGAGGAGGTGGAAAATGCAAATTTACGTTTTTTCAATCCCATCAGGTTGCCAAAAGTTACCACCCAATAGTTGTATAGTGACATATAATAATCACTCATTGCACCGCACATTTCCTTCAGACCTTTAAACTCAAACTGCTGCTAAATGTAAAAAAAAAAAAGAAAGTAAAAGAAAGCTTGCATTTTGTATTTGTATTTTAAGTGTCATTTAAATAATTTCAATGAAGCACTGGAACAGTGTGAATGTTGGCAGCTATTTTTGATTTAGTCTTTGTCTTTAGACGAAAAATGCATATTAGTTTTAGTCACATTTAGTCCTTTTAATCCTTCTTAGTTTTAGTCGACGAGAACTAGACTAAAATGTAATTAGTTTTAGTCACATTTAATATCCATATTAAACTCCTTTTCTTCCCTTCTCAGGCCCAGGGACCCCCTGTGTTGTGTCTACAGCTGCATAATAGTCCAGCTTGCAGTACTTGGTTGTCCATCAGATGTCCCTCCTAGGACAGGCCTATAGATGTCCCTCCTAGGACAGGCCTATAGATGTCCCTCCTAGGACAGGCCTATAGAACCACCGCTGTGATGAGGGTTGGTGGATGACGTCATCATGACGCGTTAATATCCGCCGTACTTTGTCTGTCAGCTGCGTGCGAATTTAGGGGGGAAAAGTATCGTGACTCCGTCAACCACCAACATGTTGGTCTCGTTAACGAACGTCAGCTCAAAGGGATTCAGCTGGGCCACACGGATTGGCTGAATGAATGATTGAGTGAGTGAGTGAATAAGTGTACAGGTGATTCCAGGAAGGTGATTTGTTGAGAGCTCCTCCCGCCCCCGTCGGATCACTTCGCGTCTTACAGTACTTTGGGTCGCGCATGGATCCGTAGCAGACCTCTCTTAGTGGATCTCTGCCTCCCTTCCTTTATCCCAGTAGGACGTTGTGCTCTGATACTTAGAGACAGGAGGGTGTGAAAACTCACCACGCTAACAGCAGAACAAAGGGACTCAAAGTCCTTCTTGTTTTTGGCATAAAAGCCGATGGTGCAGCTGGGATCCATGCGGGTGAAGGGCATCTTCTTGGGGGAGCTGCAGTGGAAGGACTACAGAGCGACAGACAGGGAACAGAGAATAAAAAGGTCATTGCGAGTTCATGACGGGTCACCTTATCTCCATTAACTGTCAAAACATTATTGAGCAAAGTCACATGGTCAGAAGTTCAATATGATCCGCTAAAGGTCCAGACAGACTGAGGCGAGAGGGTTTATGACCCGTTTACAGACATTTACACAGATGAAGACGATGAAACCAACCTCTGGGGAGAAGTCGACCTGAGAAACATCCACCACGGGCTGACAGTAGTGAGGGTCCAGATACAGCAGCTGCTCATCTAACACACAGGAAGAAGAATCCAAGTACTGCATTAAAGTATTAAATCACAAGAACCGGTGTGGAAAAAGTACGATGAGCTCCAGCTTCCTTTGAAATGAGTCCGATAATGCAGACAAATACAAGCAGTCAACCACGGAGTTAAAAAAACAGTGTCAGTGGGATGTTCTGAGACACGCTCTAGTTTCTTGGAAGTTGTTCCTTCTTCTTTTGCGTGAACTGTTGATGATTGTTCCAGGAAGGGAAAGTCAATGACTACCAAGAAGTATTTTGGGGGAAGAGTTTTTAGGTTCGAGCCGGTCACATTTTTCTTCTTCACTGTGACTGCAGGCCCACGGCTTTGAGGGAGACAGCGCTTCACAACTTCAATAGGAAACAATTAGACATTTACACTTGTAACAAGCCTGCGTTCAGCCCACAACGAGCAAACGTCTGAAGGAGGCCGACGCTGCATCGGGGCCCCGGAGCCCTTATTGCTGCACTGAGGGAAACGTTGAAGCAGAATATTGAGCTTGGAAATAAAACTCTTTCCAAAGGAGGAGGAGGAGTCCTGGTAAATAAAAACGGTGTATGATCTGAAGGAATATTCTGACAATGTTAAACATGTTATTGGCCTCGACCCAAGCGGCCCCTTCATGTGACCATCCTCGCCAATAGTATAAAGAGGCTCAGCGCTTTGAACGTTACATAAATAGTCACGGAATAAAACAGCTACAGTCAATGTTGTGCGCTCAGCCCTACAGCAGCTGACTCACAGTGCACATTGTACCAGACGTGGACATGAGACACACACGAGACAACCAGCGGGGACGGGAGCTCTATGGCGCCGTTACCGCGCGGCGCTTCCAAACAACACCGGGCACCTTCTTCGTAAACCCCTCCATTCCTTTAACAACAAGAGAAAGCTCTCACCTTGGAAGCCAACGAAGTAAAGGGAGTGCTTCGGTTTGCCCCCGATGATTCCAATACAACAATCCAGCTTCAGGATGTTCTGCAAAAGAACACGAGCGTTTTCAATATGAGGCTGGAGTCATAAGACAGAACTCAAGTTCTTTGGGAATCATCACTCCAGTGAGCTCAGAGGGGTCTGTGGGTGGTGGTATTCAGACCTTGACACATTCGATGTAGGACGGGTTGAGGGCCTCCCCTCCCAGCCGCACAGGCACCAGTATGATGATGGACTTCCAGGCTTGGCTGCACGGGTCAGAGGGCGTCTGTCCCAGAGACAGGTCACATAGATGCACCACGTCCTCTTTGTACACTGCAGTGCACAGAAACCAAACACCTGTTGAACTGGACCCTCACAGGGACGCATAGGGTGGGATGTAGGGATATATGGTGTGGCAATCTCACCTGTACAATCCTGAGCCACATATACAGCCAGGTTGTGGAGCACAGAGGTTTTGGCCACCGCTTTTCTGAAACAGAAAAAAATCATAATTCCAGTCAGTGCGAAGAAGTAAATTCCTGGCTTGTAAAAAAAAGCCCTCCGTCTCCATGTTTACCTTAGAATATGTGCCACTATAGAGGGGCCGTACCAGTCACCTGCTTTCTTCCCTGAACTTTTGCCAATTTCTACCAGCTGGTGAAGCCCGAACGGTGCCGGTGGCAGATCCCCGAACCAGGTGAGCAGTTTGTGGTGGATGGGCTCCGCCTGCCTGTCACGCACGGACTCCGGTCTCTTCCTCTGGGTGCATTTTGGCGCCTGATAACCAGTCAGGGACTTTTCTGGGGTGTTGGACCCTCGCGGAGAGCCAAAGGAGGGGATGGGCACTCCTCCAGCCCGGGCTGGGGAACGTGGTCTGAACACCTCAAAGTCCACTTCGGTTAGCTCCTGAACATCTGGCCAAGCCCAATCTGAAGGGTACAAAAATGGGGGGGGGGGGGGGGGGGGCAATTAGCAACTAGGCTAAAGCATCTGGGAATGTGATTGAATGTGATTTTGATTGAAGAGTAGAGAAAAATTAGTAAAACTGAGTCACAAATAACATGCAGGAAATACAAATTGTAGCAGAACAAACCTCTGGGCATCAGATGGATCAGGAGCCCTTGAGCCAGCAGCATCTGTCCACTGCGCAGCATGCAGCCCCACCCACAGTCTGTAGTCCAGGTGGAGCCCTCCAGCTGAGGGAACTCCCTCCTGTAGGTCAACCAGATCCTGGACACAAAAGCCAAACGAAACCGCTCCACCTCATCTGGGAGGAGGCGATAGGGTGGAGGACAAGAGGACGAGAGGGAGGAAACAAGAGAGAACTCTTACACTTTGGTCGATTTAAACGTCTTATGAATTGGATCTCATGTTTATCTAAACAGATTTTAAAAACACATTTCTGTATCTGGAGCTTACCTTCATTGTTGAGCAGGTAGGAGTGTCCCAGGACTGTGACCGGCGAGATCTTGTTGAAGGATGTTTTAGACTTAACAGTCCAACCTGGAGAAAGAGCAGCAGATTGTATACTGCAGAGGCTCTGTCCAATAAATATACACATGTATATAAACACACATTGGCCAAGTAGCAACAAAGACAAAGAACAAGACCGAGGTACAAAGTACGAACCATATTTGACGTTGTTCCATGCTGTCATCAGTTTGGCTTTCAGTTTGTCCATCTCGTCGGGCTCTCCTGTGGCCTCTCTGCTGGGATCTGGAGTGCGCGCTGGCCGGGGGCCGAAGCTGCCCTGCCGCTCCAGGGGCCGCTGCCGCCGGCTCTCCACCAGCTCGTCCTGCATCGCCCCCCCTGCGTACTGCACCGCGCTGGGGGAAACGGAGTTCATGCCTCGGAGCCTTCAGAGCTGGACGCTACTGCTCCTCATTGAGGGGGACGAGGTTGAATTAGTATCATTGATAATTACGGCCCTGTGGACCCCGGTGAGACGGACGTGCTGATGACCGTCCTGAGGTTTCCTCCATCGTCCCTTGTTTAATTTGTGGGCTAAAGGCAAAGTGAAGATCCTTTTTTTTCAAACTAGTTACATTGTTGGAGCTGTAAATGGAGTTTACAGCTGTAGGCCAAAAGGAAGTCCTCACTTCCTAAAAAATAAGAATAATTGTTGCGTCGTCAGTCTACAAGGAAATCATCTGTCCTCAATTACCAGTTTCACAACAACACATCAGGAAAGTACCAGTGACTTTTCCACACAGAGTAGCAGTTTTAACTGGGAGCAACAGTACCACTGCGAGCAGCCACTGGTGTCACTAATGGGAACAATTCTGTGCAGCACAAATGTCACGTGACTCGCATTTGACAACAGGCATCTCGGGTTTTTGAGTGATGGTGAAAGTCAGCTGATTATGGTGGCTGTCATCATGTCTCAGTGCAGATCAATAAAGCGGCTAACGTTACGTTAACGAGGACGGCGGGTCTATTCCGTTGGTGCCGTGACGTCAATGCAATATCAGGCTTCTGTTCGTCTAACTAACACACGATATGAGTCGAGCCTATTAGTCACGGGACCGCCGTCAGTTCATGTTACCTCTCCACTGACGCACAGCTAGCGCTAATTCAACGGCAAACAACTAGCGTTACGTACCTGCTGTGAAACACGGCTACGAAGGTCGACGCCTTGTGGTAATCTGACTCATTCCTGCGATTTCCTCGGCCCTTCGTCCACGGCCGGAGTCTTCTTCACGGGTAGATGTGATGCTAATGAATTAGCGTGCCTAAGCTAGCTAGGTGGAGCGTTTCCAGGCGCTAGCTCCCGGCGTTAGCTGCCTGTCATTCAAGCCCGACTGACCAAAGATATCAATCCTTTCAAAATGAAATAGACGCAATAAACCAGTTCCTCCATTTAACAAACAGGCTACTTTGTGCACTACAAGTTGAAGATAATCCAGTCCGCAGTGGCCGTTGATCTCCTGACCAGCCGCCGCATTAGCGTCTCCCTTTGACAGCAACGGTCGTTTACTTCCTGTTGTCCTTTCCTGACACAACGCCATTGGTTGAAGTCAGCACGGTGGAGAAGCTGATTGGCTTGTTTCCGAGTGTCAGACATTGGCGGCGTGCCATTGGCTAACGTGACTCTTAAATGCACGTAATACAGTCACGTGACAGTCTCTAGATGCCTGGTATATATATTTGTATGGACATACGTTGGATGCAAGTGACAATATGTATGTTTAATATTCATATAATATATATTATGATATAATGTGACTCTTAAAGGATAACAGTTTATGTAAAATAATTCATAGGCCTGTTCTTGTTGGACATTATGAATTGTTATAGCAAGAAAAACACCAGTAAAAAAGTATCTATATTTCCCGTCAACAGGTAAATGATGCGTCCCAAATGGAATAAAGCCACATCAACCATATTATTTATAACTGCTTGGACACGCACGTTTTTTTCTGAATATTTTCTATTTATTTCATGTTCACTTTATCATTATGCAGCCAAACATTATCACTTGTTGTGATAATATAACGGTTGCTCCTGCATTGTTATCATAGATTATAGTCACAGAAGAGTAAGCGGTGGCAAGTCTAGGAAGAAATCTTAGAATCTTTATTCCACATACTGCACTTGGTGTCTGCATTTGAATCACATCTATCACAAACAAAAATGCCCCATGGTACAAATAAATACACGTTCAGTGAACAGAGCAATGTGCCCTTTATACTTGGACTTTTGTGTTCAATTCTAGAATACATATCTGTATAAAGTAGCCTACATTTTATTTTTCATCAAAGTAACTTACAAACTACCAGCAAATTTCAAATAAAGTGCATTTATTACTACTCTCGGTCAACAACAAAAAAGAATTCTCAAACATGTAGCACTAGCATAGACACCATTGATTGGGAAAAGGCCTGAAAATGAGTCATTTTTCTTAGTCAAGTTATCAGAGCTGACCTGATGCCTCATTTATTACATTGAGATATAAAATAACTGTTTCCTATCAGTAGAATATATAAGACGGTATATTATATTAAAAGTGTTAATCTCTATCCCAGAAGATATAATTAACAGTCACGTGAAGAACACAACAGCAGAAAAGGAATAAATAAATGTTTCAAGTGTTCATTTAATAATTACTGCAAATATTGTTGTCATTAGAAACATGAATGCATTTCCAGCAACTTAACGGCTGATAGCCTTTTTTCTGCTTCATTTCAGTGGTCAAAGATCTCACTTCAGCAGATTATTAATGAACATAATGGAATGGAAAGATGTTTGTTCGTGGATGTTTCAAACCACTGGAGGGCAGTAGAGTACGATGCCGAATGAAAAACAAAACTTCTGTTTGATGCATGAACTGCATGACGCTCTCTGCTGGAGGGGGGGGGGGGGGGGGGTAACATCATGGGCACACCCATTTTAAGGAGGGATTGCTATCCTTTAAAAAGATAAAATAGATCCATATTGCATTAAGTATGCATTATTACATGCTCAACTGTACAGGAAGTAGCCTTCTCAAGTCAATACAGCTGGAGAGAAACCCTTTGACCTTTTGGAAAAGTAAATTCATGTCTATGTGAAGCTGTTCTTGTTGGTATAACCGTGACAGCAGTGCTCACACACACAGCAGTGAATGAGTAGTTACTGGGAACCAATAGGAGCAGCACAAGTGCTTTCTCCCTGTGAGCATCTGACCAGCGTTCTTGCTGATAATGTTAAATCAGTGCGTTGCCTCTCAAAAACGTGTGTTTTCACATGAATCGGTCTTGACTACCTAGCTTGTGGTTCCTAACAACCTAACCCTTACAGCAACAGGTTCATAGTGATATATTGTACCCTGCCCACATCCACACACCCTACCTCATCTCTAGAGCCCTTTAACAATCACATAACTGTATGCTACATCCATAACGGCCTACCTTTCCTGCTAGGGCTCAAAACGACACACGGCTTCACTGT
This sequence comes from Gasterosteus aculeatus, assembly GCF_964276395.1. Taxonomy (NCBI): domain Eukaryota; kingdom Metazoa; phylum Chordata; class Actinopteri; order Perciformes; family Gasterosteidae; genus Gasterosteus; species Gasterosteus aculeatus. The sequence continues at coordinate 1,170,783 of NC_135696.1, read as the reverse complement.
ATATGTGCTTACAATTACTTTTTTTTAATATACTATTATCTACACACATTGTCTTCACTGAGCCTGTGGGATTTGTTAATGAATTCGGAAAGTATTCCGCAAAGCCTGTTAACGTCACAGGATCCGATTTCCAGTTTGACCCGCTGAGTCACCCACGAGCGGCAAGAATCCCCGCACGCTTCTTAAGTCACTCGCAAAACACACTCGCATCCCAGTTTGTAGGAGCGTGGCGTGTGTGTGTGTGTGTGTGTGTGTGTGTGTGTGTGCGTGTGTGTGTGCTGTGGCAGCCCTCCTGCAAAGGGGAGATAAGCGCTGAGCCTGAGCTCTGTCAAACACGCTTTCCTCTGCAGGACGACGCAGCCCCCAAGAAGCAACGGAAATAGACCCACGGTGGCTTTACACACACACACACACACACGCACACACACACACACAATCCCCGGCGACTGGCAGAGCCAGACGTGACATCCAGTGACGGAGTGCCTGCTTCGGCTTTGTGTGAACGATGCACAGCGACTCCGTAAACTGCCGGATAAAGAAATGAGCTCAATCATCTTCAGCTGCTTGCTGACCCGCCGAAGCCAAACTGAGGCTCTGCTGCCCCACTTGATGCCAATATTACAACGGGACCACAACTTGGTTGGTTATTGTCTTGCTTGATAAAGCGGTGAGAGAACAAAGCGCTGGTTTGAAAGAGACAAAATAGTGTGACTGGATTTTGGTGTTCACAGTTTTCAGCACGTTTTGATCGGTAAAGCACTTTTTGACCTTCTTGTACCTAATATACACGTACAGTACATACTATATATGACATGCGTTCACATAGACCCACACACGTATATATCTGGTAAAGTGTTCCACGTTACATTAACGAGTGAGTCCTCCTATTAAATAGTTTAGAATAGAAAATCAACAGTAATGCACCTTTACGTAACATCTTTTCACTCCTGGTTTGAGTAAGAATTAGTCAATCATTGCGATCAATAAATAACATTTTATATACCCTGAAACTGGAATGTACATTGTTTGAAGTGCTTCTCCCCAAAAAAAAGGTCCCATCTAGGGACCCCTTGGGGGTCACATACTGGGCCGGCTGCTTCCCGCCGCTGCCCTCTCTAGCGCTGAGCCAGCGGGACTTTGGGTCACCGCCGCTGCCCCAACGACCACTCGCCCTCCGGCGGGCGCGTCAGGCCTTCCCGCCGCGCCTCCCTGCCTCTCCTCCGCCGCCGCCGCCGCCTTAGTCTGCTGCTCTTTGCTCTTGGACCCGTCCTGGGAGCCGAGCTTGATGGGGCCCAGCACGCTTTTGGCCACAGTGGTCAGCTGGCTGACGAAGCTGGTCTTGTCGCCGGGGGAGACGGGCCGGGACTTGCAGAGCGAAGGTCCGCAGAGGGAGGGGCCGACGGACGTCGGGGAGGGAGAGGGCGACGGCGAATGCTCCTCCACCACTTCCAGGCGACATTTGTCCTCCCAGTCAAGGGTCCCCCGATAGCAGTTGACGGGCCCGAGCCCTTGCCTCACCTTGCCCAGCAGGAGCGGCTGGCCGTGTGGGGGCACGACGGGGGCGAGTACGCGCGCCGCCAGCTTGGGGCTTTTGGAGCCAAAGTCTGGAGTCCTGGAGTCGCCGCTCTCCCCCCCGGCCTTTCTCGGGCTGCCCCCCGGACCCGACGGTTTAAAGGGTTTGATGATGCTCAGAGGACCAGCCTTGGATGCCGCGCTGACGCTTGATTTATCCAGCGTGGAAGCGGAGCTCCTGCTCAGGGCAGCACCTGCGGCACCGGGCCTACCCCTGCTCTCCGCTTCCTGCTTGGGCTCAGTTCTGCCCCATAGCTGCTCCTTGACTTCTTTAATATTAGAGAACACACTTTTGGATCCCATGGGGTCTCGCTGTTTTGACGCCGAGTCCGTCGGACTCTGAGGGACGTTTTCAGGTCCCTTCTGACCACCGAGACTTCCTGTCGTTTTAATGAGGCTGCTAGAACCCGTGGGTTTGGTGGGTTCTACACAAAGCCTGGAGCTCGGGCCGGCCTGCGCGCCGAAGGCCAGCTCGCTGTGGGCTTTTCTCGTGAATGACGACTGGGATCCTGCTGCTCCAAAGCGACTCAACCTCTCCAGGACTGTGCCGGCATCAGAATCCCTCTCCCTCTCCCTCTCCCGTCCCCTCTCCCTCTCCTCCCTGTCTCTCCCGGCCAGCAGTGTTTCCCTGCTGAGCGGGGACTCCTGTCTACCCAGTCTCCTCACAGGCTTGAGGACACCGGTCTCCGGGTTTGCGGAGGACGAGGGCAGGGGCGGAGGATTGGGCGGCAGGTTTTCCCCGTCCGTCTCCAGCAGGCTCTGGAGCCCGAGCTCGCAGAGGAAGGCATCCTTGCGGTACTCAGAGTGCTGCACCTCCAGGCTGTGCTTCCTCAGCGGGCCGCCGAGCCCGCCCGTGGAGCTGGACTGGGTCAGGGGCGAGCCCAGCTTCTCCGCCGACTGCACCCGCTTGAGAAGAGGGGATCGGGGGGGCTCGGCACTCTTGGGCCTGGGGCGGACCACCGGCGGCGAGGAGTGGAGCTTGACGGGGAAGGATTGGGTGGTGTTGGAGCTTCCAACGGTGTGGCCGGGCAGCGGCGGCGGCGGCGGCGAGGACTGGGTGGGGGAGGGCGTGTGGGCGAGCGGGGACAGGGGTATGTTGCCCGCGGACTTGCAGCGGGCAGAGCGGTACTGGCGGTGCAGTTTCGGCGAGAGGCCGTGCAGCGAGCTGGGCCTCATGTGCTGAGACGGAGCGGGGGAGTTTGGCGTGCTGGAGGCCGAAGAGCTGCTCTGCGAGGAGGCTCCTAAAAGCACCCGGAGGAGGAAAGGTACATTTGAGGAGCAGGTAATTACAGTTTCTGCATTCTTAAGCGTGTTTTCCTGCCAATCGCATGCCCAGTTCATTTAGAAGAGTGTCCTACCCAGGTGCGAGGGCTCCGGCGTGGAGCGGTAGCCCTGCGTCGGCGACCGGGCAGACAGGCCGTGAGTCGGGGAGCCGGGGAGACTCTCACTGGAGGACAGAGAGCGATTCAAAGAGGACAGGCTGCGGCTGGTGTGCAGGAGATTGGACTGCTTCGTGATCTTACGGAACAAGGAGTTTCGCTTCTTACTGTCGGGGTGACAGACGAAGAAGAGAAGGTGAGACAGCCAGTGGCAATTTAAACCAAATTGCACATCATAATCCATCACTGTCAGCATAAACCACTTTGTTTGTGTCAAATGTTAACTTGCAACAATCAATCAAGACCTGGGTGTCTCTGCTGCGGTGCAGGTGCGTGAGCTCTTACCTGTCCTGGCCGTCCTTTGCCGCGGTCCTCTTGTTCCGCCGGGCCATCTTACACTTGTAGCCGGCCTTGCGGGCAGGACCCACTTTAATGGAGGTGTTCTCGAAAGGCGTGGTGGTCACCGTCACCTTGTTTCCACTCTGCACACATCAGAGACATCAAATCGTTTCTACGCAGCTCCTTCATCCACAAAACGAAGCGCATCCATGTAGCGTTGGATTCAAATTGAAAACTTACAAATAGACAACTAAGTAGCCTTTTATTGGCTGAAATAGAATAGAATAGAATTGCTCAGGCTGGTTGATATCACCAAACACACAGTCCACCTGAGAATGAACACGCCCACGGCCTCCTACCTTGAGGATGAGCTCCACCACCTCAGTGTGCACGAGACCGTGGACGGACTCCCCGTTGACGTGGGTGATGAGGTCACCGGCACACAGGCCGGCTTCCTGTGCGGGGCCGCGCTCCTCCACATGCTGCCGGGCAACACAAAACATGCACGCTCAGACGGGAGCAAAACCAATCACGGTAGACTTACAACTAGTAACAACTATTTCCCTCAATTTAGGCTACAAGCAATATTCTACCACAGACTTTCTTTCTCACCCAAACAATGTGGTGCACGCTGTAGATGTCGCTGTCTCCCATGTAGACCCGGATGGCCCTCAGAGTGAAGCCGTACTTCTTTCCGGAGCGGTGGATGGTGATGGGAGAGCGCAGCGCGCTCACTGACGGGCAGAAGTCTCTGCTGGGCGACGAGTCACGGGACGAGTGGTTGGAGGAGAAGGCGTGGGGGGACATGGGGCTCGCCAACGGGGAGAAGCCGCCGTGCTGCTCCACTGGGGAGGAGGGGGGGGGCGTTAGAATGCCATTAAACAATTGTTGTCGACGGGCCTTTCTTTCCGTTGCTTCCCCGGCGGCGCTCACCTGATGGTATGATGACGGACAGGGCGGTGGCAGACGCTGACTTGGTGACCTTGCTTCCGGCTCTGGAGTTGCGTTTGTCGCCGTCGCCACACATCTGCTGATGGCGGGCCCTGCGGAGGACCAGGTCGTTGGTGGCCCGGGGCCCCAGCGGGTCGTACAGAGGGGTCATCACGTCACGACCGGCTACCGAAGGCGCTGCTGTTGACGTTGCCGTGGTAACTCCCGGTGTCTCTCCATGCCTAGGGGACTTATCTGTGAGGGGTCAGGGGGGAGTTTAAAGCAGCATTTAGAAAATGGTAACGTTATGCTGCCTGCGCTGGCAGACCTGCTCCGTTGATCTCCTTCAGGCCGCCCCGCGGCTCCAGCAGGGTCGGTGAGGGGACGCTCGTCCCGTCCAGCGAGGTCCCGCGGACCTTCATGGGGGTCTGCCGGGAGAGGAAGTCTGGCTCGCCGTCCAGCGTGGAGGCGAAGCGGTGTGTGTCCATCAGCGCTGAGAAGCGTCTGCGAGCGCCAAGGGGAGGGCTCGCCTCCCCCTCCATGTAGAGGGACTCTGAACAAGACAGGCGCTTCCTGTGGGGGGGGAGGACACAGAAAACAGGCGTGTTTCAAGTAAAAAGGCAGTAAGCGCTCAGTGACGATCCATCAGGTCGATCAGCGCAGCGCATGCTAACATCAGACTGAGGATGCTAACGTGCGGTTTTCTAGCAGGTGTGATACTGTAACAATTGCTAATTAGCATCACACACGGTACTGCGGAGGCTGATGGTCATGTAATTAGTTTTGCAGGTATTTCATCATAGATCAAAGTATAGAACATAGATACTTCAGATTAATAATTAATTCCCGTGACAAGAATTCACTGTGATAATGAAGAGTGTTTTTTATCTGGAACAAACCAGGACCAGCGAGCTCAGGAGCCTCTGCACCGAGGAGACAGCACCTCGTTCACTTGTACTTGTACCACTGTTCTACTGTGCATACTAAATCACAGCATAGTCCTCTCAGGCTGCCCGAACCGTTCACACCGTATGCATCCAGCAGGCATGTATATTTACATTTAATATTTGAAATAAATGAATTAAAAACGCTGCACTTTAGGGCTTTTTGGCACATAGTTGGATGCTAAATAGCATTCGGTTGTAATCTAGCGTGCAGAGACGTTCTGCGATGTGCCGGTAAAGCCTGCATGCTATCAAACATTTGACTTTAATAGATTAACGTGTCGCGATCCTTCTCATCAACCAACTCGGGGGGGATCGGAGATCCCGACAATACACACCCTGCGTTTTCTTTAGTAACACTGAATGTCAAAAACAACTTTTGTTGGTTTGCGAGCTCCTACAATTAAAGAAGTGAACAAATTGAATCATAGCTGGTGAGATGCTGATCATTTCAACCGAGAAAATCTAATGTGAAGAGTAACAAAATGATGAGCCACCATGAAAATTGTCTAACCTCTGCAGAATATATAAATGAATTCTATGAAACAGGTGGATGTAAAGAGGTTGAATTGATGGAGTCATGAGAAGTAATGGCAATCAGCCTCTGCTGTGTGCTCTCAGCGGGAGACACAGTAATATGACGTCTAGACTGAGCTGCCTCACAGCACATCAAACCAGAGCAACCGCCAAGAATTATGTCCATTGAGTGTAGATGGCTCAGAGCAGCCGGGACTAAAACCGATGTGTAACATCACTGTCAGAGTCACACAGTTATTACGCACAACAGAGACATATGGTGTGAGTCATAAGAACCAGCCGCCCAACTCCACTTCTATCCTTTCAGAGGTGGGATCTGCCTGTTGTCGACTGAAAGTGTGAACTCTCGCACGCAGTTATTTTTGAAGACGTGTGATACCTGCCGTGCGATGGAGAGTTATTCAGGCACACCGTGTGACAGTTCAGGCAAGCACCTCGTGAACAAACCCATCTGAGTCCTACCGCAGGTACACGCAACATCCTCCACAACCTCCACAACCTCCACATCCTCCACAACCTCCACAGCCTCCACAACCTTCACAACCTCCACAACCTCCACAACCTCCACAACCTTCACAACCTCCACAACCTCCACAGCCTCCACAACCTCCACAACCTTCACAGCCTCCACAACCTCCACAACCTTCACAACCTCCACAACCTCCACAGCCTCCACAACCTCCACAGCCTCCACAAACTCCACAACCTCCACAACGTCCACAGCCTCCACAACCTCCACAGCCTCCACAACCTCCACAACCTTCACAACCTCCACAGCCTCCACAACCTCCACAGCCTCCACAACCTCCACAACCTTCACAACCTCCACAGCCTCCACAAACTCCACAGCCTCCACAAACTCCACAGCCTCCACAGCCTCCACAAACTCCACAGCCTCCACAAACTCCACAGCCTCCACAACCTCCACAGCCTCCACAACCTCCACAACCTTCACAACCTCCACAGCCTCCACAACCTCCACATGCTCCACAACCTCCACAGCCTCCACAACCTCCACAGCCTCCACAGCCTCCACAACCTCCACAACCTCCACAGCCTCCACAACCTCTACAACCTCCACATCCTCCACAACCTCCACAACCTCCACAGCCTCCACAACCTCCACAGCCTCCACAACCTCTACAACTTCCACAGCCTCCACATCCTCCACAGCCTCCACATCCTCCACATCCTCCACATCCTCCACATCCTCCACAGCCTCCACAGCCCTGCGTTCCATCGCGCCCACCGCTCACATCTCGGGGGATCCGGTCCTCCAGCTCTTGTCTCTCATGCTGAAGCTGCCCAGGCTCTCTCTCTTGGTCACCTTGTCCTCCCGCGGGCCTTTGTGCTCCCGACGGGACACGGAGTTTGAGGCTTTGTGCTCCAGCTGCGACAGATGCTCCATGCTGCTGTAGACCTGCAGGGGGGACACAGTCAGACCAAGCTTCATTTGGGCTGTTAGCAGTTCTTAACAGATCTGAGAGAGGCGGGACGAGATGCGCAGGGAACCAAGAGGCGGTCTGTGGTGGATCAGGATGAACAATACGTTGAAAATGAGAGCGTTATTTCCGACTAGTGCGTAACCATCTATTTTACACGTCAAAAGAATTGGAAGTTCCTGATGAATGCCAAACCGTGACCTGACTCTACAACGTAAAACGCTTTCTGGTTGCAAATCGGTTGAAAGATTTCTGACGAATGAATCAAATACACGCTTGGGTTCGTCGCAGGCCTCATTAAGTGTGTGTATGTATTCAGCAGAGGCTTTGCTTGGGAAAGAAAACTCAACAACCCTCGAGCGTAACTTCAACAACATCTCACATTTAATTGAAACTGAGCCCCTCGATGAGGCACTTCGGATTTCCTCAAGAGTGAGAGAAGCGAACATGCAGGAACACCGGGGGAGAAAATCACAGCTCAAATGAGACTCGGCCACAGAAAGATTTTCAGGATCATTAAACATCTGTAGAGCGAGACCCTCCGGATTAGATGCCAGAGGTCTGGCAGTGTGGACACCACCAGCTCAATTTCTTCGATGATTTGTCGCATTATGGTGAGAAAAATAATGTGTCAAGTGAGAAACTACATATGTGGACCAGAGTTTTTAAAAACAAGGGAAACGCCAGCGACTGAGAAAGTAAGCGAGGAGGAGAGGCAACTCAAACCTTGCTGAAGCGAGGAGAACAGGAGGAGAACTTGCTGATCTCCACCGGCTCATCGTCGTTGGTGTCGTCCTCGTCGTACGCATTGATGTGGTGGTACCGATCCGAGCGAGCTGCCCGGGGGAGACCGGGTCAGACAGAGAGAGGGAGAGGAGATCACACAGCTCAACATTAGAAGTGCATTTCCGATTGTGGCCGTGTGGTAAAATGATTGCACGGCTGATGGCAGTGGCCGTGAACCCAGAGGAACCTACTGTCAAAGTAGCTGGTGTCCTCTTCTGACTCCAGGTGAGGGATGAACTCGGCCTTCTGTCTCAGCAAACTGTTCCAGTCCAGCTCCGTGAAGAAGGAGTGCTGCTTCACCTCAAAAGCGCTGCCTGTAGGCACAAAGAACACGGCCTGTCGGCCTCACTCAAAATACACAACCAGCTACGCAACACAGTGTTTAAGAGACGGAGAGACGGATGTTTTCCTCAGGAGTGGGTGGAGAATGTTCGGCTTGTGTAGTGACCGGTTTCAGTTTTTTCATTATCCAGATTTGGTTTGTTCAAATGAAAAAAAAAAAAAAAAGAGTAATAAAAACTAGAATTGCCGCCTTCCGGCCGTTTTGTCTCCAACAGCCAGTCAAGATGCAGTCAACGTCCAGCTCTGTCCAAAGTGTCACAGCATCATCTCCTCTTTTTAGACATTTGCACGAAATCGTTTTATGTTGCACATGGATTATGAGTTATGGCCACAAATATGTTTTGAGGCGTCACAGCGACCGTTTCACCACCGAATTGTAATCACTTCAATATTGAGCCCAGGTGGAATTAAGTGCCACATTTTAGGACATTTTATAAATAAATAGATGTCAATAGTGTACTCTGTGTCTGTTGGATTTAAAAATCATAAAAAAGTAAACGGTTATATTTCTAAAAGTTACATTTCTTTGATAACTTATTGTATAAATGTGTCCAAAAGTGACACCAATTATGAAAAAAAAAGAATTTAAGACGCCACATGCTGTACATATAGAAGTCTTTGTATTTACTGCAGGTTTAGTAAAGTATTTACTACTCCTGTCCTCTCCCCTCTGCGCCGTGTTCAGCAGCCTTCAGTCAGTGTTTCTGTCACAGACATTTTGTCAAATCACTGTTGGTCTCAGCCATGGCCTCCCAGTTCTAACAATCAATCAAACTTTGTTTGTATGGCACTTTTCAAACAGGTGAGCGAAATCCAAAGCATTTTAAAGATGACCGTCAAGCTAAAATAAATAATAGGTAATTAATAAAAAATAAATGTGGACCATGAAAACAATAAAAACCGAATTAAATGTAATTTAAAAATGAAATGACATTCATTAGTACTAAATCACCGTATAAAATTAACTATACTATAAAATTAAAAAATATATAAAATCATACAATTCAAAAACAATAAAGTTCTAAATAAAATAATACTAAAACAAAATATTTTAACTTAACATAAATGAGAAAACAATTCACATAAATAAATAAAATAATACGATTTCTACAATATCTGAAAATAAAATGTCTACAAACCATTATTAATCGACGGCCTGGCTGAGGCCTTTGATTTGACAGCTGTTTCTGTGCTGAGGAGCACAGAGTTAAATGATTTATCTGGTTAGTGCAAAATGTTTATTCATGAAAACAGCATTATAATTAATTAATAACAGCAGCGCAAAATAGGTGCAGATCAGAGCTCTGATATCATGTAAATGTTAGTACCTGTACCCAGCCTCACAAGAGGGTTGGTCTGCAGGAGGGCAGAGATGAGGTCCTGGGAATCCGCGGGCAAGGCGTCATCCCCATCTGGCCAAACGATGTTGTCTGAAGGAAACGACGCAACAGAGAGAAAGGTCGGTGTTATGCCTCCTTCTGAAGTAGTTTTAAGAAATGAGAAATCACCTGTTAGTACAAACTACTGCAAAATCCCTCTTAATACCTGCATTTTACCCCAGAAAAAAAAAGACAAAACATGAAACTGCTGCAGTATTGAAAACTCTGCTCGGACTATATCACATGCTTGAGATGCACGGATATGGAATGGTGACGCTCTAGTTTCCTAAACGTCTGGTGTTAAAAAAGTCTGGAAAACAAACTCCCGCTTACTTTAAGGAAAACTGTAACCCGGCGGAGTTGAAACACAGCGTGAAGCTCTCGATGCAGGTCGAGAGTGTCTTCACAGATGTTTTACCTGTGATGACCTGTCCAAACAGCTCCTCCGGCGTGTCTCCAAAGAAAGGCACACAGCCCACCAGGAACTCATAGAGGATGATGCCCATGGCCCACCAGTCCACCGGCTTTCCGTAGCCCTGCCGCAGAATCACCTCCGGAGCGATGTACTCTGGAGTACCACACACCTGGGTGATGGAGGGGCGAGGGAGGCACGGGGACAAAAAGAGACAAACACGGGAAGAAAGACGGGTTCCAGTTGGCTGACAAAATTCCACGTGTCCAAATTACATCATTGTACGTTTTCCTCAATTATGGCCCCTTCAGATATAATGTGAGGCGTGTCAAATGCTGTGGTTTGTGATTGTTTTCTCTCATCCCTCATTCAAAGAATCTGTGAATGAATCTGCTCATGGATGAAACATCCGAGACCAGTAACAGTGAGAGGAGGGGAAAAGTCAGTTAATCCAAATAGCCAAAAATAATGTACGCGCACTCTCAGCGATTCAGAGTGTCGGCGCCATTAGAGATCTTTGCTGTGAAGATTTCGGTCTCTGTGTCAAAACAATTAATTCCAAAGGAGCTGCATTCGTCTGGGGAACAGTTCAGCGTTCCATTTAGACAGATTAGTAACCAAAACAGTTTGCAAAGTTTAAAATGTCATTTTTTAATGTAAAGAAAAGTCTAAATATCTAAATGTTGGTCAAACAAACCAACCGTAGAAGCAGTGAAATGGAAACCATCAGCTTCGTTTAATTCTAAGGTTTAATTCTAATAAAAAGGGGAAACAAAGCATATGTACTCGTGACATCATGAGCGGGTGGATGAGAACCACTCTCCAAATCACAATCTGTGGTCTGTGTCATCCGCAGACGTGATCTGATCCTGGCAGAAAAACAGATGGCCGCTTCGCTGTCTGACTTCATTCAGAGCATAAACAATAACTATAATTGCTAAAAGCGGTTATTGTGAAGGAGATGGAGCTGATTAATGATTCCCTAATTCAGAAGAGGCAGGAAGCATCGTAACACAGTGTCATCGTTTGAGGGCCACGGTTTCGCCCACTGAACATCCCATGTTATAATTACAAACACCTCTTTGTGAGATTAAATACATCAGCCGGTGGACTTTCTACTTCACGATGTGGGAGTCAAGTACCGCAATTAAAAAACGGTACACCGTTGCTACGATACAGGTGACAGACCTGCTTGTCCAGGAACTCTCGGGCATCTTTCTCAATGTGTCCCTCGTACAGGTTGGTGGTGAGGCTCATTAGACCCATCTTTGACAAGCCAAAGTCTGTAAGCTTGATGTGGCCCATGGAGGTGATCAGCAGGCTGTTTGGAGACAGAAAGCAGGAACTCACTTCTGCTGCGGCGCAATAGAACAGACCATGGGGTTATTTCTTATAAGATGTGCCGTGGTCACTGGTTTACTGCACAATGCGCCGGCGGGGGCTGAAGTGGAGATAAGATAAGATCCCCTCTACCTAAAAACCAAGACTAGCAGTACTATCAGTGTGGGGAAAGCTACATTCCATTAATACTTCATATCTGTTGTCCCAATGAAAGGGAGCGTTCCAAACAGTTCTCCTTTTCTTATTTAAAATACTCACTGAGGTAAACACTTCTCAACAATAATACTTTGTCCTGCAACCAGAGGAGTCGCACCATAATGGCTGAAGATTCAAGGCACTTCTGCATTGTATTACGTTTTCAGAGCCTGAAAGATGGCGCTATTTCTACCACTGTGTTCTCTAGCTCGCTAGAGCAAAATAAAGAAAAAAGTGTCGGCGCAGGTTCAAGCAGTCACTTGTCAGGCTTGAGGTCTCTGTGGACGATGCCATAGTTGTGCAGGTATTCCAGGGCTAAAACGGTCTCGGCGAAGTACATCCTTGCCAGCTCCACCGGCAGAGCCCCAATGTTCTTCAGCAAAGTGGCGCAGTCGCCCCCTGACAACATAGAAACACCAACATATCCATTTCAGAAAGGAAAGGCAGCGTCCCTGCTTTAGAAATGTTGATTCAAGTGCAGTAAGTCTTCAGGATGACATTAATCGATCATCTGATTAAGCAGCATAGCTATATATATATATATATGATAATGTATAATGTAATATATGAAAATGCTCACATTGAGCAAAATAAATTGATATATATACTCGTATCAATTTTCCTGAATGAGAGCTTTTTCATTAACAGCTTTTCAGGAGTCCAGCTGACACTTTTATCAAAATGAAATAAAAGAAGAGTGAAGGATGGAAACCCAATCTAATGCTTTTCAGACCCCAGACGCTGCAAAAGAAAAAGCAAACAGACCAAGAAATCAGCCACTCAAGAGTGCTCATGAATCATAAAACACTGTAGTAACTCAAGTCCTTCCTGAGCATAATAAGCGTCTGCAAACAAGCCGAATGAGGTTCCCTCACCCTCAACATATTCCATGACCATGCACAGATGTCTCCGTGTCTCAAAGGAGCAGAACATGGAGACCACGAAGGGATTCTCCGCGAAGGTGAGGATGTCCCTCTCCACGAAGGCCTGCTGGATCTGGTTCCTCAGGATCAGATTCTGCTTGTTGATCTTTTTCATGGCAAAGCGCTGACGCGTCTCTCTGTGTCGCACCAGGTAGACGGCACTGGAGAGGAGGTGAGACGGAGGAGACGAGAGTGAAACCTGAAGGGTCCGGTGGTGTCCCGGTGGAGCACGGAGGACGCAAAGCACGGGGGGGCCGAGGTGGGACCAATGAGAAGGGGCCGTACGTTACAGGGTTAAAATCCGCCTGCTTGAAAGTGGAACTGCACACTTCCTACAGACTGTCTGTGTTAAAGATCTTGGTTTAGTTATTTTCCACGCGAGGACGTTCTTGGCATTACGGTCCATCCCACGTGGGATTAAAAGAGAAGATGGTTTTCTATTCTTAGCCACCACTTAAAGCGCCTTCCAACACAAGGCAGCATTCACCCGTGCAGCACATTTCACACGCTGGTGGAAGCGGCTACCAGACGCACGCGCAGCCATTTGAAGCACAACATCTTGCCCAAAGACCCCAGGATACGAAGACTCAGGGGGCCAATTCAACCAAAACATTATATGCATACAGGTATATGATCTCAGGTCAAACTGTGTATACAATCTGTGCAACATCTTAAGTAATGTGGCACACGGCAGACAAGTCTCCTGATTGGCTTCTTCATCCGCCAGGCTTCCTCATCTAACTGGCTAAATGTTTCATGCAAATTGTTAAGCCATTCTTTGTGCGTTATGCATGTTTTAACTTGCTAAACACGACGTGGCATCGTTCGGATACCTTTTTAGATACGCATGACAATGCTGATTATTGGCCCCAAACAGTCTCAACAGTCCCCCCCGTTGTTATCTTTTGATAAAATGATCATCATGTGGCGTATGTGGTAAATGAGCTCACCCATAAGCTCCATTGCTGATCAGCTTGATGCTCTGAAAATCCTCCTCACTCGGCGGCTTGATGACTCTCCCTTTTCCCTGTTGACACAATTTTAAATCATAATTGAAATCGCTACAAAGGGCGTTTCAATTAAATGTTCATGTGTCGTTGCAACTTGGATGATTTGACGCGCGTGTGCGTGCAATCATTTAGCGTGTGAGTGCATTTCGTCCTTCACCTCGGTGGAGTCGTCAGCCTCCGGAGTGTGTGGACCCTCACTGTCGTAGCTGTCGAGGCCAACGATTTCTGCTTGAGAAACACGTTAGTTATCAGGACTCCAGGTTGGCAAAATGAAATGCTTCTGCCTAAAACAGCTGCCGACATAAACATCATAAAGAAATACATGATGGGAGAGAAGATGTCTGAAGACTGAAAGAATACTTGTGAAATAGCGTCCTTCCTTTTGATTTGTCTTTATTCCTTCAGCGTCCGTCCCCCTTACTTTAAAACCTCTCCTTCGCTGAGCGGCTCACTGCCAGAGTCCTTCCACTCTTATATGTGACAGCTGCTGGAATCCACTGATTATAGCGCCGTTTTGTCAAATAATTCACTTTGCAAAGCGCTTGCGAAGCTGCTCTGTGGATTTTAGCTCCATGTACAATGACAGTCATTAAGCTGACACTGATGCACTTGGACGTTTTTTTCTCTCTGACGTTGATAACAAGTGATCTGGTCAGCGGTCTCTGTGAGGAAGTGCAAAGTGTGGCTGCAGCTACGTGAGTGTGCCCTTGTGTGCTTATGTGTGACGGTGCAGGCAGAAGAGAAAGTGCAAGATCAAGATATCAAGTGGTGCATTGTTAGCAGAGAGGAAACTTCTGGCAGGCGTGTATTTTTCATGGAAATAAAAGAACCGGCACGGGTTGATTGTGAGGAAACATTCAGGGTGATTTAACCCCTGGGCGGACGAGCAGCTCCTGATGGATGGGACCCGCAGCGGCTTAGCAGACGTGCAGACAAAATGTGAGCCGTGGTGATTAATGAAAGATGCCGCGCCGCTAGCCAGCAAATGATCCGCCCAGTATCATCTCAAACATCCTGATGATGCAGAACAACCACAAAAGCCGATAGCTCAACCCATTGAGAAACACGTATGCTTGTTTCTGTCCGTTTAAGAGGGTGGGGGGGATCTTTAGGGGGAGACGTCATCTGACAACTGAGGGCCTGAAGCTTTATTTGAGATGCAGCTCCCCGCTGTGTGTCAAGATGTTCTACTCATTAATCAGAAAGACACACATTCAATCGAGTGAACATCACTAGTAACGTACGACCTTTTTAGCGATTGGATGACGAGTGGTTCTGTTCTAGGTTTCAGAATGTGCACGCTGGGCTAATGTCCGCTGGGCAGACAATGAAAGGTGAGAGGTTCAAAGTTTGACATTGAGACAACTGCATCCTACCAAGACAACCACCACCTTACTGACTTTACAATCTGAAATGATCTCTACAGTATTTGGTGGGAGTCGGACCATCTGGTGGCGTGGTGCAGCCAGAACAACCTGGAGCTCAACGCTCTGAAGACAGTGGAGATGGTTGTGGATTTCCACAGAAACGCAGTCCCACCCTCCCCCATCACCCTGTGTGACTCCCCCGTCACTATTGTGGATTCCTTCTGTTTTCTGGGCTCCATCATCACCCAGGACCTCAAGTGGGAGCTGAACATCAGCTCCATCACCAAGAAGGCTCCGCAGAGGTTGTTCTTCCTGAGGCAGCTGAAGAAATTCAACCTGCCAAAGACGATGATGGTCCACTTCTACACGGCCGTCATGGAGTCCATCCTCTGCTCCTCCATCACCGTCTGGTACGCTGCAGCCACAGCCAAGGACAAGGGCAGGCTGCAGCGCGTCCTCCGCTCTGCAGAGAGGCTGATCGGCTGCAATCTGCCGTCCCTGCAGGACTTGTTCGCTTCCAGGTCTCTGAAGCAGCTAAAAAGATGGCGGCCGACCCCTCTCACCCCGGACAAAACCTGTTTGTGCCCCTTCCATCTGGCAGGAGGCTGAGGTCCATCAGGACTAAGACCTCCCGCCACACCAACAGTTTCTTCCCGTCGGCAGTCGGGCTCATCAGCAGAGCCGGTCCCCCACTGACTGACTATAAGACTCCACCGGTCACTCCCTTCTCACTGCACATGCGCTTGCCCCTAAACTTTCTACTCTATGTGATGAAAATGCACATGTTGTTGTTCTTGCACTATGTTGTCTTATCGGTCTTGTTGTCCATTGTCTTACTGTCTGGTGTTATGCACCAACCCACAAGTCAAATATCTGGCATATTTTAGTAATAAATGTTCCTGATTCTTGATGAATGCAGACGCATGTGTTCTGGAGAGAGAGATTTGGCCGAGCTGAAAAGTCGGAGGCCTGGGGAGACGGACAGCCGGCTGTGTGTTTGATGGACCCACTTTCTAGCCTCTCTGAAGATCCCATCAACACACAATACTAAAAACCATGTCATTCATTTCCTCTGCGTTAATGTTCCTCGGGGCAAATGAAATAATACTATTTTCATATGTTGGACAGAACCCGTAAACCTGTATATTCCTTCCTGTCTCTTACCCTCCAGCGGGTCTCTGGTCAGGCCCAACTGGCTGATGATGTATCGGGGGATGTCGGCCTTCATCAGCTGTCCCTCCTTGGCGTGGTCCTCCGCCGCCTCCAGCAGATGGTAAAACTCTTCAGGGTTGAACTCCTATCAATGGAGGGGAAACATTTAAGCACAAAGGGAGCCGCGACACGAATGAGCTCACGGTCACGGCTGAAGATTTGTGTGCGCAGCACGGGGGAAAGGCATCGCCGCTCGTTTAACTTTCAGCGGGAACAAATATCTCCCAGGTTGACAACGAGTTTAAACATTTTCAGGTAGGTTGATACACCGATGCCGGAGACAAACCAGCTGTGGAGGTGAACTCACGACACGCTAATCAGCCTCCTGTCAACGCCAGATGATTGCCAAGTAAAAATCATCACTTGATGTGTGGGAAGGTTTCATTAATCCGCTCAAACACGTCTGTGTGTGTCGTGATGGACTGAAGGCTTTTTAAATAGTTGCACAACTGAGTAATACTGGTAACTTTTCGTATTTTGAGATATAAAACCATCATGTTCTGTCCACAGTCATCGTGGTTACATGATAAGTAAAGTATATTATGGTATACTTGTTACTCAGGAGTAATGTTTCTTTTCATCGTCAGTCTACCTGGAGATTATCTTTCAATTATGTGGCTGTTAATCTTTAAGATGTGAGGATATAGTGAAAACATCACAGTGATAAACGGCCCAAAACCCCCCAGAAAAAGTGGTTATTGATACAGAAATTTGATTTATCTGGATCATAGCACAATATTTCACAATGATTCAACAGGGTAATGCACCATGATTACTGACAACAAATTGTGAGCTGATATTAAACTGTGTCACTTCTCATCAACGGCATTTATGCCCAAACACAACTATGTCAAACCAACACAGTGTTAATACACCTTCCAACTATAAATTGCTTTCACGAAACATCCCCACCCTTTTTTTTTTTATCCCTAATGAAACATTCTCCGGTGGCGTCCTGTGGGATTCCCTTTCATTCCTTTTGGTGGAATAACAGTTTGATTAGAAAGCGGAGCCCGAGGCAGCCGGATCATTTCCCCTGTTCGCTCATATCTGCTCCCCTCGACCGGAGGAGAAAAGAGGGGGAATATAACACTGCGCTCACGGACAATGTCACAAAAAAATGTTTTCACCTGATCGCAACGCGCAGCCGACTTGAACGCTAAATGAACACAAAGCCGGCGGACAACATTTTATCCACGCGCGCGTCTCCTCCTCTCCGACCTACGGCCGGTGAAGATCTTAAGTCTCCTCCGGATCCTGCCTGACCCTATTGACCTCCTCCCGACGGTCGTCTTGGCAACGGACAGATGAGCCCGGGGCTGGTCGGAGGAGGGACGGCGGCGGAGACAAACACGCGAGACCATCCATCAGTCCAGGTGCGGCTGAGCCTCGCACGCATACAGAGAGGCTGGTTATTACTAAGTCAAAGCGACTTGTGTTCTTTATGTACCAGCATGTCAAGGACACGGCTCCGTTTCGAGTCGAGGGAAGAGACCAACAAAGCAGTGGGGGCAGAACAAATATTTTAAAGAATGCTGCAGGTGAAACTCTGTGTGGAATCAACTAAATGACAAACCGTACCAAGGAACACAGTTAGCCACATAGACTGTAAAGCTCATGTTGATATATTAACCCGGGCGGTTTATGGATTGCGGTTTTGAGCGCTTTCGGTTCATCATTTTGCTCGTCGCCATCTTGTTTGTTGCCACCAACAACGACACCAGAGGGCGAAGACAAGTTCATCTGACAACGTTAGTTAACCTTGATGAGCTGAAAACACACTGCGAAGGCGTTAAAGCTCCAACAGCCAGACCACACGACGCCTCGGTATCGGCCTGTCAATCACAAGAAGACACGGCCTGAAGCGTACCTGCCCTGTGGTCCATTTCACTCTAAATGGGACTTTTAAGTTCATTCAAGCTAAAACAAATATCATATGAATCACTCTCGAGTAAACAAGGTGGGCTCACATGGTTTTACTCCAGTGGCTGAAATGGTCGACTGGATGCATGCTCATAACCGGTGTGTGTTGTATGTGGCTGCATGCTCTCCGTTACGTCTACACACAGTTTAACTTCTTTTCTAAGACTAAAATACCCGGGGGGGGGGGAATAATGAGAATATTCTCCTCTTCATCTCATCTTTGTATAAATAAAGTTTAGGACGGTCTAGGACACGATGGTTAGTTGTGAACCAGCTCTGTGTTGCTAATTTTCCATAATTGAATTGTGTTTCTACATTATTATGATCTGAGACGGCGATTCGGGCACACCTGTGAGCAGCAGGTGTGCTCTTTGATGGAGTGTACTGTACATTGCTTCTATCCCGCCCCCCCATCAAACTAGATGGGAAAATATCATTTTAAAAAGGACAGCGGGTCTGTAAAATATTAAAAAGAGTCAACATCCTTGTTAAGGAGTTTGAGCAATAGGATGGCTGTGTGTCGGCGTTTCAGGCTCAGTGCTCAGACCCTCCGTCCACACGAGTCTATGGCAGCAGACCAAGAACAACATACTGAACGGGAATTACAAGCATCTTGGAGACGCCGACTCACCAAACACTCGAGGAGCCGCGCTGGACGGGATATGATGATGAAGAGCTTTTTGACCAGCTCGATGACGAAGGTGAGCTCCGAACTCTCGGAGCGCTCGTAGGCCTGAGAGCGGGAGGCAGAGAGAGACGGGCGGACAGACAGACAGACAGACAGACAGACAGACAGACGCGTGGGCTCGGTTAGACACGCGTCGGATAACGGCAGATAACCGTTGCTCTCCACCACGTCGTCCACTCACGTCGTTCAGCAGCTTCTCCAGGTTCTCCTGCAGCTCGCAGAAGTACACGCTGGTGATGAGGCCCTCGCGCGACTTTGTGAGGCAGTCCCTGGACAGCTCGGCTACCTGGTGGTGGATGAAGCTCAGGACGCCGTCGGCCAGCGGCATCACGCTCTCCGGGCAGTAGTTGTGGATGAACTCTGCCAGCCTCTCCTCCATCTGCGCCGTTGCCTGCGTGAATACGAGATGGCAGATGACCGTTATCGTGGGTAAAGAAATGAGTGGTCTGTAAATTGAACCTCACATTAGGTGGCGTATCTCGACACCTGCCATCGCCGGCTCTGACGCGCTCTGATTGCAGCGTCCCCGCGGTTATCTCTGGGCTATTGTGTGTGTGTTGCATAGCTGTCAAGTCAATTGCAAAAACGCCTATTTCAGATATTCAACTGTTAATTAGGCTGCAATGTGGAGCCGTTATTTGCAGGCCTTTCGAGCTTTCAATAGCGTGTAGGAAGCCTTGTTAGCGCTGCCTCACATAGCATTACTGTGAATGAGTTCATGAGGGTGAGGACCGTGTGTGTGTGTGTGTGTGTGCGAGCAAATTACGTCCATTTCCCAACACACATTTCCCTCTCCACAGAAAATAGTGTTTCCCTACAGGACTCGTGCAGGCTGCTTTAAGGAGTTTAGCATACGGTCTGATAACGCACTCGCCCCCCGGAGCAAGATAAGTGATTTAATGGAGTCATCGGTGACTCAGAGGTGAGGTCGAGCATCTCAGACAAGGACGTCCTCCAGATGTGTCGACGGCTCGCAGAGAGCGGTGATCTCACGGGATATTCTGAGGGGTCGCCATCTGACATCGGCAATACCGCTGCGAGCCACATGCATTTTTGACACATGATAATTGCTTAATTAAGAAATTGAATCTAATACAAAAAGCCTTTCGATCTGTTCATATTGCTGATGATAGAAAAATCAATGTTTACTCGTCACCAAAAAGCTGTGAATCCCACAGCTGACACGGGAGTCGCTCTGGAAAACCCTTTCAGTCCAAAATGAGTGTGATTCAGCAGAAGTGTCTGCGTAGTCACGGTGGTTGCGCTGTGTGTTTGTGTGTGAGAGGCTGACCTTGGGGAAGCGCTCCTTGTAGACATGGTTCATCATCATTATTTCATTGTCATAACAGGAAGGAGAGCGCCCCGGGCTGAAGAAGGCAAACACACAGAGCAGGAGAGGGATAAACAACACACACGGAGAACATCAGAGACCCGATTTGGTTGTTTTTTACCCGAATGAGGGAATAATTCACCACTTCTCCTCATGCGCGTCCTGTCTGGACATTATGCTAATCCAGCAATCTGAAATTCAGTACACTCTAAAGGATGTGGCGTACTGCATGGGGTACTGACGTAACACAGGCACAAATATATTAACGTGCTTAATGTGCACCTTCCAACACACTAAATCAACCTCTTCAATAAAAAATCCCCCAAAAACTCAAACAGTGCAGAATGCACAAAAGCATATGGCGAACAGATTTCTAGTGGGCAAACACGCTTTAGCTTTGTGGAGAAGATGTGACATGAATAGAAATAATGAGGCATGTCGAGGTACACAATAAAGCATTCTGTGTACTGAAGTCACACGATTATCGAGATTATCCAGGGCAGCGACTGCTGAGGAGCTTAATATGAAGACTGAATACTGATCCGTAGAGTTGTTGTTCCACCAGAGGGGAGGCTGCGATGGGTGAGGTTGGTCTTCTGCTAATAGAGAAACTGCTCCAATATGGAGAGGCCTTCAGGGTGGACTGATGCTGATTTAATAATAGTGGTGGAAATATAGAAATAGGCTCGGAGTAGAATGGACATCACCCTTAAAATCAATGTAGCAGGATGGTCGTGGGGGCAGCAGTCATTGCCACGGAGACCACCGGCTAACTGCTAGTTATGCAAGTACGTTTTGCATAGCATTAAAGCATGCATGCATTAAAGCATGCATTAAAGCATGCATGCATTAAAGCATGCATGCTTTAATGCTACCAGCATACCTGCACCAGCATGCATTATGCTGGTCACCAGCCTACCTGCACTAAAACACAACGTATGCTGGTTTTGCTGGTCACTAGTCTTGCTGGTCCTTGCTGTTTTTTCTAGCAGGGTGGTGGAATACTAGCTCGCTAGTTACCTCGCCTATAGTTCTGCAATGCTTTAGCGCAGCTCAGACAATACTTAACCTGTCAGTAGACCACTAATACTTCAATCAAATAGAATATATACTTTAAATACTTGTACTTAAATATATCTCACAATGTGTGTAGTTTTACTACTAGTACATTTCGTTGAATGCAGTACTTTCGATTGCAGTATTTTATTGTGGGGCACTAAGAATCTGTATATTTCCTCTACTGCTGATAATAAACCACACACATCTGGAAGATGTGTAATCAGAAGACATTAGTATGCACATCTGTATGTGCTGGAAGTATGTTTGCCGCCTCATTTAGAAATCACAGGATACTGATAAATATTTACTTCTATGAAATAAAGACCTAAGACCTCACATTAAATGACAGCTGCAGAAAATTAGTAAATTACCCACTAGCACAAACAAGTACATTATATGTATATATATATATATATATATATATATATATATATAATAACAGGTGAATTATAGAATACAAAGGCCTGTGCTCTGAATTGATGAATGATGAGAGCATTCTGCATCTATTTATGAAGATGGAAGTTGTTCCTGCACATTTTCCCTTTCATAGCCGTTTCATATAATCTTGATATAAAGAATTTTGATTGCCCGTGTTTACTTTTCATTAAACAACCCAAAAAACTCCTTCTGTCATCAGAAAATCAACCTACGGCTTGCATCTGGAAAGAAAGCGCCAGCATTATGTTTCTGTTGCCATGGCCAAGAAAGCAGCACGTCAGTCCTCCCTCGGGGAGGAAGCTCACACACACGTAGTAAGTAGTTTGCACGATACCAAGCAGCTCCAACCGTCTCTGGCCCGCGACCGGCCCCCGCCTCTCACCTCAGGCTCCGGGAGCGAGGTCGGGCGTGCGGCGAGCGCCGGCCCCCGTCGTCGTCCGTGATGCTCTCGGTGCTGCCAAAGTGCTTGGACAGGAAGTGCAGCTCGTCCATCGTCGGCTGGAAGGGCAGTTGGTGCAGACGCTCCTGGGATGAGCTGGATGACTGCAGCGAGACATTAAAAAGAGAGACAGGGCTTCATTTTTGCACAGCTCCTGGTCACGTCTGGGAAAAGCTGGAGAAGAGGAGACCGAAGGCACCAAATGGCACGAGCGCCAGCTGTACTACATGAGTGGGTGGAAAGAGCTGAAACAAAGAAGCGGCTCACGGAAGGATAAGAGAGAGAGGTGGAAAAATAAGAAAATGTCCAGAAGGAGTTAGTGTAGGAGGGTAAAATGAAATAACATGGACGGAACATCACAGCAAAAACACTGCAGGGAGTGAAAGACTCTTTGTGGAGGGGGGGGGGGGGGTGTATACACCTTTAAACAAAACACTTCTCCAGTGCAGGAGGGGGGAGAAAACGGCTGGATCAATGGGAGGCTTGATGAACACGTCCCCCGATGGGACACTTTGAGGGGCTTTGGCCACTCAACTATTTCTGCTCCGAAAATCCATTATAAACTCCATTCAGGTCTTAGCCACTTAAAAGCTGAAGACAAGAATGTTAGGGATCAATCAATTAATATCAGTTAAGATGCTCGCTGGAGACAGGGAGAGGAAGCAGGCTGAGCTAAATGCCCCTCGTCATAGATACAAAAAGCTGTTTGTCTCCTTCGTGAACCAGCTGCATCTCAGTCACTAGGTGTGATAATAATATGAGAGGAAAAAGGATTTTGAGGGAATCATCACCACCTGGATCAACTTTTTGCAATTTTTTGCAACAATATGACTTGATTCATATTGTTCTGGGTCTTTACCCTCATGGTTGGACGTGAGTCACTTTGGGTACCAGTGTCCGCTAAATGCAATGTGTTCACTCATTTTAGAAAAAATAATCATTTCCACAACTAATTGCATCACTATTTGGATCTGTCGGTTTTCTTCACCTGTAACTTTTTATTCTTCCTCCATCTTCTGTTTGTGTTACCTCAACTTTCCTGGATACATTTGGTTGTTATCTACCTCTTCCTCCACACACACACACACACATCTGCTGTTCAGTATGCACGGGTCCTGCTGCACCTAATCAAGCCAGCAATGGCCCGTGTGAGAACTAGCAGAGCATATTTCCTGACGAGGTGGAGGGGACGAAGACCGATGGAGGTGAGGAGGAGAACGCTGAGAAAAACCCTCTTCAAACTCATATACCGGTAAAAAGAGATCCATGGGTGGCCTGCAGTGTACCGTGCGTCTCTCTGTCAGAAGGTGCATTGGAGAGGAAGTCAATGAAAGAAATGAGGTGTGAAGCGCAGCAGAGCACAGCACAGCAGAGCACAGGGGTTTGATTATGAGTCAACACCATCCCTCCACCTGAGCGTCCTAGGTCCTCGGACAAAAGTGAACATTGTTTTTTTAGCCCCTCAGTTTGCTTCAAAACACGTTTCACTTCCACCTACACTCTCTCTTATTGGTCTCTGTTTACCATCCATCCCTGCGTCTATGGCGGTAAAGTAATACTGAAACAGGGAAGAACTTGGTCACATTTCATTTTTATCGTCCCACAAGGCCCAATACATAAACCCAGTTGATCATATCTTAGCAACTCATGTGCTATTTATAGTTCGGCGTTGCAAGTGAAGCATGTTCTTCAGCTATGAAACGGTTTGAAATAATCGTCTGAGCCTCAGCGAGCAGAACACAGAGACAGTGTGTGTGTGTGTGGGTGTGTGTGTGTGTTTGCGTGGCATCCAGCTGCGGAAGTGTGGGATTGTTTCAAAGCGGCAAGTGGAACATGCAACTTTCGAACATGAATCCCATGCACTGATTTAATGTGTGGAAATATATGCAAATAAATTATTTGAGAGAGATACATATTCATGAGAGGATAGAAAAACCCAACTCATCAATTTAGCAATAGACAAAAATAACTTCACGCACATTTTGGGCTGTTGATTTCATGACTACACGGCTAAATTATCAGGAATAAAAAGCAGATCCCTCTTTAGAGTTCCCTTCCTGTTCTGAGGTGCGGCGTTTGATCTTCATGAGTTTTCTTCTGTCACGCTCAGAGGGAAAACATGGAGGATTCTCTCAAACAGGGACAGGCGCCTGGCGCTGCTGCTGTCTTCAGAATTAAGGTGTTTACTAGAACCATCTAGAACTAGAACTATCATGAGATTCCACCGAGAACACTATGTACTATTTCAAGAAGCCAATCCTTTTTATTTCAAGGGGTTTATTTAGAACCCACCCGGGGGTTCGATAAAAAAACTTTTTACATCCCACAGCTTTAACCTAAACCCCCAAGAGCCCCCACAAAGGGTTCTACAGGGACCCGCTCTGTATTGTGACCATTTTATATTCCAAGGGTTGCATCCTAGACCCCAAAAGGCCAGGGTCTGTGTGGTGCACCAACCCACAACAATCCCGGTTCACATTCACAGTTCGGGGGGGGCGGGAGTCGCTTTTGACCGTCATGTATTCAATCTTTGGACGAAAAGGGGTTCTTGACAAATCATTGTGCATGATGCATTAGAGCATGCGCAGCTTTCTTCATCCACTTAAACCTACCGTTGAACTGGGCGTATTGGTGCCATATCCAGAGGAAGGCAGAGAAGCCAAGGACCATCTACGACCATCAGCCCTGAGGAAAAGACACATAGAAAAGTGGGAAAGGGATGATTCTGATATCGGCTTCTATTTCAGTCCCTCCTAGCAAACACAGTTGTCCTGAAGCATTCCCATGGCCATCGCGTCCTTTCTATCCAATTACACTCATGTCCCCTTTTATCCCTCCGGCCACGCCTGACGCTGCCTCCCAGTGAGCGATGAGGGACACACATTTGGGCTGAATTCCGGCACCTCGCCTCATTCGTCTTGGTCTGCTGTCAGGCCCCTGAAGAGCTTTTTTCTCTGTGTGTCCATGAGGGTAAAAGTAATCTTGTGCAGCATTTCACTCAGCTAGTCGAAGCTGCTCTTGCAGCGTCGCATGCGTGACTGACGTGTGTGCAGAAAGCAGGAACGCCGACCTGCGAGAGGAGGCGAAGGAGAAGTGGGCTGGTCCGCTGGGCGAGAAGTTGCGCGGGCTGTCCAGCGGACTACTTCCTGTTGGAAGACATGCGGACAGAGCAGAACATGTACACTGTGGATTATAGCAACCAGAGGTCATTTTATCCACCACGGCTGTGGCCTTTGACACCGGCGACACTGGAAGCTTCTCATTACAAGTCGAGTAATATTATAACTGTCCGACTAAATGACTCCATGGATAAATTAGATGCTAGAAGCCAAATTGACCTAAACCTTTTTAGAATACTGCGATTCATTCTGATTTATTATCTGAAGGCAGCGACGTTCAGCGGTCTGATCTTCAGAGCTTTGTTTACAGCGGCAGAACTGTCCATTGCTCGCTGCGATTGTCCATATTTGCCATCGCTTTGCACCTTGAAAGCTTGACGAAGCTCACTGCGTTACTATGACGACTGTGAGCTGA
The DNA here is from genome assembly GCF_964276395.1 of Gasterosteus aculeatus. NCBI lineage: Eukaryota > Metazoa > Chordata > Actinopteri > Perciformes > Gasterosteidae > Gasterosteus > Gasterosteus aculeatus. Next base: position 1,145,262 of record NC_135696.1, on the reverse strand, counting down.
GACGCAGCTGCTTGTTCTTTGTGTCGTCTGAGTGTCGTCGTGTGGATCTTGTGGCGCTCTCGGCCCTCAAAGGTGCTAAATTCATAGCATTTATATAGCCGCAAACAACTATTTGCCCTGTAAAGTTATAGTGGTGTAACGTCTAATCTGATGTCGTAACCTAAGCTTCACTGCGCATTGACCACATAGCCGGTTGTGCGCATGCATTTTAGGACTTGTGAGTCTCTATAGTGCTCCGCTGATTAGCACATAGCCTTATTGTGTCTGCTGTTCTACAGTAAGTCAGTATCTCATAAAAAAAACTGAATCTGGCGCAATGTATAACTATTTAATTGTGGACTGCTTCATGTGCACAAGCTTCCCACACTGACCGATGTGTCCAGGCAGTGGCGAGTGGGGCCGCGGCAAGGTGGGCGACGTGCTGGTCAGGATCAGGCTTTTCCTGTTGCTGGTTCTGCAACTTGAACACAAACGAGAAGAGAGAGGAAGTCAATACTCATCTTCACTCAATTCTGCTGTCAAATAGGGTTTATTGAGTGACCCCCAGGTCAATGAGGACACCGAGGTCCTTTGAGCCTGTTGGCGTATTGGTCACCTTAAGCCAATGTAGAGCTACAGCAAAGTTTGTACAGTAGGCCTCTGAGGGTGTGTGTGTGTGTGTGTGGGCCATAATAAAGGACTTTATTGACGTCCGCTCACCCACACGGGAGAGCAACACAGCAACAAAGATTTTTTTTTTATTTCCTCTCGGCCCGGCTGGGACGACAGCAGCTGCTGTGAAGCACAAAGGCAGAAGCGACGAGGCGACGGAGCGACGGGCGGAGAGGAGGACAGAGGACCGGGGAGGGCAGGTTCCGCCCCGATGGGAGGCCCGAAACCATTGAACCATGAGGGCTTCAGCCACCGCTTCCCCCGCTGCCACCGCTGGACGCTTCATGGACACGCAGGCGGGACGTCTCAGGCGCATTAAGGGGGGATTTGGTTTGTTCTGGTTTGCATCAGCCGGCAGGCTGCTGCTCTGCAGCCGTGCAGGACGCGCTGTAGATCACACATTTATAATCGATATCCTCCCCTCAGCGCTCCTTCGTTTTGATCGCGGCACATGAAAGCCCCTTGGCGGGATTGTATTGGTGGCGGCGCTTCTCCGAGGGAGTGCTTGTCCTCCACCCCGGGGAACAGAGGTGGAGCATATTGAAATATTTAAGGCGAAGGCGTTAGCTCTCGGATGGAGGAGCTTAGCACCACCCTGCGCTTCAGCCTTCGGGGAGAGCAGACGGGGGGGGGGGGAGGATTCAATGGAAACCACAAGGAGTAAAGAGACGCGGCGCGCAATTTCTTTTTCTGCGTCGTACTCTTCTTTTTCCACAATTATCCCTCGTTTCACTCGCTCTATAACCAGCAGAGCTGCGCGTGAATCACTGGAGCGCACACTGCTCGAGCTTCACTCACAGCACATGTTCACATCCACAGCGGCTCCACGGAGACTCACTTCTAGGTGAAGTGCCACGGGATTGATTCCTCTACCTGCCTCATTTCTGGGACATTTTCCTGCTTATTATTTTCACTCTCAATGACTTTCCGTCGGTTTTTCCTTTGTGCCGCTACATTTTCCCCACTTTGTTCTCTTTCGGCTTCATCCTTCCTCAAAATGAACTCTCAGAATAATGAATAATTGAAACGTGTGACGTGCAGGGAACTCGTTCTTCTGCTCTAACTCCCCTTTCAGGGTAATAGAGTCAACGAAACCATTAAAAGACAGTAACAGAATGAAAACCCACAAGGGCAAAGCCATCGAATCTCCCCACAAAGCCACTGTGTTTTATAACACGGTCATCTGAATGTTGGAAAAGGGCATCTCGCCCAAAGCACTTTGTATTTTAAAATCAAAAAGGGTTAAATATTAGTGCTGCTCTTTAGTCTATAACCCAGCAGCCAGCCGCACATTCATCACCAGCAAAGGTCACATTGGAGTTCTGCTACTGGCCTGCAGACGTGAGTGGAACATACGATAGAAGCAGCAGGTAGGGGGAGGATTTATCCATATATACAATATTATACATATCAATGTATTCATACCCATTAGTTGATATATACATATATACATATGATATAGACATGGAGCTACGTTACAATCCGAATACATTTGAACTCTGGTGACACTTTTTTAATACTTATTCCATTTAATTCTCCGCATAAAGAGTGAAGTCATCAGACATGCAGGGCACCATTTTAAGGAGAAGCTCCCATTAATCCTTGTCCTGAAATAGCGGCCACATAATTAGCTGTCACAGCGCTGGAAGTGAGTGAGGGTTACAGGACGGTGGCAGTAAGGAATTATGAATAATTATGAATAACATGCTGCAGATCCACCGGACTGGAAACGCAGAGGAGATAAGAGATGTAGGGAAAGTGTGCGGGTGTGTGTCTTCGAGTGTGTATATGTGGGTCAGTGTGACCGTAAATCGCTGTGTGACGGTAATGGTCACGCAGTTCTGGGCTCATCCTCCCTCAGTCTGGTTAAGACGGTGTGTGTGTGTGTGTGTGTGTGTGTGTGTGTGTGTGTGAGATGCAGTTAGTATGCTACACATTGCCGTCTTTGAAGCATCAATCTGGATCTGTCAAACACAAACACCTTGTCTGTTTACAGCAAAACAAGCCGCGCTACATCGTCCACCGCCCTCCTCTGCTGTCAGCCGCCTGCTGGCGTTTGGATTCATTCACATTCATTGATCTTAAACAGAAAGCCGCAGCTTCGCTGAAAACGACACGCTTTCCGTTAAAATGTTTAAACCCATTCACGTCCAATTACGTTAAGAATGTATCATTGCCCGTCCATTATGAACTGACCCGAGAAGAAAGAAGGAGAAGGAAGAGGATGAGATGGGAAATGTGCGTAACCGTGGCAACACATTCCGGAGTCACACTCCGAAGAAGCAAACAGCGACGTCTCCAACTGTTTCCTTTTTCTATTTTCACCAAAGCTCACAGTGAGACGCTCGCGGTGAGACGCTCACAGTGAGACGCTCACGGTGAGACGCTCACAGTGAGACGCTCGCGGTGAGACGCTCACGGTGAGCGGGAGGCGAGCGGCGGACTGCATCGGCCCTGATCTGAGACCAGTGCTTGGATATGATGGCAGGCGGCAGCCCACCACGACGCTGTGAGGCACGTTGACGCAGCCGAGCCAGCGGCTGCTTGTGTGCTCGAACCGGAAAGCGAGTCTCATAATCTGTCATAATCCACAGCGTAATCCATCATCTGTGAGTGTGACAGACGAGCAGCGGCGAGGCGCCGTCAGTCAGAGAGATTCATCGGGGTGCCTCTGTTGACGGACACTGACGGAGCTGATGGTGAGCTGCAAATTCATTCTCTTTCATCTGTTTGATCGTATTTGTTGGTTTGGTTTTGATTTCAGCCGGTCTCAGGAAACGCCAGCATGACAGACAGTGACGGGGGTGAGAAACGAGAGAAACGAGAGAAACGAGAGGCACGAGGGCGGAGAGAAAGAACCCATTTCGGCTGAATTGTGTTTATTTGGCAACATAATGAGATACGTTAATGTTCCACAAAGCGTTTACTGCCAACACAGTTGGCAAATGTTCCCAATGAACATATCGGTTAAAACGTCAAGATTAACGCTCGTGAACAGAAACATTCAACAAGTGGACGGTGACGCGACTACTAGACAGAATATTGGACATTCATCAGGTGACACAAAACATCGTGACTCTAAATGATAAAGTTGGGCCGAAGCGGGTCGATGTGTCAATGAGTAAATGTTAACAACAGCTTAACAACAGATAAAGCCTCATTATTTAATATGTTTCATTTCATCACACTGCTTTAGTAGCTTAAAATGAACAACACACGAGAAGAAGAACTTGTACAAAAGTCTCTACTCTCATCTACATGATCCAGGCAGCAATTGCAATTCAAATGCAAAGATTATTTTGTAGCAGACGGGCTGAATGACAGCCAACAACCCCGGTGTGTGTTTCCTTGCTCCCAATATCCCGGGGCTGTCATTGGCTGCAATGCCCCGGCCCCCCTGCTGGGTGGGGGTGAGGGTGGGGACGGGGAGGGTCAAAGGTTAAATCTGTGGTAATGACTTTGACAAGCAACGATCGCTATGCAGGCCAGGCAGCCGGCCATTAGTCTCTCAAGCACACGCGCACACGGGATAGAATAAATAACACACATTGTTGGTTCCCCAACCCCTCAAAAGTGTCCCGACCGTCTCATTAGAGCAATACAAGTACTGCTCACATGTCATTAGATCGACACATTCCACGGCTGGCTGCCACTGACGAACACTCTCATTCTGCATCGGTAGCGATGGAACAAGGAGACGAGTTAATCACAACTAAGGTCATTTGTCACAATAGCGCTGTCCTCAGCGAGGTCATTGGTGTTTACTGAGCGAAACAACACTGCGGCGATAAAGATGGAGCAAGAAAACACGAGCGCGCGGCCCAAACAGAAACGCTGTAAACAGGCGAACAGCTCCGACGAACCAGAAGAATCAGAATCAAGGAAGTATAATTTATTCAACACGGTCAAACTCAGTAGAGGTGTGCTTTTAGTTTACGGCGGAAGATGTAACTAAGACTTCCTGATGTCCTGATGTCATTGGGGAGCTCGTTCCACTATTTAGGAGCCAGGAGAGAAAACTGGTGGCAAAGTAAACATGTTTTCAGTAATACCAGAATCATACAAAGACAAATTATGTCATGTGAATACATATTACCGCCAGTGATTTCGCCAAATAAACTAGTTCCAGCTTGTGTTCGCAGGTTGACACACCGAGCAGAAGCTGAATGCATTTCATGTCAGCCGCTGTGAGAGGCTGCACCAGCACCAGGGACGTCACCCGCAGGGTTCTGGAGCCTTCATTAGGTCACCGTGGGTCGGGCGAGTTGTAGAAAAATATTCAGAAATTGGCTGAGCGACCAAAGCTGTTTATTTTTGTTGTAAATTGCTCCCCGGCCCAAAAAAATGTAATAATCCACAGGTTAGCGTCAGCTAAATGACCGGTAATGTAAAGTTGGTCATTGTGTGGGTCTATGAGGGATTACTCACCTCTGGAGGCGGCCTCAAGTGGCCATTTGTAGTACTGCAGTTTGGGGCATTTTGCAGTCCTTGTCAGGTTGCTACTTGGGTACTTTCTTTCTTTTTGTTTACTTAATATAAATGTCAACTGCGGGACATTAGTCACATGCTGCAATTTCCCTGGTACAAAGTTTAGCGTTTCACATTATTGTACACAATAACTACTTGACCGGTAATTTAGTTTTATAAAAAAAAAAACGGAGATAGAAGAAAGGGAGCTAAAATAAATGAATCACAGTGGGGATTTAGCTAATTGATGTTTCCGCAATACCGTCCTTACTCATGATCTTGTTTTAATTGCAAACCTCTATCACAAACTCCCGATCTTCCGTTGTCTGTGTCCTCATGTGTGGGCAGCGGCGTCTCATTTTATCATGCTTCATTGACTCTTTGGTAATTACTTCCTTAATGGCGTCTTTATGTCCTCTCTGCTCCCCTTCTGCTGCCATACGCAGGCAAAAAGGGCTTTGGGCAGGTTTGTATTAAATATTAGCACATCCGCTGTAACGTATGGACAGCGATGAGAACTCGTCGGCCATTAAAACTGAACATCTCTACATCCACGCACCATCAATTCAACAGGGAGACAATTCAGAGCGAGGGACATCACGCGGGGACGTCAAACCCCGTCCAGTGTGGGATGTCAAGCACGCCGTGTGTTTACCGCACAATGTGTGCGTCGGAACATTAGTGATCCCCCGTTTGTGAGTTGGCGACAGGTATGAGCGAGCGCTTAATGTGCTTTTACCAGCAGATCATTAATTGTGTGTGTGTGTGTGTGTGTGTGTGTGTGTGTGTGTCCATCAGTCTGTCGTGTCACCTGCTGCTGTAGAAGTGCTGACACACAGGGCACAGAGGACACCAGACGCTCCCGATGGTTACAGCATCGATCGCTCCAGGCTCACTTCCTGTCAGGTGACATCCCTTTCTCTCTCTCTCTCTCTCTCTCTCTCTCTCTCTCTCTCTCTCCCCCTCCCTCCCTCCCTCCCTCGCTCTCTCCCTCAGGACCTCTTAAAGGTGAGTGCATGTTTACAACCTTGGGAACTGGGAAGGAAATGGACGGGATCCAATGCGACCCCTTTAAAAAAAAGAAGCTTTCTGGAACAAATAGCTGTTTTCATGTCAGCGCGTCCTGCTACACAACATCCACCGCTCCCACTGCCGGAGTTTCAAACGTCCACCAGGAACTAGACGGACCCCACAGGGTGGAACTAGGACCTGGTGTTTGGTTGCTATGCAATGTTGCACAAAGAGACATAGAATAGTCTTTTGCTCTCATCCTCATGAAAGAGAGGCTAACCAAGTCAAAACAACCGAAACAAGTGGAAAAATAATATGCATCCAGTATTTAAAAAAACTATAAAATAGCATTTTTTTTTGACAACTTTAAAGTACAATTCTCAGTTTGTAATGGGAAAAATAAATTTAAAAAAGGCAATGTGTCGTGACTCTTTAGCAGAGTAAAGGCACTGATTACGTAACGAGCTTGTTGTGTGACTGAATATAAAGTTGGCCGGCAGACTGAGCAGCTGACGTCCTAAATTACCCCCCAACTGGGTGGATAATAAATGTTGGCCAACGTTCACACTGCGTTCAGGCTCAACGAGGGCTGATTTCACAGCGGCTGACTGATAAATCACAAAGTTGTCACGGAAGTCGGCCGTTTTTCCAATCGGCTCCTTGATTAAACGCCACACACTGTTTAAAGAACGACGCGGCATCGACTCTGTGATTGGCCGCCTTGCTCCCTTGGCGCGTTCAATTGATTGGATGCTGACGACGAATTATGAGCATAAACTTGTTCAATCGGACTCATTTAGCGGCTGGCTCGTTAGCTCGCTACGGCTGAACTACTACTTTTAGATTGTGGCCATGATGTATCAGTAAGTGAGGAAAGGTCATCTCAAATCAAGATCCAATTATTGGATATTCTGAGCTTCTTTGACCACAATCAAGACATTTCAACAGTTCAGCTGAAGTTGAACGATTATGCACGACATGTATTTCCCAGTTATTTGTGAGAGTACAGCCAGGGATGTGTTTTAAGTTCATTTTGTGCTTTTGGTTCAGAATGATTATGGCCATATAGAGCGTATATAGAATATAGATATTTTCCTAGGATAGGGTTTCATTATATTAACATGGTATCCAGAGGTGCACTGGTCTTAAAAACCCACCACAGTGAGACCAGGGCACTTAAATGGAAGACAACAGGACACAATCAACATCAAGACGACGCATCACTCCTCTGCACTCGGAGCTGTTGTCAGACGTCCTCTAAATGTGTGAAACTTCACCCTCAGGCAGAGTGATGCGTCAGGGACGACCTATCCGGGTCCTCCTGCCGGTGTCTCCATCGCTTCCCCTGTCTTCCATTTCCCGTTTGTCCTCATCAGTGTCTCTCTGTTGCAACGGAGACCCGAGAGCTGCTCTGAATGACCAAGATCACGACGTTCCACTTTGACCTTTACACACCGAAGATGATCCACAGACGTCACCTCCTTCGGAATGAAACACTTCCCTCGGTGGGCAGCAGTCATTTGCATGAGCGCGGGAGCCTCGCAGCACGTCTAATAGACATTAGAGATGATTTAATCTGACACGGGAGAACGCGTATGGATTCCCAAGCAAGCAAGGCCGCCGCTTCGTTGCCTGGAGGGCGAGTAAGAGTGGAGACGGCGGCAGGATGCTAAACTCAATATAACGTCTGGCATAATACTACTAGACTTTAAACGATGACACTAATGGTTTTAATAGGACAGCTAAATGCTTCTGCTGGAAACCAACCGCTTTGCGATGGAATGATTAGTAACCGTGTGCTTTGCATGTCGTAATTGGTTTGATTCAGAGCTTCTTAATGACATAAGACAACATGGACGTCAGGGATAGAAAGTCAGAATCTGTGTTTCATTATGAAAACAGTTTTACCTGCACGGTTGTGTCTCCATACTGTTATTATCATGAACGCTACCCTCACCATGAGGACCTAAACACAAAGCCCAGCACCACCAGTTCAACTGGAATACGAATGAAGCTTATTTCATATGCCATCCATGCAGTCTGCCAGCTCAGAACTGAACTGCACCATGTCAGTCCCCGAAAAACAAAGATCCAACAACGGGACGAGAGTTCTTCTTATGCGCCATCCCTCACTGCGCAGCACCAAGCCGAAGGACCCGACCGGCGAGGCGACGTCCCTCGGACCGCCATCCGGTGCTGCGAGGACACAGCCGGGCTTGTTCCCGTTTTAACCTCAAGTGGCGACAATATGCAGAGAAGGCCCTTCATTTCGTCCCCTCTGAAGGCCGTAACCACAGCGCGTGCTTCATTGTGACCTTTGTTGATGCCGCAGCAGATAATGGTGGTGCCTCCCTATACTTATCAGCTGTTAGGTCCACCACCACTATCTATCCTGTAGGTTTAGTCAAGCTAAAAATAGCCTCAATGACCTGCCACAAAGATGGTGGACGTGTACAAAAGGAAACTGCTGCAGCGACTGAAATATATTCTCTGTAGTCTAATTAAAATTGTCAATAAAACAGCTATCTGTATTGCTGTGGGTGCAGGAGAGGGCGAGCGCAAAGGGAAAATAAATCAAATACAAATAGCGTTTATTTGAAAACCTCCACAGAATTTCCGTTTTCTGCTTTGCTTCTTTTGTGGGTTTTCTGAAGCGTGGTTTAATTTGCAGGCTGCATGATGTGAAAACATATTTTAGTGGATAAATACTGTATTCATAAATATCTATTTATATATATATATATATATAAATGATGGCGTAGAAGAAATAAAACTCCTCTCCGTGCTCTCGTCCTGTTGTTGGTTGGTTAAGACGCCTCGCTACATGGACGGCATACGGAATAACCGTCATATTCCATCTGCTCAGAGGTCATATTTAAGCTTTGAGGTCTATGTCCTCACCGGAGACTCTTGGTGGTGAGGGAAGTGTATTCGTTCATGTACTATAGAGGTGTACACACACATGCACACACTGTGTGTGAGGGACATGAGCTCCCTTCACTTGTTTGTCCTCCAGCGCGAGTCCCTGAAGGTTACGCGTCCTTCGCCCGCGAGCTCAACGGCCGGAGCACCAACAGTTCACCTCCGAGTGGGCAGTAAGGAAGTAGAGGAGGAGAGTTTATCGTCAAGGGCTCGGTTCCCCGCGCCGGCCTCCCCTAGACGCCGGCTAGGACTCCATCTGACGCGCCGCCCTTCTGCCCTCCGAGCTGCAGCTCCGTCTTTTCTACCGTCCCCCTTCAGCCTGACGCGTTCGGGAGTCGGCACGAAGCGTTATCTCTCTACACAGCCAGCCAAGAAAACACACGTGCAGTAAAGGAACAATGCACACACACACACACACACACACACACACGAACAATGACGACTGAGACAGAAAGACAATTAAGTAGAATTAAAGAAAGAAAAGAATGTGAGAATATGTATAACTAAAGCTTTTCTTGTATATTTTTACAATGACGATGAACATTGTTAGCGAGTATTCTTTGAAAATGTTTCCCTTCCACTGTTTTAGTACAAAAGTGGCGCACTTTGAGAAACGGAAATGCTCTTTTGACATTTAACAATAGAAATGCGAGTAGGATCACGCCGCTGATACGCAAACAGGTGACGCGTCCCTCAAACACACAGGCCGTCTCTCGTAATCACATGCGCTCTGCGCGGCGGCCGGCGGTCAGAGAGGCTTCGTTCTGCTTCATGTGCAGAATATCCTGCTGGTCGTTCCACACACAGCCGGAGCAACGGGGACGAATCAGACTAATCCCACTTTGAGCAGATGAGAGGAAGACTGCTAAAGTGAAGCACCACGGGAGGGACCAAAGGGTCTGAACAGATTGTGCATCGCAGAGACGAGAGGACGGCGAGAGGAGACGTCAAGAGGTCGAAAACAACTGGAGTCACGGGGGAAGAGAGAGACGTTCGGGAAGAGAGAGACCGGGATGAATACACAAGCACTCCCTGGACACCGACAATAACACAGTGACGCTGCTGCACAGGCTGCAGGTCCACGCACGCTCTGTGTGTGCGTCTACGTGTGAAATCGTGTAGCAAAATCCAGAGCAAACCGAACCGCTGTGCTGCACCGCAATAAAGCTCAACAAGGATATAAATACACACACAGACACACATAACTATACCTCGCAACAAAACCACGATGGCATTAGCGTGTACGCACGTAAAGACATCAAACGCACGATTTTGTTGTAGCTAAATGGAGACAGGTAGACAGCAGGAGAGCTGGCAGGGACAACGGAGACGCTGTGGAAAGAACACAGCCGCCTCCAGCGACCCGATCGACGCGCACCGACAACAGCAGGGCAGCACACCGGCCACAAGGACGGCGGCAGAGACAGATGGTGGCCGTTTACCTTTTTGTGCGTCGAAACATGTTGCTGGCAGCAGAGTCTGTGTTGGCAGATGACCATGAGAGCAGCTGAGCCTCACACACACACACAGAAAGGCAGTCAAGAGGCAGCGATTACGCTCCACGCCGGCATGTTATCCTCCTCTGGCCGCTTGAGCGCACACACACACACACACACACACACACACACACACACACACACACACACTGCTCTCTCGCTGAGAGCGTATGCAAGAGAGAGAGAGAGAGAGAGAGATGGAAGGAAATGATGAGACAGTTTTGGAAATGTCAACCATCACACAGATGGAGAAAACAAGAGGATTAGAGAGAGAGAGGGGGGGGAGAGAGAGAGGGGGGGGAGAGAGGGAGTGAGGGACAGGCTGGTGAGCAGGACTGTGGGGCTGCTCTCTAGGGTAACATGCCAAGTCAAGAAGTGTGGAGCAAAAAAGCCGGGGGGGGAGGGTCGCAGTGAGCGAGAGAGAGAGAGAGAGATGGAAAGGGGGGAGGGGAGGGGGAGTGACAGGTGTATGCACAGTATGAATGAGAGAGAGAGTCAGAGCAAGAGGGAGGAAGTTAAAGCCCATCAGAGGGGGGGAGACGATCTGAGGACTCATGTAAATGAGACAGGAGGGGGGTGGAATAGCGCTGCAGGCTGCTGTTCACATGTGAGTGTGTGTGTGTGTGTGTGTGTGTGGATTTACTGCTGGCATCATGAAAATAAAAATTGTATATTTTTTTTCTTTTTATATAACAAATCCCCTTAAAAGACGAGAGCCAACAACGAATCAACCAACTAATCAGTCAATATTTCTTCTTTTAATAAATCGCATGAAAATACCCAAATCAATGATGCACTATCGTGGCTTTCCGACTTCCTCGAGCTGCATGTTGCTTTATACACGTTTAATTTGTTTTATTTTTATTCTTTGTGATTAATTTGCAGGTTTGTATTTGTTGGACTGTTGTTTCATCACTGACATGATTGATAGGTTCACTGTCCCGTGCACCAACAGCAAGGTTCCCCAGTCTAAACCACGATGACAACCTTCCTTTCAACCTCAACAGAGAGACCACTGGCCAGATGTGCTGCTTTGTGCATCTCACCTTTCACAATAAAATATCTGAACGTGTCAAACTAAACTGCTTGCTTGCTTCCCTCAAGGAACACGGATGAAATAGTTTACCGTAGCTTAGGCTACACGGCAGCTCAGACAGACGCTGCTCTTTAGGGTCCAAGTAGTTTGTCCTGTCCTCACATCCATCTAAAATAATTTATACTGCTGTAAGAATTCACTAGAGAAGAGAATGGGTATTAATAGCTTAGCTAATAAACAGACAAAACATGCACTATTTACTCCTGCTGAAAACTACCGTGCCAAGCTGCTTTGGGGAATCGCTGAGGCTGAGAAAAAATCTGCAGAATGAGAGTCGGTATCCTTTTAAAATTCACTTTCAGACAGAGTTCTATTTTTTCTTTGTAAAATGCCATATTAAATGAGCTCTGGCATCGGCTACTTGCCCTAGATGTCACCAAAGCTGCTCTGCAATGCCCAGCCAAGAGAGATGTCATTTCTGTGTGTGTGTGTGTGTGTGTGTGCCCCTCCCTTTGAAACAAATCCACCAAATGTTAAAGCTGACATGGGGCGACAGTGGCACAGTAGTGCTGAGGGGAGTAATTCAATAATGCATGCCGTCTCTAATGTGGGAGTCTGGCTGGATGAAATATACATGGGCGAGGAGGGACGGGGGAGGGGGAGGAAGAGGGTGATGATATCACTGAAGCACAGCGGGGGGTCGCAGACAGGGATGGGCAGCATTGTATCATATGGAGGAAGAGTGGCGCGTTTGTTTTGTGTGTAGCTGAGGAGGACTCGAGCCTTCACTGATTTCAGTATCGGGCAGTCCGTCCTTCAGCTCACTTTATTCTCACTGTGAAATAAACGCCTCGTCATTAAGCCCGTAGTCCGAGACTTCAGCTCCACCCACAGGGGGATGCGTGGAGGAAACCCAAAGAGGGGGGGAGGAGCGTGAGCTTCAAGCCCCAGTGTCTCCTTCATGCACATCTACCAAATTGAGGTCAGAGGTCAGGGACTAAGCACACCTTGAAGTCAGGGACACACATGCACGCCAGGTCACTATAACGAACACACACGGAGCAGATTGTTTCCGGTACATTGTAATATCAGCCGGATGCAGAGGGACGTTGAATAACCCTGGTATGTACGAGCTAGCATCATCAGGCTAATCCAATATCAAATGGACATCTACACAACCAAATGAGTAATAAGAAACATAAAAACGCTCAATATTGGGATTTAAATCCACGCTTGACATTTACAACTTCCTGCTACCTCGGTGCAACAACAGCAGTTTACAACATGAACAGATTCATATTCCGCTCGTGCAGTACAAGAACGGCCAAAAATAAAAGCGAGGCTCTGGACTGCAACTATTGCAGAGAGATTTCAAAGATTGCAACACTCAAAATGATGATAGCAAAGTGTAAGCATTTTGAGGAAAATTGGAATTGGAAAACCTGTAAAACCCACCATGTTCAAAGGCATTTAGAGCTGACTTTCCCATCCTGCCTGATTTGTGAAGTGCTTTCAGCAGCCGCCAGCTACGGCTTTCCAACCGCAACCGTAAGGGGAGAGGAGAAACGTCACCTCGATCTATGAGAAGTGGCGATTTTATCGGGACATAAATAAATATGAAGCAAACAATTCGCTGCCAGAGACGAACACGAAGAACTAATGTCCCCTCAGCCTGGGCGTGAGAAAGAATCAGTCCATGTGTCAAACCTTTGAGAAAAACACGTTCTGCCAGTGAAAGAACGGCTGATGAGTTTCACTTCAGCACCATGGACAGAGACCCACTAACATCAGTCACATTAAGAGAAGGTTTTACACACCTGCACCACAATGTGACACTTTTTGTCAAACTGCCCTGCGTTGTTTGACAATGAAGAAAACATAAAGTCAAAGCTAAAGTCAAAGCTGAATAATAGACATTTATTTGCAATAGATATCAGATGGAAACGATGATGTGTGTGATGATGAAATGAGCAACATAAGCTCCAATAAAGGTTGAAACATTGGAGACAAAACATCACTTTCTACTCTTCTCAAATGCTGTTGAAGGAAATACAAATAAAAAGCCTGCTGAAGTTGTTCCTTGTGCTCATAGTGGCGCAAAGAAGATCCTATTTAAATGCTAGTTAATGGTGGGAAAATAAAACCAAATGTTGTGTTACAGTCCGTTAGCTGTTGCTCGTCACCCAAACACTGGGGATGGAAGTGAAAAGAGATCCGTCGCTCACGTCCACTGCGCTCTCCCCCCTCCCCTCCCCCACCGCCTCCCCGCGAGGTCACAGCGCCGCGCTCCTGCTGCTGAACTCACATCGCTCGCTGGGGCCACAGGTTGCGCCGGCGGAGGCCCTCATAGAGCGAGGAGGGCTCACGCCGAGCTGCAACGCGGCGCCGTCTGAGGGCAAAACCACCGATACCTTAAAACACAGCGGGAAGGACTCCCGGCACGTTGTTGCTTCGTGATTTGTCAGTTTAGAAAGCATGAGGCTGATTCAAAGCAAGAAAGGTATTAAATCTATGCAAAATTCACCATTGATTCACATTTGATGTTGATTTTGTCTCAGTTCTTCCTCACATTGCCACAGAATAAAAAGTGTATCAACAACATGTCGATCTATCCAGAGAAAGATGAAGAAACATGCGTGGATGTTAACTTACCTGCTGCTTTTGCGCGGCAGAGGTAAATCCTTCTGGTGGAAAAGAGGAAGCGAGAGAAGAAAAGGAGAGAAGATCAATTAGCCTGATGAGTTTCATACATCGTGTTTAGAGGACTGTGGAAAAGATGATAATTAACTCTAAAATCGAATGAAACAAAAAACCTTTACGACTCAACTTTCGGTCTGATCTGCTTCATCTTGAATATGTTTTCCTTATCTCCTCATATATTTCACTCATCTTGTTTTAATTACACATAAAGCACGCGGTTTTTAGCATATAAACTGGAGGCTGTGGGCGTATCAGATTCATTCGAGGTCAAACCAGTCTGTTTCAAGTGTTACTGCCGAGTACCAATTCACCTCCTCATTAACCTGTTGTTGTGGAATCCGGAGTTAACTACCAATCATGCATCTTTAAGTAAAACCTCTCATGCATCTTTAAGTTAAACCTCAGCGTCATCACTAGAGGCTCACCGGGTAAACACAAATGAAATAGCTCAAAAGTCTCGGACTCGTCTACAGCCGGTTGTGTGATTTTTTCGGTAATTGTCTCGTGCGAGTGGAGCGCAGTTTGAAAGACGATCCCCCCCCTGAGTGCTCGCAGACTTCGGGGACCAGCAGGTCGAGTGGAGCCGACGTCAATTTCAAACATGTTGCCGTTACATTTACGGCTCTGGGACACAACAGCAGGGACTCTGACGTGATTATGATCTACTGGGAGGAATCTGTGCGCCGCTCGTGGCCCATCTAGTCCCTACTCGTTTAGCACTCGGATGAGCCTGGATCAGGTTACCGTCAATTTCTATTGTCGGCCTGCTTATCAAGCCACCTTCTGCAGCCCAGCGGCTCCACCAAGAAGATGTTATCATCCGTGTCTCTTGACTCGGGGAAGGCTTAAGGACAAAGAGCCGTGTCTGGGAAACGAACGGAACGAACCACATGGGGTCAAACGGGAAAAAATGAACACAAACTTGAGAGGAAAATAAGAGGCAGTAATTGGTTTTATTGTTGAATAATTACACCAGCATTACAAGACCCAAACAAAGCCGGGCTGAAGAAACATGAATCGACAGCTGGAGCTCTGGTTTCCAAAGAATCCAAGAACGAGCCTTCTGCCAATTCACTTTCCAGCAGGGAGAGGCAGCGATGCACATACGACAGGAAGAAGAAAGGCCACAAAAACACACTGGAATGAGTCACAACCAGTTTTCCAAAGACGAGTTGAAGAGAACATTATCATAATTAACCCTATTGGGGATTGAGTGCAATGAGAGCAGCAGGAGTAATCACATTAAAAACCTCTGCACACATTCAAGGAACACTTCTACATTGTGGGGAATATATTTATCTTCTTTATTTTGGTCGGAGTTGGATGAGCCACTTAGCTTAGCTTAGCATAGAGACATGAAAGTGGGATCGATCTTCACAGTTCAGAGGAGACGGATCCCTTTTCTTCAATGGGAGTGACATCACCCGTCATGGTGAGCTCTTTCTGGGATGGCAAATGTATTACATCATTGAGAGGAAGCGAGCTCGGCCAGGGTTACTCAGAGAGACTCACATATGTGTGTGTGTGTGTGTGTGTGTGTGTGTGTGTGTGTGTGTGTGTGTGTGTGCGTTGATAGGGCCGGCCAAAGGATAAAACCCCCGACACCTGCTCCCTCTCTGTGTCTCTGTCCAACAGATGGCTGCGTGTTGTTGCCATGTTACTGGTTACTCCGGCATTTCTTTGAACAGTATCTTCTATTCCGAGTGACCATGACAACCTTTAGAAACTTCTCAGTAATTCACACGCTTCACATGAATGTGAAAAAATGAACCCGGCGTTACAACAGCGAGCATAAAGAGAGTCGGTGGAGCAGAGGAGAGCACTTCAATGATGTGTTCACGGCAACCCTTACAATCCAGATAAGAAGGAGAAATCTTTTTAAAGTGGAAGCAGTGGAAAAAAGAGAGACGAGAAAAATGTTCTAATATGATAAAGAAGCACTATGTGCAAAAAGAGGAACTAATTAAGCGGTTTTGGTGTTAATAGCACTTTTAAACCACCATGCTTCAAATGACTGCAAATATTCACAATACAATTCTGCCACAGCAGGTTATAATGAAGGGGATGTTCAAAAGGGAACACAGGGGATCATATTGTTTTTCCCCTTATGTTGTCGGGGGATTTGGGTCGTAGATACAACCGATGGCCAATCAGACAGCAAAGAGAGTCAAATGTGAGTACGCTGCTGCAGCCACGAGGCCTCTGCTCTGTTTCTGCTGCCAATGTCAAACTGTGTATTATTCCCTTTCATAGTCCACTTAAAAGCTTTGAACGGGCTGGTCAATGCACTAAGGTCTAAGACCACGTTGCATTGAACGACTCTGCACCAATTTCACTTTCTTGACACGGGGGATCTGGTCTTTGTGTCTGTTTTGTAGACCAAGTTGAGCACAAGCGTTTGTGCTTTATAGCCACCTGGCCTGATTACTTGAGCCCAGTTATAAAGTAGCTGAGATATTTGAAGCTGTTCCCAAATCTATTCTGGCCCAGATATGTTGCTTTCATGTGCACTTTGCTCTTTTGGCACAAAAGCCAGTCTTTCTGACTAATACTGACATCAGAAGGACGCGGCGAGGCGGAACCAAGCGGCGGGCACGGCGGTGAGTGACGGGACTTGGCACGGAGAGCTGGATCTTCTGCACTGATCACACTCTTATCCCGGGTGCTTAGCATATTGGAAACGGGCACGCTGCCCAGAACAAAATATTGGACGAATTAGGCGCGTGTGTGTGTGCGTGTGTGTGGTGCACTCCGTACTCTACAACACAGAGGGGTGTGACATGTTGTATGACTTGTGTTGGTTTGAGCATATGGGTGTAAGAACGCACACACACACACACACACACACACACACGCGCTCGGGACGGCGGGATCGTCTTCACTCGAGACGGAGGTGACTCGTCTCGGTGACGCGGTCACGGCCAAATGCAACGTGCTGGCCGCCGCCACCGGTCGTAGCCGTTGTAGTTTCTTTTTCCGTGATGTCATTTATTTCCTCCATCCAAATGGTATCAGGCGAGCTACAAGGATCCACGAGGGTGAGGAGGGAGGCGAGGAGGAGGAGGGGGGGGGTGAAGAACATGGCGAGTAAACAGCGTGGAGCATCGCTGCAGTCATGGAGACAGCTGGAGCGAGACGGAGAGAAAACAAAGACCTCGTGGCTGAAGGGAGAAGGCGGGACGGAGTCAGGACACCAGACGCTGTCCCAAGAGGAACGACAGCATTTACCGTTTCAGCCAGTGATCAAAAAAAAAAATGCATTGATCAGTACAGTATTGGCTAGTTTAACGCACTTTATTACACTTGCTTCTAAGTCAATTATTACCCGATTTAAAATCCTTGCTTCACAAATTTTACGAAAGGCAAAGTTTCTTCCCGGTCGAGTTGAGACAAGACAACTCTTTTGATGAATTAACTTTGAGTTAATCACCATAAGGCTGTGATGGTGTCATGCTAATAGCTGCTCTCAGCTCTACTTTAGTTTTCATTGTCAATACTCACACACACACACACACACACACACACTATCTTGTCTCTGCGCTGTGAAAGTAGATCTGGGCACTAAAGGGGTGCAGATGTTGTAAAAGCACTTAGGGGTTTACTGTAACCCACAGCTGCCTCCAGTATCCGCTGCTGCCCCTTTTCCACCCGTCCTGCTGCTGCTGGTCAGTCGCCCCCCCCCCCCCCTCCTCCCTCCCTCCCCCCGGGGGCTCCCGGGCCTGTTAGGCCACCATTAGTTCTGCTAATGGGCCCGACAAGTGCGCCACATCCTCAGCATTTAGAACTACTCCGTCGGAGACGTGGATATCGAACCACTTCAATGGAAATGGAGAACAGGGGGGTTGGAGGAGGGGTGGGGGGGGGGTTGAAGCGTACATATGGGCATGGATGTCATGTACACACACACACGATAACATGCACTCTGACTAAAATCGTCTTGCTGCTCTCATCTCACTGAGCGTTACGTTCACGCTCACGTCGTCACGTTTGCCGCCTGCTCTCAGTTTCATTGTTTAAGTTTCAGCCGGCGCTAAAACGTCTCTCTGAGAAAATGATTAAAAGAAAAGCTTCATTTGTCATTTCATTTGCACGTGTAATCTCAATCCACAATACATTCATAGATGATATTTGTGACAAGCGCAGATTGCAAATATTCTCCAGTGCCAGACCCTCAAATGTAAAGACATGTCGCTTTTCTTAGTATATTCATTTGGAACAGTTGCCGGACAAATAAGAACTGGGCGTGTTCCTTTACTTCTGGACTAACAGGTCATATTATAGCGGCTTTCCAATCGATCTAAAGCATCACCAAACGTTACAGAGAAACTTGGTGACTTTCTCGCTAGATTCAGCGACTCCTGCGAGCTTCTTTTGGAAAACAGATTCTTTTCAAAACCAACCCTACTCTTGTTAGTTTGTCAGGACAACAAACTCGGCCTTTCTGCCCAAACCACTTCCAGTAGAAATGCCAAAAATATCACTGGTTCCTAAAGGTTACCCAATTCTTTTTCACGGCCATCGATAATGCAAATGTTTAGTGTGAATACACTAACAGAGGTAAGGCTGGAGTCACAGACGGCCGATACAGTCTTGAATCCCTTAGAATCAAAGGCATGAGTTTACCAGGAAATCAGCCTGGCCGTTTCTCTCTGCTACACCAACATTTACCCCCAAACACCTCCAACGTCTACCTTCGTAATGATGAGCAATCATCTCGAGCGGAGCATCTCGGCCGCAGTGTCTTTCACTGCGAATGAACTCAGGGCGGAGGCAGAGCGGCGAGGAAGGGAAGCCTTCCTTGCAGGAAGCAAGTAGTTTTAGAAATGTGTCCATGATAAATATGATCAAACAATAAGTGTTTCCATACGCAACACTCTGCTGGACCGACACACCTGACATGAGGTTTTTTTACAGCCTTATGCCTTTTCATACTCATTTTATGACCGGTCCTTCCTATTGGGTTCTGGATGTCTTTGGAATGATCCGTGGATTAAAATGTGATTAAATGATTACAATAATTAATCCACCATTCATCACATTGGCTTTCCTTCAAAGCGTATGCAACCCTATTAATAATTAAAATGTTTGTATACAGCATCCGTGCAATTTATTTTGACTTATGTGATTACGATGAGAAAGTGGGAGGAGAAAAAAAAAGTGTAAAAAATAATAAATAAACTTTTCACCTGCAGCCTCCGTCTGCGGATGATCCCCGAGTCGTCCATGGCGCGCGCCCGGTGCACACCTGCGCAGAGGGCTCTCGCGGGCTCCTGTGATTTCCAGGTGGCGGAGCGCGTGAGCAAAAAGGGCCCCTCAGTCTCGCGTGGCTTCCAGCGGGAGTCTGTTTACTATCAAACCGAGACACCCGGCGCAGTGTTCGCTGCTTCGAGCGTCATTTCACCGACGAGGGGAGACGAAGACCTTCAGTTAAATGGCGGAGAGTTTGCGTTCAGTGCCGCACACGACGGCTGAACTGACACAGACTGACAGATGCTGTGTGTGGGGGGACTTGCAGAATAAGCACGTGGCTGCACGGCGGGATCCGCGTGCACGAAGTCAAGTCCAGCTGTGGGACGCAGAACACAAACAGCCCGGCGCGTCAATCAGCAGCTTCTCTCACAGTTTGCGCACGAAACGTGATGAAGAATGAATCCGCGCGGCTGCTGTCCTCCTCCAGAAAGGCTTCCATCACCACGTTGGGAGGTGGGGGGGAAGAGTCCGCGAGCCGCCACGTTCAGAGCCGGTCCCGCGCGTGCGGCTCAGAAGGTGTGCGCGTGGACGCGGAGTTCATCGCGTGCACGTCGACTGCAAATCTCGATCACACGCGTCGAGCTTCTGAGCTTCTCAACGGCCGCTAAACGCATAAAGACGCGCGATCGATGAGGGTGTAGCGGTGAAAAACACGCACATCGTTTTCCGCCCTCCGGTCGGCGGATTCCCCCCGTTTTCGTCCCCGGTGCGCGCACTCCGTTCTCCTGCGGCGGAACAGTGATTCTTCTCGAGGAATCGCGATCTGTGGTCCCCGCGCGGGGTCCGCTCCATCCTCCGCTTACACCACCCACTTCCTACCACCGAACACGTTTAACCCTTCAGCCTCCACCGCGGCTCTTCCTCCGGTGCACATCTCCACCCAAACAATTTGTGTTTATCTCCCCAAAGAATCCACACATCTTTACACACATTCCCTTTCAAACGAAAGTATATTTTAAAGTCATTATAATGACTAAATCGGAATTATAAGATAGCATCTCGTTATCTAAAAACGACGTAATAATTGAAATAATCTCATTATCTCAAAGTGGCGCAAACAGGCTTCCGTACTTAAGTTGCAGTTTGCATCCACCTCTGTCCAAATATGTGTGAAGAGTTTCATTAACGGTACTTTTTTTTTTTTTAAATCACTATTAATGACACCAGTGAGAACGTCCATTATTTTTACAGAGGAGAGCACCTGCAGGTCACGCGGCCAGGTACGAGCTGGACAGTGGCAGTGGGGTGAGGGACAGAATCGAAGCCATCCTGGCCAGCAGAGTCTTCCCTCTCTGACCAAGAGCTCCAGACGTGTTCCTCATCCGAGACATGAAACTGATTCAAATCCACTTTCTTGAGCTCTGTGGTTCTTGTATTTACAGGTTTGATAGAACCCAAAGCAACAAAGCTATGGCACAAAATCTAAAAGCTGAATGCCGCTCACGCACATCTCCAACCCTTCGTTTGATCACAGTCACAGATTGAAGGTCAGTGTCACCAATCAGGTAACTAACCCAATGTGAAATATTGCCATAATAACCTCTTCTGCTGCCAAACTATAATGTCACAGTGACATTAACATTTTGGATACAAAATATCATCACTTCATTTATTAGACATCTCTGAGTGATTTTATCTCAAAGCTGTATTTGACATGACGCAATAATCCGTTTCAGGTGTGTGTGTGTGTGTGTGTGTGTGTGTGTGTGTGTGTGTGTGTGTGTGTGTGTGTGTGTGCGTGTGTTAGCAGTCAGCTCAGTCTGCCGCCACCATTCCACGATGAAAAATGTCACCAGGCGTTATGCATTATTCAACATGCACACCTGTCACACGCGGGACTCACCGCTGCCTGACGGTTCACAGCTTCCTCAGCTTCTTCAGCTACTTGCATCCCGATCCAACGGTCAATGAACGAACGCTGGCCCGGAAACAAGTCATCGATTGCACCAGGGAGATTCCAGAGAGCTCCTGTGGACACATTAACTGAAAGTGCATGTTTTTCAACTGAACCGTCCTGTCCCCGCTGATGTATTATCAATATGTAATCAGTCACCACACAGTAACAAAAATCACAGGTCAAAGTCTGTTATTGGGTTCAAACAATGTTGAGTCTCTGTTGGGTTGAGGGTTCACGGTTAAACATTCTCTCAATGACAGAGAGCAAGAAAAATCATCTGAAAGGAATTCTCACTTTAGTATTTCACGCCAGTAAAAGGGAACTCAAAGGCTAGATTGAACACAAGGACTAAGATCTCCTTAAACTTTACTGTTAATGAATCTGCCATAAAACACTGGATCCTACATTTCCCAAGATGCAACTCATAACGGTCTGAAGGTCCCAGGCTCAGTGCTCCTCAAGACAAATGAACTGAAATAAAAACGTCACACTTTAAATCATTGTTATAAGATTGATTTATGTTTTGTTGAAGTTAATATTGAATTAGGGCTGCAGACACACATTTCTTTCTGTAAATGAACACAAAGGTCTGCAAATTATTGGGATTCAGGTAACTTGTCATCAGCCGATGGTAGAATGTCCATATATCCATATAAAATGTAACCGTCGGTGCCTTTAACACTGAAGCATTGGAACAGAGTCTACGTTGCATCAGCAGGTGAAAAACAAGGTTTCTGTGGACCGACCCAGTTACCAGCTTGTCTGACTTCTGTTGCACATGTAGCCTGGGCTGCTTTTCTTATTAATGTTAAATAATGAATGAAGCCCCATTCATTTTACATCTTCTTTGTTCATTAGGAGCTGTGAGATCTGAGGGGGGGGGGGCAGCGGTGCAGAAATGTTGCAAGGATCATATTTGACAGACAAAGACTTTTTCTCACTGCTGTGTGCAAAAAGAAGAAAAAGCTTTCAGAAATGATGTCACCCTTTTTTTTTTTCTTCTCGCCCCGAGGGAGGTCACATGGGGTCAGCTCTCTGCAGCCAAAAAGCTTGGCAGGGCTGGGAATCTGGGACGCCGCCTGACGCCTGTACGATCCCATTTCCTGTCCCGGTGAGCCGTCTCACAAGAGCCACGTCAGCTCACATCTCTTCATAGGATGAGAGCGCCGCCCTCCCCCTTCCTTCACATCTGCTCTGTGTGTGTGTGTGTGTGTGTGTGCAGAGGTTAGCAGATCAGCTTGTTAGAAGCATCAGATATGATCTGTCAGTCTAACCAGTGGACTTATTGATTAGCAATCATTTCGTCCCCATCATAACAGAGTGCTGATGTCATGAGCAGCACATGGAGACAAATACACGGGTGGAGAGGAAACAACTGGCACGCGTTACAATATCAGTCGCTTCCAAACGTCCTTAAGGCTTCAGATGTGCCTCGTTTATTAGGACTCCGTCCCCAAAGCGCGCTTTAAAATCTCCCCCCCGGTAACGAGTCCATCTCACTCAGCCTCACGTAAACCGCAGAGCTTCACAAAGTGATTAGATGAAGATTAATGCGAAGCGGCTTCCCGGTTGAATGGAAGCTGCGTCACATTGAGCGGAGGTGATTTGGCGTTATTTAAAGCTCCTGGTTTGTTAACGTTGCTGTTGAAATTCCCACTGTTTTCCATCAAGTGGGTTTTAATACACCCACTTAATGTTGTGTACCTTCCATTTCAGTGATCTAACACGGCCGCGTCACATTCAGTAGAAATTAGTAGCCCCGGTTCACTCTCCATGAACCCCTTGACTCGCCGAAGCAGGTGAAGCACGCTGGAATTAATATTAATGAGAACTAAGTGCCGCTGAGTGCATGCACGGTACCAAGAGCCGGAAATCACAACTGTCCTGGCTGTGCGATGTCAAAATGTCGTACGTATAGTACAAGAAACACTTCCACGCCTTCCTAATGAGGCATATGAGGAGACAACTTTCCTATGTTCAACCGTTGGATAATTTGCACTCAATTCCCTGAACTCCCCCCTTTTCATCATCCTTTTCTTTGCCCGGTGTCTTCCTCATTCATTCATTCACTCATTCACTCTCCTTGTCCAGCAGAATCTCCTGAAATCACGTCCTCCTGCCGCCTGCGTCCTGTGCAGAAGTGGGTCACAGACTACAGCTGTGCTAAAAGCCCAGTCTGAGAAAGAGGAGCTCCTCTAAATAAAACACAGTAGGATCTCGGGAGGGGGGGGGGGGCTCTACCCACGTAACCCTTTCGAAGACGAAGAGGAGTAGGACATGCAGAGGAAGGGATAATGTATGTGCCGTTTGGTTGAGTGGCTTTCGGCCCTCGTGTGAGGATAGAAGGCCGTTTCCCGCTGGCATGTATTGCTGTATATATTATACATCAGAAAGCTCTTAATCAGAAAGGCTCGGATGTGAAGTGCGTTACATGAGTCATCGCGGGGTTTTCCAGCCCGAGCCGAGCAGAAGGCTTTGATCCTGGTGAAAGTTGAGAGCGTCACGTGTGCGGCTGCTGTCGCCTCTGGACGAACCAGCAGTTGGTCCTGATTATTATTCTGCAGTTTAACGGACAGTCACATCTGTAATTTATGTCTGATCTGTGACGAAGCAAATACCAACCCCCATCTTCTCTTCAAATTCCTTTTTTCAGAGTTTTAATGTAGCTCCCTTGTGATTATTAAATGCTAACCAGGCTAGCTATCGTGCTAGCCATTTGTTGCTACATGGTGGCTATTGGTGCATTTAAGGTAACGGTTGAGCTGCGAGGACACAACCTTTGATCAAGAGGTGGACAGAATACAGAATGTGGATTCCTGTTTCCTGTAATGTTTTCATGGGCTTCCTGTGTGTGTAGCTGAATGTGTGTGTAGCTGAATGTGTGTGGCTGAATGTGTGTGTAGCTGAACGTGTGTGTAGCTGAACGTGTGTGTAGCTGAATGTGTGTGTGGCTGAATGTGTGTGTGGCTGAATGTGTGTGTAGCTGAACGTGTGTGTGGCTGAATGTGTGTGTGGCTGAATGTGTGTGTAGCTGAATGTGTGTGTAGCTGAATGTGTGTGTGGCTGAATGTGTGTGTGGCTGAATGTGTGTGTGGCTGAATGTGTGTGTAGCTGAATGTGTGTGTAGCTGAATGTGTGTGTAGCTGAATGTGTGTGTGGCTGAATGTGTGTGTGGCTGAATGTGTGTGTGGCTGAATGTTTGTGTGGCTGAATGTGTGTGTGGCTGAATGTTTGTGTGGCTGAACGTGTGTGTAGCTGAACGTGTGTGTGGCTGAACGTGTGTGTAGCTGAATGTGTGTGTAGCTGAACGTGTGTGTGTAGCTGAATGTGTGTGTAGCTGAATGTGTGTGTAGCTAAACGTGTGTGTGTAGCTGAATGTGTGTGTAGCTGAATGTGTGTGTAGCTGAATGTGTGTGTAGCTGAATGTGTGTGTAGCGGACTGAAAGTTAACGTCTTCTCCATCAATTTATCTGTTCGCGTTGGATTCGTGTTAATGTGTATTTAAAGATAATAAATACAATTCTGTCATTTAAATTTGTGGGGGGAAAATTGTCTTATCAACCACAGATTTTGCGACCCCCCTGCAGTACCTCGGTCGGACCCCCTATCGAAGACCTTTAAATCTCTGATTCCTTTGATCTGGCTCCATCCTGAGGGCAAAAATGTCACAATTTCTTTCCAAAGAGGGTTAGTTGCAGCCTCGTTCACAAAGCTGCAGACTCCTGTTACAATTCCTTCTCCTTTTCATATTTTCTCGGATAAATGATCACAATCAGTGCATTTATTGGCTCATTGAGCTTTCAGTAAAATACCAACAATGTTTGAACCTGAACTGGATGTGTCTTCAGAGTTTAGTTTAAGTCACATCATCTACTGGTGTATGTAGAACCTTTAGTGCATTTTGCTGGCATTGCTCTGGTCCTTGGCCACACACAAACTTTGAATATTGGAACATATATACAGAATTGTTGTATATTAATATAAAGAAAATGAATAAATACAAGCTGAAAAGATGTGATACGGTGGAACCATCACAGTTTTCATTTCGAGGCAATAGGGACACCATGTGGAGAGGATCTGCTATTTCAATGAACGTGAGCCACCATATGTCTACTGAGCCGGGAGCTCGATGAAGATAATTGAATCTGTAGGAAATCCCCAGGCTCAGGTGAGGAGACACGAGGAGTCTTCTACCCCGATCAGGTGCTGCAGCCACGTGCATCAGGCAGCAGGTGTGAGCGGCACATGTTCACGGGCTGGGGAGGAGAGGACACAGAGGAGACCGAGGACGACCTCCTAGACCACTGGCCCCATCCTCACAAACACAAACCTGTTATTTTAAGAGGACACTTTCTTTTGATAATAATGATAATCACTATCAACCGACCGTCAGTCGGAAGGCCCCTGTAATTTTTTTTGCATGTACACAAGTTAAAGAATAGAAAAGTCTTGGTTGTATCAGAGCACCTAACCTCATTTATTCTCTTATTCTCGTCCTTCTGAATTCCCGCCACACATTCATTCATGATAGCTTTCCTTGGCATGAGAGGAAAAGAGCCGGGACGATCCAATAAACCCAATTAAAGAGACGCCACGAAGATAAACTTGGACTACATGCAACGGCCTCAGGGATTAGAGAGCCGCCGGCGAGGAGCTGTCTGTGGTGCTGAAGACGATCCCAAACCACAGCTTTCCCTCCGGTGGACAGATGGAAACGTCACTCGTTTCTCGTGTTATTGAAGTTTACGCGCAGCTTTTTCCAACACGGACGAACCAAATGATTTGTTGGTTTCAAGTAAACGTTTGCTGTTGAAAATAACAATCCTGAAGGAAAAAGACCTGATTGAAATACAGTTTATATATAAACTATATATATATATATGTTATATGTTATATATGTTTAAGCATTTGATAGTTTGAGCCAAGATAGCTTCATATAATATTCAAATAATAATCCCTTAATTGTTTGGGATATATAACATAAGAAAATAATATAAATAAACTCATCACTCATCTTCAGGGTGAAAGCATCATCTGATGTGCTCCACGGTTGGTGGACGTACCGCTGAGGACCTCCTGATGAATTTAGTACAATCTGGACACACTAAATGTTGGAGTATTTTCCCAACGAGTAAGGCGTTATTTCCAAAGTGTAAGACTTGACACCAACGTATAGCTCCCCTGATTAAATCCATACTCTATAAACGACTAATATGTCCATTGAAATGATCTGCACTCATCTGTTCATTTCAATGAGGTTTCTGAATGTTCTCAGCGTTATTTAGTGCTTTATGGTCTCCAGGCAACATCCTGCTGTACTTTTCCTCAACTCACTAATGTAAAGCTGAATTTAAATAAGTGCTTCATTTGAAAATTATAAACACATTACTGCGTGTGGATCAAATCTGTTTCCATTGGCCCAAAGATGAAGATAAGTAAATAAGTAATGGACGCAATACATTTGTTTTGTTGGTGCAAAAGGTCCCCATCTCTAAATAATGTTTAAGTTTAAAGGCATCTTGTATTTCATAGTTAATTATTTCACACACCCCACTTTGGGAATAACAGATTGAGATACATCATATACACTTTGCAAATTTAAATAATTTAATAATGATAAACTTAGTCCCTGACTTGATTCCATTGGAGACTTAATAAGAAAATTGAATTCTGACTCTTTTTCACTCTTAAATTGTACTGTTTGCTAATCAGATGTTCTCAGGATCTCAGGATTGATCCTCTCGACAGCTCTGCACTCTTAATCTCATCTAGAGAGGGAACAGGACATTGGTGCCGTCTACAGTGACTCACCCGGCAGCTCTCCTGGTGTCACTTACAGCCCACAATCAACGGAAAACTACAAGCAGCTTCTAATCTGCACCAACTCCTGAGCACATGGTTGTTACCGTCTGCCAAGACCGAGCTTTCTCTTTAGGAAAGCAGCTCGTGTAAACACTTAGAAAACTGCGCAAGCGCTTCTTTTCAGCTGTGTTTAAATATATATATATATATATATATATATATATATATATATATATGTACACACACACACCTTTTCAGTGCCGTAAAAAGGTATTTGCCCCCTTCCTAGTTTCTGAATTTTTTTCCTAATTAAATGTTTCCAATCATCAAACTATTTTTGATATTCGACAAAGATAACCCGAGTAAATACAAAATGCAGTTTCTAAATCGTAACTTCATTTATCCAAACCTGCTCGGCCCTATGTGGAAAATGAATTGCCCCCTAACCCCAATAAGTGGTTGTGTCCCCCCACTTGGCGGCAACAACTGCAACCGAGCGTGATGACCAGCCAGGAGCCTTTCACATAGCTGTGGAGGACTTTCGGCCCGATCTTCTCTGCAGAATGTTCTTTTAATCAGTCATCCCATCATAGGACGGGTGGAGCATGAGCGGCTTGTTTAAGGTCATGCCACAGCATCTCAAAATGATTTAAGGCCGGACTTTGACCGGGTCGCTCCAAAAACATCACCCAGCTTCTCCTGAGCCCTTCAGAGGTGGACCTGCTGGGGGTCTGGGATCATTGTCCTGCTGCAGAACCAGAGGGCTCTTCAAGGTGAGGTCCACTATTGGCAAGTGGTTCAGGTCAAAACTAACGCCCCCAAGTCTGTTTGTTGGTATGGTCTTTAGATCGCAGCACGATGTTTCTTTTTGAGATCGTTCAGCCTTGTTCACTTTGTGAGACAAACTATTTTAACGCACCTTTCCAAAACATTTGGTTAGTAAGTGCATTCAATAATTATTAAGGGTGTGGGTAATAACTGCTTCACATGTGAATATATAATAAATGAAATTGTTTAAAAACATGGTTCTCTTTGAGGAAGTCAAACTAATTGTGATATTAGACAAAGTTTTAAGTGTGACAAAAATGCAACAAAAATAAAGAAAGCAGGAAGGGGGCAAATACTTTTGCACAGCATGATATATATATATATATTATATATAAATGGATGTAAATATACAGGTGTTTTTGATGGTTGGCTGCAAGCTTCTGTCCAGAGACGACTCCCTTAATCAACCACGAGAGAACAAGGCTGATCTCACTGCCAGACTTGGATTGTCCACTTGATCCTGAGCCAACTACCTTTAATCCCGTTGACGTAGCGTTAGAGCGGCCCGCTAAGAAGGATTAGAGGAGGGCCTCCGGGAGGCTATAAACGCGAGGAGTCGCAAACTACGCCAGAGAACAAGCCCTTTCGCGTGCTGGTCAGGAAGCAAAGATCCAGAAGCAGACGCGGCATCTGACCTCGGGACAACCGGCCGCCTACAGCCGCCGTAACCATGGAGCCCGCGGCCCAGACGGCGATGGCCACCGCAGCCTTCGGCAGAGAGAATTTCCACAGGAGAGTCCTGAGGACAAAGAACTTCAGGGGAGCGTCGTCTCGCTTCGTGGGCAGCTCCATCGTGATCCTGTCCTCGTTCGCCGTCTCCACTCTAGCGATGAACTGCGGGAAGAGGTTCCAGGAGTCCCGACACAAACTCAACGAGAACTAGCGAGGGCGCACATGCCTTTTTGTTCTCTACACGGGAGACGTCATGCGTGGAGCGTCCCGTGTGATCGGCAGTCCCACGCAGAGCTGAGAGGACGCGAGTCGGAGCGAGGACGACAACAGGAGACGTTCCTGAGGAGACGGTGCTCATCGGACTATACTGCGTTTACACCGTGTTTGAACAGGGGAACCGCGTGCAGTGATACCGTCATACTCGTAGTGTTAAACACTTCGCAACAGCTAAGAAGTAAAGCTGTAAATAATAGAAAATAAGATCATTTAAGGATGTCTGGTGCCGGCGGTTCAGAGACATGAGATATTGAAGTTCTGTCTATCGTGTTGACAGAATACAATGAAAAAAAACTCAACTCTACTCATTGTTTAACACTAAAGCTAGACTTCCCTGCACGACTTATCTTAGTGAGGGAAGGGCTCTGTTAGAAAAACATAACTCATTGTTTTGGTGCTTGCCGGTAAATGTTGACTGATGTGTTTTCAGTTATAATCTACTACGATCTCTTTAGTCACTTCTTCTGTTAAATGACAAAAACCAAAAATGTAAGTAATGCATGTTTGTACTCCTTGTCTTTGATGCTACACACACAATATGAGCTGCGGTCCATGTGCAGCCATGTCAGTGTCGATAGAACCAGCTGTCCTGGGTGGTTTTCATTCTACACTTTGTCATAATTCTAATAATACTTTTGCATCCGTTAATGTAAGACAACACATAACGTCGTGTTTAGATCCATGACGTAATCAAAGTGTTTAAGAGCCTTTTCAAACCCTGTTGTGTTTTACTGTGACGCCACTAGAGGGCAGTATTAGCATTGAAGAGTGCAACTGCTTCCACAACAATGCCTTTTTGCTTCACGTGTTGTTTAGAACTTTAAGACCAGCGCTCTTACCAAAAAGAGAGTTTTATAAAGTTTGAAGAAAAAAATAAAATGGTACAAACAGAACCAATAAACATCTGCAAAGGTGACACCAACACAGAATGTCTGGAGAGTTTCATGTCTCAAAGCTCCCGATTGTGCGCATGTCCACTGTCGTTTTGTCTTCAGAGCGCGGCGAGGCTCTTCAGCCTGCGCTCGCTGAAGAAGCGGTGCGTCTGCTGGGCCGGTTTTCGCTCGTTACCTCCAGCACTGAAGTAAGCCAACATGGACTTGTTGTTCTGTCGCTGGGCCGACTTCTCCCCGTCCTCGTCATCGTCCTCCCTGAGGACACATTGGATAAAACAAAAACGATTTTTACACTGCGGTTAGCTCTTGCTTAATGTGTGTCAAAAGGATTTGCACACACATTAAGCATGACCAGGACATCTAACGGGATGTGGTTTTCTCATTCATATACAAAAGCAATTTTCAAAAGAAATCATCAAGTTGATTTTGGCTTCTATGGACTTGGTTAAAAGCTGGAAACAATTTTTATGCTTTATGAACATGATTTTTATCCACCAAATTCTTGGTCTGAATGACAGAGACAGTTATTTTCTCAGCTGAGAGTCACAGATAACAAATACGTCTTAATGGGGAGTTTCAATGTTCTTTAATAAAACTAGGGACGCTGGTCAAAATCAAGTTACCAGTGGACTGTCACCCCCTTGCTGTCCATCAGGGTTCGGGCAGTGCTCCAGCTAAAACGAACAAACTGAGGGTAACCGAACACTGGGTCCAGGTACTTCAGTAACCACGCTTTAGTCTTGGGATCTGAAAACACAAATAGAGGGGGAGGATTTGTTCATCTACAGGCATCGATAATCTCCTTTAGGTTACTCAGTGAAATAAAGAAAGAATAAATCTGTTGAATTCATCCAAAATTCAGATTTTAGCCAGTGTTTTTGTTACCATTAGGGTATCCGGAGCCGTAGTCTGTGTCCACCTCTCCCAGGTCCTCAGTGAAGGCCCAGCCCTTGACAATGCGATCCCTGGCCACCTGAAAACAGAAAGCTATTGAATGATTCTGAGCAAAGCCATTTGCTAAAGACTTGTAAACAAAGACTTCTGAGCTGAGAAGGAGAAGAAGTGAGACACAGATGGCGGTTGGTCACCAACCTTTGCACATATACTGGCGGCACTGACGACGGGAAAGAGGGAGTCGGCCTTTGGCCTCACGGTCACATCAATACCTGGGAAGAGCTTTGAGAGCTTCTCCTCGTACTTCTCCGCTGGGCCGACTGTGTCCACAAATACCTGCAGAAAAACACGGAGGTGATCGAGGACAGGCGAGTACGACGGGAGACGAATGAATGGAAATAAAAACATGTTGCGCGGTCAAATGTACACTTAAGAGCACAGTTTCCTGGGTCAGCACAACAAACGGCTTCACCGTGTCCACCTTTGTATTCAAAAACATTTCCATACCTCTTTGAGCTGTACTCCACTGTCCAAGGCATACTGGACCAGACCAATAGCCGTGTCATGTGAAAGGGCGTTCAGGTTGTATTTTGTCCTAACACAAGCAGACGTGTCTCGTCAGGGCGTTAAACTCAGCTCATGAAATTGTACAGTATTGCACTGCATGTGTCACACACCTCTGCAACATGCTGGTGGAGATGGTGTTTGGTGAGAGAATCTGAAGAGCCCAGCCGACATAACTTCTGGCTTCATCCAGTTTTTGGAAGAGATTCTCTCTTTCTGCCTCTGTTAGAGTCTTTGAATCTGAGTGTCAAAAGGCTCATTTATTACAGCAGTGAGGTTCTAAAGCGCGACGCAAAGGACAACCGAGTCCTTTCCATTCGTAGAGATAGATTACCTGCCACTTTCGATTCTTTCAGCTCCTGCTTTTTGGACACCGGACAGAAACATATTCCATACACCATGGGGCCTGCATTGCAAAACATGAACACACTGTTAAGCGTGGAATCCCACGTTGCACAATGCAGGGAAGGCTTAACAAATGAGCAATGCATTCAACCCGGGGCAGACAGAATGCCAAATCACTAATCATAGCCACGGTGACTGTGACAAAGGGTGTTAGGGATGCGCTCTTAGTGAAACAATGGAGGGACAGAGGAGTTGGACTAGCATACCCAGCACGGGCCCCCTTCCTGCCTCGTCAATGCCCAGACAGCAGTCCTCAGTCCGGCACACATCCGGGATCTCGGAGGTCAGTCTGCAGCTGAGCGAGTTGTCCGTCTCAAAGGGGCTGAGGTCCATACCAGCAGGCTGAGGGAGAGACGTGCACACATGTCACGACGGGCCACGTTACACGAATAAGTGAGCGCACATTAGCTAAAGTGTCAGCTAACGTTAGCAGCGGTACGGTGTTAATTAACTTCACGTCATGTTGCAAACTCAAAAGTTAGCTGACTGCTAACTGACTTTACTGGAACTGACCTTAATTACCAGAATACGCAAGTGCTTTCTGTCTAAACTAATAGTTGACGCTATCGCAAGAAACTCTTAATGTGGCACAAAAACCCCACAGCTGTGCACAAAGCGAATTCATACATAGACGGTGACAAAACTCTCTGTCGTGTTGTGTTTTGTCTCTCGCGGATTTGGCGCCTCTGGAATGACGTCACGGGCTTCTTCTTCTTCTGCTCCTATTTTTCTGTCTTCATCTTCTTCTTCTTCTTCTCCTTCTCTTTGTCTTCTTTCTTTGCGTTTGCGAGGTATTGGTGTTTCCCCTTTCACAAGTATGTCGTTAAAAAGATATATATATATATATTGTATACACATGTTCTGCCAAAGTTAAGATGTTTTCTTTTTAACTTGTTCTTTCCTCTGTACTAAAGCGCGGCTCAGATGTGGTCTTTACCGCCACCAGCTGGTACGTGTAATCAGTACAATATACTGAACGTCAAACTATTAATAAAAGGGAATTGCCCGTTTCCTTTACACAATTGATTAGATTGCATTTAATAATAATGAATAAGAAGCATGCTGATGTTCCAGCTCCTTCCAGCAAGCTTATTTTAACAGTCGGTTAGATAATGAAATCTTAATCTAGCAAGTAACCAGCATCTACAGCTGTGGTGAAAAGTGAAAAGTTCTTATTAAAAAGACCGCCATTACTATTTTACCTATTATAGATTACACAGGTTTACCCCTTATAATTGATATATATATATATATATATATATATATATATATATATATATATATATATATATATATATATTTTGCTATAGTGAAATTTGTTTAGAAAACTTCCACTGATGCACTCCACCCAGATTTAAAACCTTTAAATGTGTAAACAGAACAAACCGCCTCGCCGTCCGCCATCATCTTTGTTTTACATCTTCCTCGCCCACGATCCCGCCCACTACAGTGACGCTAACATTCATGTTTTTGGATGCCTGCTGAATGGGGTCGAACAGTAGCGGAGTGTGGAGGCAGGAAGGCAGCCTCAGGTGGAGAGGAGAGGGCCCAGTGAAAGGGAAGCCATGTACAAAAGTCCAAGTGTGCGCTGGTTTTCTGAGCTGAAGTTGGCCTTGCCTCTGGCTCTTTACACCCACCCCTTCTCTCTCGCTCTCTCCTGCTGTCCCTCTCCCTGGGTGAATGGCTCTCTTTGTGTTTCTCAGTAACACGCAGTCCCCAGCCGATTAAATGTGGGGAATTAGTAGTCAATTTTAGCCTCCCGCACACACAAACACACTTTGGTAGGGTTGTGATTGCGTTGTTATTACAGTTCACACGTCAGCTGTGTGCTGTTAATTATTTTTTCTTTTCCCCGCTTGCTCACTGCTCCATGTGTTACCTCCAAACCACTGAAATAACACGCTTACACGGGATTATTTTTTTTATAAATAAATTGATTTAATAGATGACAGCAATAAAATCTCGACATTGCTTTTCTCGTATGGAAGCAAAAATACTCACGTGAATGTATAGCAAACACTTTACAAAACTACCCAGAATTATAGAAAATGGAAGAAGCAAAGGGGTGAAACACAACACATTATTACTGACATGAAAAAGAATGACTACATGGTGAGACAGTCAGTATAGTGATGAAAACCATGCGTCACGTACAGAGGGGAAGCCTGTGGTAATGACCAGTGTTCACATTGCTGAAGAGGAACAAGGCTGTTTGGGCTCAAAATGGGGAAAAGAAAAAAAGTGTCAAGACGAAAACATGCTTTTGGCCTACATGCAGTGCAGAGCGCTCGTACATGTGATTCTAATCCTTAAGTAGGACCCAAAGCCGCCCAATTATCTGAAAAGATTTGGTCGAGACTTTGCACTTATAGATTTGAACTCAATTATTGGACAAATCTGATGTAAATCAGCAAAAATGTTGCACTTGAAAAGCAAAAAGAAGCACTGCTCTGAGACCTTGAGCACCCTCAGCATTATTAGCACAGGTATCCAGTGTCGCAGATCTCCTTTGCTATTGGCACAAAATAAACAGAGTTGAGGTAAGTGTCCAAGACTGAGCGTTAAGCAGAAACACATCTCTTTCCCTCTCTTTTTCCTATTTCCCCTTTAATGCTTAATTGTTCAGTTCAGTGAAGTCAATGCAATAAAAAGGATAGAAACACAGAGTGTGCTATGTACATAGAAAAAGGTTGCATCTATCCTTTTCTGGCCACAAGAAGAAAACAAAACTCCAGGGAAACTTGTTGAAAACAAAAACATGCTTTTCCCAAAGCAGTGGTGAAGATGTATTAGTGTAATTATCAAATCAGTCACAATAACGTTACACCCTAAAATATCAACAACGACAATAAACTTACTACTCATATAAAATAACACAAAAACATCAACATAGAAAAAAACATCTGCTTTAGTTTGGTTAATAAATTCTGATTATGTCCATCTAAACCCGTCGTTTCTGGGTCAAATCAGAGTCACTCATCAATGCAACATCCGCCCAGTGTCGCACTCGTCTTGTATACAAAATGACTGTACATTCCAACTTATAAAATTTACGTTGGCACACGTTTGTTATGGCCTATTTTCATTTGTGATTGGCAGTCGACCCATGACTCACACTTTATATCGTATGAGTCGGTGGCTCTTTATTTTCTTCTTTGAAAATTCTAATTGGCCCCGTGGATGCTTCTTGCATTATATTAGCGGAGGGGGGGGGGGGGGGGGGGAGACAGAAAGTAAAAACCTCTAATGTAACATCAATATGGCACGGGCGCGCACACACGATCACACGCTCACATATTTGCACACAGACGCACGGATCCACTCGCACACTTCCCATATTTCCCTCTGCTCGGCCGGTCTCCCTCAAGGTCTCGTGAGGGTGGTGTAAACAGGCTGCTCCCAGTGCGTGGGGCTATGAGAGGGGGCCACGCTGGAGGGGTCTCCTATGGTAGTGTACAGAGGCCTCTGTGTAGGGCCCATGTAGGAGAAGGCTGAGTACAGCCCCGGGGCCTGGCCGGAGTGGGTGTAGTACGCCCCGGGGGCCTGGTGCTCTCCGTACTCAAACTGAGCCCTGGAGGCCAGCGAGGGGAATGCGGAGCCGTAGTGAGGGAGGCTGAGCGGGGTGTAGGTGACGTGGGCGCCTGAGGAGGGCGAGGACGAGGCCTCGGCGTAGTGGCCCCCGGCAGCAGACTCGCTCTTGATCTGCGCCTTGGAGGGGTCGGAGGAAGCCGGGGAGGCCTGAGGCGGCTGCTGCTTGGAGAGCCATGCCGAGTGGCCACTAGCGGCGGCTAGGGCGTAGGCGTAGGAGGAGGCCGAGGAGCCGGCCGTGGGGCCCCCGCCTAGGCTCTGCGGGTGGCCGTTCGGAGGAAGGTACTGGTCGAACTCGTTCACGTCGAACGGCTCGATGTTGGACATCACCTCGTGGCTGATCTCGCCGATGTCCATTGTGCCGAAGTCGATGTGGGGTTTGGCGCCCGACGAGGACGGGCCACCAGAGGCCCCCTCAACTCCCACCCCGAGGCCTCCCCTGGGCCCAGCTGACCCTCCGACTGCTCCTGCTGCCCCCTCCCTCTTTGCATCTGACAGCTTCCCAGACTGGAGTTCTGTCTTTGGGGTGGTGGGGGGCGTGGGTGGGCTGTGACCCTGACCTATGGAGAGGAGAGGAGAAGGGACCCACTTGGTCAGGTACAACAAAGATTTGTCTCCTTGATTTACTTACTCATTTTGATCAACATCTTTTTCAATTTTCCAAATTTGCGCATGCAAATGAGGATGATTGTGTCTCCGTACCTGCAGGATGGTGGTGGTGATGGTGGTGGTGGTGCAGGTCTCCCAGGGGAGACCCAGCCCCGCCATTGTGCTCCAGGTGTAGGGTCTTGTAGTGGGACTGGGAGTGGCTGGCCTCCCCTTCCCCCTGGCTGTCGGACTCACTAGCAGTCGCCAGTTTGCCGTTTTTACGTCTCCGGGGCTGGTACTTGTACTCCGGGTAGTCCTTCTTGTGCTGCTTCCTCAGCCTCTCCGCCTCCTCGATGAATGGTCTCTTGTCACCCTCGTTCAGCAGCCTGGGGGGAGGAAGAGAGAGGGGGGGGGGGGGGGGGGGGGGATTTTTACAAACAGCAATTTTAGTCTCACAGGCCAATCTGAATTAATAGGAGAGCGTGCACAGAAATGACGGTAGTAGTGTCGCCCTCACGTGCACAGGATAATGTGGGTACAACTCCCCATCTGGCTACATTAAATTCATTATATCAAGGGCACACAACAACAACAACAAAAATACCTATTTCTGTGTCTATGTCTCCTTTGTTTACAACCACCAGCTGGAGTTCAGAATTTGACTCCAGCATCTATTCCCCCACTCATCCTCGACCCTGTCCCCCTGCGGCGCAACCAGCCGCTCACACGCACCTCCACAGTTTGCCCAGGGTCTTGCTGAGCTCCGCGTTGTGCAGGTGGGGGTACTGGTCGGCCAGTTTCCTCCTCGCCGCCTGCGCCCACACCATGAAGGCGTTCATGGGCCTCTTGACGTGGGGCTTGGCTTTGTTTCCGTTGTTGACGCGCACCGGCATCGGCACGAGTGTCCAGTCGTATCCGTCCAGCACCTGGCTGACCGCCTCCCGGATGCCGATCGGGAAGCGGTCGTCTTCCATCTCCGACTTGACCGCGTCGCCTGCGTCCTCCTCGCCGCCGTCCGCGACGCAGAGCGAGGTCAGCTGCTGCGGCGGCCCGCTGAGAGGTGAGCCCTGGCGGGTCGGCGCTCCCGGGCGAGTCGGTGACAGGGAGTGACCGTCGTCCGACCCCCCGGGGCTCAGTTCCGCCTCGGACAGGCTGTGCTCCTCGCCGGACATTTTTTATTGATTTATTTATTAATATTAATATTAAACGTTATGTAAAACGACGTTCCAAACTATTCTGCGCGGTTGATTCGTCTTAATTGTAGAGGATGTTCTGGGGTCTTGGACAGGGCCACTTATTGCTGACTCTTCTCGGGTAAAGCCATTCTGCTGCGTGAAAGTGTCCGATTCTTCCGTCCGGGCAAAAGCGGTCACACCTAACAAACAAACAAACACGTCAAGTATAACAGAAACAAATCAGTTGTAAGGAAGTCGACAAATGGGGAAAAATATAATAATACAGGTCACAAATCAATCAAGCGCCGGTTGAGCTCACTTTAGCGAAACAGGTTATATAGCAAACATCTAGTGAATATTAGTAGCCGGATAATAATAATAATGTCATTTTGACGAACCGCATCCAGAAAAATGTATTTTTTACGAAGTCTAATTAACGTCACACCTCCTCCAAAAAGAAATAATACAACTGGCACGCAGCCTATACTGATATAAAATATCCTCTATATCATATAAATATAATGTTTTTAAAAAAAATTACATAACTTACCAATTTAGATGTCCAGTGGTTCGACATAGGAGTGTGTGTGGCTGACTGTAGAGCCGATGAATGGCTGCTCTGTGTGGCAACACCGGGGCTTAAAGAGCGCCTTGTGAGGAGGACTGGGAGAGAAAAAAAAAAGTGATTGAAAGTGGAAAACATTCCCAAAGAGGCAGCATTCCAGGACACAGGCGGCCCCGCCCCCTCCGGGCCGCCGCGCCGCGCTCCGATTGGCCCTTTAATTAACCCGCCGCTCTCCGATTGGCCGGGAGGAAAGCCCCGTTAATGCCCTTCTGTCCGTCATTGCCGCATTTCCAACAGGGAAGAGGTGAGATTTTTACATCGGAGTGGTTTAAATGGCTCCACAGTGCGCCCATTTAGACGCAGGAGAAGGCCAGCTTTGTTGGACGTGTTGACACGTCGTATCAAACAAGTAAACAATCATGAGTAGAGTTATTGCCTCCTGTGGTCACGTTCCTCAAAAAAGAAGGGAAAAAAAAACTTTAAACTTCAATTCAGCTCTGAGTTTACCCATTTTAGTTTTCGATCTTCATAAAACTAAATAAATAATGAAGAGCCAATCAGCTAAGCATAAATGTATGGATGTAGTAAATACATTGTTAGATATTTAGGAATGGTCTTTGGGGGGTTAGTTTTCAATGGTCTCATAAAAGAGTACTAATAATTATTACAGCATCAATATTCTTTATCCGCTAAAGTGATATGAAATATTCTATTATAAATATTAGAATCTTACAGTAAAGTAGTAACCAAACGTGTACACGTCTGGCATGCAAACAAGATTAATTAGCATGAGGATTAGCGTGAATTAATGTCATTACATACGTATTATTGTTACAATCAATATGATTGGGACATTAAGTTACTTCCTGGCAAAACAAAACAAAACTCACAAACATGTGAAATGTTTCAATAATGTTTTTGAAAATAAATGGAGATCTTCTACATCCTCGGATAAATGTGAACTACCAATCTTTACTGTAAAATATCATCGAACATGTATAAATGATAAAGTTCTGTTAAACTTTGCATCGCTTTTCCTGATTACGTCCAAATCAGTCATCCAAACTAAAGAGGACGACGCCAACATGTTAACAAGGAACCAGTGACAAACTGGCTTTCTTAAAATAGTGTTTTTAATAGTTAGATCTTTACTAAAAATCGAACACACGGCAAACAAAATCTCTATTTGACGTCCAATCACGCCCACTGGGATGATGTCACACACATAAAAATAAGAGTGGCACGTGTCGGGACCGATTTTAGGTGAGAAGGAAATGGTGTGATGGTTCCAATAAGTCAAATGGCAAAACAATGGCATGCTTAAACATGCCACTTTTTGTTTGTCCTCAGTGTAAATCACCAGTTTAACGTTTAAAGATAATTAATTAATTAATATAAATAAATAAAGTGTAATTAAGCTGAAACGCGTGTATACAAAATTTCTAAAAATAAAAATAACTAAGATCCATATTTTTTCAACAGAAATGAAATGACGTCATTGTCTTCCTGTTTTCGTACGTAAACCAGGACGGTGGTGGAGAAAAACGTTGTTTGCATGCGGGCCATGATTTGCACCGTTAAATCGTGGCCTGATGGGAAGGAGAGGAATCGACTTAAGCAACATCTGATGCGCACCCGGACGCGCACGCACACGCACACGCACGGGCACGCTCACACCAAATGAATGCAACAATAACCCCCAGTGTGTCCGTTGCCTCTCATATAGAGCTTGACCTCTCGGTTTTCTCTCTCTCTCTCTCTCCGCGCTCTCTTTGCTCCCTTTGTCTGCATCTCAGGTGAATAGCAGCCATGTGATCAAACGCCCAAGCCTCTATCCATTACCCCTCGTAAATGCAGAAGAAGAAAAAATGGGGGGAACAAAAAGCAGTGTTGTGCTGCGAAACATGGAAAAAATTGATAACAGAGAGCGATGTGTGCGTCTTTCTCCCCTTATGTCCGAGCATAGACACCAGTCGCGCACACAGAAAAAGCAGACGGGCCGCGCGGATCTCCCTGCCGCTTTTTGCTTTGTTTGCGCCTCTCGTTGCGCGTTTGCTGCACCTGGATCTCCGCCTCGGAGGTTGCTGATGGTAGGGGGCTTGTGCTTTTGGGATGATGGTGGTGTTGGTGGTGGAGGAGGAGGAGGGAAGTGGCGGGGTGCGATGGTGGAGGGATAGGGGAAAATGGGGGTGGGGTGGGTGGGGTGTGGGGAGGGAGGGGGGGTGCTTGTTTGGGGGGGACACCTCCGTGGTTGCACCCCGCCGGCCCGACCGGCACCACTGGGATCCTGCACATGAGGCCTTCCGAGGCTCGTGAAGAGTGTCCGTACTGGTCCATAGGAGGAGGCTTTCCTTGTTTGGGGGGGGGGGGGGTGTTGTGTGTGTTTTTTAATTGCAGAGAAGTGTTTAAGAGCGTGCGTATCGATCTGCGGCCCCTTCGCTGCTCCGACGCATCGGAGGGCCGAAGGAAGCTGCGGTTTAACGGAGTGTTTAGTTAGTGCAGCGCCCCCCCCCCCCCAGACCCTCCGGGGAGTCTTTACTGAAAAAACTAATTCTGAAACATAGATGGAGTTAAAGAGAAATGTTCCTTGTAACATTCTCACGTGTAAAAGAGCATTTTCGTCAACTTTTTCATAACTTCTATCATCGGGCGATGTTTGTTTAGTGACCTTCCACTGACTTTATTATTATTTTATCATTTGCTGTAAACTAAATTTGCCTTTATTCCTCTCGCGGATTATTGCATTGTAGCTGTAAAACCCCTAATGTTTTACTACTTAATTATTACAGGGTTCTACATGGCCTGGCTTTGTAATGTCGGAAATTAAAGAACGCTTTTGTGATAAAACGTGATTAAAAAGTTAGAATCCAGAACATTTTTTCTCGATACATTAAATGTTGTAATGTTTGATTCTAAGTCGAAATACTCAACAAACCTCCTAAAATCTTTATTTTTGATTAAATTCACAGCAATGCCGTAAATGACTTAAAAATAGGACCATAGAATATTTGTTTTACGTTATGTATGGGTGTTATTAATGATGTTATTAATGATGTTATTAATGATGTTATTAATGATGTTATTAATGATGTTATTAATGATGTTATTAATGATGACAATCATTTCGCTGACACCTACTAAATCGATTTTAATTGAACAAACAGAAAAAAACAGCGCCGCCTAAATAGTGTCTAACTGAGATGACCGTCGTTTGATAAAATTCAATCCATTACAATTTAAATGAAATGTTATTTTTTGCGGTAACATTTATTATTTTCTCTCTAACGAATGAAACAAGAGGCAAGAGACTTTTGATTTGCATTTCTAATGTATCGTGGTTGATTCTCACCATCGCGTCTTATTTTTCTCGTCCCGACGGGACGACGGGTAAAGACGAACCGTGACTCATTTCTGAAGATGCTCATTTTGATAAATAAGTTCTGTGGTCTTGTAATTATTTTTGGCATTTCATTAGCCTGCAGGCCTTTTTGTTGAGCCATTAAAACATCGGGCCATAACTCAGCTGAGCTCTGTTTCTAATTCTCACATGCTCTGGAATATTTTGTTTTCTCTTTTTAACAAATAACCCGTTCTAATTTTTCATTGGAATTGGACATTTCAAATAAAATAAATTGAGTTTTTGATGGAAAAATATAAATTTGAATTAAAATGAAATGAGTAAAACGAATTTCAGTCCAACCCGCTGTGCCTGTTGACATGATGTCAGCAGTGATTGAATATAGAGGCATAATTATCTATTGTATTTGTGTGATCACGTCAATAACCTCCACATTCCAAGTTGAAAACCATAGGCTTGCGTGAGACATCTTGACATTCAGACAGGTGTTTGAGCTTTGAACAAGATCTTGTACCTTCGCTGTCATTGAAGACAAAACCAATACTATTAATAGAAATGAAACAACTATCCCAAAAAGTAACTCTCCCCTTGTTTGTGTCTTGAAGCTGATTCACTTCCGATGTTTTGCTTGCTTAGGACGCAGGCTGCTGGTACGTCCTGTGTGAGAATATTCTGGGCCCTCGAGGGCAGCTGTAACTTGTTAGAAAATAGAGCTCACATGGTCGCATGAGTCTCCGCGCTAACCTGCCATGTGACTGCTGTAATGGGCCTCGCCATGGCTGAGTCAACCACTGGGTCACAAGAAGCCCGTTTCCTGCGGCTGCGTGGGGGAGAGGATGGGAGGAGGTCTCATGATCAGCCGAGGGGGGGTCAAAGAGTCAGCCTTTCAGGTGCACCTTAGTCACGGCTGTTTGTTTTTTTTCCTCTTTTCACGTGTGATCCGTTTGGGAGGGTTGAGTTCAAGGCCGAATGTTTTTAATATCGTTTCAGATGGAAAGAATGAAGCGGTCAGGTTGGATGGAAGGACAAAGGGAGTGGAGGCGGAAGGGAAACGCCCTTTTCTTCTTTTTTTTTTTGCTGTGGCCTTAATACTTGAACATCCCCCAGGGGAAATTCCTGAAATCTGACGATGGATGGAGAAAAAAAAAGGCGAGACACAGATAGTGAGTGTGTGTGAGTGTGTGTGTGTTTCTGTGTGTGCGTGCATGTGTGTGTGCGCGCGTGTGTGTGTGTGAGAGGGCGTCAGATAAGACAAGCGTGCACAGCGGTCAAATATTCACATGCTGGGTCACATTCTGCATTAAACTGATGTATAATTGGTGGAAAGCATTCATTCCATGTCAATAGGCACATTTTTGGCCTGAAATGAATGCCATCAGTTGTTCCCAATGACGGGTCTGAAATCGCAAGTCAGAAATGGCGAGGATTGGAGCTGGACCATGTTCCCTTCCTTCTCTCCGGGGCTCCCAGTTTTCATCACAAAATGTCCCCGTCATTCCCGAGGTGTGAAGTATGTCGGTCGACGAAGCGCTTTTATGATACTTTGATAAATGCAGTACTTCGACACTGCACTCTACGAAGGCCCTTTCCTCTCAGGAGTTTTTTGAAATACAAAAAAAACAAAAACGGTTAATGTTAGTGTTGTGTTTTTCCCAGGGGGAATTCCGGCTTTGCAATGAGACTATCAATAATACCGAACCTCATGTGGCTGAAATATTTAGACTTTCACATCGTCCGGTGCATGTGATGAAGAGAAGCTCTCCTCCAGCTGATGACCGAGACCTGTGCTGTGATTTCACGAGATTTCCTCGGTACGGGAGACGACATCGCTGTGGCCGCCTGAGAGGACTTGTGTGTCCGGAGCCGTCGGGGATGGCCGCGTGTCATCCTGGGTCTTCAGAAGGAACAGTGAAGGAACGTTGTGTTGGGGACTTGGGGATGAGAGGTTTGGGGACCCGTTGAGTGGCTCAGAATCATGCTTTTATTATTGTATCATGCTCGGAGGAGATTCTGGCAAATGTGCATCACACTGAGGGCTGCAGGTGTTTTCAAGCCGAGCGATGATGATGCTGCGACACGCATCCATGGCGATGAATAAAAAATGATTCTGCTATCTGACCCCTGTCACTCCTTTTCTTTTTTCTTCCCATTTTCACCCACTAAATTAGTGCAGCTGCACCACACTTAAATGGGTGCCCCTCTTTTTTCTTCTTCCTCTGGGAGTGTATGTGACCGACCATGAATCCTCTCTTTGTGCTGCGTCTGCAGAGCCCCCCCCCCCCTACCACCACCACCACCACCCACCCCCCCACTATAGTTTCTTGCCGTCTCTGGCTTTTTTTATTTGGGAGAAGAGGGGCTTCGGTTGCAACGGCGGCAGCACTGGTGAGGTGGTGGTGGTGGCGACGGAGCGGGTAACTTGTTGGACCACATTCCTGTGCAGCTGTGGAGGCTGGTGCAGGGTGGGGGTTGGGGGGTGGGGGGGGTGGAGGGCAGAGCAGGATCATCATTGCATCGCGGGGCATCATGAATGGCCTATTGTTCATCAGCTCGCTGTGTCCGCATCTCTTTGCCTCGACTGCGAGAAGGAGGGAGAGACTGAGCAAAACAAAACATGGAACCGAGAGAGACGAGGGAGCGATTTGTGGTGCTGATGAAGGAGAGAGAGATGAAGGAACCAAAAAAATAGCATAAAAATCAGTAATAGACATGCGGGTCTCTAACGCGCTCCCTGCATGGAGGATGTCGAGACTCAGGGTGTGATGGCGATGATGAAGACGGCGATGATGGCGAAGTGCACAATGGCGGCTTTCACATCTAGATTCTATGACGGTTTTGCCCCTCAGTCATACGTGCCAGCACGCCGTTTAGTCATGCATATATTCCGGCTGTTAGTCACACATAGAATTCCTCCAACGTAGGAAATGTCCTTTGTCTTGATTGCAAGAACGTTGCATTTCCGTCTAATTCACATAACAAATGTGTCACTTTGGACATATGTAGCTTTGTGAAATGAGATTGTGTTGTTTAACAC
Source organism: Gasterosteus aculeatus (assembly GCF_964276395.1). NCBI lineage: Eukaryota > Metazoa > Chordata > Actinopteri > Perciformes > Gasterosteidae > Gasterosteus > Gasterosteus aculeatus. The sequence continues at coordinate 1,101,190 of NC_135696.1, read as the reverse complement.
GTTGTAACCTGATTATTGTACATTTCCTAATAACTCTTCGTCTCGATTGCGAGAGTCTTTGTGTGACTTTTTCTCTTTGAAATCTTAGAATGAAGTGAAGTAAACAGTAGTCAAGTAACCAGCTGGACCTAATGAACCCGGGTGAACTCCTGGCTCTTAGATCAGTCCAACTCATGAGAAACTGCAGACAGCTTCATCTATGAATTATGTGGCATCGCACTGCGGGCTGCAACTAACCGCTGATCCATCGATCTGCTGAAACTATTCTTGATTCGGATGGTGATACCGATGCCCATCAACACCTCACAAGTCCAAGATGACATCTTCAACTGGGTTTTATTTGAGCAATAGTCCAAAACCCAAATAGATTTAGTCTACAATAATATAAGACAAAGAAAGCAGAGCCTCTCTTTGGACTAACTGTTACCGGAGAGGATTTTACACTGAAAAAATGGCTCAAGCGCACGATGATTATCAAAAGAGTCGATTGATTAAATGATCAATGAGAAGTCTGAGGAGCTGCATCGCCAACCATGCCTGTTTATTTTAGTGCACATGGTGAAGTTTTGGTGTAAAAGCTGTATAGACCTATTATCACTGCCAACGCTGACGCCAATGCTCATTTGAGTCTCAAACCGACGCTCTAAACGTTCTTTAAGTCGCAACTAACTCCACATTAAACCCGCCTGCATTTCTACCACATGCTCAGAGCAGCTGGACAGTGAACCGATCGTCCACGGGGCGGCTGGGACGGGGCGGCTGGGACGGGGCGGCTGGGACGGGGCGGCTGTGGTGGTCAAACACAGTACTCGAGCTAAAAGTTGACATGAGTTAGTCATGTGAGTCATTGGTGCCTTTAGTCACGTGAACCACTGGTCACATGAGCTGTTTGTCACTTACTTACTTACTTACTTAGTCAGTTGTCGGTTAGAGCCCCCCCCCCCCCCCCCCCCCTAAGTGAGTGGTGCATAAGCTTAACCTAGTGGAAATGAATGGATGAATGAATGAATGAAACAAGCGTGTATTGAGACGCCGCCGTCCACAACTGAGGCGAGAGGGACGCCTGATTTCAGATTCAATTTTAATTCTAAGATGGTGTTTATATTGTCCCAATCTTGTCAGTGTTAAATCAACACTCAACAAAATGTTAACAATTTAACCCGGAAAAAGTGTAAAAAATAAATCTGCTCAGTGTTAAATACACTGTATGTAGAGTGTAACACTGCTGTACAGTGTCGCAAATGAATCTGATCAGTGTTTGATAAAAAATAAATACACTGTATGTAGAGTTAAAAAGTCCTTGAGGCTGTATAATGACACTTTCGTACAATTGACGCTGTAACAGTTGAATCAACGTTTTGCTGTGTAAAGCGTCACAGTTTAGACGAAGCCGCAACCTTCAACGCATTGAGGTACAAATATACGTTTGAGAGTATTTATTATGCCTCTCAACGTGACGACTGAGCCGCCGGCTCGCTGCTAACAGCGCTAACAGAGCTAACAGAGCTAAATTAGCTAACAGAGCTAACAGCGCTAAATTAGCTAACGGAGCTAACAGAGCTCAATGAGTGCAACCGATGGGAACAGTCTTCCCCTGAGGGGGGAGATGGAGGTTTGGGTGCTACGTTTTTCCAACAATATTTCTGGCTAACTTTGGGGGACTATGGAATCTTTTTCGTTTACTTTGTTGTCTTTCTCTTCATTTCATAACATTGGTATCGTGGGCTGTAACCCCAATCCTCCCAATCCTCCCCAATCCTCCCCAAATGTTACCTTTTCTTTTTTTGTACATCTTTCTAATTTCTTCTCCCTGTAAAGCACTTGGAGACTTCTGGTTTGAAAAGCATTAAGCATCTACCGGAACAAGTGATTTACTGCAACACTGTTAATATTTAACATTTCATTCTCACCTGTGGACTGTTTGCATGGGATTAACTCTGACGCGACATACCTTAAGGCATCGTTTTTGTCTGACTCAACAATCTAAAACCATAAATAAAGGGATGTATTTTATGAACACAAAGCATCTGTTTCTTGATTTTAACATTTTCAATCGAGGGCTATAACTCATGTATGAAGTTTACAAGATGTTTTCTACGTGTGTTACAGACAAAGAGAGAGAGACAAAGACAGAGAGACAGAGAAAGTAGCGCAGCCTTCCCAATAATGAGTTCTTCTTGGAACATTTAATTAGTCTGTGTGAACGAAAGAGAAAGAGGGCGAAGGCCTGAGGGCTCAAGAGGAAAGGATGACCACATGAAAGGCTCTGTTGTTGTCAGCGCCGAGGAACAGAGATAAAAGGCAACAAGACACAAGATGGATGAGATGTAGTGAGTGAGACATATGCTGATCTGTGACCTTACTTAGGTTTTATTTTGTGGAGTGTTTCCTCTGGACATGAATGCATAAGTGTAGCCTAATTTCTCTGTTGTGCGTCAATAATAGATGAGTGTATATTTTACCTGTAGAGGGTGAGACGGGCTGTTCACACAGACAGGTGTTCGGACTCATACGTTGAGGCCGGTGAGCAGACAGACGTATTCACAAGAGGGAAGAGTGCGTTAATCCGACGTACAGAAAACTCCATTTTGTGCAAAACGGAAAAACGGAAATGTTGTGATTAAATGTGAAAGGTTTCAAATGAGGATTATTGCCGCCTTGCATACTGCTATAAAAGGTCTATTGTTGTCTTTGCTGCATCAGCCTGAGACAAAGACGGAAGAAAAAAAAGATCAACGGCAAAGTGGAGAAAGACATTTCTTTCTTGGCAATAAAGGTATATTTTGAGGATAAACTTGACCTTTAATAGCACTTATAAAAAAACAACAACTGCAATTTTAAAATCAATATTGAAAATGTAGCAGTGGATTTTGCCATGTGGCCAAAAATCAGATACTGCGCCACTAGTAAACATGCAACATACAAGACTGAAAATCATAAAAAATGTCAAAAATATATTCCAAAACGGTGTCCCTCTGACACCGGGTCTCCAAATAACAAAGCAGGACTGAATGTGTTTTTAAAAGGTTTAACTTTTTACATTTACTGCTGTTATTATTATGATAAAAGTACTTTATAATAATCAAGTGGTGTACGGATCCAAAGGTTACAGCGCTGAAGCGTTCTGAATGCTCAACACTGAAACACACATTTTTACGCCGCTGTCATTGTTATTTTGAAGTCGCGTTAATGATGTTTGCAACCTGTTTTCCAGGTTGTTTGTGTTTTACTTAGTCAACACACTTATTTCAAACCCAACAATGATGTCTTTTCTGAACCTAGCAAAGTGGTTTTGTTGTGTAGTGTCTTCCTTTAGATGCACAACATTAACCACGGTTTGACTGCGGCAGAAAGGGACACCCGGAAGGAATAGTACAAAAGTATTAATATAGATAAATACCTCAAATTGTCAATTCATTTTGCACAATCCCACACTGCATTACTGATAATATTATGATAATAATCAATGATAAATTAACATATGCATCACTTTAAAGTGGCAGCTAATTGATTTTTTGATTATTTACCTGAATCTGAAATTGAACTAAAGTTATCAAATAATGAGTACAAAGAGGCATTAAATGTAAATACTGAGGTCATGAAGTATATTTTAGTTATTAGAGTAAATGTTCATCACACCATGGAGAAATTGCAGCAAACCAAGACTAGACTCAAGCCAGGAATGTTGTGTTTAATTTGCTATTCTGATTGAATTATTCTGCTGTTGAAATGTGACCGTGCCGACGTCAAAAGACGGACAGGCAGACAGACAAGAGTATCCAGAAGATGTTTTCCCTGTGGTGCTTCCCAGCCCGGGTCTGTTGGGCCTCCTCCGCTGAGCTGAGCAGTGTCGAGCAGCACACAATGCCCCTCTGTGCCCTGCTTCACAGCTCCACAACACACAACAGCTCATTATGGAACCAGAGATCCCCCTCCACGGCTCCACGGCTCCACGGCTCCCGGTGCCTAAATACTGTCCCCTGCCGAGCGCACAACACACACACGGTCACCAGCTCTGGCCGCGCAGCCCCGAGGCCACCGCGGATCTACAGGGTGTCACGCACACGAGAGCCCGCGCACACACTTAACCTACAAGAGGATGAACACACACCACCTTATTAAGAAAGATCCAAGTGGGCCATTAGAAGTCTTAACAGAGGTCGCAGAGGTCGCCCAGCTGCTCTGCCTCACGGACGCTGATGACAGGGGGGGGGGGGGGGGCGGTGCGGTTAATTAACCAGCATCAGAAAACCGCCAGTGAGCGAAGGAGGGGGGTGACAGCAGGGAGATGGGCCGACCGACGGGATGGGATGTGACGGGTCAGAGTGGCCAGGAGACAACATCTGCATTCATCGAGGAAAAGGGAGCATCTCCTCCAACTGTTTAGGGAACGCGCAGAGCCATAAAGTTGTCACCTGGTTCGGTCTTATTAGGGGTTGTAAAGACGCAAGACAGCAAAAGAAAACCACGGGGGGGTGGGGGTTAAAGCGCGACATCGCCCTTATTGTCAGTCGTGTTAATGAGAACACGTTTAGACCGTCACCTCTCAGCAGCACACGGTCCCAAAGACGCCGGCCTCTGGTCTGGATCTCGGCCTCCTTTTGTTCTGTCTGCCTAAATACTGTATTCAAGTTCATCTTTACTTAAGATAACCTATTTTATTCAACCCAATTCAGTAACCCGTTGTGGAAATGATGCTTTTATATTGTCTGGGGTTGGTTTCAAATTTGTATTCCCCTCAAAACAAAGCAGGTCCTTTTGTCGCTGGTTGCACGATACAGTTCACCCTCTGAAGCAGCCGCAACATGATGAACAACTGGAAAATGTTTTCCTTCATCATGAAGAAGGAAACCAAATGTTCTTTTCCCCATTCCAGTCGTAGACAGTATATTTTGGATCCTTTAAGAGGTCTCGACCCGTAGGTTGGGACGCACTGTTCAAAAGTACGAAAAGTGTCCAGAAGAATTGTTTAATTTGAGTGAGTGATATTTTAAACATGCTGACTTTGGTACAGGGTTAAAAAAAAAAAAGCAAAAACAAGAAACGCACAGAGACCAGTGGTCACACGTTGTTACTCTCTGTGTAATCGCTCTCAGACCACACGAGGGAGCTGCTTCTACGGCCAGAACCTCTGTCCTCCGCCTCTTTGCAGCTGGGCGGACTTCAGCGCCTCCTGCTGGTGCTCATATGATGACTGCTTCTCCCTCTTATTCCTCCAAAATAATTGTAGCTTTAATCCCTGTGCGCCCAGTTTATGTGTGTATTGTAAACCGTGGAATGAGTTTTTTGTTTTTCGGGGTAAAAGTTTATCGTTTGGTTCATATTGTATCCGACTTCCCTCCATGTACAAGTGACCGGGCGCTCTGCAATGATCAGCTTGGCTACATTTTATATAATGTGTTGTCAACCCGAGATCGGTGGGTTTCCTTCCCTTAGCAACAACTAGAAGTCGGAAAAAACAATGTGTACCAACTGTACTCATGTTAGGTGTAACCTAGCAACCATCAGTGTCAGTGGCAGTGTGCCTGGGTGTTCAGCTCAGCCTCCGACTCAGACATCCCCAGACAAGAAATAGACACTTACCCATGAACCGCACTGCACATGGCAATAATAAGCAGTTCAGTGGCTCACGCTCCTTAACAAGTAACTAAAAGAGTCTACAGCCATGTGAGGATTTGAGCTAAATGCTAACATCAGCATGCTAACATGCTCACACTGACTGATGCTAAAAAGTATCATCTTAGCTTATGATAATAATTTGCACTAAACTCAATGTATGACTGAGGCTGATTGGCATTAGTCTCACAGATTCCCGGTCAGATAATTCTCATTTTTGGATGTGTTTGGATCCAAAGTCCAGACAAGTAGGTTTTTTGTGATCTTGTCTGTTCAGAAAAAAGGGGGTGACCGGCATTAAGTAGAGACTCCACAGGGACAGTTTGAGCATCAACAAAACAACGTTGTTCACACTGTTGCAAAGTGTCTGTATCTATTGGTCAAAGTAAGAATAAAGTGCTTGTAAAAGTAACAGAACTCAAGCTGGAAAACAGAAGTTCAAAATACCGAAATATTTTATTTTTTACACAGAGAAAATAATTCTGCTGAAGTTTGCATTTGTGTCAGAACCCCTTTAAATTGAATTTTCACATATTATTTATGTATATGATGCATAATCATTTCAAAGTTAAAACAACATCTTATATAATATTTACAAAAAAAAACTTGACTTTACTGCAGATCATACACTGTCAAATGAACTAAAACAAGCAAGAACGTTTTCAAGATACCTCATGATTTGAGAGACATACCCAGTGGCCATTTTCCAAAGAAGATGAGCTATGCGTCCTTTAGATGCTGATGTTACAGGAAGTGGACACTACCTGGAACCAGAGAAAGTCGTGATCGAAAGCAGAGTGGATTTTACGGCAGCTGCAGAAAATGATTTATTTTCAAACTATTTCAATACTTTGGTTGGAAGCACACAGACGAAGAGAGGAAACAAATGTATGGGCAGCCATTACCATCGATCAAACCCCTGACTCTCTGCTGATGTATAAAGGTAAGGTGGGCTGTAGTCTGTCAAGGCTGATCTGATTCTCTGAGTCCAGAACACACAGCATCTCCACCTTCTGCTCCTCCACAAATGTCTCTTTGAATCCCACGTGAATGTCATCCCTTATCTTTACCTCTCGGTCACCTCTTATTTTCAGCCCTGCCTCGTCTTTCACCTCCTCCTCGTCGTCCCCGCAGCACAGGGCCACCTCGTTCTCGTAGCAGAACGCGCTGGGGGAGTGAGGCGCCAGGAGGTGGCGGCCTGCCCTCTGGGCGAATGGCGACGGCGACCGGGAGTAACTCGAGCTGGAGGAGGAGGACTCCCCGCCACGACCCATCATCTGGTTCAGTTCCCTGGCACTACAGTGAGGCGTGGATGGCACTTCGTAGGACTTGTGGAAGCGGGAGTAATCCACCTGGTAGCGGTCACCCTTCTCGAAGACCACGGGCTCAAAGCGGTGACCCCACAGAATCTCCTTGGACAGGTAGGAGCTGCGGGCCTGGGTGGTCATGGCTGTGGCCTCCACCATCCCCTCCAGGATGACCACGATCTCAAAGTCCTCCTTGAGCAGGTCGCTGCGGCTCACGTCATACAGAGGACTGGTCTTGTTGATCTCGTGGACCACCACCAACGGGGACACCAGGAACAGCCGGTCCAGCCCGTCGTCGTAGCCGACATCAATGTCCGTTTGCTCCAAAGGGAGGTACTCGCCCTCCGCCGTCACGTGCGGCTTAATGAGCTGCGCGCGGACGTGCGCTTCGACGATGTGGCTCTTGCGCATGTTTCCCAGGCGCCACATGAGGCACAGCTTGCCATCTCTCAACGCGATGACGGCGTAATGCGAGAAGAGCAAGGTCTGCGCCCGCTTCTTGGGCCGCACCATCTTTGCCATGATGGTGCCGATCATGAAGGAGTCAATAATGCAGCCCACGATGGACTGGACCACCACAGTCACCACGGCGACCGGGCACTCCTCGGTCACACACCGGAAACCGTATCCGATGGTGGTCTGGGTCTCTATGGAGAAGAGGAAGGCGCCAATGAAACCTTGGATGTGGAGAATGCACGGCCGCCATTCGTCCTCTCCGTTGGCTCCAGGATCCCCTTCCTTCGCGGGCACGCGGAGGCTAAAGTCTCCGTGAATGAGCGCCACCCCCCAGAAGACCACGGCAAACAGCAGCCAGGACAGAAGGAAGGTGGTGGTGAAAATAAGCAGCAGATAACGCCAGCGTATGTCCACGCAGGTGGTGAAGATGTCCGCCAGGTAGCGCCGCGGCTTGTCCTCCATGTTGTTGAACACCACGTTGCACTGGCCGTTCTTCTTCACAAAGCGGCTGCGCAGGCGGCCGGTGCCCAGATCCAGGCCCAGGCGGCAGGCAGGTGAAGCGCGGCAGCTGTTGTGGATGATGGGCTCCTTCGTCACCCTCAGAGATAAGGCCCCTCTGGCCTCGTCAACTCCTGGACAATCCCCCACTTCTCCTCCTTCTTCAGTCCGCATGCAGGCCCCCGACAGCGTCTGCTGGGTCAGGGGACTGTGGCCGTTGTGGAGGCCCAAGGTGGAGATCTTCAGGGGATCTTCGTCTGTGGAAACGATGCTGTATCTGGAAGAAGAGAGGGGAGAGCGCTTATCAAGGGGAATTGGCATCGTAGAAAGCTCTAAAAACCTTTCACGTTTAACACAACGAGAGAAAATGCTTGGCTCTTATTCAAACAATACTACACAGTTCATGTGTTACTAGTGAACGGGGAGCAAATACTTTACCCTGGAAACTCTTTAAATATAGAGCATCTCCCCTAGTGCAGCTCAATTGATGCCGCTTCAACATGTGAAAAAATCCAAAGCTTGATGCACGGCCTGGTTATGGTTGCTAAGCTACGGTTTCCAACAGTTAATGGTATTTGTTGCTGCCCTTTGCTTTATAAAGGGTTTACCAATTACAATTAATGTCTTTATATGTTACATACAGTTATAAGTTGTTATCTTGAAAATGATCTGTGTTGCCAGGCTTGAAAAGTGCTCATATTTCATTCATTCAGTCCTAAATAAATCATAAATCCTCATGAGTCTCACACTTTCTAAATAAGCCACCCGGTATGCTGATGTGAATGACATTGAGCAATGAAAACACACTGTAATAAAGAGTTAATCACAGTTACACAAGCTAATAAACTCAAGGAAGGGTGAAGGGCAAAAACAAGTAAGCCGTCTGCATGGAAGTATAAATGTTTATCGATGCTGAGTTTCTGTGATAGTCCTTCAAGTCGGCAGGTATTAGTATTTATAATAGTTCATATATGTGTTGTCCAGGTGCCGCAATGTTAAGTTATTGCTTTGTCCATTTTTCACAGACTGGCAACCCAAACGGTATTCTAAATAATGACTTATATTGGGCTATTGACTAGCAGGTAATAATTAGTTAACGGTTATAAACCATTCCGCTTTTGAAAGCAGTATGTATGTGTAATATGTTCAGAGTTGTGGTGGCAGCAGTAATTTGTGATTACTAAGTGACGTGCAACAAAAAAAAAGCCACAACTTTTTACTTTTCTTCAACACAAGAGCAGCGGCACTGACACCGTTCTATTGGGCGTCCTCTCTTACCTATTGACCCGCACCGCTCCCATGGCACCGGCGAGCATCAGGCTGTGTCTGCGGGGGCAGTAATGTAGGCTGGGGCGGGCAGTTCCAACCATTAAAGTAGTGTTGCTGGACGGGAAGGCAGTGTGAGCTCAGGTGCTTCTTGCATTCGTTGTCAGCGCATCCTTTTCATGATAAATGTTCTGTGAACAAAAGAACATTCGATTGTAATCGATATAGCTAATTCCTGCACACCACTACAAAACCGCCAACACGCTCCAAATGCCATTTTTGGTTAATCTTTGGCTAATTTTTATTTGGCACAGCCTTCTTAGCACGCTAACATGCGTGAATGGACATAACCATGGTAACATCTGGCAAATAGCAGCAGTACAGCTGAGGCTGATGAGATAGTAAGTCATTTAATGTAAGATCATCCAAGAGCTGCTGAAATGACTTCGGTCCGGGCCAAAGGGGGGATCGTTGACCTCCACAGCGCTAAGTCGCAAGCTCGACTAAAAATCCATAATCAAATATCTCTCTGTGCAAATGTCTTCTTTGCCCTAATGCAGGGAGCAGACCAGACAGCTTTTGGTGATGAAAGCATATTGATTAGGTACTTGCTAGTGTTTAGCCTTAGGGACCTTCATGGCCAACCAGTGGTGGAAAACCAGACAGGCAGTGGACGCACAAAGGTCTAACAGAGAGATGAATCAGTGTGAAGCTACTGTTAGCGGAACAATTGATCTGCTGTTTGGCCCGATGACAAGGTCAAAGGGTGATTTCGCTCAGCGTATTATGTCACCAACCTGGAAACAAAGAGAAGCAAAAAGCACTGGCTTGCATAACCAGTAGAAAGCCAATCGCACGCAGCATTAAAGGGCAGCTTTTGTTTATGTTTCATGCTACCTAAATCCCTTCAGCTGACGTCAGGAAAGTAACAGTTGACAATAAAAAGTAGGACTAGATTGTCTTGGGAACATCTCTGACAACTTTTCTTTTAAACGCCTTCTAGCTGTCAAAAACAAGGGCGAGCAAACACACAGACACATGCATATTGTGATGGGCTCTGTTGTCGTGCAATGCAACGCTTGCGTATGTGATGCTTCCACACTCTTTTTCTTGTTACACCGAGGACAGATGTCAGGGACTGGCTGCTGATTAGCTGGATGAACAGGGATCGTTGACTGGATAATCCAGATGATTACGTCAGATTGGTAACCCCCCACAGCTGGAGGAGAGAAGTCCTAACCCTTTCTTACAGAGTCCTTAAAGACGACGGCCAATATGCCAATGTGGTCACGGCGTAAGTGAGGGTCAGTGCCAGCAGCATCAGGACAGGGATGAGGACAGAACCACACGGCTCACATGCCAGTCCGCCTGAGTGAAAGACGTCTTCTGTGCAGTTCATTTTATGATGTTGGTCTTACTGTAATTTATTGGGTTAATTACAAGAAACAGCTCTTTATCAAAAACATGCAACATGCCTTTTTTTAAATAATTTGTTTTTATAAGCACAATTCAGTGTTTATTCCAAAGAAAATTTCAAAATGTTTTACCCGAAACAGTAAACCAAAGGCATCCATGCTCCATGTCCACTAAACAGCTCTGCTTTGCACGACATCTTTGTCATCTCCATGACAACTGAGCACATTCCGTCCAGACACAAAGCTACTGAGTGATCCTCGAGTCAAGACCGTTTCTATCCAAAACGGCCACTACGACGAAAATGATGCCACCTGCTCTCAAGATAATAATGATAAGCTTCACAAATGCGTCACGTGTCGCAGGAGCGACACGCCGCTCCATCGCACTGGAATTTATGTTATGGATTAGAATGTGGGACTAATCAAAGACGAAATCTGTGATCGTCTCGTTCCTCCCCAGTGGAGCTTTGTTTACATGTTAACGCACAACGTTGAACCTGATTGTTTCAAAGTTTGTGGCTGTAAACGCTTTGCGAATGTACAGTACATTAGTAACTGCACCCTGGATGACCAATAAGTACGACCGTTAACTCAAATGGAGCCTGTATTAGCCGTAGGAACAACTCTCTTCTCCCTCTCTGGGGCTGATTTGAAGTGTGTGTGTGTGTGTGTATTTCCGTGTGTGTGTGTGTGTGTTGTGATGTGATGGTTTGTCACGTGAGACAACCTGGCAAGAGGAAAGGAGGTGGTCAACGGACCGAGGAGATGAGGAGTAAATAAGCCAGTCGATTAAGTGGAATTCATTGGTAGAAATGTTATGAAACGCGGGTTTTTCATCAGTGTATCATCACCCAAAACTAATTCTTTTTTGTTGATATAAATTAATCATTGTGTATTTATTAGCTTAGAATGATTTTTTTTATATGCAAGCGGATTTTGACACCTTTATTGGCTCCATGGTGTTTCTGCAGGAAGAAACCAAACACTGGCTTTTGGGGGATTGCCTTCTGCGTTTCTAAATGACAGCTGTCAATCACATCGTAGCCATGGAGCATGCTCTGAAGGGACTGTCATTTACTAAATCATGCTGTATCAAAGAAGACTCAAGAATAGAGGATTGACCCACGCTTACAACGTTAACAAGTAATTGTCTAATTTCTTTTTGCCGTTGAAGGAGTCGTTGCAAGAACGCAGTTTAAGGCACTTCCTCGTCGGACACGGAGGTTACTGCCTGGTCTCTGTTTAGTTGATGTAACGATCGGCAATTTCAGCGTTGGATGCCACCAAATCCTGCGTACCGATCCTTCAAATCAGCCCATACATTCATAAAGAAGCTGAACCTGCACTAGACCACAGCTGTCCACAAATACCCACTATTGATATTATTACGCAGTGTGTGGCAGGCTGTGACGTAGCTCTCATCCAGGTACGTCAGTGGAACTAAACTGACATATATTACAGAATAATCTCGTGCAGAGGAAAAGTATGGAAGGAGCACTTGTCAAATACCGGATTAGTGTGTCCCTTAATCTCCTGATCCAAACAACAATATGAAAGGTGGACGGCAGTTGGTGTGTGACCTGCTTTAAGCCCTTTTGTGTAATCTGAGATCTGAGGATATGAGAAAGAGGAGAGAGGAATGCGGAAAAAAAGGAATAAGGACTGTGAGGTCCTGCAGGTTGGACAGTGTGAGAAAAAAAACAATACAGATTAAGATGACGAGATTATGATGTCAGACATTGTTACTACAACGCGTAATGCCATTTACAGAAAAGTCAAAGCTTTTCATACGAACGCACGCCAGAGTTGTAAATCTTTGACAAAGGAATGTGTGAGAATGTGTGAGAGTGCTGCATTTCATCACGGCCTGTGTTCAGCGCTCGGTCCTTCTCATTTTCTGTATCTTTGTATCTGTGTCATGACTTCAAGATGACATTGATCACTAAGCACAGCAGTCGGTCCTCACAGTGTCCTAGAAAGATGTGGAAATGTGTGCGTAACAGCCGCATACTTATTCTCACAGGTCCTCCCACGCACACCAAGGACACACGCAAACAAACCACTAATAACTCTTAAAAGTAATACGTGAACAATGGAGAGTAGAACATTTGTCTTCTCTACTACAACTAAATACATTAACTCAAGTGTTGTACTTGAACACAGTTTTGAGGTGCTTCTACTGAAGTATTTATGTTTTCTGCTCATTTGTACTTTTATTGCTCTGAATTTCCAAAGCAAATATTAAACATTTGTTTTATTAGCATAGTGTCAGAATAGAATAAAGTCAGAATCACTGTCAGAAGAACCATTTCAAAGATATAATATTACTGTATTAAAACTTTTAAAGTATTACTTGTAATGGATTACATCTATAGTGAAGTTTCCATCCTTGCACATTGTTGAAGGAGGTCAACGGCTCACGCGGCGCCACTAGAAGTTATGACGGGGCGGTTTGCAAACTCAGCAGCAGCTATGACGTGAATCGGTTTCATTGAGGCCACAGGAGCTGTCCAGTGCTGGAAATCAATCCAAAGCCTGCAGGAATAATCGACAGCTGGGAGCAGAGAGGTGGTGGGAGGGAGGCGTAGGGAGAGGAGATGAGTATAACCCTAACCTTGAAAAAGGATTTTGGCCTTTAACATCTTTTCCTCTATCTGTTGATGCTCCCCGAATATTTTACAGCCCACTTACGCAGCCACATGAACGCTTTATCAAAGTAAGCTTGTTTTTTCGGAATAGTTAGAACAAGTTAGGGGGAGACAAACTAACACCGGGCTCACCAAGGTGTTTGAAATGTTTTAGCTGCAGTCAGGAAAGTAAACAACCTAAAATTCTTGATAATTAGAACATTTTAAATAAGCATTTTGGGGTTATACATTTTCTTCAAATCATCCCAGAAGAGCCATCAGGCATTACCAATATGAAAGATACGATTAGGAAGATATCAACTCTTACCCTGGTGTTTCTGTCACTCGTAAATTAACATCAGATTTCATCCTCGAGACGACGGAGTTGTTCCTCCCTTCTCTGTTTCTTCAATAAACAAGCTGTGGTCATAAACGTTCTCCCAAATTTCTGTTGAACAAACTTGAGCACGTCTCCAGTCGGAGCTCCATAGTATCCTGTTGGTTGTTCATCTGCTGCGATCACCGCCAGTGTGCGTGTGTGTTTGTGTGTTTGTGTGTGTGTGGGGGAGAGAGAGGCAGCAAGAGAGAGAGAGAGAGAGAGAGAGAGAGAGAGAGAGAGAGAGAGAGAGAGAGAGAGAGAGAGAGAGAGAGCTGTGATCATGGTCCTCTGTACAGAGAGAGAGAGAGGAATAGATATGCATGGTATAAATGTCTATCAGTCGTATATATATATATATATATATATATATATATATATATATATATATATATATATATATATATATATATATATATATATATGTATGTTATTGTTTTACCAGAGTGTGGCGATGTGGACTGTAAGATTTTGAATTTATCCCACTTTGACTTTGACGCACGTCCATCAAAAACACATGATGGAAGACTTTAGTAAATCCAAAATATTTCTGTATTTAGTGGTTAGAACTCTGCAGTACAAAATGCAGGTTTATTTGGGTCATTTGAGAGATCGTTAGTGTGAATACATTTATTTAGTTCTGAAAATGAGTTTAGGGATTGACTTGTTGGTCTTGACAGGAACCCCCCTCCCTCCCTGCCCTGTTCTCTACATATTTATTATTTCAATTTTCTCAAATACGGTGATTTAGCTTATTTTTTAGTCTCCTCCTGAAGACCAACCCAGAGGCAGAAGAGAGTACTCCCGGTCCGCAGCTTCCTCCTCCTCACCCTCTGTCCTGCATCTCGGCGGCGAGCAGCATCACCCCCCCCCCAAAAAAAGTGATTATTTTAATCTTTTCAACTCATCGCTCATCAGTTTCTTTTACTTGGTACTGCGCAACGACAAGTGAAAACGACAGCGTCCTTGAGTCCCCCTGGTCGCTGTCATCTGTCTCAGAAACATTTGCACGCAGTCGCATGCCAAGACAGGAGATTAAGTAGTTAACGTGTTATGCCTCCCGAAACACAAGTTACATAATGGTGATTTGTGTTTATGTCCTTTCGCAATTACTGGAACCTTAATTTGTACGAATAACGAATTAAAAACATGTGTGGTGGACCTGCAGGTAGCAGAGACTCTGCAGCGACATGATTCATCCATTTTTAGTCTTTAACTTTTAGTCTTTTCTACTTCATTTGTCTATTATTTGCTGTTTCCAGCTCCTCAAATGTGCTGATTTGCTGCTCACAAAAGAAGCAGTTTTTAAAATGTCACTTTACTGTAGACCCCGGCTCTGGGAAATGAGGATTGGCGTTTTGCTAAATATTCTTTATAGATTCAAGCAATTAATGCATAGTATAACAAATCATTAGCTGCACCTACATGTATAGGTTAAAGTGTGACAATATATTCTGGGATGACATGAGGCTGTGTGGAGCCACCAATCTTAATAGCTCTTACAAAAAAAAGAGGGATTTTCTTTTGGCAGACTTGTTGATGTTTGATTTGTTTGTTTGTTTGTGCGTGCGTGCGTGCGTGCGCCAAATAATCTCTCCTGCTTTCCTTACTGATAACTATTCATCCCAGAAATAGAAATAGAAAGAACAGACCAAAATGAAGAATCGGCTTCCGCTGCAGCAAGAACCCTTTTGTAGTGTACAGATGAAACGCTCAGTCTCTGAAAATATATTTAAAAAAAACATTAATAAAGTAAAAAACAAATGTTGATCGCCCATTGCAGTGCCAGCGAGGCCGACTATGCTTTCTCATCTCAGACCTCTTTGAGGTGTTATTGCCAATCAGACGCATTTCTTTAGTTTCCATGGAAACAACATTTTCTCTTCTTTTGCTAGCCTATAAATACTGTCCCTCTCCACGTGGTTTATTTATAAACCTACCTTCTTTTTAGCTCCATGAGACAACAGGTGGGTCTCGCGCTACGTAGGAGAGGAGTGTGGGCACCGGTCAGGGGTCATAAGGGATCCAATGAGAGGAAGGAACACAATGTCCTCCGTGTAACCAATCTGGAGGAAAGTTGTTACTGTTGCGCTAATGAAGGAGGCAGGTCGACGAGTCCAGCAGACAGAAAGTTTTCCAATCGAACACAAAGTGCAACTTACCCTTGAGAAACGAAGGTGCGACGCACACGTTAGAATGCGATAAACAGCGATGCGTCAGCAGGTTGCTCTCAAAAAAACTCTCAAATGAGAACGTTTTAAGTTGTTAAGTCGGGACTGAGGGGAGGGAAAGACCATCCGTGTGTAGAAAGAGCACACAGGACCAAATCTCATTGCAGCCCTATTTAATGACTCCCCCTTCAAATGCCACAAGAACCAGGAAACCTCATTTCTTTAAAAAAGCAGGCCGAGGAGGAGGAGGGGGGGGGATGAAGGGCGAGAGGAAGGCAGGAAAGTGCAATCGTTCCCAGCGGATTTACTCTAAATAAAAACTGTATACAGAACTGTAACACCAGACAACCCCAAGAACCTGGGAGATGTTGTGTACACAACTGCTGTGGGCATTTCTTTCATTTCTCTCAATGAATAAAACAGAACATATTGAAAATTAAACTATATCTACAAGATTCATGTCAGACCTGGACTTAAAAGAGGACTCCGGGGCAGAAGGGGGAACAGAATAGGCCGTCTTTATTACGTTCTCCCACTCTATTGCGATAAAAGAAGGAGCTATATGAAAAAAAAACATAAGAAACCTATTAACAAAATCTGAAAGAAATGATCTATAAACGCAAATACTTCATGGTGGAGCGTTTTTGGTCAGGTCACGTCTTTCCTGACAAAACGTTTGCATGGGACAGGACTCCAGCGGACAAAGGTCCCGTGTGGCGGCTGTTAAAGATTGATAATGATTTAGAATCTTAGGTCCTCGTGGACAGAGGACGCCTTTGGGGTAGAGACAATGTTCTGCCTGTTAAGGTTGTTGAATGCAGAAGGTTGTCCAGAGCAGAAATACAAGTAACAATCGATACTGGCCTTGGGTGGAAGGTTAGGAGTGCAGGATCAATTGTTGCCCTGTATTCTGACGTGATTGATTATGGAGATTTAATTAATATACAGTTTAATTAACTATGATTAGTCTTAAAGTAAGAAACTCAGTTACAGGGTTTATTTTTCTACCAAGTGGGCCTGTTTCCTCTGTTATTTATAGACAAAGGGGTGCAGAGGGACACAATCGATTGCATGTGACGTAAAACCCACCAACAGTAAAAGCTGAGCACGGTGCATGTGGGCGTCTCAGCCTCCCTCCGGCAAAATCTAATTTATTGAAGGAAAACATTGTAAAAGCAACTTGTGATTTGACCATAGTAGTCTCAAGTCAAAACGTATCAAATGAACATATGAACGTAACAACAAATCTCCACATTTGCTCCATTATATTCCTGAATTTTTTTGAGCGTTTATTCAAAATAACGGTCATTCCCAAAAACTTGATTTTGCAGGAGATTTTATTTTAGTCGGCAAATAAATTTGCTGTATTTCACCCAGTCTTTTATCTAGCGTTTGTATCGTTTACCTACACAAGAAAGTCTTAATGTTTGTGTTGTTCTAATAATTGATACCAACTTTTAACACTGAATTAAATATGAACTATAAACTCCACCTAAACGTATTTGGTCTGTATATTTTTTCATTAATACTTGCATAAGATAAAATGAAATAAAAATGAAGTTATGATTCTTCACATGTATATCTCTTCCATTCATCTATATATATATATATATATATATATATATATATATATATGCATGTTGGGGTTTGTGAATAAAAGAAAATGGTTCACAGAAAGGATTTCTGGAAATGCTTCAGTAGGGACCCTCCATAAATTCCATTCTAACAATCCCATGATGCAAAGCGTCAAAAGCAAGTACAATCACACAATACTCAACCAGTTAGCCAGCACAGATAATGACTATATAAATAAATAGGATAAATAAATATAAAAATGCCTGAATAAACAAATGCTGAAATAAACACATAAATATTTAAATGTTGAAATACATGCTGGAATAAATAAATACGAGTAGTATAAATAAATAAATGCTGAAATAAATATATTAAAAAATAAATGAAATAGTGTATAAATAAATGCGGAAATAAATATAGAGATAAATAAATGAATACATCGATAAATAAAAGTTGATAATTAAAAAGGCCATAAACAAATACATGTCATACATTTATTTCTACATTTCTGTTCTCCTACATGTATTAATTTATTTATGTGTCTATTTACTGATGAGGTGGGAGGTCCTAACCTCTGTCTAAAGCATGATTGGTCACAGGAGTTTGATTGCTTCTGCCTTGCACATGTCGTTGAAGTTGAATAGCTCACCTGTAGCACAAGCGGTCGGTAGCACTTATTTTAACATGACATTGTTTTTACAATCCATTTCAAATCAAATACAATCATTAGACGATTTAGAGAACCGAGTTAAGAAGGCCGGATAAAGAGAAGTCATTTTCTGTCCTCCATAGTTAGCAATGAACGTGATTGGTTGCTGTCTCAACACACACAGGTAGCGGTGGAAAGGTTCACGTGGGAGTGACTTCAGACACAACAAAAGTAGCTCTTTTGTCCCCCCTCTTTGTGGCCCCACTGTCAGGTTAACCATCTGTGCGGCGAGCACCACCACCGCCCATCGGACATCTGCCGGGACGAGTCCGTGCCGTGTATCTCTTTCTATGGCGATATTTGATAGGATGGGCCGATGTCAGAACCAATGAATGGTAGTTTCCTAAAATAAAATAAAAACCTTTGTAGCCTGCATGACCGCACCACAACATGTCCGCCTCGCTGTGAGGAAACTGAGCTTTCGATAAAGGAAAACACTTGGAAATAAACCTTTTTCCTACGAAGACTTTGGATGAAATGCATGAGGTGGAGTGTCACTGTTAGGTAAGCCTACGTCTATGTGCAACTGTAACTGATGTTGGAGGATTTCTTCCACGTAATGATTACATTATACCCTGAATGTTTACTGCTCAGAGGTGTAAAGGGATACCAACAATAGAGGTGTGTATTTCATCCTGCGGGTCATCACAGTGCTCACAGACTCCTCTTAAAAGAGACTGACTCGAGTTCTATTAATTAAACATCACAAATATACTTTCTAAAATGTGTATCAGCTTGTTTGCAATGGAAATATAGATATCCCCAAAATGAACAACAAATCTTTCTAAGCCTGTCTAATCATAACTAATAAGAGTTTTGATGAGAGCTGTTATTGATACTATGCTAATGTTACAGAGCCTCCTGGGAAATAACCACATCTATTGAAAATAAAGGCTTCGTGCTAAGGTGCCTCAGCCAAACGCCTCAGAGGAGATGTTCCGCAGAATGGACGTGGCGCCCCCTGCTGAGGACCCATACTGCCGTCAGTTCCATCCCAACACCTTTGACCCCTCTCGCTGCGGCTCCTGCCTGCGGCCGGATCGTATGCACCTTGGAGACCAGAGTATTACTGCTGCGGCTGCTCAACGGGACGGCTCACCACAGTGGGTAGGACGTCTATACGGCCTTCAGTTCAGTGGGTTTGGGAAATAATAATGTGGAGGGACAAATAAACAGAGTAAAATGGGGTAACACGGGGGCTTGTATTGTGGAAGGTGAAACGGAGGGATGGGAGTTGGTCCATGCTGCCTTTGTCAGGGGGGAAAAGAGTTATTAGGTCGGTTGTCTGGGTTCAGACTACAGAGCCCCTACAGAGTACTTTTATATTTCTTGTATGCATGATATTCGCATTCTGTGTGGAAAACCTTAGGAAAATGTATAGATGAATTACGAAAGTGCAGGAATAAAGCACCTTCCACGTAAAGGGTTAATTATTGTCGCACTCCTTTAACTGTGAGCTGCTGGCCACATTGAACTGTGGATAAAAGCAAACGGGTCTCAGGAGAAACGTGAGCATGTTCCGACTGATCATTGATTAGAAAAGACATGAGTAAAAAAGAAGCACCGTCTGTGTATTGCAAAGCATTTTAAATTTGCTTTTAATAATTCCTGCATGTATTATTGACTAACATTTTCACCTGCAGCAGTTTGATCCGTTCAGGCCTCCATGCTTCAGCAACCGCCAAGGTCATGTCAACAGTGATGGTTGCTAAACATTAAATAATACACGTGCATCAAGATAAAAGTTTTACATATTGAGGTCAGAATAGATTGACGTTGGGTGAAGTGCTTTTTAATGTCTTGCCAACATTCAATAGAAAACTGAGGAGGAGGAGGTCAACTCACAACACAATCAGACAAGGGGAACTTCTGTGGAGGTGCGAGGAGGATAATACACTAAGGTGCCATTTGATTCTGTATCATTAATTAATGGCAGCTCAGTGCGATGCTCGGGGAAGGGTTTGTAATGTGATATCCCCGAATTCCAACACGCCCCCTCACACAACGCTAGCCCACATAAGTCAGACCACGCAGGGGAATATAGTCAAGTTCTTTAATAAAGTTTCATCGTAATGTGCACTGCATTTCAATTTTGAAAGAAAAGGCAGCACCTTTAGACTATTTATGACCATCAGCAGATCAACAGCTAGAACGAGCAGCACTTTTGAGGTCAGCCCGTTAGTGAGAGACAGAACCGAAGGAGATGAGAAAGAAGCCGAGTGGGCGGTTCTGGTAATGCGAAAGCACTAGAGCAATGAAATAATCATGAGCGTGACCAGAGACCGGCTTGAGTTACGTCCTGTGCAGTCCGAACGTATCGGCTCAGATAGAACGAAGGGAGAGAAGAAAGGAGGGCAGGAAGGAAGAAGGGAAGCCGCTCAAAGGACTCGACTGAGGATTTAGGTGAAAGGACCAGAAGTCACAGTAAGTTGGGACTTAGTGTGCATCTACAGGTTAAGTTAGGTTTGTGTTGTTCTTTAATTAAAAGTGTACAGAGTAAACAACACCAGGCTGTAGTTTTGTGAGGCTCATGATGTGGGGCTTTATATTAAATATAATCAAATGTAACAGCATCACAGCATTTTCTTTTGAATGCAGGTGATACAAAATCTCAATGAACATCTAATTTACAGACACAGGCAAATAAATAGCGCCGGGAAAAGTACTTCTCACAATTCTATACTCTTCAAATCTGATAGTGTTTCTTTCTAGTTTTAAATACTCTGAATCGCATAAATTATCCGAATACTTTTAAAATGTCTCAATGTCCTCCACCAACTAGGAAGCAGACGAGGACACTTGCACACCGTCTGTGACCACAAGTGCCAGCAGCGATGATGTCAGCGGCGGTTGGAGCTACGAGTGGAATCTGGTCCCCAGTCTGGAACTTAACACCTGTGACAGCGACATAGAAGCCAGGTGACTCTATCCTGTATCCTGATTTCAGAAACCACTTTTTTAAAAACTAAAACACATCGACTGACGGCTGAGCACCAGAAGTGTTTCAGCTCTTAATAACACCGCTTATCTTTCAACGAGTTAGTTAGTTTTAATGTTACATGCAATGAATAAGTCCTCAATATCTGTATTCAAAAGCTGTTCCTGTGATTTTACAGGCCGGACAACTTGATAACTTCTTTGTGATATTTACCAGCGTTACAAGATCCATCCCTCGTAGTAATCGTAGGCCCCTTCTTCCTGGTCACCAATCCAACAGACTGTCCACTAAACACATTTTACAACTGACAACTCCATCTCATGACCTTCACCTGCCCTCCAGCTCTCCAAATCGGTGGGACTGTCCCGAGGGGAGCAGTTCCCTCAGCTCAGAGCGCCACAGTGTGGCCCAAAGAGATATGACCCGGCTGGACCCATCTGAAGCCGAATACTCCTTTATGGACGAGAGGAGGGGCAGAGACAGGTCCCACCGGACATCAGGTAATAGACAAATACACGCTGACTCAACATTCTCCACCACTACTCTCTGACGGACACATACTAAGGAAACAAACTGTGTGATCTGCAGAGTCCCGAGGAGACAGGGAACCAGAGAGCGGCTACTTCTCTCCGGACCGAAGGGGTGATGGTGAGCGGCCGATGGAGGAGGTCAACAAGCGGTCGTATCGTTACTACGAGCGCGGGCATCCTCTTCCCAGTAACTACGTCGCCGAGCCAAAAGCCTGCGTCCCCTACAGGAACGTCAACCTCGGCACGCCCTCCGAGAGGAGGAATCCAGAGACGTACATGCAGGAGGTTTGGAGAAGTGAATCGCCCGAGAGGTACACGTACCACTCCAACTTCAGACGGGGAGCCGATTCACAGAATAGTTCACCAACACGTCACGCCTCCCTGAGCCCAGATCGCTGCAGGTTCACAGAATCTCCTGTGGGAACCCGGCGAAAGAGCTCCCTCTCCGTGAGTCAGTCTCATGACTCCTCTCCGCTTCCATCACATGGCCTTTCTCGGCACACGTCCAGCAGGTCCAGTCCATCTCGCAGGAGGGGTTCTGTCGCCTCTCGGACCGTCTCGCCCACCAGATCCACCCATTCTCACAGGCACGCCGACTCTGTCTATTTACAGAACGGTGAGCGTGATGCTCAGAGGAGGTGCAGCTCGGACTTGAGGAGTCCATCGCAAGCTTCCTACAAACACAGTTTGGACTCCGAGAAGCTGTACAGGAATCTGGAGTCTATCTCACGCAGAGGCTCCTCCGCTATCCAGCAACACTCATTTGAAGAATCCCAGGTGTCTCCTCGAACCAGAACAGCCATCAACAGCTCGGCCAACACCCGCACTCGCAACAGCCGGCAAGTATCACCGTGCAGGAACGGCTTCAGTACACACAGCCACACCCCACAAAGGGAGCCCGAGTCTAGAGACAGCAGACCGAGTCCAACTCACGGCTCGTGGCGAGGGTCATGCCACTCTTTACTCAGCCTCCCACCCTCTCGCGGTTCCTCGTCGAGACGAAGCGCAGACTCCCAGATGCTCGGTGGTTCCCTTTCACATGTCGCAATCACAGAAAGGGACAGAGGCCACGAGAGGAACAATGAGGTCGGCGGTGACAGAAGCAGGAGCAACATCAGGCGAGGCATGGAGGCCCTGCTGATCTCTGAACCCAAGAAGGCTGCAGTGGAAACAGAAGAGGTGTGTGTGTGTCAGGTCAAATGATGTTTTTAGCCAAGCTCCCTGCGTTTTGGATGAAGGCTGCTCTGTGTATCACTTATTCTACCACTGAAATATCCAAAATTGTATGAATTCCCATGAAATGTTGTAGAGATATTCATGGTACCCAGAGAATTAAAACTTAGCGGAGAGGTCTTAAACAGGGGGCCCAGGGGGTCCGCGGAGGTGCTGCAGGGGGGTCGCTGGGTTGATTAGACCGAAGGGAACGGAACAATTGATGGAGAAGACGTTATCTTTCAGTCTGCAATGTACACATTCAGCTTCCCACAGCAGCTCTCGAGCTGGACACCGGCCAATCAGATCGCGTTCATGCTCACGTCTAAAGAGCGCAAAGCTCAAAAATAAAAGATGGCGGACCAAACTCTGTAGAATAGGGGGTCCCTGCTCCATCTCACCATCAGTCTGGGGGTCCTTCGCCTGAAAAACGTTGGAAAAACTTAGATTCAAATGTTCCCCCATGTGTTGCATGGAGTCCAATGTTTGTTCAATACTTTTGTCCATGACCATTAGCCTAAACTAATTTAAATGCATGCTAACATGTTAAAATAAGATGTTGAACATCGTACACTTTATACCTTCTAAAAACCAGCATGTTAGCATTTTTATTATAAACTAACCAGTTGTGAACATGTTAGCATGCTAGCAATGTTCGCTCAAAGCACCACTCTGTCATTGGCGTGTCTGTAGACCGTTATAATTGATGTATTGTGTACCACAAAAAACTCATTACGCATATCGTGTGAAATGTTTTGTAGGTGGGGATGACCATGGAGGACTACATTGTCCTGGCTGATATTCCAACTATCCAGCTGGAGTCTGAGGAAGAGTCTCCGGGGAACAGGAGGAGGAACCAGAGTCCCAGCCCCTGCAGGGGCAACAGGCTTCGGGCCGACAGGTTGGTGGTATCATATGGTGCTGTAGGCCATCATTGTATAGACATAGTTAAACCGATTTGGAAAAACACCTTTGTAGCAAGTAGAAAAAGAACTGTAAAGACATCTTTTGATCTGGCCATAAGCTATTTCCTTAGATGTGGCCAAAGAGGAGGGCTCTGAGGGGCCTTGGAGAAGCATGTGAACGTTCAGTTAGTAAAAGAGGATGTCAGTTGTGCCTTTTGTATGTTTATTTGTTTGTAAAATATTTATCTGATTTGGCTATGAAGGTACCACGAGGAGATGGTCACCTACAGTTCAAGACTTGAGTCGGACAAAAGGGGGAGAGTGAGAGAGAGAGGCAGAGACAGGCAAGAGAAATGTCGGGACGCTGAGAACGGTCGGTCATCTCGACGAGGGTCAGTCGCATCGTTTCATTCACAGGTACCATGTTAGAGCTGCCGTGTTGTGTAATGACTGAATGCAACCCACGTTTGGTAAACCACTGCGTATGTTACACATACAGGAATATGTCTTGGTGATTGGTGCGATATCAGAATAAAATAGAATAAAATAAGAATAAAAAAGAAAAAATGAACAATATACAACAGATACGTAGAAGACGTATGTATGTACATATATTCCCACTGTGCAAATGTCCTGAGCACGTAATGTCTGGGTCAGTGGGGGACTTGTTTCATGAGACCAACTGATAAGGGGGAGAAGCTGTTTCTGTGGCGTGAGTTCTTGGTCCTGATGGACCTCAGCCTCCTGCCTGACGGACGGGGCTCAAAAGGTTTGTGTCCGGGGTGAAAGGGGTCGACTACCATCTTTCTTGCCCGCCTCAGCGTACTGGAGGGACGGCAGATTGGAGCCGGTCACCCTCTCTGCAGAGCAAATGATGCGCCTGCCCTTGTCCTTGGCTGTGGCTGCAGCGTAACAGACCGTGATGGAGGAGCCGAGGACAGACTCAGTGACGGCCGTGTAGAAGTGCACCACCAGCTTTGGCAGGTTAAATTTATTCAGCTAGTTAGGAAGTACATCCTCTGCTGAGCCTCATTAGTTATCGAACTGATGTTCAGCTCCCACTTGAGGTTGTGGGATGTGATGGAGCCCAGGAAATGGAAGGACTCCACAGTGGTGACGGGGGAAAGTGGGGCTGCGTTCCTGCGGAAATCCACGACCTTGTCCACTGTCATTAGAGCGTTGAGCTCCAGGTTGTCACCTCCGCACCACGTCACCAGTTGGTCGATCTCCGACCTGTAGGCACCAGAGGTGTGTCCAATGAGGGTGGTGTCGTCCAGGAGCCTGGTGGACTGGTGACTCTAGGTGTACAGGCCCAAATTACTTAAACAGAGCCTGTAGAGCAGTGGCCAAGAGGTACGTAGCAGTGTGCACTGGTACTTCAGTTAGTTCATTATAAATAAAGTTATGAATAAGGTATTTTGAGAAAGCGTTTTGCCCCCAAAAAACGTATTTTAGCATGTAGCAATGATGGGCTACATCAAATATTTAGAGGATGGATTCAAAGATGCACAGTGAGACACTTACAACTCCCCCAAGGACGCATGGCCACACACTCGAGACTGACTGCATGATCTTCCTGTTGGAGATGATACCAACTAAGGCTTGTAACCCTGTATGTTTACTATGTTGAAGAGTTCAGACAATCAAAGTGGAAGACACAAATCTTCAAAGGTGAAGAAGCGAGCTCCTCTGCAACGCCCGCAGACACAGGTGAGCCCGGTCCCATGACTTCTCTGCACCTGCACAAATCCACAGAGTGTGTTGAGGAAAATGGGTCATTCATACTTTTATTTATAAAGTTGATCCCTGTAGATAGTGTGTATTTATTTCTGCTGCTTCATCTAAGGTGCCCCTCTCAGGCTGGGAAAAAGGCCATTAGTGAGCACTACACGTTTTATGTCAGCATGTTCCTGTGATTAATCATTTTTAGATGAGTAGACTCGGGATGTGTCCTGCAGTGTCAGCGCTGGAATTGTCATGCCAAAAAGTGTGGAGTCAGCAAACGAAAAGGAATGATGACCAAAAAATGAACATTTAAAATGTTATTCCACTGCTTTGAATCACATGCAACTAATCCATCGTCGTAGTAGTTCTGAGACCCTGACATGACATTTCTATGAGTACACTTATACCCTTTGTGACTTCCCCATTTTATTTCCTCCCACGCAGTTTGGCTTTCATGACTCTTTCTTTCTCTCCCCCACTTTACGATATGCAATGCGATACGTGGTTGGTAAGTGTGTTATTTTCTGCTAACACGCTTTAATGGCACCTGCTTGGTCTCATGATGTAAATTCACTGTCTCCGTCTTTGTCCTGCTGTTCAATGTGATGATCAATGTTTGGCAACATTCACCTCTTCCCTTTTCTTACGTTTCCATTCTGCTGTGCTCTGAACGTCTGCCTGCCTGTGGTTATCTCACAGACACATTCGTCTGCTCTGAGAGTTTCCGTTTCCTCTGCCTTCACAACCAGGCACGAGACAGAAACCTTTCACAGAGCGTAATCGACATGCTTTATTTACAGGCGTTGTTGCTCGCAGGGCTGGATGTCCATACTGGATGCGCATGGCAGGGTAAATTGATGTTTTTTAAAAATGATTTCTTAGATGTTCTGTACTAATTCCTGTTTTACCATAATGGTTGAGACGTCACAGAAGACTTGATGTTGAAACCATGTACAAACACATCCAGAGACTACAGCAATTCATGTGATGCTGTTAATCGTGTTTTTCTCAGTGGCAGAAACACTGGTTTGTTCTGGGTGATACCTCACTGAGGTACTACAGAGACGCAGATGCTGAGGAGGTAATTTGTGAGATAAAAGTAACTAGTACATTAATGTCAGCCTATGGCAACTCATATTACACAACACATGCATGCAGATGTTGCCACTAAAACAGGAGCAGCCTCGTTGGTGTTGGTGGAGTCTGTGGCGCCTGATACTATCTGTCCTTGGTGTGTATTTGTGCTGCAGGCAGATGATGTTGAAGGAGAGATAAACCTGATTTGCTGCATCAATGTGGCAGAATGCGATGTGGAGAAGAACCATGGACTCCAGATACAAGTACGTCTTAAGTCAGACCCCCCCAACCCCCCCTCCATTTCCACATTGATTACGTGTCTGGCCGCTTCCTGTTTAACAGCGTGTGTGTGTGTGTGTGTGTGTGTGTGTGTGTGTGTGTGTGTGTGTGTGTGTGTGTGTGTGTGTGTGTGTCTTTTGATGTCTTCCAGACAAAGAGAGCACTGTTCACTCTCTCCGTCATGACCTCTAGAATACGGCGGAACTGGGTGAAGTTGCTAAAACAAGCGATCCAGAACAACACGCAGTGAGTCCCACTTTGGTCTGGGAGACAAGGAAACATTCAGAGGCTTTATGAACCGGCAACATCTCTTGCACAAACAAAGCAAATTTGTTGTTATTTGCAAAATAGGCCAAAAGTATTCTTTTTCAACCTCAGTGAGCAAAAATGTTATATTATTATGCATCAAATGTCTAATGCTGATGCCTTTAAGAATACTGTCTGGCAGTTAAATAATATTGCATCATGGTGGCATGAGGAGTAACTACACTTGAGGACAGTCCTAACAAACTAAGTACTGAAGTGCAATCAACTCCAGCCGAGAGGCTTCTCTGGGCCTTTTCCAAAGAAAAAGAAGTCAATCAAATTAAGATTATTGAAATACCAAAGTGAATCTTGATCTGGAAAACAACAGACTTAACAATGTGATTTACTTTGATCCCTGTATTGCTTATTCATTATAATTAGTAATGTGCGGATTACATAACAACAAACCCTCTCGATCACCTTTCTTCTGATGTGTAACACTACCCACCTGTCTTTCTCTCGCTGCGACCTCAGCCAATCGGACTCCGGCAGCGAGAAAGACTACCCCCTCCCCCGGAGACCGTCGCCATGCCAACCCGCCGCTCGCTTCGCCTGCAAGGACTCCGGCTATGAACCTACCACTTCCACTGCCAGCGTCACAGCTGTAGACCCCCGTCAGGCCGACCACCACCACACCGTAGACCTGGATCTGGACCTGTCTCCGTCCAGTCAGAGAGAAGAGGGGGAGGGCTGGGACCGCGAGCAAGCCAAGCGATTGGAGGAGAGGAACAAGTGGTTTGAGGAGGGGGTCCCCTTCAGTGAAATGGGCAGTAGGTGGGACTCGATGGAGCTGAAGAGGGGGAGTGCACCTGGGCACCTCAACGAGACCCTGGACTCGGACGTCAGCAGCAAGTGGGTGGAATTTGAGACGTTGTCAGTTTGTGACACGATTGGAGCCCAGACGCATCAATCGAGCCCCGAAGAGGCCGAACAGCCTGAAACCGCATCACAAACCGATGTGTGCAGCCCGTGCAGGAATGGAGAACAAACCGATAAAGGGGCAGCTCTTCAAAAGGAGGTAAGAAAGAACTTCACTCCATTTAAAATGAGTTTTTTAAGCAATGAGCGGCGACACCAGGTGGACATTCCTCTAAAGTCTTCACCAGCCAAGCAAATTCTGCTGATCAGTAGTTTCCCTCCCCTCCATCTCCCAGGCCCTCTCTCTTCGAAAGCAAGTGGAGAGCCTCCAGGGGGAGCGTGCGGCCTCGGGGGTGGAGGTGGACAGCCCGTGTGGCCCCGGGGCCCCCTGCAGGGCCAGGCTGGTGGCTATGGAGGAGGCCCATCGGAAAGCTCTGCAGGAGCAACAGGAGAAGCACGCGAGGGAGATCGCGGAGCTGCAGGAGCAGAGAGACAGGCTGCTGCGGGAGGAGAGCCAGGCTGCCGCTGAAGGTGAGGGAGCGAAGCACGCCAGTAGCGCCCGTTGAAGAAAACCTCGCAACCAGTTTAACAAATGAACAAATTGCTCGTCGCAGCTGTGGAGGCAGTGAGAGCAGCTCACAGGGAGGAGCTGGAGAGGGAGGTGGAGAAGGCCAGGAGTCTGGCTGGAGGAGCTGCACACGCGGACGCTCCACACGGAGGCCACATGTAGGTTTTCGAATCGCCGGCCTGGCGTCGTTGCCGAGGGCGCCCTCCGTCTCGCTGCGGGCTTCAGATGGTCTGCACCCGAGCGTGACGCCCGCCCCTTTTTGCAAGACGGTGCAATGTCAGAATTCACTCCGCATCTTGTGTGTTTTTGCGCGTGTCAGGCCACAGGCGGACGCCTCGCGCAGCGAACTAGACGTGCTGTCCGAGCGCTACGGCCAGAGGTGCCTGGAGCTGCGGCGCGGCGAGCAGAGCGGCCGGGGCCGAGAGGCCGAGCTGGGCCTCAAGGAGAGAGAGCTGCAGCAGCTCAGAAGAGAGAACCAGGTTCACACACATTTGAATTCCTTTTTAACAGACTGTGTGCGTCTCGTGGGGGGAAACGAACAAGGACGCTAACAAGAACACGCGTGGTGGTTCACATTATTCCTGCATGACATCATTTGAGCCTTGCATCTCTTTCAGGACCTCAAGGTCAAACTGGCGGAGGAGATCAGCCGCATGCGTTATTTCATCACGGGCCTGAGGTCGGACACGGCCTCTCTTGGCAACGCTGAGCGCGCTGCGTCTGAATTAGAGGTACTGATTTAGCGCTCGAGACTAAATTAGATCCTGCGTCATTCAGTCTCATGTGAAAGCAGGTGATACTTATTAAACATCTGAACTTATTGCTGCATCCTGGCCCAGTTTCATTTATCGCACCTGGAGGACTCATTTAGGGTCGAAGGTCAGCCGTCGAGTCGACCGTCAGCCGAAGGCGGCAACAATGAGCTGTGGGATCTTTAGGCCATTTTGAGAAAATGAATTTTTGTCTGGTGTCCCCATGTAATGGTTCCCTGTAGAAACACTGTTATCAGTTCCTCTTTTCCTTTCAGTGGCCTCATTCACGTTGCAGTGCAGCTAACGCTGCCATCTACCGCCTGGATCATAATCCAGCATGGCCGGAAATCTTTCTCAAAATATCATATTCAGAACTTAAGTATAATTCTGCATGTCAATAAAAATCCCTACATTCCCAGTAATATCTGCAACAGGAACGTAAAGTATACGTTTTTGTAACGCAGACAAATAGAAGAGTTCCATCTTAAAAGCACTGGAGTAAAATATTCAGTAACATGACAGGGCTGCACTCAAGTAAAAGTACCTCAACACGTGTATTTCGCTGTGCTTATGTTGTACATCGTTATCATCAACTGGTAATATCATGACGCCACATTGTGTTTTCCAGACATTACTAAGAGCAAAAGACAACGAGGTCCAGTATCTTAAGAAGGAAATCAGCTGTCTACAGAATGAGGTGCAGTCCCTCACAAAGGTACGTTTCATAATCAGACCTCCTGTTGGAGTTTACAACTTTGACTTCAATACAGAGCCAAATGTTTTGATCATTTGACGCTTTCAGGTTAAATCTTTCTAAATGATGCAAACGTTTGGCCTGGATTTGGCTCCATTCTTCAACTGATGCGTCTACAACCCTTTTTCTCCAGGAGAAGTCGGCGGCTTACGAGCGTTATAAGGAGGCGTACGTGGTGCTGAGTGACACGAGGGGGCGGGGCCAACTGAAGACGAGCTCCCTTACTGAACACTTGAAACTGGCCAACGCCGCCCTGCAGGAGGGAGCCGGGCAGGCTGACCAATGAGGAGCCATCATGTCAATATACAACAACGAAATAGTGACATTACAATGACAATACATGCTGTTGGGACTTAAAAAGAAGAACTCAGAAGGAAACCTCTGTGCAAAGACCAAATACAAGTGTTC
Source organism: Gasterosteus aculeatus (assembly GCF_964276395.1). Classification (NCBI taxonomy): domain Eukaryota; kingdom Metazoa; phylum Chordata; class Actinopteri; order Perciformes; family Gasterosteidae; genus Gasterosteus; species Gasterosteus aculeatus. The sequence continues at coordinate 1,070,862 of NC_135696.1, read as the reverse complement.
ATCCATGTGTAATCGACTCCCTTTATTGAGTTATCAGACAAACAGGCAAACAAGAGTGAAGGCATAACTAGTCGTTTAATAGCCTCACATGATGTGACATTTCAAGAGTGAATTTAGCAGAAACAAGATAGCGTGGGGGAGAGGGAGGAGATGGGTGGAGGTGGAGAGATGTAGCTGGATGTCATGTGCCCCATCTTTCCCAACTCCCTTGTGCCGGCTGGTGTGCTCTCACTCAATATTGCAAAGCACCCTGTGGATGTGAATTTAAAAGTAAATTAGCTTTCTCCAGCCCTTTCACATGAGGATTTCTACACCTTATATACATGGCAAAGAGTGCGCATGAAAAATAATCGAGGTGTTAAATAGCGTGCGGCTAAAGTAGGCTTTCACTTTACCATTTGTTATGTGGCCCGGGCTCAGTCATCATCGTCGTCGTCCTCGGGGACAAAGATGTCATGCTCTTCCAATAGAGCAGCAAAGTTCTTGCTGATCAGAGTTCCCACGTACAGGAAAGGCACCACCACTACGGTCAGTCGGAAAAGACCAAACGGCGTCTGAAAAATATCAGAGGGGAACGGTCACAAGACATTTAGATTACGGACATTATTAATCCCCACCTCAGTTTGATGTGGGATACTTTGGTACGGATTTGTGATTATGGACCAAAACAGTGCCTCGAACGATGAGATGAGATTTAGCTGACAATATATTGAGTGCAACCAAGCCATAACATGTTGACAGCAGGCGACGCAAAAACTGCATTTACATACATTATTACTTCAAAACAGAATTTCAAAGTACTTTTTAAATCGGATCTTTGATTCAAGCACAATATTGACTGACAAAAACGGGGCTTCATGGTAAAGTTGATGCCCTGTTTTGAAAGATCCTATCACAGATCGTGCCTCAATCACCTCGGCTTGCAGACACAATCCACCGACACGTTGTGAGTGCTGTTGATCTCAGTTTATTTGTTTGTGTACAGATATTCTTTTGTTCCCAGTGGAACCAACACACTCTCACAGCGACAGCGATCAAAAGCCTTTCGCTCTCCGGTCCGACACTTGATTGGATCAATAATGACCTAATCACTTATATAGGTGAGCACCGGACCCAAGAACAGCGCCACCCAGTGTACAGAATAGAGTAAAGCCATTTGATGGGAACATTTGGCTCCTACACTTTATTATGACATATATTAAATTATTTTAGATTCACACATATTTCAATTGGTCTCTTCGTTTTGGCCTTGAGGTGGTTTTCAGTTGTATTATTTATATTTAATTATCGGAACAGAGGTAAACCACAGATAACGCTTACAGCATACATGCTATTCTGTTTAGGATACATATGAACTGTTAAATGCGCGTAGAGGCGGTTTTAATCGCAATGGACATAATTCCAGTTCCAAAAAAAACGTTACATAGAACATACATGTCACGTCTTATTACTATTATTTGCATTGTGTAACGTAAAATGTCCACTTGAATCAATACTGGCTTGAATTGACAAAATTAGTCATAATTACTTCCTGACATTCATCTCCCGTTCGAGTAAACACGCTTTAATTGGCTGAAAGAACTAACCCAGCTCGTCCCCTGCCTTTCTATTCGCCACAGTCCCTGTCAATTCAGAATTAAGTCCCGCCTCCACTGTCAGGCATATTTCTAGTCGGTTTTATACTCGGTAACGCTGGCAGATTTAAACTCACTTTATCCGGTTTGGGTAAGATCGCACCCGACGACGTTGATACTACGGTCCTGCCTTGACTCGTCCTGGATATGTTCGGTGTTTTCAAGCCGGTGTTACGGCTCGTTACCCCCGCATTTCTGGTGAAAAGTCGCAGCGGGAGCCGCAGTACACCCGTCGCCATGTTTTCCTGTAATGCGGTGGAGCGGGTGACGCGCTGGGAGGTTTATGGACGCGCCTTGACGCTTGACCCACCCAATACATGTTCCATGCATCAAGGCCCTCTGCGAGTTCAAATATCACCACATAACTCATTAACTTTGCAAAATGAAAATGTGTAAAATCGTAATAACAGATAACAGATACAAAAAACCTAATTAATAAAGGGCAAGTGGGTACCTAAGAGGTAAATCAACCCTTGATTAAAGTTTATTTTATAGAAAGAAATAAGCAGATTTACATAAAATATTGAAAGTTCTCAAAGGTTTTGACAGTAAAGTCCATTTAGAACTTACTGGTAGGCTTTTCACTTACAGCAAGCCTTTGCTAGCAAAATAATGAAGGAAATGTACCATTGTAAAGCTTTTTGGAACATATGGTTCAACACTTTTACAAGCTATATATTGTATATGCTAACCGAAGTGTCTGTATTCAAATGTGATTTTTAACTTAAAAAATAAATAATTCAATATGTCTCCACTAGAGTTGCATTTGGTTTGGTTTAAATATTTAAATATTTAGAATTAGAATTTAGAAAAAATACAAATGTACAAATTTAAATAATTATAGTTTGCATTGTTTGCAAAATAGACATATCTGAAAAATGCAATACCCAAAACCGTGAGCAATAAATACTCAGCTGTATTATATATCCTTTTTATTCCAAATAAAGGTTCTTTGTGACTGGAATTATGCTTGTCTAATGCGGTTTGCCAGCGGAAAACATGCAATAACAATTGTAACGCTTTTATCCAAAGCTGCTTACATTGCATTTTTAACCCATGGTTTTACATTTTGCCCCGGGGAGCAGTTAGGGGCTGGGTGTCTTCTCTGGGACACTTCTTCATGGGACATGGAGCAGCCGGGGTTTGAACCGCCAACGCCTTTAAATGAATACAGGATGTAACAAATACATATTCCACATACACTTATGAGGTTTTCACACATTTCCCTGTTAATTAATTTGTTGATATGTCATATATCCCACCATTTTGACATTTGAGAGGTGTAACGTCGCTAAACGGAGCAGCGCGCGGGATCGACTGCAGCACTTCCTCGAGGCGGAGAGACGGGAGCGCGCTCCGCGGCCACGCGCACGGAGGGGAAGTGGAAAAGGCGGAAGAAAGGACGTTGAATAAACTTGCCAACTTCTAGCCGACTGGCTAGCTAATACCGTTAGAGACTATGTTACAGAGAACCCGGTAACTTATTTATACTCAGAGTAATTTAGCTAACCCACCGCCCTCTCTAAATCCAGTCACTACATCAACTCGACACGACCGCGGGACATCTTTCAAACAGACGTTGTTCCGCCGACCCGAAGCCATCCACCGTTACAAAGTCACGTTTAGCTGTTGCTAAAGTGCTGTGATAACCGGTCAATCGCACCGACGTTACACACAACCGGTCCGCTGACTCGGCGGGAGTCGGCCTCTTTCTTCCTCCGGGGAAAAGTTGCCCGCGGTCGGCGGAGGTGCCAGCGAGGCCTGCGGTCGAGGAGGCTGCATGTGTGAGGACTGTCGGCCGGCGAGGAGTGACTCACGCAACGTTAGCTAAACAATGTCGGCCCAGGCACAGATGCGAGCGATGCTGGACCAGCTCATGGGGACGGGGAGAGACGGTGAGCACCGCCGCCTGAGGCGGAGACCGACGTTTGGACCGAGCAGGGCTGGAGTTTGTGTTGTTGCTAACATTAGCCGCAAAGCTAACCGACGAGCCAGTCAGTGCGGCATGCTTTGCGAGCCAAGCTAGCTAACATGAGGCTAGGTAGCTAGCTGGCTAGCTACCTGTTGTGTGTGTGTGTGTGTGTGTGTGTGTGTGAGTGAGTGTAAAGGGCAACTCGAGCTGTTGCTTTCATCCACATAGAAAACAAAACGTCGCTCACACGTCGACGCTGCATTTAGTCTTTGTCCGTGTGCTCTTTTATCCGTAGCTGCCTTTCTTTCCACCAGATGTTGTCATTTTATCAGACTCTTGAGCAGTTAACTTTTAGGGTTTACTGAAAAGATGACTCATTGATGGCAAGTCTGAACCTCAGTCATTCACTACGTATCATGGCACGTTTCAGTCTTTGCACCAGCTAACAAGCGCTCTTGTGGTTTTCTAAGGCGATTCCATGCGGCAGAGAATCAAATTCTCAGATGAGCGGGTCTGCAAAAGTCACCTCCTGGATTCCTGTCCTCATGACATCCTGTCCGGCACCGTGAGTATCGCTCCCACAGACGTGTCCTGCACTGAAGGAGTGCAGCATTAGAACAGCGTATATCACAGCGTTGGCCCCACTCCAGCATGTAGGACCGAAACGGACACAACGTCTGCACGTTTAGGTTGAACGTGTTGGAGGACAGACCTGATCCCCGGGTCAAATGTCTCACTGACTCAGGGTGACATGGAGGGCACGGAGTCTACAGCGCAGACTCGACAAGAGCCCCATTCTAAATTTGAACTTGTCCAATTCCTGTCCTTCCACTCAAGTTGACATATTGTTAATACAACAAAAACTCAAAAACTTGCATTCGCAAGCAGACTTGAGTCAACACTCAAATCAATTAGTCAAATCCAGTGTGTTGTTGTACAAATCAAATGGAAGACGGAGAGTGTGTCCCTCTGCACTCTGTTAATGCGCTGTACCCAACCACATGGAAACACGGTCTGCGGTGGATAACGTTGTGTGATGTTCTACGTCGGGATCACATGCATTAAGAAATGAACGGAAAGACTAATCTCAATGATGAGTGACAAAACATACTAATGCAATCCGTGGACGTCTTTCTGTTTGCTGCAGAGAATGGATCTGGGAGAGTGCATGAAAGTCCATGACCTGGCGCTCAGGGCGGACTTCGAGATTGCCTCTAAAGAGCAGGAGTACTTCTTTGAGCTTGATGTGAGTAGTACACACGCCCGAGAACCCCTCATGTCCAACTCTGGCGAAGGTCGCGGTTTTGTTCTTTGACTCCACTGCGATCAGTGACGCAACTCTGTCATAAACATGTCACACATGCCAACCTTCCTTTTCTGAGTGCGCAGCTCACTATTCCAGGTAGATCTGTTTGGTCTAAGTGCTGCTGTGAAATTTTGACTAACTGCAGAAGAAGTTGTTGGTCCATTTTAAGCAGCAACAAAGGTCTAAATACTTAATTATCTTTGAACGTAATTAAGAACCGTACTTGTAAATGCTTGTATTTTTTCCACAGGCTGCTGAACATCTCCAGTCTTTCATCGCTGACTGCGACCGCCGGACCGAGCTGGCCAAGAAGAGACTTGCAGAGACGCAGGATGAGATCAGCGCTGAAGTGGCTGCAAAGGTGCTAATGCCTTGCTAATCTTGCTAATCTTTTTTTGGGGGGCACATTCACACCCTCTGGTTATCATGATTCTGTGTGAAGGAATAAAAGTTTATTCCTTATCGCTCCTGCTCTGGCAAAGGCTGAACGCGTCCATGAGCTGAACGAAGAGATCGGGAAGCTGCTGGCCCGGGCGGAGCAACTCGGGGGCGAGGGGAACGTAGATGAGGCCCAGGAGGTGCTGGAGATGGTGGAGAAGACTCGAGGCTTGAAGAAGGAGGCAGAGGTCAGGAAGTTGATCGCAGCTTCGTTAGAATAAAAATCTGTATTTGCAGTCGATCCATGTTAAAATATTTAGTTTTTGTGTGTACCTTGATTCCAGCTGCACGGTCCCGTAACCTTTTGTCGTTGCAGGATGTGTACAGAAACTCCATGCCGGCCTCCAGTTTTCAGCAACAAAAGCTTCGTGTGTGCGAGGTGTGCTCTGCCTATTTGGGTCTTCACGACAACGACCGTCGTCTAGCCGACCACTTTGGAGGCAAGCTGCACATCGGGTTCATTGAAATCCGCGAGAAGCTGGATAAGCTGAGGGTGAGGGCAGCATACTTTTTAATTTTGCTCGATTATCGTTCAGTGGTAGATTTTAGTTTCGTTTCCTTTTTTATTTGTGCTGTTTTTTAGTTCTATTCCATTTTTTTTTCCATCCAGAAAGCAGTGGAAGAAAAACAAGAGCGAATGCGATCGAGAAGACGAGAGGAACGTGAGCGCGATGACGAGAGGGAGCGGCAGTGGGAGCTGGAGCGCGAGCGGGAGAGGGAGCGCGAGCGGGAGAAAGAGAGGGAGCGGGAGAAGGAGAGGGAACAAGAAAGGGAGCGTGAATGGGAGAGACAACGCGAGAGGGAGAGGGAGCGAAGGAGGTAAGAAACGGCTTAATGTTGCTGCTGCGTTGGAGGAAAAAGGTCTGTGTTTAAACTGAACTGTGTCCTTGTTTAGGTCCAGATCCAGAAGTGGAGAACGATACAGGTGAGTCTGCTTTCAGTCACATCGCTCAGTGGCAGACCTGATGGAATCAGCTGCTGCTTGGCTGACCTTCAGTTAAATTCCGTCTCTCTCCTTGAACTATTGTTCCAGGGACGGGGGCACCTCAACATCTTCCTCCCACCACTCTCGACGCCACCGCTCCTCTCGTTCCAGAGAAGAAGGCGGCGGCGGCGGCGGCGACCGGGAGAGAGAGAGGAAACATAGACACAAGGAGCATCATCGCTCACGCTCCCACTCTCACAGGCCCAAGAGGAAGAGGTGGGGCTTGAATCCATCACTGCAGCTTCCACAAAACCGCAGCGATGTCCTTCTGTCGTCGCTGCGGTGGGCATCGTACCACCGCTCTCTGCCCTCGCGCCGGCACGATGACCGCGATGATCAATCCCTCGCTGGTGTTTTCTCGCCCTCCAGGTCCTCCAGAGAAAGATCGTCTCACACTCGCGAACGGGAGCCCTCGCCGTCCCAGGAGATGTCCAGACCGGGCGCAGCGGGAGAGGGCTGGCGTGAGGACAGGCCGGAGTACGTCGAGTGGGAGGGCGGGGAGAAGCCCCCCTCGGCGGACGCGGCCCGGCCCAGAGAGCGGGAGCGGTCCCTGTCGTACGAGCGGGACCGCCGCTCCAGCTCCGAGGAGCGAGAGTCCGGCGAGATATGAGCGGATGCCTCAAGTCTTGCCTCAAGGATCGGATGCGTTGCTTAAGGAGAGCGGGGAGGCGCGTGTGTGTGTTGGTGCGAATGTGTGTGCGTGTTCATGGTAGGAGCGGGACATCAGCGGGGGGGTGAACGGAGGAAACTTAATGTGGGCATGAGGGAACAACTTCAGCGGTGGCGGTGAAGGAAAACATGCAAAACCAACTTTTATAAGTCTGAATTTGTGAAGCAGTGTGGTCTTTTATTTTTATGCCATCTTGTTGATTCTATGTAGTTATTTTGACAATGACAAGTGAGCGAGGAAACGGCAGCCCTACTTTGTCTTTTTATTTTGTTTCCCCCCCCCCCCTTTTTTTTTTTTTTAAATCATTAGTTGCAACCTTCAACGTTGACACGGCGTGTTTTCTGTTCCATAAATAATCCGTGGGGCTCGGAGGCTTCGGATTCGTTCACACGGGTCAGACTTGTTCACGCGGCGTCCTCGGCAGTAGAGTTTTTGAAAATGAGTCGTGTTTGACCGAAGGCCTTTCTGATGCTCGAGTCCGATTTGCGGCCTTCAAGCCATAAACACTCATTTGAGAATTCCAATTAGCAGCTGCGAGCCTGCCTTTAAATATCCGGATGCGGCGGTGAGCTCGTACTACCTAATGAACTCACTCGTCCGCCCCTGAAAGAAGTCATCCAAATGCGTTCACTCGGTTCCTGCATATTTACATACTGACACTGAAAGAGCCAGGAAGTCCTGTTTGCTGTGATACTACATGGATGTACTGGGGGAGTCTTTGCTGTGCCACCATTACATGAATAAAATGTTCTGCTTCTATTCAAATGCAACGTGTTTATACAAGTTTCTCTTTGTCTTTACCGTGCTGTTGGTGCTAAAGAGTTTGGAAAAATTAAGCATGTATAGTTTTTGACGGAACGTAAGTGCTGTGGTCCAAAGATTTAGGGTGTATATTTTAGCCTTTTTGCTTTTCGAAAGTACAAAATAAATATACAGTATTAATCTAAAGTCTGCACACACCTTCTCATTCAATGTTTTTTTTCCATATTATTTGGTAAACCAGAATATTTTATAGTTTGGGTTGCAGCCACCTTTTTACCTTGATGGCAGCTTTGCACACTCCCCAGTCAGCCCTTGCTGCCTTGTTGAGCTTTTCTTCCATATGTAGTCCTTCATGGTGTTTATGTCACCAATATTATTCTACAATGTTGAAAAACATAAAAGAACCGAGAATGTGTGAAAGTACTGTATATGGCTAAATGTGTTTTGGCTCTAAGCAAAGACAATCCATCTCATTCAATGAAGCATTATGGCCTAGAATTATTGTTATAAATTTAAATGATTTCAAAAGTAAACAGAATAGCACATTTCAGAATAATATACAGTCGCTGGGCACTTTATTGGACACTTGTTTAATTGCTTGTTGACAGAAATTGCTGATCAGCCAATCACATCGCTGCATTCAGGCCTGTACGAAGTTCAAACCGAGCATCAGAATGGAGAAGAAAGGGGGTTTAAGTGACTTTGAACGTGGTTGTCGGTGGCAGACGGGCTGTCTGAGTACGTCACAAACCGCTGATCTACTGGGATTCTAGCGCACAACCCTCTCTGGGGTTTACAGAGGATGGTCCCAAAGAAACAAAAGACCCGTCCTGCCTTGTGTCAACCGCTCAGCGAACTGCAACGCGCCCCGCGGCCCGTGGGTGGCGGACGAGAGCTGCCCTTCTGCCGAAAACGTCATGACGTCACGACTCCCGCCGCGTGGAAACGTCACGACGTCGTACGCCCATTCGGAAAAGAAGCGCGACGGCTCAACCGTCCCGGCAACAAGCCCCTCGGTTCGCGCTCGCTCGCCGGCCGCGTGAGAGGCGCGGAGCGGAGCAGCATGGCGCCGCTGAGGCCCCTCAGCCGGCTGCCCGGCCTCAACTCGGCGAACGTCTTGGTGAGTTTGCGCTTCTCTGAGGCGCGAGCGGCGCGTTAAATACGTCCTCGCGTCGCGTCCCGCTTCTTTAGACGTCTACTCCACGGACGCTGGAGCCCCGGGGCCTCGTTTATAAGCGTTGCGTACGCATGTACAATATATTCTATGCATGCATAATGTAAACCGGGGGCTTTCTCTTTTGTTAAACAAATTAAGAAAATAAATTCAAAAAAAGAAATGAACTTCAACACGAAGGTGGATTTTCAATACATAAAATGACCTTTTTACTAACCAAGCACCGCTTTGTAAAAAGCAAACTTGACGGAGAAAAATGTGCGGTGCTTCACGCAGGCTCGGACCCACAAAAACGGGTGAAATGAGAAGAAACACGCAAATGTGTGTAAAAGTGTGTAAAACTAGACTGTTGTAAGTGAAATGCCAATACTGCCTCATAAATAACACGAACACCCGATCGATCTGCAGCGTAAAACAAACAAATACTAATTAACACATTTTCAAAAAGAAAAGTGAAATATGTTCTGCAATAATATCGGCATGTTATTAAATTCATCCTCAAAACACAGCTGTTGCTCGTCAGATGCAATCGGATGGACGGTAATAAAACGCCGTGATGACGTCACAATGCGTGATGACGCTGATGGCTGATCTCGCGCTCTTAGGAGACGTGGCACATGGAAGGATCGGCGCTGTAGTGCAGCGCACCGTCGGCCTGTTTAAGGGCAGATGGCGCTGGAGGAGGTTGTTGTTTGCTCCTGAGAAGCTGTGAAACATCCTGCGTGTGCTGTGCTACATGATGTGGCTCAGCTTCCAAACGCGCCTCGACCCCCTGACGCCGATGTTGGCCCAGACCCCGTCCCTGTCCCCGATCCCCGATCACTGCCGCCAGTCTCTCATCAAGAGGGGACAGCTCCGGTGCCCCCCCCCCCCCTCAACGCTCTAAAGACAGTGGAGATGGTTGTGGATTTCCGGCGGAACAGAGCCCCACCCTCCCCCATCACCCTGTGTGACTCCCCCGTCACTATTGTGGATTCCTTCCGTTTCCTGGGCTCCATCATCACCCAGGACCTCAAGTGGGAGCTGAACATCAGCTCCATCACCAAGAAGGCTCAGCAGAGGTTGTTCTTCCTGAGGCAGCTGAAGAAATTCAACCTGCCAAAGACGATGATGGTCCACTTCTACACGGCCATCATGGAGTCCGTCCTCTGCTCCTCCATCAGCGTCTGGTACGCTGCAGCCACAGCCAAGGACAAGGGCAGGCTGCAGCGCGTCATCCGCTCTGCAGAGAGGCTGATCGGCTGCAATCTGCCGTCCCTGCAGGACTTGTTTGCTTCCAGGTCTCTGAAGCAGCTAAAAAGATGGCAGCCGACCCCTCTCACCCCGGACAAAACCTGTTTGTGCCCCTTCCATCTGGCAGGAGGCTGAGGTCCATCAGGACTAAGACCTCCCGCCACACCAACAGCTTCTTCCCGTCGGCAGTCGGGCTCATCAGCAGAGCCGGTCCCCCACTGACTGACTATAACACTCCACCGGTCACTCCCCCTCACACTGCACACGCCACTTTACTGTCATTTTTTACTTTGTTGTCACTCGTCACTTTACTTGTTCGCTAGTGCACTTTATGCTTAATATTTTAAAATATTTTAAATTTTTAACTAACTTTATTCTCTTGTTGTATACAACCCATAGCCTTATTCTACTAACCCATTGAATTACCATTTCATTTTACTTTATTTCATTACTTGTGCACTGCTGTCTTCCTTGTATGTTTGACATATTTTGGCAATAAACGTTTCCTGATGATTTCGCAAAAGCTGCGCTGCATTTAGAAGTGAGTGTGATTTATTGAGGGAAAACTGCGTAGGACGTTTTATAAGTCTGAATATTTCTGTGCGTACGCACGTCCTGCGTTTCATCCGTACGACACTTCAGGCGCAAATCATACGCAAGCTTTTATAAATGAGGCCCCAGATTGTTCATTCAAAATATGAATTACCTAATACATTTGAGTCGAGTTTATTCTTATGAAATAATATAGTTTTAATCTTCAGCGTTAACAAATCTATCAAATTAAACATTGTAAAGAATAAGCCGTGTTTTTCGGATTCACATATTTCGTGTGTGTGAGAGTTTTGTTGTTTTGTCCTCCAGCTGGTGGAGAGCGAGGAGCAGTTTCAGCAGAGATTAGCAGACCGCCTGGTGGAGGAGACCACGTTCACCGTCAATGTGTGAGTACCGAGCACCATGTCGTCATGGAAACCGCTGCGTTCAGCTGTCGGGAGGATGTGGTCAGTAAGCACGCGGCTGGCAACGCCATCCGCTACAGGGACAGTTGTCATTTTGACCGTGCAAAGTGTTTTCAACCCTCGTATGACTGGTGACGTGAGCGCGTTGTCGACCTCTTTCCCATCCGCACCGGCCCTCCGGCGTGGCCTTCGCTGTACCCGTCCATCAGGAGGCTGGCCAAGAGTCTGCCTCTGCCCGTGGAGAACGAGGAGAGCCGGCCGAGGATCGACCTGGTGGTGTTCATCATCAACCTGACCTCGGAGCTCAGGTATCTTCCAAAGCCTTCGTCTTATTCTAACTGAAATGACCCGGAAGTACTTACAAGGCTGCTATGATGAATGATCTAGGATCTAAGGGAAGGAGCTTCAACGCATACTTGCTTAGCTCCTTTACCATAGGAACGACTGGACCATCCTTTAAAAAATAAAGGAGATCTATCCATCCCACAATTCCTTGGGGCTGCGATATTTAAATAGTTTCATTCGGTCGTGGGCGAGAAATAACAATCACGCCAGAGAAACGCAGATCATGTAAGTAACCGTTAGCATAACTTGGAGATGTTTAAGTAGGTGAACTTTCAATAATCTGTCAAATGTATTAATTAAATTATAGTCTGGCTGCTACAGACTGACGTCACTAACGTATCATGAATTCTCCTAACCATTTTTCCTTGACGTGACGTTTTCCACAGAGAAATCCATATTGACACCCTATTAAAATAAAGTATTTAGTTTGTCTGATCTTTTTTTTGTTTGTTCATAGTTTACAGTCAGCAGAAGCTTCGGTGAAGTGTTTGGACCACAGATATTTCCTTGGAAAAGTCTCCTTCATGGTCACTAATGGTATGGCGACTTGTTTATTTGAGCAACGACAGTAACAAGATGCCTCCCAGTGTTTGTGAAATGGTCCAATTTGCCTCTTGTAGCTCGTAACGTGGCGGCCCCCGGCGAGCGCCTGGACGCCGTCAGGAAGCTGGCTGCCTCGCTGCACTGCGCCCTGCTGTTTGCAGAGGATCAGGTTTGTATCTGCGTTAATGGTGGTTTAAACCTCACACACACACATGCTACGTCTTCAGCCTTACTCGCCTTACATCCACCATCGAGCAGAATTCCAGGTCGAAAGTCTGGTCGTGTTCCTTCTTCAGGGCCACACAGCAAAAGGCCGGACAAATCACTCCTCTTGCACTCAAGCTGGGTGAGAAAAGGATTCGCCTCAATGTCCAACGGTCATACTGACCCGATGAGAGACGATGAACGCAGCCGAACTCTCCCTGAGGCTTCCGTTAAATCATTCAGCGGAGTTGGCTCACCTGCTACGAACGACCGACGCGCACACCGATCCACTCACAGGTGTTGACATGCATCGTGCATAAGCGTCAGCGTAAACTCCAGTCTGAGCAAACACAACCAACTTCTTTGTGTGGGTCAGAGTAGCAAACGTTGTGTCTGCAGCTCTTTTCTGGTGCGTTTTCTAAGCCGTCCTGTGTGGCGTTCTTCCCCCTCCAGACACCAGACGGCGTGACCAACGCCACAGAGAGGCTGCTGACCATCCTGAAGGTGGCAGCCGGCCTTGTTCCCATGACTACCGCTCTCTACCTGTCCAACCTGACCCGCAGCACCGCGCTCCGGGACATCGACCAGCCGAGCTTTGATTAAGTTGTGTTTGTGCGCGCTCTCCCAAAAGAGATTTCCCCTTTTTGTTTGACGTAATGCATTTGTGCAGCTGCAGTTTTTTTGTTCAGACTTGCGGAGGACTCCTTCAGCCTCTTGAGTCAGGCTTTGATACGGTGTCTTTATCACCATAGAGCTGTTGGCGTAAAGCTTTTACAAAGCAGCCGTCTGTCTGATGGACGCGTGTTTCAACAGGGCGAAAAGGGACGTAAGTTATCACTGTTCATTATGGTCCCGTTACATCTTCACATCCAAATCCTATGAGTCGCACACAAGAACTCCATGTAGGCCGTGTTAATTACACTTCAGTTTCACTCGTCGTTATTAAAGTCACGAGTGACGCCGCTAATTGGCTGTTTGTTTCGACGGATCCCTTCTTCTCACAGTGACTCATAGCTACAATAAATCTCCATTTCTTGATGCATAATCAATAATTTAAAGATTATCTACACCGTTACAACACTCACATAGATTTGTCTAATGGTTTTAGCGGATTAGAGCTTTAGTTGATTGAAACAATGTTGTTTCCATAGTAGCTGCTCTAACTTTGAACCTGAACAAAGGTCTAATCGTCCTGCTTTAAACAGGCATAAAGAACCTGTGTTGCATTTTAGAATATACTGCGGGAACCAGAAGAACCTGGTGGTGCATTGCTTAAGTCAATGCCCAGTGTATATAATTCTAATGCAGCACCATATGCCTTTATGTACATAATGTGTGCATTGATGCTTTTAACAAAGAACGTATGTCAACACAGTGATATTACACATTAAATGTTCCTGTTGCCACTGATTGGATTTAAGTCTTCTGTCCTGAATACCAGTAAAATGCTTAATTACTGACTAGATAGCCAAGATAATATGAATAAAGAAAATAAATGTTGCAAAACAGACCAGTGTGTTAGTTTGACTTGTCCTTTACCAGTTTAGATCAACCTCATATTCAATGGCTTCATGCTGCATTAACACCAAAAGATGAATTTAATGAAGAACGGGCGTCTTGGACACACTGACGCTGCATGGTGACGTTGCTGTGTGATGCATTCAAGTGTTTGTTATTTTTGCTTGTGTGTGTATTTGAATACTTGATGTTTTCTACCTGAACTGAATTCCATCAGATGCTGTGTTGTTACTCTTTTGAATCTGGCGAGCGCAACATTTTCTTCTGAGTGATGCGACCCTGCCATGACCTTCTGCGACCTCCACCCTCAGCCGGTGAAGCCCGTCTGTTTGTAGGCGGCACCCATGTCGGCGAGGACGACGGCCATCACGTTCTTTAGGGCTCGCTGCCCGGCGCCATCCGGCCACGCCTCATCTCTGTCAGGAATCGCTCTCATTTAAATAAATCACTCTTACTCTGTTGAGTTCCCCCACCTGTGGCCCTCCTGCTCCCATGTCCCCGGTGGCCTTGTGGGTTTGGTTGTTTGTTGCAGGTGCTGATTGGGGTGTCGTCAGCTGGCTGAGCCACACCTCAGCCAGGGTGGCACAGCCTTAAATACCGTCTCCATTCTGCACCCAGGGGGGTGCTGAGAGGACCTGGTGCGTCTGGCACTGGACCGCTGTGCTGTTCTCTACATCCACTCATATCTACGCTGCGCCACTGATCACTGATACCACCTTATGGGGAGGGATTGTTGTAAACCATAGACTTGTTCCTGCTTAGTAGCTCGCTCGTCCCCCTGCTTTGCTGCTGTCTCTGAGCCAGAGACACGCGGGGGCTCGTCCAGTCCTCGTCGACCCGGTGGGACGCTGGAGTTCGGCTGGAGTAGCGGTTGGTTATGACAGGTTGGGGAGTGAGAATGGGGTGACTTGGTCTCTGTTGGGCCTTCACATTGATGTTACAATTAATCCATAAGGACCCAGATACCTTTTTTTCTTTGCTGTTTGGGCGGCTGGCAGAGAGTAGAAACTGGTTAGATGCTGATTGCACGTTACCTTTGCAGTGCATTCTGACATGTAAGGCGTTGTTGCCTGAGACATACCGCCGGAGGTTCAGGTCTTGGGACACGTGGAGTTTTCCAGGGAGTCGACGCCTCATTTCAGCCGTTTCTGTACTTCACTGGAATTTCATTCATTATGCGATTTGATGCTTCTGGGGTTCCGTGAGTTTAGACCTCGGGATGATGCTCTGTACAGGTGGTTATTTTCATCCCACAAGAATCCGGTGGGAGGAGGAAGCCGGCCCTCAGCATGGTGAGCCTGAAAGGGCACGTGGTCAGTTGCGAGCTGAGGTTGGTGACCAATCTGATTACCGTGAGGGGAGGCGACATTGGAAAGCTGAGAGCCCTGTTAAGACAATTTACGAGTGAGTTTAGTAATGCACATATTCAATCTGTTGCATTAGCTGTCCAGGTCCGAAAGGTCAGTTGCGTATTTGCTCCGTCTGTTATTCCTTTGTGCGAGCAGGTGGAACCTGGAGTGGATTACAGTTTGGGACAGTCTGTTTTCTCAGGTAAAAATACTGAGAGAAACGGGGGTTTTAAATCATTCATTGTGAGCGATGTGCTGTCTTTTTCCCTCAAAGGTCCAACACTGGGGAATATACCCTGATGTGGGGAACGGGCTCGGATGTACTGCAGTGACTAGGTCGCAGAGCAACGGGCCGATCCTGCACTTGGAGAGCTGTTCAACCAAGTGCTCCCCAGGATGGATGGAAAAGGGCTGCCAAGGGTTCTCTGCTGGAAGATAATTTGTTGTTGGAGAAGGTTTTTTAAGGGCATTTGGGAGTTTGAAAGACGTACGACTACGTCCTCAGGTATTTCTTTTGGCCTCGCGTGAGGAGGGATGTTCAGGCTCTTGTCATCTCCCGCCTGGACTACTGCAACTCCCTCCTGGCAGGTCTCCCTGCCACCGCCATTCCACCTCTGCAGCTCATCTAGAATGCAGCAGCTCCACTGGTCTTTAACCTTCCTAAGTTCTCCCTCACTCCTCCACTCCTCCGCTCTCTTCACTGGTACCGGTGGCTCATCCAGTTCTAAACATTGGTGCTCACGTACCGTGCTGTGAATGGATCAGGTCCAGCTTACATCCAGGACATGGTCAAACCCGACATCCCAACCCGCACTCTCCGCTCTGCATGTGATAAACTACTCGTTCCTCCCTCACTGAGAGCAAAACACTCGACTAGGTCTCGACTCCTCGCTGTCCTTGCGCCGAAATGGTGGAACGAGATCTCTGAAGACACCAGGACCGCAGAGAGCCTTCACATCTTCCGCCGCAAACTAAAGACACACCTCTTCAGACTCTACCTCGACTAAAGACTAACAAATTGTAGCACTTAAATTGTACTTGTGACGTCACTCATCTATAGCAAATTGTAAATTGGCTTATTTGAGGAAATTGCACTTTCTTGTTTCTTGTTCTCCTGAGTTTGTACCCTATGGTTGAATGCACTTATTGTACGTCGCTTTGGATAAAAGCGTCAGCTAAATGACATGTGATGTAATGTAATGGATGTGTCTCGATGTATGAAAACATGTCCTACCTGTCAGGTGACGGGCAGAGCTCACTGTACAAGTACAAGAGGAGGAGAGTGATCTGACCTTGGCAGAGGCATTAACCGGCTCATCACACGAAACTTCATGACAAAGTCAGCCGTGATCTGGGGAGAAACGGGTCACGTGGTTCAGATGAAACTAGTCCTGTAACTCGATAAAACGGGACTCTAGTAGACTTTGGATGTAGACGATCATCTTCTGGCACCACAAGATTACTTTGATGCAAAGATACTTGATTTGTAAATGACTCAGAACAGAATGTGCCTCAGACTTACTGACTTAAGATATAACTATTCTTCCAAAAATGTATTGACGGGGTCGTTTATTTAATTTCTTTATCTTTCATCTCGCTAAGGCATGTAGCCTCCCTCTCCTCATGCAGTTCCCATGTAAATGAGTTTAAGTTTATCGTTTATTTAAACTTGTATGCATATTTGAGATTCCTAGTGTCGTTTTCTATATTTGTTTATAATATTATAGTGTCGTACAATGGTTATTTATCCGTCTTCACTGTTCACGAACAGTAAATCGGAGAAAAACACCCGTCTGTTGGGTTTCCTGCAAAAGTTTAAGCCCTCCCACTCGTATAGATGATTGGTCCAGAAAATAGCTCCATGACCTTTCATCCAATAGCATCTTTAGCCAGCGTCACGTGGCCTCTCCCAGCACGGAAAAGCCGGCATTGAGCTTGAACGCGGTTGGCTGGAAAGTGTAAGTCTCAAGTTAAAGGATATTTCGTCACTCGTGCAGGTTTATTATTAAAGTGGATTGTTAGAGTGTTGTCCAACATGTTGCAGGCTCTGAAGGGCGTCAGGCACCTGAACATCAGCGCAATGGAACGAGCAGGTACCTTTATAAAACTACGTGCTAATGTTTGTTTACTAACGTGTTTTAAACGATGACTTTCACATTGTTTCACGTCTGTGTGCGCGGGCCGCAGACTGAGGCCGGTACAAGGTCCATTGTTCCGCATCGGCGCTTCTGTTGTTCTGGCGATCCAGTAAACCTGGACGCCGTGAAGTGGAAGCTGCCACAGACCATGTGAGCAGGACACCGCAGCTCTCAGGGAGTCCGTTGACGGGTCGCCTGCTTGGCTGCACAGTGTTCAGGTTTACTGAACCTGCAGAAAACGCCTCTGCGCGTGCGTTTTGGACCCATAGCGACGTGAAGCGGAGCAGCAGCTCCTGTTTGTGTGCACAGCAAGCAGAATGTCTCGTGTCCACTTTCAGAGCTGTCCATCCCGGTTCCCTGGGGACAGCTGAGAGGGAGAGTCTGGGGTCCTGATGATGGTCGCCCTGTGCTGTGCCTGCACGGCTGGTCCGACAACTGTGGCACCTTCAACACCCTCATTCCCCTCCTGCCCAAAGGTGAACCCAGCTGATCCCACACTGTAGTTATTAACGTGCACGTACGTTTTCATTCCATTCGATCCAAGCTGCCACTCCGTGGGAAGGACATTCAGGACATTCTTTTTCTTTACTTTTATACATTCAGAAGTATTTCACATTTCCTGAAGGAACTGCATCGTTATGAGGGAAGAGATGTTAAGAATTGAAACCGTTTCATGTGTTTCAATTATGTTCTAATTCAACTCTATTTACTTTTTTTAATTCCTAAAAAAATAAACCGTCTTACCAAGGACTCGCTCACCATCACCATGGTAACCCTTGATTGCTGCTTAATCCTCTCAGCTATTTAATCAAACCATAAAAGGCACAAGAAGCTCTCCGGTCTGACTAATTCTTCTCCTGATTACTGACCCACATTTATTCATTTGAACGGCTATTTGCTGTAGAGAATGTTGCATTTCCTTAGTTTATTCTAGGTATTTGTTCATCTGTGAGACTGAGCACTCCTCCCTGTGGGTCCTGTCAGAGTGCAGATACGTGGCGGTGGATCTGGCCGGTCACGGCTTGTCGTCGCATCGTCCCCCCGGGGTCTTCTACACTCCTCCGACGTACGTGATGGACATCCGAAGGGTCGTCGATTGTGAGTGAGTCCAAGCGATTGCACAACATCTTAAAGCCACAAATTCAAATCAAACCTCGGTTTGCTCTCCGGGTGAGGAGAAATATCGAGTTAAACCTTCGGAAGCGTCACTATTGTGATTATATTCTAATTCTACCACCCGGCTTTAGTGCATCTGTTGCGCAGTTAAACCGCAGCAGGGCCGAGGTCTGCCGACTACAAACCAGTATTCTGTGATGTGACCCTGAATCTGGTTGTAATGTGTGACGTGACTCCCACAGCTCTGAAGTGGAGCCGCTTCTCCATCATTGCCCACAGTATGGGTGAGTGCAGCTCCGCAGTAGTGTTGGCACCTTTAAAATGTGAATTGTGTTATATTTACAGTACAAACACACTTTGCGGGGTTTTTTTTCAGGTGGTAACATTGCTGGAACGGTAAGCGACGGTGTCCTGGCGTGATGCTCTTGCCGCTACACACAGACTGACTCTGTGGAGGCGGTTTTGCTGCGTCGTGGTATTTAGTCCCGCTTGTGTTTTGTACAGTTCAGTTCTCTGTATCCCGAGATGGTGGAGGCTGTCGTGCTGCTGGACTCTTATGGATTCTTCCCGATAGATCAGGTACTTGCACAGAGGTCATTTGGGTTATTTGCTAACAGGTTTCAGAGCGGTACATGTTGAACTATATTCTTGTACTGTCGCTAATTGTTAACCCCGAAATCTGATCACTATCAATCTGTTCAACGGTGAACAAAACCTGAAGCCAAGCATAGACCCATATAATCGAATAGAGGAAAGTAAACTTGTATGTAATTACAAGAGATGTAATGTTTTTCTAGACTAATGAAAAAGGAAGCAATGAAGTTTGCTTCTTGAGTGAACAATGTTTTTTTCCCTGGAGAAATACATTATTTTGGATGTTATTACTACTGTTGGGAGATTATTCCATTGTTTCACGCCTATGACATGGAAGTATGATTTGCGGAGGCGAACTCTTGCGTGTTGGAATTAAAAAACGATACAGAATTCAAGGTCCTATCGTCCCCACTGGCTTTCAATCATACTTTTCCCCGAAGGATCACAAAACGGGTAATCGATGCTCTTTTATGGCCTTTAATTGAATTGGCAGAAACCCTGGGGTCACTAAACCTGTAGAGCAGTACTGCAGAGGAGAGGAGGCCGGGATGCCACCGATTATCAGAGCTTAACTATTGTGGGCCCAAAGGTCATATCGGTTTGAGACTCTTGATTTCCATTAAAAGGCTTCCTCACGATGACTAATGATATTCTACATTGCAGGTAAACGGAGAATAACGCAAAGCCAGTCTGACATGTTGAAGACTCCGTCCTGTCCTCTGGCTGCTCAGCATTCATCATGTTTTTGCCTTCACGAGGTTTTCAATGTGAAGAGCGGAGCTGGACAATCCCTCACTTCTTACTTTTTTTTTTCTTAAAGAAAAAGATGTACCAACCGATGAGGCAGGGGATGGATGAGATGCTCCAGTTTGACAAACAGACTGCAGAGGAGAAGAAAAGAGTCTACACCTACGAAGGCGCAGTAGAGAGGTGTGGCATCTTCACGTTGTATTTAACAGACGACCAAACATCCACAAATCGTTTCCCGTTTCCTTCAGGCTGTCGGCTGCAAACCCGTCTCTGTCGGAGCAGTCCGTGCGGATCCTTTTAGAGCGAGGTCTAGTTCAAGTTGAAGGAGGTACGCCTCCACATTCATTTAATCCTTGTTTTGGCGAACCCCGTTGTTCTTAGAACACGTCTTTGTTCCCACGCTGACGATGGAAGGCATGTGTCTCTTGCAGGCGTGGCGTTTACCCGGGATTTCCGTATCAATCTGGTAGGTTTTCACTGAACCGTTCATTGTGCGCAGCCCTTACATTCCGTGTGCAGATTTTTTGCTCTTTTTGTTTTCAGAAAAATATAATCCGCATGACTTTGGAGCAAAGCCTGCAGTTGCATTCTGGGATAAAAGCTCCCATGCTTGTTATTTTGTAAGTTTTGTAAATTCTTCCTCCCAGATTCGTTATTCCATCTACCAATTCCAGTGCAACAGTAGAAAATACACCTGCCCTTTTCTTTGTCTTATCAGAGCAGAGGACGGCTTTGAAAAATTATTTGTTGGAGAGGATAAGAATGTTTTCTCAACAATCATCCAGGCCTACAAGGACCGAAACGTGAGTATGTTTACAGCGTGTTTGTGCAGGTACGCTTCATGTCCGTGTTTAGCCGTTAGGCCTGTGTGTAATTGGGGCTTTAGTAGGCGGACAGATGCAAAAGTAGCGGAGTCGTTCAATATCTTGGCGGCAGCACAGCTCTTTGTAGCGGGGAACCTCGGCGCTGACCTACATACTGCAGCGTGGTCAACAGAACAGAAATAAACTTGGAGATGATAGGAACGCAGCCAGCTGCTGTGCAGCAAAAGAGAAGCTTGCTACGTCAGAAGATAATGGTTTTTATTGTGTATAATGTAGGATAAATGCAGTTTGTCATCTCCTGAACCCGCAGCTCCTGCAGCCCAACAGAGCTTTTATCTCATTTTGCTTTTAGCTGTTGTCACTGTGCTGGTTCACTCTCTTTTAGTGGCTTTCAGATGTTCAGTTTTCAACGCCCTTAAACACAGAAATGGCCTCCAGCAAACGGCAAACACAGTTCGAGTAACTGGGGAACGTGGTGGAGCATTTAGTAGCGATAGAGAGGGAGATTTCCATCAGGGAGTTGGTGGCGACCAAAATCTGAGCTAAAGGAGAGACGACATTAGACTGATGATCTGACCGGACACACAAACACACAACTCAGTGATTCCTGATGTGCTGGATGTGTAAATATTCTTATTATTGCATTGTGTGAACCACTTGTTTCTGCTGCAGACAGGTTTCCAGCAAAGTTAATCATTGCAGAACGTCAATATTTCCTGTCTGTCTTTCAGCACAAGGTGGTAAAAATACCAGGCGATCATCACATCCACCTCAACAACCCGGAGGTAGTCGCTCCACTTGTGTCCGACTTCTTGATGACCAAAGTGTTGACTCGGCCGGCAAAACAAGCCAAAGAACAGACCTCGAAGATGTAGCCCAAACAGAATCTTCACATTACCACCATGAGTTTGTAATAATATAACACAGTACTACAGTAATTATACTGTGCTCTGAACACTTCAACCTGTAAATGATTTGGTGTATTTTATTATATATTGACGGAATGCTGGCGGACCGATGTTTATGCATTTGAAGAAAATGACACTTGTGTAACACAACAGTTAAGATTTGAGCAGCGAATAGTTAGAATTAGTAACTTGTTTCGTTAATGGTCTGATCCTGTACAGCTCCAGATTCACAGTTGATAAATAATGACTAAATTCATGTTTAAAATTGAGGCAGCGGAACCACAGTTGTCGTCTTTTACCATGCACACATTCTGTGTCAGCACAGGGCCTTTACTGTAATGCCAACAGCAGAAATGTTAATGAGGGAATTTGGCTAATTGGAGGTCATGAACTAAAGTGTTGGACAGGTACATTCTAAAGGCTCAGTGTGAAGGATTTGGCGTCACACACAAAGTGAAAGTCCTCCCCGGCACCGAGCGGGTCGCCGAGCTGCAGCGGCTGAAACCTCTCCATCCAGAGCCGCTGGTTTGTCAGTTCTTTGCTACTCTAAATGTTTTTCCTGTCGCGGAGCTAAATATACACGCTTCCTTTTACTTCATGTTGGATTAACGAGCAAATTAGACCACCTCGATTTTCTCTATAGGGACCAAAGCGATTCGTTAGATGTTCATACATGGAAACACTGTTTCAAAGTCCTTTACGCACAATTTAACTAAAAGGAACGTTTGACGGTGTCACGTTTCACCTCTGGCCAGTGTGTGGATTGGTGCTTTGTACCGGTAACTACACCCAACCATGGCGGAACTTACCTCGAGTATACCTCTGCCTCACTGCAACCGGGTGTCAGGATGTCAATCACTATTTAAAGAATGCAGCCCTGCTTCAATTAAAATACATCTCAAGATTTTACACACAAGAATCAAACTCGAGGTCCGATTACCAGTCTTCTAGTTTTATTTTTACAACAGACCGCTGATAAAGTCCTTGGTTATTCAGTCCGGTGGACTCTATTCTCCTGGTTCCCAGCAGTGCAGACTGCTGAGCATCAGCAAACGACTGATCCATCGCCTCGTACCTTCTGCCTGTGAGGATTGTTTAAAATGCACAGCGGCAGGCGAGTCTTCCAAGTCTACTCTGCAGTCTGCGGTTAATATTTGAGCTGCGTCCTCGTGGTTAATCTCTGGACAAAGGCGTCAGCTAAATGACACGTAGGTGATGTGAAGTTAGTGAGCCGAGGGAAGACGGAGTTGAATTGGGTCGATTTGGACTCAACAAGTACCTGTTTGCAGCCCGTCTACAGTAATACACCCTTCAAACTATGTCAGAAAAGGCTTTTATTTTGAAGGATCATCTGCTGGAAATCCACAAAACTGCAATCAAAGAGTAACTGCTCGTGTAAATTCTTTTTGTTAGAGTGATAAACTGAATGATAAGACAATCAAAGACTTATTTAGCGTCACCTCAGAAATGGTTGTAAGTGTAAGGGCTTAAAATGTGTAAAAATGAGTGTAAGGGCTCAAAATGCTGTGCGGGTAGTAAACATTTAAAACATCAAGGAATCAAGACGAAATTTATATATCTATTCATGAAATATAAAAATGTTTTTAACGAAGCCATTTTGACAAAAGTCAAAAAAGTGTTGTTGAAGTGTCCTATTTATATTTACACCATTTAAAACCCTCAACAGACTCAACTCTCACTCAACTACTTCAGCTGAATCCTTGAGGGTCCAGGATCAGGGTTCAGGGGGAGTTTGGGATCCGTAGAGGTGGATTGTGTGTTCGGGCCCTCGGACTGACCAAGATAACCCGGTTACTTTGGACCGGGGACGGGACGCATGCTGAGCTCTGGTCCATGAACGGACATATGAGCACATTACAAACCGAGGACTTTATAAAGTGTCACACGTGTGTTACAAGTAGGTCTGATTTAAATCAGTGGAACACGCTGGTAAAAGCTTTAAACCTCTGAACAAAATCCAGCATTTCTCAAATAATCAGTCCCGTCACGATGCATCACGTGTGCGCTTAGCGTGTCACAATTTTCCTTTGAAGTCTGTTTCACTCGGCTGCTTTTTGTGAATCTGCCGTTTAAGTGGAACACGCTAAAAATGGCGGTTATTAAAAAGAAGAGACGCCATCTTCTGACAGCTTTTGCTTATGGGGGCCTGTCCTCTGTGTTCAGCGTAGTAACGGGACAAAAGATGGATGGATTTTCTTTTTTTTACTCCATCAAACACTGCAGCTGCCATCAGTTGCCCCCCAACGCTCCCTTTTTGTTCTCAATGTCACATAAACTGTGACGGAATGGATTTTTTACGCAGCGGGTGTCGAGGGGGCTCCTCCTCCTCCAACCCCCCCCACTCCCCCAAAAACTGATTATAGTTATATAACTTTCCCTCCCACATCTCTCCATCCTCTCCGCCATCAGCAGGGGTAGTTGTCATGGCAACCCCCACCCTTCCTTCCTTCCTTTTTTCTTTTTTCCTCTCTGGAACGTCAGAGCCAGGAGCTTTACAGCCTGGCATACAGCCTCTGTGCCGCTCGGAGGTGCACATGCAGGAGCCGGAGCTGCGACGCTGGAAAAAGCGATCGGGTGATTTGATTCGGACTCGCACATCGCAGACCGTCTGAGACCGGGACAGGTGAGCCCAGGGGCTGTTCTGTCCTACTTTACACTGCTGTGCTCTGTTGTTAGATTGCCACACCAGTCTGTGTCTGTTTATTACTCTTCTGCTGGGAGCTTGTGTGATTCCAGGCCGCCCGTGGTTCTAATGAGCAAAGTGTGGCTGGAAATGTTGGGATGCTGCAGTGTGTCACGTGGGATGTATCTTCATCCTGAAGGATCACTTTAACAAAAAACTCTCCTCCTTTCCTTTGCTTTCTCCATCATGTCATCGCCCCCCCGCCCCTCTGTTGGCACAGCAACGATGTCGTGGCTCTTCCTGGACTGGTTCGTCCCCCTCTACCTGCTGGTGTCCGTGTTGGTGCTGGCGGGCTTCGGAGCGTGCCTGTACTTCCTCGAGCCCGGGCTGCAGGAAGCCCACAAGTGGAGCAGCAAGACGGTCCGGCATCACCCGCTGGTGGCCAGTGTGAACTGCAGAGACGATGACAGAAATGCCCTGATATGACGGAGAGGGGGAGGCGGCGCTGGGCAGGGTGGGGAGGGGGAGAGCAGCATCTGGACTGGGGTGCTGAGCCAGCACCTTCCAGGAGATGGAGACGGGAAATGGAATGTGGGGAAGATTGCTCCGTCCCAACATTCCAGCTTCCCTCTGATCTCAAGCACACTTCACGTTGCGGTGAGGGAACGCACAACAAGGAGAAGCACACTTCACACAGGTGGACGGAGGACATGTGATGGTGTAAAGCTCACCGCCATCTTATACTCGTGCCAACTTTTACGTACGTTGTTGTAACGCATAAATCAAAAGGTTTATTCATATCAGAGAAGAGAAGGGCATGACACCGGTGGACAGTTTGGGGGGAGGGTTTCTGATCACAGGCTGACATTGTTAGTGCCAAAATGCCAGAAAATGGTGTTATTAGTGACTTTGTTCATGGTGCCAAGGTCATCTGAGATTACACAAAACAAGTATTTGGTGACGCTCAAACGTGTTTCTTTGTTTGTTTCCATAGTTTTTACCTGACGGCCTGGTGAGCAAACTGTTGGTGATCATGTGCTTCATTTGTACAAAATAAAACTGTTCAATCCTCGACTCTTCAGATTCACTCTCTGCATGATGTTATATAGTTGATCATATCTGAGTAATAATTTGTCATAATATGTCATAATTTAACCCATGTACTTGATTACTTATCCTACTTTATTCCACTACATCCATCTGAACCTGTAATAAGTACGCTTTTGAATGAAGAATTAACCACAAAAAGTAAATACAAACCCCAAATAAGTTGCAGGAGACTCAAAATACAGATTTGTGTTGCTTTGTTTTTGTCCTTCGCTTCCTCATTCTTCTTCTTAACATTCTTCTAATTACTGATTAATCCTGTGAGCCTTTGGATGGGCCCCCGACCCCTACGGGTTAAGACAAACTAGTTGTCCTCAGACAAAATACTACCAACAAGACCACATACAGGCTGCACAGACGTCGTCCCACGGAAACAGTGACCCGCGTGGGAGTGAAACAGAGCGGCCTCAGTGTGGAGGAATGGAGAGAACGGCCCCTCAGGGCCCACGACTTCCAGCTGCTGGGCTCCCGTCTCGCTCACGGGCTCCACAGCAGAGACGCCGCTTCAGGCAGCAGGTTGGTTTCTCTCAATGCATTTCTCATGTGTGGTTTCAGACTGCGTTATTTCAAAGTCCAGTTTGTTAACTGCTGAACTCATAGTTGTTTTAAAGTTCATTATTGTATTCCTCTACATTTCATTGGCAATTATTATACTTTTAATCCTATTTATTTACAGCTGTTGTTGCTTGTATGATGCACAACAGTATTACTCAACCAGCTACAGCAGTAAAATATCAGAATGTAATTTATTCATAATCACATAATATTGAGGTGTGCTTTAAAGTACGATTTTCAAAGCAGCTCTTACTTATTGGTGTACGTAATGATCTTTTTTACATAAATGAAAGATCTGAATGCTCTAAATCTGTTGTATCAGGCTTTCATTCTCATCTCTTTGTGCACAACATAGAACAGAATGAGTGTTTCTGACCGTCTGGCACCTGCGAACCCTCGAGTAGCATCTTCCAGATGTCCATTAGTGAGCTTGTCTCCTCCTCTGTCCCTGTCGTCTCCTGTCATCAAAAAGAAAGTCATCCAAATCCCATCATTTGACGAAAAGGGGCTCATCTATGATAAACGCGACACAAAACCAAGCACTGACAGGTAAATGAAGCTTATTCTACTCTCAGGTTTTTGTAATATGGTGAATATGGTGCTGGATTAATTTAGTTGGCTTCATTCAGCAGATCTTTCATCCCGATTGGTCCCTCCAAGACATCCATTCAACCCAATTGGACTAAAACAAGTGGTGATTCACTGGGTCGCCACGGAAATAGAGCTTCAACGCTCCCAAGAACCGAATCCAAAGCACACAGCTCTCCGGCTCTCTCCGCAAAGCCCGGCGCCTCCCTCTGTCTCTCTCCAAAGACAGATTCCTCTCCCACTCATAAACCGAAGCCAAAGGATTCTCTCCGTCCCCCCGCCTCACAGCTCCGCAATCCTCCTCCATCCCTGCACCAGCCGAAGCCCAGTGTGTCTCCGACTCTGACCGTCCCGACACCCAGACTAAGTCCATCTCCGACTTCCCAGGAGACGAGTCTGGACAGCCGAGGAGGCAAGCAGCCGTCTCCCGTCGCTAAAGAGAGACAGGCTAGATCGATTGCCATTTCGAATGCTGGAGACGAGCCCAAGTTAGTCAAACGAGACATTCTTGACCTAGAAGCTTTCCTGGGCTTTACACATACTGCGCTGATGAGAGCTCGCCCCATGTCTCACAGCCAGACGTACTCTGAGCTCCAGAGACAAGCAGCCACGCATCAGACCTTCGGCTTATCGCAACTTGGTTTAAGTGAAAAGGGAAATATTGCAGAAGATAAACCAGGGCCTCCGCCAGGGGGAAGAAGCATCATTTCAATCCCTAAACCGATGTCAAACATCAAACAGCAGCAGGAACTTCTGCCAAGCGGTGCTGCAGGTACACGAGCATCCCTCTCAGAGTGTGAGGGGATTAGGTTTGCTCGTGTTTTTGAGAAGAAGTCTCTGCCGGCGTTTGATGTGCCAGATCCTCGGCCGAGTGCAGACTTCCCTCAGAGGAGGAATCTCACCTCCAGTGAGCACTCCTATGAACTCAAGTCTTCTGAGAGACGTGCAGCTTCACCAACAACTCCAAGAATGTCCTTTTCTTCTTTGAACCAGTCACCCAATGTGGAGAGCAGGAGAAGACGTTTTGACCTCAACGACGACACAAGATTTTCGTCTCACGGCAAGAGTCCTGAAGAAGAAAACAACACGCGGACGATAACAGGAAGTCCATCTAAACTCTCTCAACAAACCAGTGCGTCTCGTTACTCAAAGTCTCCTCAGAACTACAGATTCTGGTCGAAGGCTCCAGTCCCAGCGAGTCTGTCCGACTGTGTTTCAGTGGATCACAGATGCCAGTCAAGAGACAACGATTGTGAAACAGAATCTCGTTGGTGTGCGTACAGATCGACCCAATTTAAGTTGGGCCCTCAGACACAGGAGACCTCCCGACCTGCTTCTGTGGACGACGCCACGTCAAAATCAACGCATTCAAAACCGGATTTTATCTCACACAGCCGGCCGGATCCCAAACAAAACAAAAGCCACAAAGAGGTGACCTTTGGTGACCCGGGACTGAATAAAACAGATCTCTTTGATCATCACAGGGCGCCCGCAAAGCTACTAGAATATCCTCGAGATGAATACCGCCTATTCGACACAAACAGTTTGGGCGTCAGTTCAAAAGGGGTCTCTGGCCCGCTGCGGCACACAGCGAGCCAGAGACCAGAAGAGACAACAACAGCTGCTTCGCCTCCGCTACCCAGTTACCCCCGAGCAGACCGGGCATTTATCATGGAGGATCCAGAGGACCCCTATTACGTTACAATGTATTACCCTGGATCAGTGTACGTGGGTGAGTACATACCGAAAAACACTTGGAAGACTCTTACTGAACAAAGTCTGGAGATCCCGCAGAGACATGACAGACATAGTTCGATACGTTTCTGTCGAAGGGGGTGGTCAAAGGGGATAGCAGGCGGATTTAAGATGTCAGTCCTCATCAGTAGAGTAGCAGACGTGCTGAGGAGAGTTAGTTAGAACTCTGTCTAGTGTCTAGTCCAGGAGGACATGCCAAAACAAACACACACAACGAAAACAGGCAGAAAAGAAGAAATAAAAAGGGATAAACTGTGGCTTGTCTTCCATCAAAGAATTCATTTTAAGAAACAAAAATACTTACAGCCCTGAGTAGAGGTTAAAACATCACTAGTATTATTATGAATAATGTGCCTACATCTGTCTGTCTCCCTGACATATCGTATTGCCATCAGTCCTGTCGTCCTGTGTGGTTTCATTTGGAGACCCTACGAGTAAAAAAACTGTCCAGTTGTCCAAATGTAAATGGTCATTTCCCATCTAAACACTGTGGATACAATACTTTGAATTCAGGTACATTTTTTATTTCAGGGCAAAATGTCCCCTTAAGTAAATTATCTCAATTCTTCTTTCCCCTGCGTATCACCGTCTAATTGTCTCTAATTATAATGCAATCCAAAATAGTCCGTAGAAATAGTCCGCATAGCTGTCAGAAGACACTGCGCGTGCGCGCTGCATCTCCCCACTCCCTCTCCTCTTGTCTCCACGGTAACGGAAGAGGGGGGCTCACGAGGAGCGGTACCCGGACTGATCACATGACCGCCCCTCATCGCGCTACCGCTCTGCTTGGATGCGCGTCGGTTGTTCTTGTGACCGAGAGCGACCATCGATCGGCCGGGCCTCTGAAAGCAGCTCCGCGGCTCAACTCAACGGGAACAGGTGAGCGCGACGCCCACGTCACATCGGAGCGGACCGTCAGCCCGCAGCTCGCGGCGAGATGCTAGCTAGCGGTTAGCGTGATCATCTGGCGGAGACAATGGAGGAGCTCCACGGGCTGTGATGGAGCTGACCCGGGCTGCTGTGTTGAAACAGACAAAGGGCGCTTAGCTAAGATGCAGAGCGACTCGTGTCTGTGTGTGTGTGTGTGTGTGTGTGTGTGTGTGCGCGTGCACGCGTGTGGCCCTTCGCGTTGCGTAGCCAGTACAAAAATGACGTTGTTTTTTTTATGTGAGGAAGCGGGTCGTTGCTTTCACGTCGGCGGTCAGCTTCGGTCGCAATGCTGACGTCGTAACGAGGCGAGTCTCCGTGTGACGGGTCGAGGAGAGACCCGCGCGCGGCCGGACTCAATGCGCGGCGGCAGGCCGACCCACGCGGCCCCCCCACGGGGATGAGCTGCTCCGCCTCGCGCCTGTTCACAGCACCGCGCGGACCCGTTTAAAGGAGCAGATGCTGGATGGTGTCGTTTCAGCTGCGCTGCTCACTGGGGACCGACACTGCAGCCGCCAGTGTCATTGTCACTGAGCTTAAGCACTATTTTCTAGATTAGTCAACGTCCTTTGGTGTGTACTAAAGTGTGTATAACCAAAGTGATTCAGTTTACTACAGACTAAGTAAAACATCAAGACTTTTTGCATTGTCCTTTGATAATAACTTTGATGGAGTGTCACTGCTGCTGCTTGCAGTATTAGAAAGTCAAACTTTGAGATTATAGAGCCAGAAACTGATTGATCTTCATCTGATGGTAAAAAACTTCTTCAAATGAAAAATATGCTGATATTCATTTTGTTACTAAAACTCCACTTTTCTGATTTTCTGATATGTCGAACGTCTTCTATGTAAAAAGCCCTGTCAGTGACAGTTCTGTTTTGTTCATTTGGGTGAGCTGAGCCTGTAGATCAGTCCCAGAGCGCGGGGGGGCCTCGGCCTGCTCCACTGGCCTACTTCCTCGTGTGGCAGTATTTTCCTGCCGGTATGACGGTGTTAAGGTGTTTTAATACCTCCCTCTCCATCTCCTGCAGACATGTCAGACATAGTTCCTCCAGAGGTGAGACCTAAACCAGCCGTCCCTGCCAAGCCCCCGAATGTGGGGGCTCCTTCCCCCTCCAGCCCCTTCCCGCCGCAGGGCCCGGGCATAGGAGGCGGTGCTTCAGCTCTGCCTCCCAGTGCCATCCCAGTCCCCATCGGGAGTCACGTCGCCAGCCATGCCGTGGGCCACAACGTGGGCCATGGGGCGGGCCATGTTGGGGGCCTCGCCGCTGCCCACAATGGAGGTCACGGTCACGCAGGCGCCCACAGGTCCGGGGGCGGATCCACTCTGCTGGGGTATATTGGCATCGACACCATCATTGAGCAGATGAGGAAGAAGACCATGAAGGCGGGCTTTGACTTCAACATCATGGTTGTTGGTAAGTCACAGAATGTCGGCGTTTTACAGGCTTTTGAATATTATGAATTCAATTTTATTCCTTGTTTGACCTTAACTCCTCTTTCGTCTCAGGGAACAGCGGCCTTGGAAAGTCCACCCTGGTGAACACCCTTTTCAAGTCCCAGGTGAGCAGGAGGAGTGCCGGGTGGGCCCGCGATGAGAAGATCCCCAAAACCATCGAGATCAAAGCCGTGTCTCATGGTGAGTGAAGCAGCAAGAGCCTCTGCTCTCTTTCTCTAGAGAGACAGACATTTGCGGCAGAATAAATGAACGACCTTTTGATAAACGTGGCCCAATTTGTGTTTAGCCAACAGTGCCTTACTGATTTCTTACTGTTTCTCCTCGTGACTCACAAAACACACACCACCGTTTGAAAGGATCCCTAATTCGCCAGAACACACAGCACTGTATGTAAGTGGGGTGTGTTCATTGTTTTACAGCCGTATGGTTGGTCATCGGGACGTTCCTCTGCCTCCAGGCACTTTATGACCTTCCCACCTGGCTTCATCTGCTCCCTCACTGACCTGACCGATCCCCTAATGCTTAATATTACAATGCATTCACTGATTACCCCTTTGGTCTAACGCTTCTCCAGGTAAACATATTATGGCATGCATTATATGATCATTAGCATCTGATATGTAATACACTCCTATCATAACGTGTTTAACTCATTTATGTGGTCTAGTTGACACAAAGCCCTTCAATCTGCACACGTGAAACTTCTCCCTTTCACAAAAAAAACGTAACTCCGGAAAAAGCCTCAGGAAGGACGTCAAGTAACAAAAGAAGACTTTAATAGTCAAAACGGGCAAAAAGCAAAAGGCCAGGGGTAAAAAGGTACCGGGGTAAAAAGGCAGGCAGGAACGAGGAGCATCCGGGACGATTGACAAGCGACAAGAGACACACGGCTTAAATACACTAGGGAGGTGCAGGTGATTGGACACAGGTGGAAACAATCAGACAATCACAGGGGACGACAGGACAAGGCAGGAAGTGAAGTTACCCGGGGACACGAGTGGCAGAAAACTACAAAATAAGACAGGAAGTGAACCACACCGTGACAGTGTGTGTCGAGTGACGAGTTTCAAACCCACGGACAGAGCTCAGCGACCGCTACGGTTTTACACCATCCCACGCGGCGCCACAGACACACGGCACACGCCTGGAAATGTTTTACTACGTTGGATATTCAGATAGAGAATGTTACACATCCAATGCAGAGCAGTCGTTGTTCCCACTTACAAAGCAGCAGCTGTGGATCACGTCGCTCCTTTCTCTGTGCGTGTTCTCCTCACAGTCCTCGAGGAGGGCGGCGTGAAGATGAAGCTGACAGTGGTCGACACCCCGGGATTTGGAGACCAAATCAATAACGACAATTGGTAGGTTTTTCAGCGTCTTCGTTAGTGCCTCGCTGAAGTACATTGAAAGTCTCGTTTCCTCCTCCTCCTCCCATCTATCGCCCAATTGCCCCCCCACCCCTTCCGCTCACCTCTTCTGCCATCTCCACAGCTGGGAGCCCATCTCCAAGTACATCAACGAGCAGTACGAAAAGTTCCTGAAGGAGGAGGTCAACATCACCAGGAAGAAGCGCATCCCCGACACCAGGGTGCACTGCTGCATCTACTTCATCACCCCGACCGGACACTCGTGAGTTCAGCCTCGTCCCCAACGGCACAACCATTGTCCAATGATAATCCCACTTGTTCAAATAGAATCCACACTGGACTGCTCTTGTAATCACTGCAAGACTAGTTTAAGGCGTTTGGACGTGTGAAACATGACCAATGACATCCCCGTGCCTCCCTCTCCTTTTGCTGAATCTACTCACTCACTCACCCTCTTTCTTTCCTTCCCTCCCTCCGTCTGTCCCAGTCTGCGGTCGCTCGACATCGAGTTCATGAAGCGCTTGAGTCACTCGGTCAACATCATTCCCGTCATAGCGAAGTCAGACACCATGACCATTGAGGAGAGGCTGGAGTTCAAACAGCGGGTGAGTCTGAAGTGATAAACATACCAGAGCAACATATCAGCTATTTGCAATGTAACACTGTTCATTTATAGCAACGTTAATGCTTATAAGAAATGCTAAAGATGTTATTTTCCATTGCATTGTTTTCCCTCTAATGAGACAAACGTGTTTTTAATTTCCAATTATCCTGAGCAACATATACCGTGGTACTTAAAGCAGCTCTCGTCATTATGTTCACACCAATAATGGTTTAGATAATTGTGTAAAAAAAGGGAAGTAACAACTATGGACTGTATACAAAGATGGACAATAGGATATTTGGTGCCCATGGGATGTTTTGGGATCCCTTTTGTACATTGAGACAAAGTGGATCTCCAGGTCTGAATAACGAAAAAAAAATTAGGAAGTGCATTCTCTCGAATGGCCATCAGGGGGCGTGTTACAAAGAAAAGTCCGATTGATAGAAGTCTATGAGAAAATGACTACTTCTCACTGTGTGCTGTAGGTAAGGAAGGAGCTGGAGATGGGCGGGATCGAGGTTTACCCCCAGAAAGAGTTTGACGAAGACATGGAGGACAAAAGCGACAATGACAAGATCCGGGTAAGTGGTTCTGTTCCTTCTTTCTTCCCTCCTCTGAAGAGAACGTCAGGGCGCCGGGGCGTGTCGTGTGATTGTTTCACCTCATAAACCGCGTGCGGCTCTCGTCGGTTCACTGAGCCGCGTGGAACTGTCTCCGTCCATAGGAGGCGATGCCCTTTGCTGTGGTGGGCAGCGACAAAGAATATCAAGTGAACGGCAAACGAGTTCTGGGGAGGAAGACGGCGTGGGGCATTGTGGAAGGTGAGTCACACGGCCTTTCTTAACAAGCAGGCTCATTTTAATGGTGTCAGGTCAAAAACAAGATATGATGTTTGACTCTTTTCATTTTCTTTTTCCTCGCAGTCGAGAATCCAAACCATTGTGAATTTGCTCAGCTGAGAGACTTCCTGATCAGGTACAATATGTGGTGTGTTCCCCACTCACCCAGTTGTTACACCACTCGTACTTCAAGTACAATAGAGTCACCGAAGCGTCCAGCCTTCAGTCTAACATGAGTGGACATCGAGGTAGAGCTGCCTTGAGGGCAGTGAATCGTTTTTGGGGGTTAAGTGAAAAACCCATTTTTTCCGTTGCGTCCTTGAGCAGATGGTAGCGCCCGGAGAGGGACCTTCATGTAGCGTTGTACTGTAGCTACTTGGATTCAGGCAGCGGCTCCGGGAGCCACACGGCGAGCCGGACGATGCTTTTGTTTCGGAAGCCTGGAACTGGGGGGTTTGGATAAATGATAAATATGTGATCCCACAGCTAATGGATATCTGGAGGTTGGATTTAGTCTCTTCTTTCCCTGCTGCTGTCTAAAAAAAGCAACTGATTATCACATTTAGATGGCATGTTTCCATTAGAGGTGAAATGCTGCACACTATTTGTTTGGAGCGCGTGGCCGGGTATTACACACAGCGGAACGCCATACTAGCTCTCTTTTTCTGTGACATAGTATTTGAACAACGTGGATCTTAGGTAAGAAAGAAAAAGGCTGCAGTTAATGATTATTTTTATCATGGAAAAATCTAATAAAACATTAAATTATCGTTGTAAAAGGTTAGGAAATTGTGAAAAGAGGTCAAGATGATTTCTTCAAATAGAATGTTATTATAACATAGTGTATTGTTACAGAAAGGCCCAGTATATTAACTGGGATTAGTTTGTACTTTTCCTGTACTTTTAATTTAAATGGCAAATCCCACTGCTGCAGATTGCCTCCCATGTCCAGCTGCATTTCAGCCAAAACATTAGAAGAACGTAATAATGCTGATACCTCCGTGATCAATAGCTTCACGACGAGCAGCATGTCACTCTGTGCTCCTGCGCCTCTCTTTCTCAGGTCTCACCTCCAGGATTTGAAGGAGGTCACTCACAACATCCACTATGAAACCTATCGTGCCAAGAGACTGAACGAGAACGGCGGCCTCCACCCCATCACCTGCAATGACACCCAGGAAAGCAACTTGTAGTCAGCTCAGTCGGTGTGAGAATATAAACAGTGCAACGAAGCTGATAGAGGAACCCATAAAATGTTGTGACCATTGTTACCACGGCATCGGTGCATGCTCTGTGACCTGTCCATTTCTTCTGATCCCTAACGCCGCCCATCGTCTTCTACAGTCTCGTCCCCCAAAACACATCAAACCCCTCCGGTCCAATGTCAAAGTCGTTCAGATTGATGTATGGACAATCTAGTGCCATTGTAAAATTAACAACAATTTGCTGGAAATATTATAACCATAGCATTGTATGGCTCAGTATGGCTCAGTCCTGATAGTTACAAATTGCTTCTTCAAAACTC
The DNA here is from genome assembly GCF_964276395.1 of Gasterosteus aculeatus. NCBI lineage: Eukaryota > Metazoa > Chordata > Actinopteri > Perciformes > Gasterosteidae > Gasterosteus > Gasterosteus aculeatus. The sequence continues at coordinate 1,036,133 of NC_135696.1, read as the reverse complement.
TCTGCGGCCGCAGTTGATTGAAGGAAAGAATCCTCGTTGCTTTACTGTTAACAGAGCAAGCTGTGCCGTCTTCTCTTACAACCCGCCCCCACAAAGAAAACAAAGCTCCCTCTCCTGTTGCTTTTTTTGTCCATTCAAAAATAGTTTGCATGCACAGACCTGTAAACAAGGGCGAGAGGAAGCTGCAACATTCACATATGAAATGCAGTCCACAAGGTGCATTCTGCGGATTCTGTGATTCCCGTAGTCGTGCACACAAACTAAACAGCTGGGGGATGTTTGGCTCAGCACGCTGTGTTACACCACAGTAGGTATAGAGGAAGGAAATATGCATTAATGCTTGAGCTCACTCGCATTAGCTGCGTTTTTCTCCATGAAATACCCTGGAGGATAATTATAGAACAGATTAGTTGTTTTTAATAAATATTTCAACATGCCCCAAATTCTAATGTAATCTTAAAGCCTGCCGCATGTCGGTGAGCGGAAATCTTTTGCTCATGTTTTTTTTCTTTTTTGCATGGAGGATGTGGTTTACTTGTTACCAAACCCACTGGTCACTCAGGAATAAAATATTTTCTTACTCGAAAGAAATCCCACCAATAACATAGGTGGACAGAAAACCTTTTTGGTGCAACGCAGAAATCTAATGTGGTGGCCAGTGTTTGTGTTGATGCCATTCGAATATGAAGTTCAGAGATCCACCACTTCGGGGCAGCACTCTGCCGTCTATAAGCAGTGACTCGTAGGCAGGCGGACCAGCGCTCGTCCACACACATTCCTACTGCTCAGATGCGTTTTGTACACAGTCGATATATTGATGAAGTTTACAGAGTTTGGATCCTCTACTGCTGTCACTGATAACTTGCATATCTCGCTCGGGTCTGCAAGAAACGTTAATTATATTACCCCAAAGTGTTGGTGCAATTATTCCAAATCCATAAGATTTATGAAGTTATAAACATGTTTACCAAGTTCCCTTCAAGAACCCAGCTGTTGTACTGCTGTGCACTGCAGTGTCTGCAGTAGAGCACACAATATGCCAAAACTACAAGTAATTCAATCTTTCGATTTTAATATAAAAATGTGTCATATGCAGCAAATAGCTAATTGTTGTCTGTGAATTTAGTGCAGTCAAAGGTTTCAAGCAGAAATTTGAAATGGTGTTTGTGCGTGCATGCTTGTGTCCATACCGACTGATCAGGTCACATATCTGTCACTTAACCCCTGTAACTAAATCATCTACATATCACTCATCCGTTTGAATGAGTAGAACGCTACCATGTACATTTATTTGATAACCACTTTTCTCAAAGTTGCAATGACACATTGAGAAATAATTCTCTGCGTTATGTTGAGTTATACATTAATGTCTTATTATTGTAATTTATTCTTTACTAAATTAAAGCACATTTCCATGTTGTTTTTTGTAAGAGCTGTTTTTATTAATGTTTCAACAATGAATTAAATATTCACATAATTAACATTTGTATCATAAGTGCTCAAATGAATATTTGGGGTATTTTTTATTATCTTCACTATGAAAATCTAATCTCCTATTCTTCTGCAGCTAACTGCATAATAATTAGGGAGCCCTTTATGGTCGCATGCACGAGGCCTTCAGGTTGTTGCAGTGACGGAAGTTTAATACTGCCGTTGATTGTCCGCTGACTCGCGCAATGCTCTTAACTGGCCACCGGTGGTAACGCAGCTGAGTCCACAGGGACACGGGGGGCCACTTTAAGTCCTTTGGACAATAAGTTTGGCTACTAGGTAACGGAACTACCATTACACACACTGCTGAGTATACCGCCACCCCTCAGATGCTACTCTGCGTCCACAGACACAGTGTGTGTGTGGCCTCGTCAGTTTGCTCGCTTTTTATTGTTTTAGACGTGTGTCTAGAAAGCAACAGTCCACAGACTGCCGAGTACATTGCTGCCATTCAGCACCTTATGGGCCATTGCTATTTGGCCGGGGGCGGTGTAGCCAATTGTGGGTTGTTCTACTCCAATTACACAATACAGCAGTGGTTGAGGCGGAAGAACCTGCCAGAAATCACATCACGCATGCTACTGAGTGCCCTTTTCTTCTTATTACTATTATCAGTAGTAATAGTGGTAGAAGTAGGATCAGTAGCTGTTTTTGAAGTAAGAATCCTTGTGTTTATAGATTTATTTAAAAAATAATCTCAATTAGAAGATGCTAATGTACTAGTTAGTCTTTATTGGGTCTAAAATCAGTACATGATATTCATCATATACACCATGTATAAAGCAACACAACAATATTTGTGTTACGTTATGTTCATCACATGTGAGCCTCTTCTTGTGTAACATTGGGACATGTGACTGTGCTTAAGACCATCCCGTTCCCTGGTTTAAAAATACTCTGCTCTGTTCTGGGACTTAAGGAAGGAATTTGTTCAGTTGGATATTTAGCCAATGAAAGATAACATAAAAGGCCTTGCTAAAATCCAATTACGCTGTACCTCTCATCATACCATTATCAAGGATCATCTTCTTCAGGAGCACCATAGAAACCATTTTCTGCCACTGCCCCATCCATGTGTACACCTGCTGCATAGCAAAGAACCGGAGCGACGTGGATCGTCAAAACAGCGCGGAGGATTGTAGGATCCAAGCTCCCGATTCTGGCAGCGGTAAGGCGGTAAAGCGGTAAGGCCCCAACCCACCCATGTCACAACCTTTGTCCCCTTCCCCTCGGGAGAAGGTACAGAACTATATAAACGCAGAGAAACAGACTGCTTCTTCCATCCCCTCTCCCCCTCACAAAACAACACACACAAGCTACGTCTCAACTCGTTAGGATCTGGGTCCTCCAACAACCGAATAGGCTGAACCAAGCGGCCCCTGAAATGGGACTGTCTGGGGTGTGAATCACCAGGGGAACTTCCTGCTTGCGTCATCAGCTTTTCCTTCTGCTGCCCCCGTTTCCTAGCAACCTGCTGCACTTAAAAGTAAAAGTCTTAAAAAAAAACAAATTTTAAAAATGCACATAGAGAAGGTAATCTTCTCAATTTTTTTAATATATGAGCAGTGCTTCCCTACCATTGAAGAAGGGTACCGCCCCCTCAGCAAAGTCTGGATTTTTTTTCTACCCCTTATCCCCCATTGCCCTACCATGATGGGATATGCTGCGCCGCGTGGGATAGATCAAATGTGTCCTCCAAATCTGAAGGGCTGGGCTACCGCATTAGCAGGAGTACACGGACTGGGACAGCCGAGTCGCAGCCGAAGTTAAGAATGCGGTCGACAAATGCGTCCTCATAAGGATGTAGCCGACAAATGGAGGCTGCTGCTGGTTGGCTCAGGGCTACCAAACGGAATAAAAAAACTCTTTATCTTGGAAAAGCACAGCTCTTCAAAAACAGTCAGTTAACAGAATGAAGGACCATGCATCCTGGAAAATTCCTTTTCATATCTTATGACTGACGAAACATTGTGATATAGATTACCACTCCTTTTCACCATAGTGACATTTATTTTGCAATCCAGTTGAATATACATGTTAACAAAGTATGGGCAGTGGGGGAGTATTTCTGGAAAGGTCCTTCCAGGGGGGGTATGTCTGCCTAAGCAGATTATTTTGTGTATATTGACTGTTTCTCTGTCCTGTGGTGTGCCACAGGGAACAATCTTGGGTCCTGTACACTTTCAAATGCATTACATACATACATTTTCTTTGGGAAGACGTTTAGATCAGAAAGTCTAGGTCAGTCTGATGTGTTTTATTGTTCTATTTTGTGGGTAGATGTGCAGTGTAAGTCAGAACTCCCAGAGCCAGCACCATCAAAGAAGCCCTTTAGGGCTGGCTCTCATTGTGAGATACTGTATGCCACTGTCCTGTCTTCCAACAGGCAGCACTACCATTATCTTTTGAGGTTAGAAAACATCAACCTTTATTACAATCGTCACACATATATCGCACCAGACCCCCGACAGAAATGTGTCCCTGCGCTGCTTGGAAAAATCTAGGACGATTCTCTAGCAATACGTTTTAAGAGTAAAATAAACAAAATAAAGGAGTTTTTTAATCCTTTCAAATCCCTAAATTATCTTCATCTGCTCAACCCAGGTGGACCCCAATTCTTACTGATTTCCATCGGAATTAATATTTTTCTCTCTTATCTTGTCTAATCTTATCCTGCCGCAACATCCGCCATAACCACTAAATATACTGAAAATAATCTGAATTGAAGTGTAGTACTGCTTCCTCTTAATTTACTGGGCTCTGGTGCTGTACATTAAATCAAATGTTTCTCTGAGGATTTAGACTTCTGCATTAGGAAAAAAAGATCTTGCATAAGAACAGGTATTTGTATTTTCCAATGTTTAATTGTGAAAAGTGTTATCTGAGTAAACAACAGCTTAATTACAAATATATCACATGACCTTCCCCACCATTTTTCTAATCGGCCTTGTGGTGCATACCTGTCTTGTCTGCACTTATTCCCTTCAAGGTAGTCTGAAGCTCCACTACCTTTACACCCTTTATTCTGCCTGGCTGATCCATTGCCCACCTGGTTTTGGCTCCCTATCTGTTCCGTGAATCTTGACATAAGTAATCGATGTACATACAGTACCTCGATCTAACATGCAAACTGCGATGAAAGTAGTCCAGCGCATGGTCATGATGATAGTCACCCCCTTTATTTTTTGAAATAACATTTTTATGGATATGGGAAGGCCGACTGGTGTTGGTGGATGTAACCTCTCAAAGAGCATGTTCTTGCAGGGAAAGATGCGATACTCTATTTGTGGACTTCACCTCATCATCCTGGATATCAACTGCCCCAAACTAACCCAACACATTACCACACTCACCTGTTGGTGAGGCATGGGGTGTGGTGCTGGTGTCCCTCAGGGATGGGTACTAGCCCCACTGCTCTTCTCCCTCTATACCGTGTGTCAAACACATTTTAGTTAAGGGGGCACTTCCCGCCCACTTTGATCTCAAGTAGTCCTGACCAGTGAAATCATAGGCAATGGTACGGGGGGGGGGGGGGGGGACGTGGGGGGCACCGTCATTTTCAGACGAGCTATGCCGGCTGGAGTGAGGACGATCTCAGAGTGTTACTCACGGTGAGTCTATAGCATGCGCTTACTGTGCGACCCCCAGTTGACTGATTAGGAATAGCAACTACTTTTATAGTGATCCGGTGGGCCAACCTGGACCCCCGCAGGGCCGGATCCGTCCGGGGCCGCATGTTTGACACCCATGCTCTATACTGACGACTGCACCTCAGAAAACGTGTCAGAACAACCTTCAGCTGAACGCGCTTGAAGCTGTGGTGATGTCGGGGGGACTTGAGAGGAACCTCCATACACTGCCCCCTAGACCTAGACCTTTGGATGAAGTCAGAACCGGGTTACACACATTTTGACAAGAGAACTTCCAGGACAACCAAAAGGTTACTGGCAAACAAACGGTCTCGACACAGCAAAATTCTCAGACTACACGTGCGTAGGCAAGGATTCTCCGTCTCCTTCTCTGCCATAACAGACAAAATACAGTTGTGCATGTATGCTTACACAAAACTGTACTTAATAGAAATAGAAACAAATTATTTAGAAACGTATACTCGAAATAAAAAGGTATTCGTACAACACACCAACAACGTTGTCATTGAATTGAGTCAAACTGATATTCAGTCCAATAAACGAATGAGAATTCTGCGATTCCATACACAGCGTTACATATATGGAGCAGCATCATGGTTGAAGAGATCACTTGTTAGTTGTGTGATTTGTTTTGTTCTCCCCGCTTCTTTTGTTGCATGGTCAATAATTACAATATACATATATTTTTTTGTCAGATGTGATGGTATTGTTTTGCTTTGCTGTAAAAAAAATACCTTAATGAAATACTTCAGTATCAAAAAAGAATATATATATATATACATATATATATATTTTTTTTTTGGTAGTAGTTGCAGATGTTAGCCAAATATCAATCTAAGCTGCCAACATATTGAATATGCAGTAAAGTGACATTCCATTCACTTGCCAGTCTGATTCGTCAGACAACATTCGTAGAGTGACAGCAGTTTAAAAAAATGAGACACTGTTGTCTACCGAGCTGCGTCAGTTGAACGTGTCGTGTGCTGCGTTAGCTTTCCATTGCTTTCTCATGCCGCTGGATCATATTTGAGTAGCAGCATAACAGCGTTCAGTACAATTTATATATTCCATTTGAATAACGTGGCATAACGCAACAAGGACTGTGGTCATACATTTTTATTCACCACATACTCACATATCATGTACTTTACAGTGGTGGGCCGTCAGGGCCAGCCAAGCCTTCTCTGTTGGCCTGAACAGAATCACAAACTCATAGCTATTTTTTAATTATAGTATAAATTGTATGTTGTCTACATTCATGATAAAACAACGGCTTTACGCTGGTCGACAAAGGGCAGAAGTTTTGATCACCTTCAATGCCCACAATTTAATCGGTTACATTCGTTGGGTCCTGCCTCGGTTTAGAATTACAGCTGTGTGTCATGCAAGGATACGCTGGTGTTTCCTCGCTTATAGCTTCATTTTACAGAATTGGGACGTTCTTCAAGATTGAGCTCCAAGATCGATGGACACGAGACGGAGGATCGAGGATGGAGGAGGCATAAAAATCAAGAAATGAGAAAGCCCCCTCCTCCTATTGCAGGTCTGTTACTATCATCTGTTCCTAGTCTGCCGTCATCAGCGGCCTTTTGGCTCATTCATCATGTTGAGTCGACAATCTGTCTGTTAACCACGGAATGTAGTTTATATGTAGATTCTCCTGATTCTTCCCTTTGGCCTCATCTTAGAGCGTGACGCAAATGTTGAGCTCATTTCCATCACATTTGCTTACACTAACAGTTCTGAAATGTGTGTATGTGCATTTTTTATAAAAAATTAGATTCAACAATAAAATAGCGACCACTGCGTTTTGCGCAGAAATGTACATGCGAATTCTCCTCTTTATTTATTTCTCATCATCCATTACTGCAGATTCAATTCTTTGTTGGTGGTCTGCTTAGTGTTCCCTGTGAGAGCTCTTATTGATAAACTTCAAGTCATTCCATTTGTCAGGGTCAATGCAGAGGCACCGTGTCACGGGGTAGCCTAACTGTATTTAAACACACGAGTAGATTACAAGAACCTCAAGGGTTCTTCTCTTTTAGACTAGCGCTCTCCTCTTGTGCGAGTGAGTGACAGCACAGCAGAGAGGTAAGGAAGAGCACAACTACAACATCACACGGATTTATCATGAAAACTGACTGTAGGGTAGGAGCAAGGCTGCATCCATGAGAACAGGAACATCTACAACGCTTGTGATAATACAATCAATGGGATTAGCCCTCTGCTGCCCCCCTTGAGAACTACACCTTCTAGAAGGGAGTCAACAAAATGGCTGTTTGCTCTGTGTGGTGTGAGAAGAGAGCTAAAATTGAATGACCGTTACGCGAAAGTAACGGATTCTCTTTTTTGTTAAGTGAGGAATGAAAAGGAGGTTCCTCATCTTCTTGAATTGTGATGGATCCGTAAAATCACAGTGAAATAGTGTAACATTTTTTATGGGTATATTCTGTTTTAGTCCATTCTGAAAGAAATACATTTGAAATAACTATACTCCCTAAAACATTGGTGTGGATATTCTTTTCATCTCATATGTGCCATGTAGAAAAATAGAAAAATCACTGTAAAAAAAAGCGCAAACCTCTGAAGGTCACTCACGCGCTGGGTTATTTACATGAACACACACAAACACACACACACAGAAAGCCTCCGAACCAAAACAACACCTACACTATAAATGTTGTACAAACCACAATGACACCTCGGCCTGTTGTCAAGCTTACACCATTTTTCAGACTGTTGTTCAGATGACTCCTCCTCCAGCGTTTGACCCCTCCCCCTCAGCCCCGCAGTTTTCACTCCGTCGCCCCTCCCCCTCCCCCCTGAATGCTAATGTTCCGCTCCCCGTTGTCCCTCGCACCACCGGTTGGCTCCGTGAGCTCGCTGGAACCCCGCTGCAGTTCATCCAAGCAGTGGGGCTGCTGCTCTATAAACTCACTTGCGCCCGTCCTACCAGACCATCCGTCCATACAGACCGACCGGTCACGTCCCGGGGCTGTTCATGCCGCCCTCGCCGGCTCCAGCTACCGACTTCACCACAAGCGACGCTAGAGCGACTCTTAAAAAAAAAAAAAACTAGAAGCGACGGGAGCCATCGTTGGTCAACGCGCAGAATCCTTCGACCAACCGTTCTGTGGGTTTTTTTGTTGTCCACGAAAGTAGGAGGAGTCTATTTGTAAGAGAAAGGGCAGTTGGTCGAGTCCGCGGAGGCACAATTACTCAGCCGTTGGGGCAAAACTCACTCGTTTTCTGGTGAATGCTGAAACCGGTGGAGTTTAATCAAAGGGAGAGCAAGGTGCTGTAGCGGGCGGAGGAATTGAACAGCGGCAGGAGGAGGCGGCGCAGACGGTCTGCGATAGAGCGACACTGAAAATCGCGGGAACATTACTTCGGCCACGCGAAGAGTCGGTGAGTCGCGGTATTGCAACTAGCGTGCCAATAAGCATGCTAGCAGCTCTCACTTTCTTTTGATATTGAAGGTGAATAATTACTGTTCTTGTCGGAGCCCGGGATTATGAATGTCACCATTTTGTATCTTAATTCCAATTATTTTAGGGGTTTTTTCCAAGGGGGGCAAATTTTTACAATAAGTTCAAAGCTAACAGTTGGGATTGTAGCGCTGTTAGCGTAAACTATGTTAGCAAGCGCCCGATTAGTTCCTAAAGCCAATTAGCTCAATGTATTAAACCATATAAAGTAATGGCATTTTGACAGCGCCAGTGTCTTTTTTACTTTTGACTTAAGGTAAAGAATTTTAACCTTAGTTCTGCCGTTTTTTTGCGAAAGCAATTTTGCTGCCTTTTGCGATCACGTCAGTTGATTTCATGACATTTTCTAAATCAGGTTATTATTATTATTATTAAAATAATAATTATAACACAACATTTTTTCTAATTATACGTTAATGTGTCTTTTTGATAACTTTTTTCAACATTGCTAACATCACAGTGAGTTTGGTGTGGTGGAATAATACTTGTTCACTTACACACTCTAGAGTATAAGAACGAGTAGACACGGTTTACTGTACTGTAACTACGAGACACACAATTATGTTTCCCACAGTCTGATACAAGCAACCGAGCATAAGTTTAATATAATTAAGTTATTTCCCTATTTAGCAACTGTATTAGGTTGTAGCAGTCCTAAAACAGGCACCAGGCACATCCAGCTTGAAGGATGGGCAATAAGTAAGACATTTTGAAGAGGAGTTGTATACCCAGAGATAAGAAATGTCAGAGTGTAAAATATACACAAAATGAAGCTCTCAACAGCACCGAATATACAAGTGATAGGAAACTGCTGCATTACCTAAAGGGTTGACTAAACCCCCCTCTTGGGCTAAAGTGGTACAGGCCAGTGTTTTTCCATGCACCATACTTTCAGGATGTGGGTGTGGCTTAAGTCAATGGCAATACAAGGCGTTACCAGTTTTCCCCTGGTGCCCTATCCTATGAGTTTCTAAAAGAGACTAAAATCAGCATTTTTTCTCAATGAACCATAAAATGATAAATCTCTGCCATAGTTTGGGGATTTCTGTCCTCAGCCTGTTTCTGCAGGGAGGTTTTAATCGCCCAGTTTTGAGTTAAAAGTAATTATGTATTACCCTCCCCCACCTTACCCAGTGGCATTGCTCACATGGTGCAGTTGTGATTTATTGTCTGTTTTTTTCTGATCTTGAAAGGCTCGTCTTACTACTTTTTTTTTACTTGTGGATTATAGAAGGCTAAATATGATTATCCTTCATATAATACAACCAATGATAATTTCCTATTAATCACACAACTGCTGCATCTATTTGCAGGGCTAGTTATGTTCAATGGATACTGCATTGTAATGTAGGGCCATTTGGAGTTCTTTCTGGCTTTAGTTTAAAAATGGCAACTCAAAATATCCTTCATGTGGAGGAAAAAAAGGACTTCATGTGCCTTGCTGTGGCACATATCTCAGTCGTGGTTTAGACAGGTCTGGGGCCAAATTAAAGTGAGCAGCTGCTGGCTTGTTTGCCTCCTTAGGTCCATGGACCCCATACATATTTGTGTCTGTATTCTCAGTAATGCATGGACGTGACTGTTAAATTTGGTCACATTAGGAAGTATTAAAAATGGGTAATATGACACCTTTCATTTCAGCTGAGGCACTTGCATTAGATCATTGTTAAACATTGAAGAATACATTGTTGTCTTGCCAGATGTTCCGTAACATCTACTATTAATCAAATAATCCCAATTCACTGTTAAGAAATCAGCCAGTTAATACCAGAAGAGCGCTAACATCAGTGGACATGCCACTGCAGGTATTGGAGTTCATTTTGTAATATTAATAATCTATTGTCTGTGCAACTTATTACTACATTACTATAACTTATTTATAATTATTCATTGAAAGTTATAATGTGTAAATACAAGTAGGCATTAAACGTAAGATATGTGTAAACAGAAAGTTGACCATCATCATGTGATTCATTTTTCACAACATAGATTTTAGCCTAACTGACATAAATCATTTTTCTTTATTAGATTAGTTTGTAAAGACAGGTCTAAAAACCTGCACTTTTCTGCTTAATTTTAATGACATTTCAAGGCTGGTGCATGCTTCTGTGTCTGCGTCGTTGTGTCGACGCACTCGTTTCAATTCATGGTTCTAAAAGTCTTGCGTGTGTTGCAGAGCAATTCACCGCCAGAACAACAGGTGGAGTATGATGTGTTTTTGTTGAAGACGACCTAGAGAGTCACGTCTTTGTTTGTGGAAGTCGTTGGTTTGCATCACCACTGCTGCTTTTCATCTTCTACAACCCGCCAATGACGGCTTGTATAAGCGGTCATATTTACGCATTTCTTCCGACAAAAGCTCTTCAATCTGATCCGTTCTCTTGTAAACGTTCTTCGTTTTAATAATGGCGGTATCGGCTACATGCGTAAAGGATGTAGTTAGTGGACCAATCGCAGCCTGGTGCGCTGCGGGAGGCGACACACGCAAGGACCCAAGGAGGTGTGAAAAGGCACGCAAGGGACACGCAAGGGGGTCATCCCTATTTGGGATGATGTGGATATCTGGACCAAGACTTCCTTTGCCGTGCGCTGCTCTATATTAACAGTCCAACTATTTACTTGAGCTCAAAATGAAATGTAAGACTGGAGTGTTTCAGAAATAGACAGTTTATAATAAGATTAAACCGAGTGTTGCCCTACCCTACCATTTGAAAGTCTGGAAGCTTATTTCAGGAATCCGTTCAGAATTTCGTTCACGTCTACAATTGCTCACTCCTTGCTGCGCACGGCTGTTTTCTGTGCGTAATCCGTGAAACAAGGACGTGTGCCGTCCGCTTCCCTAAAGTCATAAACCTTGTGCAAACACTGCAAACTTAGATGTATGTAATCTAATTGCTTTGCCATTACGTTCCATGACAACATTTGTTATACTTTCCAGCTATACTATGTTTTGTGAACCGATTTCTAAGCCTTTGACGATTTGTGTTTGGTGACGATTGTCTTGGGGCTTATGCACTCTGTCAACCAAACAATGTCTATAGGCAACGGTGATACTAGTTGTTAGTAATTGTTGAATCATTGAATTCATTCAATCAAAGTCTGCCTAAATGTGATCCAGAACACTTCCGATACCAAAATCTAGTCTCGTTGCCTGGACATTTCACATTTATGTTCCTGCTGCGATGGGTCATTGGTGATCGGGTCACGCCCAGGTAACTGTCCAAGTTGGTGTCACCTGGGTTCTAAAGGCAAGCACGCTAGTAGATAGCGACGTTGATTTCATTGTCTCTTTGATGTGCATTAAATGTTTGCAGGCATATTGTTTTCTTTATTTGGCAAGTGCTTCTCTGGAACTTTGTTGATGGTTATTGGTAATGGTTTGGTGAACTTTTTCAATCAGAACAAAAATTAGCACCGCTTTCAGATAGCTATTGTAAGCCACTTCAAAAATGTCTAATCATATGCTAACTTTCCTCGACAAAGCGAGTGGGGTAGCGCTGCCAAAAATGGAAATTTTGATGGCCGTCTGACAAAGAACCCAGGGATGTGGCCAACGTTGGGTCTGTAGCGACACGTCTCTGTGTGATTGGGGCATCAAGGTACTTTTGAAACAATTATACAAATTTCAATGGTAGCGTTGCTAATTCGTGATACAATTTTTTACGTGACCGCCACAGATAACCGATAATTATTTGAATTTAAGGTCACATTGAAGTTGTTATTATATAACTTTCTGAATAACTAAATATTCATTGTTATGCAGAACACGGCAATTCAATAATACACAGGGGTGTAAGATAAGTTGATAGAAATTAACATTGCCGGTACAAGACGCAGGAGTACAGTTTGTCACTCCTAGCTGATCAAAATAAATCAAAAACCCCAAGAGAACAAAACAGCAGGGAGATAAGCAGCAGTATTAAAAACAAACAGAGTAATACAGTATGGGCCAAAGTCAGCTGTGTTTATGATTAAAGGATGAGTTTCCTGCTGTTGCTGCGTACACAGCAGCAGCCATTTTGGGTTCACTGCAAGCTATCTGTCACTGGGAAAGGAGTGGGGGATGGGCAGTGAGCCGAGTAGCTAGCTTGTTGACTGATGGTGAAACCCACTTGGCTCATGTCAGGAGAACGTATGCAGCAGTGTTTTTTCAATTTTAACATAAGCTGAGTCCTGGACGTCTAACCACCACATTTGGGGAGATTTGAATTTGTCATTGACCCCACTAGCTCGCTCCCCCGACAAGGAGGTCCCCCGTGTGTTGCAATGGTTTGGTCCATGCTTGGCTGTAAAACTCCAGACTGGAGCCGACTGCTGGTGTGGGGGAGGGGTGGTGGCGCTCTGTGTGAGGCTGACGACTTCAGCTCTGACTGCGTGGCGCTAGCTATAGCTGATGGGATCTGGTTTTTCTAGCTGTTCCTCCAAAGATTGTCTTTAGGTTGTTTACCGGAAGTAGGAGGTAGCCACTGCAATGCATGTCAGTTCTGCAATTAAAGAAATTAAAACAAACAATTTTTATTAGTATGTTTCCAAGGAACCTAGTTTTTCTTTTTAAACTGGATTCTTGGATTTTCCTTATTATGTCATGTAAAAACATCTATCATTTTTTGTAGCCATGACATGCACAGCAGCACGTGGTTAAAGAATAATCACCATGTGCATGCTCCGTTCACATGAAAACTCCTGGTTTGCCCCCCACCCCCATCCTATTTTTCTTCCCTCTTTTCCTTCTTCTCCGGCTGTTGCTAGTCTCCATTTATTCAGAAGTAGAAAAAAAGGGAAATTACGCGTACAATGTTTGGGCCATTGCTGTCTATGAAGCAGTGCTTTTTCGTTTTTGTTGATCAGGTTAATTTTATTTTTCAAATGACTTTTCACAGTATTCTTTTGGCATGTTCTCATTATGTTGACATTTCTCTTTAGGAAAGAGTGACTGTGTGGTCTTACTGTCCTTAACTAAATGCAACCATGTATTAGGCTTCTGGGATTAATTGGTTTGTCTTTTACTGCTGTCAAATTTCTGACAAATGTATGTAGGCATTAGTATTTTAAACTAGTTCAACATTTGATAGGTAGAAAACGGTGAACAAATAAGCATACATGAAGGAAAGTCGCAGGACAGAGCTGCGGTTTGCAGCAAACCTAACTGGTCACGTGCAGCAGTGGGTCGTAGATGACGTGTATATGTGCTCAGATTTTTCTGCAGCCCATTAATGAGATTAATATAAAATGCATTGTGTGGGAGCATTTACACTTCCATGATGCATGATTAATAATGACTTTGCCTGGCAGTTAACTTTGTTTCTGTGTGTGTGCGCGCCTACTGTTTATTATGCTACGGGTCCATCCAGCCTGCAATGTCGACGCTTTAGCACTGGTTTAGCATATATGGAAAATATTTTCACTTATAAGCCTCTAAAGGTTCTTGTTCTTTCGGAAATCCAACCATTTTAACAGTCCTGAAAATGACTATCATCAAGATGCAATTGCCGCACTGTCTCTTCATTCCACCTTCCAACGGTTCTAAATGAATTGGTCAGTGCATACGGAGTTTCATGTGAGTGCATGCATCCATCAACATACTTCCTATACTTCTTCACCTGGGGACCAGAACCTCTCCTTGGCCTTCAGGTTTCCACGTGACTAGCACGTGTCTCGATGATCGTAATCTACATTTCCCAGGGGGGGGAAATGATGGCATTCCTTGACTATACAATCACCCCTAGTAACCAGGAGGTTAAGGGTCAAATCACCCAGAGAGGGGATATCCGCGGAGACTGGTGTCACTGTTTTTGGAGAAACAGCCTGAACAGTTGATGTACAACAGGTTTTTTACATTAATGATAGGGATTCGATGCTTTACAAACCGCATTGTAACAGTATGTGAATGTGATTATATATATGAGTGGCTTCAGCTCTTCTCAAGCGCTTTAAACAGAGCTTCATAAAGTGGCTGCTGTGTGTAGAAAGGTGTGACATTAGGTTTGTTTTATTCGTTTAAATATTCCAGTTGGCCCATTAAAATGAAAATGTGATGTCCCAGTGAGCGTTCCGCACACGAGTGGCTTTTAGTGACGCGGTGCTGCTGCGACAGAGCGGGTTGTTGTGCTAGATACAGCAGCCTCGATGGGCTCTGTCTCTTGGCTGCGCACAGCAGACCAGGTGGCCATTTTGAGTTTCAGTGAATCCAGATGCAGGAACCGAGGGTGTGGGGGAGGGGAAGACTGCGCGCAGTAATGTTGGAATGCAGACTGCTCTCACTGGTTGATATCTTTTTTTTTCTTCTTGTTTCCACTCAGTGTTTAGCCTCCTTAAAAAATGTCCAAATTGGTGTTAACTCTGAGAGCTACGGCATTCTCTGTGACTGACCGTTTCTGTCCTCATGTTGGTTCACCCTTTTTTTACTTGGTTATCTAGAACTAGGTCCATAAAAAATTTGGCACTAGAACTCAGAACTATAATAGGTGGGAAAATTGGGAACCTATGGGTTTAGTTAGCCCTTCAGTTACACTTTAGGGTGTTACTTAACAGCTCTAAACCAGCATTTAAAGGTGATCATACTGAGATAATATTGAATTGAAATTAAATAAATACTTTTTTTTAGATTCCCGCTAATCCTATAAAGAGGTATGGAGATTTCTGTAAATGCTGTGCTCATTTTTTAGGAGGCGGGGTTTGTTACAGGATCTGCTGTTGTGTTCAGCATACTGCTCACAGCGTCGGTGGCCATTTTGTGTTTCTGCAGTAGAAAGGCACCCGGTTAAAGAACGCACAGCAAGGTCTTATTTGCTCTCACTTCACAGCTTCTGATGTAGACTGTAGAAGGTTTTAATGGCAGCTCATTGTAATTAATTACTCGTACATTACTACTTCTACTACTTGAACTGGGCATTTGTTTTGAGTCTCAAACATAAAACTGGAAATTACCTTAAAAGATATTTTGTGAAAATAAATGCAGGTGAGAACTTCAATTAGAGAGGTTTAAATGTCCACGTCAGTTTTCAGGTGTGTGTTCTTTGTTCCTCTTGATGAAGAAGCACCCCCGTGTTGGAATGGTTCAGTCTATTTAACAGCAGCTCACCCCGCTGTGGGGGAGGGTGCTTGGTGCGTCAGGCGGTGCTCTCATTTTTATTTGCTGTGCGCAGCTAGCATTGGTCTGTGGGGCTGTGAAGTGAATTTCTTGCTTGTAAAACCAAATGATTAACAACAAAAAAATCTACAACACCAAGATATTACTGTGATGACCTTTTACCTCTGAAGCGTTCATTGTGGTCGACCATGAGAAGTAACATCTAGTAATGTTTCATAGGAGTCATGTTTATTTGGCTTATATTTAGTTCTTCAAAGAAATCACGGCAAACAAAAAACGCAGCGGTATATCACTGCCGGCAAAACAATGAGAAAAGGGCTTCATTTTTCAAATCTTCGACTTCCATTTGTTCGATTACTTGATTCTTTTTCTTCTTGTTTTTCAATGCCCAACCCCCACTCGTTCCCCCATGGCGGAATGGTTCAGTCCGTGTTTGACTTTGAGAGACTGAGAGAACGGGGTGGAGAGGGTGTGTGTGTGCGCGCGTGTGCGCATGTATGTGAGAAGGACACAGAGGGAGGATGGGTGCAGCTGCCTTTGGGTTGATTGTGCTGTGTGTGTGCAAGTTAGCGCTGGCTGTTCGCGGCTAGCTAGGTCCTGTCTTAAGTGCAAGTTGACACAGTGCTTTCAATTGTTGTCTACAACAGAAACCTTCTACATCTACAACAGAAACCTTAGCATTTGAAGGGTTTACAACAAATATAATGCAGGGCCCGATAACCAAACTTTCGGCTGCTTATTAGTTTTGACTCTTTCGTTTAAAAGCAGCATCTTGTTAGCCTTTAGCATGATCTATCTTTGGGATCACATTACACTCTGTAGGCTCTGGGCAACAGCAGGCAGGTCTTTGGAGGGATCGTTCTTGGCTGAGGCTAACATGCTCAGCGGCAGCAGGGGCTGTTTGTTGCACATACTAACCTCAGGTGACCAAGTCACATTTCATATGACTTGGTCAGGGTTTTCTAGTTTTGTCTTTTGTTTGTTTGTCTACAGTGAGAATAAACTATTGTAGCACCAGAAGCATATCTTACAACATAGATACTTTTATTGTTAAACCTGCTATGTACTAACAGTAAAGGTCAACAGCTGAACAGTTTTGTCCGTGGCATTTTTAATTAATAACCTTCTTTGCTTATGGTTTTTATTTAAAAAGGAGAGTCCCTGCTCCCCACCCTATTGTCGTAATGGTTTAGTCCAGACTGGCTGTATATTTCCACACGTGGACTAGTTTGTGCTAGAGCTGGGGGATGGGTGTTGCTAAGCAACAGTCTGTGCCGGGTACTTCCTCTCTCTCTGCTGTGCGCTGCTAGCTAGGGTTGGAAATCACAATCACCACGCTGCACCTTAAAATGTTACAGACCAAAGCTTTGATTTTGATTTGTGCTAAAATTTGCAATACCTACATGTTCCATGCACTTGATCATCAGAAAGAGAAAGATAAGTTCTTTAATATTATCCATTAATGCAGACTGCAGGGTCAGTAGCTTTGACCTTACTTTCCCCTTTCAAAGGGTTCACCTAATATCCATTATAGGCTAATGAAGGCCACACCCTATCTAGTACATACCCCTGCAAGTAACGAGATGGTCTAGTCCCAAATGACCCCCTCCTTTTTTATGTTCTTCTGCTGGCCTCAGCCTGCTGCTTCTATCAACAAAAACGTGGAGAGGCTCAGTCCCACCCTTGCTGCTAAAGGTTGTTCTGCATTTCTCCCTGTCATTTTAAATCAGACTTTGTGTCATTGCACCATCACACACTAGTCAATATTTGCTCTTGATACCTGTAGAAAGTGCGATGTTAGTTGAAGAAGCTCATGTTTGCTGTCTGCTGGTTTGTTGTGCTGTATTTTTTTATTTAAAAACGTTCTTCCAATTTCAGGGAGTTTGCTTTAAATGGTCACGTATGTAGCCGACATAGGGAGAGACCTTTTGGTCCCTCTCATGCAGTGTCCACACATACATCGCTTGTTTGTGGTTGTGCGCAAACCTTTGGCCTAGGTAATGGAAGAGGTTGTTATCGTATTCATTCATTGCACTGTCAACAAATTCATAGTTGTGCAATATAGCGCTAACAACCCTCAAAGTGAGCATTCGTTCTTTTTTTCACCTAGCACAAGATCGCAATGGTTAGGATAGGTCTGCATGATTATGGGAAAAATAATCATCACAATTATTTAATCAATATTGAGATCACGATTATTTATCACAACAATTTTACATTAATTTTAGGAACAATCTTTGTATTGCAATTTTCCAATTAAATGAACAAGAACACAGCTTCCACTTCCATTGTTGTGCTACATTCTGGCTAGAGTACATATGTTTGCACCAAACATGTCCTGATCATAGTGCATCTCGTAAAAGGGAAATAAAACCAAATGGTATCAACACTCCTTTACCCAAAACTAAATTGCGGGACGCTGCTTTCACTTCTATGTTGTGCTACATTCCAGTCAATGTACACATCTTTTCATCACAATAGATGGTCCTTATTACCTCAAGTAAAATATAAATAGTTTTTATTCAAAATAAAGGGGTAACTACAAATATTATTTATTTATATAGTATTTGTTGGACACATGTCTTTGGCCAAATGAAAAGCGATTGCCGTTATTTCAGTGTCTTGGAGGTGAATGGATACGATTTCACGCTATCACTGTTGTGGTTTTCTGGGTTGACGTCATTGGACATTGACGGAGATTTAGTGAAGAAACGTTAGCTTTGCCCCTTATGCATTTGTTGTACTGTGGTTTGTGGTGATTCTTCAGGTGGTTGCGGCGCAGACACAACTCTAACGCACTCTCAGCATATGATTTTGTTCTTGGTTAACATCAGCTACCATAAGTCAAAAAAACTTCAGACATCTAATGACGATCCTTTTCGAGGGACAAGCTCCTCTGCTTCAGCTCCTGACATTTGATTTATCTTTCATACCCGTGTAGTCTGTTGTCTGTCTCTGCTCTTGTACGAATACTGGAGTCCACTGCTGACAGAACTTTCTTTGACACCTCGTTCTCCCCGGTGGTTGGCTGACTGTTATTTGAGGAAGTGCTAATTTGATATGCAGCAGAGCAGGCATATCTCTGACGATCATGCTCATTTAATCGTGGCAGCCAATTGTGATTGCGATTAAACTTTAATTAAAATTTGATTAGTTGTGCAGCCCTTGGTTTGGATAGAAGTGTATATTTTTTAATACAGTCCCGTGGTGGGTTATGTGGTGTTCTTAGTGTGCTATCGGCGTTAGGATTTGAACATCATCTTATTGCTTCCACTACATAATTTGAGAAGTGTTTGTGTATTGCATCTGTGTGGTGCTTGAATCAGTATTTCTTTTTGTCTTAAGTGGCCCAACTCCGGTTGCTGACTTTAGTGTGGTTAACTGATGCAGTTATGTGTGTTGAGGAATAGGTTCCAGTGTTTTTTTGGGTGGAGGTAATGCGTTTTTGAAAACTGGAGTAGCCCGAGCTCAGCTGGATACGATAAACACAGGTTTGAAAATGGATTGGTAACTGGACATGAGCAAATCCGTTTAATTTGTAACAGTCGAGTTTGTCAACCAGGGCAATAATTGTTTCCGTCGAGTCCAACATGTGTTTGCACGGACCACATGTATGTTCAAGTACAGTATCTCGGACCAAAAATACTTTTTCAAGTTTCACATTGTCTTTTTAAACTGCCTTGAATTGGCATTTTGTTGAAATATGGTAGCATCTTCCCAATTTCAACAAATAATGGGATTTTAAATTTTGTTGCTTGGCATGACCAAGGCATATGCTTTGAGCAGTGCTTATTTGGAGTTAGAGGGACTAGTATCACCTGACTGGTTGCCTGGTGTTGAAACAGTGAAGCGGTAAAGTTCTTTCTAAAAAAGAAAAGGCCCAAGTTTGGAGGAAAGCCCTTGTCAAAACCCAGCGAGAGACCGTGGACATCTGTCCTCTTATGCTATTGGAGGCATTTGTGAAAAATCCCTTCCTATGTTGGATTAGCCTAGTTATCAAAGATAGAGCAAACAACTCAATATAATCTCATAATAACATAAAGGTTCTAAAATGAATGATCAAAAGAGTTTGTGGAAGCGCTCTTTGGTGTTTTGAAACTGAAACACGTTAAACTGTTGTCTTCGGTTCATTGCAGTGCTGCTTGTGAGAAAAAAACGATTCCCATAGAGTTTATTTGATGTTTCAATGTATCAGCCAATGGTGTCATAGGAAACGTGAGTGACTTGCCTGAAACGGCGCCATGTAGCATAAATTCAGACCTGTGCAGAGACATTGCTTTGTTCTGCCCAGGAATACAACTCCATGTAAGTTTAAGAGGCCTTTCCGAGACGCTGAGCGCAAGTCTATATCTACTGACTGTCTACGCTGTTTAGCTGAACGAAATCGTTTTTTTCTAGAACACGTAGCCTTTGATGCCCTTACTGGGCAGCATTACCGGACCCGGCATGTGAACACTCGTGGCACCAGTGCAATAGTGGTTTCTGCATTTCTCCCAGTCAGGTTGAGCAGTGCACTCACTAAGAGAGAAGCCCTTATTCTAAATATCATGCAAAGCGATTAAAATGATCTGAGGATTAGCTATAGCATGTTCTCTATTTGACATTTCTTCATCTTTAGCTGGGCGGTGGTGCTGCAACCTAATACCTCTGATCCAGAATCCAGTTCAGCTAGCTACCGAGAGCTCAGCCTGGCAGCAAAGAGCAGAGCTGTCGGCCATTTTGAGCTTCTCCATTGGATCCAGGCGCAGTAAACGAGGCTGTGGGGGGGGGGGGGGCGGTCCGGAGCCCCGTGCACTTTTGCAAGAGCATTTGAATGTGATGTAGCAGTGACTTCCACGCCCCTTATCTTTTTACATTCATTATTATTTATTGACTTCCAATGCTGCTTTCCTTTTTTTTCTTTCTTTTTACTTCAGGAGTTTGTTGTCACTGCAGGCAGCGTGATTGCTCATATGGAAGTGGAGTAGGAGTTGAGCGTGTGTGTCGGCTTTACAGGGCCCACACTAAGTCGGGTTCTGTACACACATTGAGGTTTCCCGCCGCACATACAGCAACCTGCCAGGGTGCATAAGGCACATGGCTAGCTTTAAAAAATGACCCGTTCAAGCAGCTTTGTCAGCTGCAGCCTCAGAATGCAGCGTGGTAACATGGTAAAGCTAACCAGCCACAGTGGAGAACAGAAGCAACTTATTGCTCCCAGCACATCACATTTTAAAGGGTACTCAAATGATAGCTGGCTCGTGGTCCTGCGCTGAAACTGACAGACGGATTTGACTACATACGTTATCCCCCCTTTCATCGTGTCTGCTTTTTGTTTCGACTTGAGGTGTGTCGACTCGTTGATTGATCTCGGGGATTAATGAATCCTTTGGTGGTCGCGCATTCTCAAGCTCATCCTTACCAAAACACGGGTTGGAAAGCAGTTCCTCTCTCTGTTCGTTGTATTGGCCAAAACCTCTATTTCCTATTTTGAATTTTTTTCCCTGTGATTGGTTAGACTGTCATGTCTCTAATTGTGTTCTCTTAGCCTGCAAATAATGTACCGGTCAGCTTTTGTGCATCAACTTTAGTTTTAGAAAGTGTGTGTGTGTGTGTGTCCGCAAGGGTGGTCAATGAATTGTTAACAAATGTGGATAAACTTAATTGTCATCAACATAATTGTAACTCCAGTTGGAGGAAATCCGTTGCAACCCCACAAATATCTCCCTTTGGTGCCATGGGCTTAGATTCAGCATTCTATTGTTTAATACTGAATGTAGAATGATAATTTTACTGCAGCTCAGCACAAGTCTCCTGCAGCTCACAGCTTTAATGGAATTCAAATTCGTGACTCTCTTCAAAAGGAGTTTCAATTATCACACGTAAAAATGAATACACATGAAGTCACTGCATATGGAATTGAACAACTAGCTTGAACAGTAAAATGTGTGCTAAAAACAAAGCTAAGTACTAGGAAAATCCTCCAGGGTTTTGCATAACCTCTTTAATGCTGCCAACAGCCTTTACTCACCCTGTTCTGATTCGCTGAGGCCGGAGCCAATAGGATTGCTGGGGGATGGGAGGAAGGTTTGGTTGCTGCTGTTAACTTCAATGTCCTTTCTGTTTTCTGGGATCGGGGCTTTGGTTCACATGAAGTCCGATTGATCAGGGAATTAAGGAAAGTGGAGTTTGTCAGAGCAGTTCAAGTGCCATGAAAAAAAAGTCTGGCTTACTGAGCTGCAGCTTGACTGCTGTAACTGTTGGACAGATAAGTTGGTGTGCAATCAAGGCAGTAAAGATCTGTTTGATTTTAGCTTTTCAAATTTGAGTAAAGAATCCGGCATTTTGGAGAACCGACCAGTTTGGTTTGCAGATCTCTGGGCGTGAAGAACCCTCTAGAAGATAACCAACAGGGACGGGCATGGTGCTCCACATTGACCTCTAGTGTTTGATCTGACATCCTGCAGCCATTTCTGTGCCTTGCTGGGCGTAAAGTCCAGGGCAGGTTCTTTAGCGGGAGGCACTGTACGTTTGCAGCTAGCGCTAAAGGTCCTTTCTAGATTTCCCATCAGATTCATCATGCCCTCTGACAGCATCTGCTCTCTCTTTGTCCCTGCAGGCGCAGCAATGGAAGTTGTCATGAGCGAGGAGAAGAAGAAGATTTTTCGTGCCAGGAAAACCATGAAGATCAGCGACCGGCAGCAGCTGGAGACTCTTCACGGCGCTTTGTTGACAGCCGGTCCAGGTATGTCGGACGCATCGGCGACACCGCCTCTGTTAAACGGCACGCACAAAGAGGACGAGCTAAGAGCGGGGGACAAAGAGCAAAACAGTGCCTCGGACTCTAACTCCGCGGTGGCTTCCCCCTCCTCGCCAGCCCCTTTCCTGTCCCTCAATCTGTCCCCGTCCCCGCCCTCTTCGCATAGTCCTCTGGCTAAGGACGAAAATCCGACTTCTCCCACGTCACCACTCCACTCGCCGAACTTTGAAATGAAAAAGATGGGCGATGAGGAGGAAATTGAGTTGAAAGAGAAGGGGAAGGAGAGGAAAGGCTCGCCAGTGTCTTCATCAAAGGACTCAGTTACGCCAGCATCAACAGACTTCAAGGAAAACCAGGAAAAAGATTCTGAGGTGACCCCAAAGATGGAAAAGAAAAAGGTGAATGCCCAGAATTTCACAGGAAGTGGTTTTTCACACACAACTTTATACCGAGTTAATGTTGTTAAGTGTGGATTTGGATTGACAGTCAAAAAACACTTTTGATTAATCAATGGTTAATTATGTTCTTCTCCAGGAGGACCAGAAGGCAACGGAGGACGCAGGTGTAGAACTGTCAAAGAATTCTGTCAAAGGTTCAACTCCATGTTTGTCCGTAGCCGCTCCAGCGTCCGGCTGCACAGAACCAATGGATACCGATAGTGACACTAAAAAGACCAAGAACCCTGCAGCCTCCTCAGCCAAAATAAAAGAGGAAAAGCCTTTTTGCCCCAAATCTACTACTGCAGATGCCTCTCGCCCGGCGGCGTCTTCTAAGGATATAAAACAACAAAAGGAAACCGGAGAGGTCAAAAAGGAAGAGGAGGGGGAAAAGAAAGGATCGACCCGTGAGGAAAAGATGGAGCTGGACTCGACCAAAAAGGAAAAGACTGAAGTTCGACAAACAAAAAAGCCCTCTCGGCCATCTTCTACTCCACCAGCTAATACAGGTAGGACAGAAGGAAATGAAGCAAAAGCAGTAATAGTTGGTGTGTCATTTATGTTGTACGAAAGCACACCTGTAAGTTGAACCAACGTAAATCCGAAATGGGAAGTTATTACAGCCCGTGCTTGCAATTATGGGACACAAAATGTCCTTTAAGGCAGTAATGAAACAACATCTATTTGTTTGGACCTTCCTACCTCGTTCAAGGTTTTGTAGATTTGTAGTCTGGAGATGCTCGAGTGATGTCACACAGACGTGTGGCTTCCTTTGACTAAAATCAAGCCTCACTTTAAGATTTGACTGCGGAATCTTTTTCCAGCCTCCAAGTTTAATCACTAAAATGGTCGGAGTATTATAAACACTTTACTGTAAAATTGATGACGTATTCCGCCGTGCTGGCTAGCTCTCTATGACAATGGAAAATGGCCTAGTATATAGTGAGACCTGCATACGTGAGTATGTAGCTAAATACAAGGAATCATTCACATCCAGCTGTGTGGTTTATGAAATCTGTTTGGCACGTTCTTATGCTGCCGCAGCAGAGGCTGAGGGAGAGAATTCAGCAGTGGCAGCAATTGATTTCTTGCAAACAAGGTACTAGTCTGCGCCTGTGCTTTGTCTCCTGAGCAGCACAGGAGGAGAAGGGCTCCACATCGGGACTGAAGCGCACGTTATCGGAGGGTTTTGAAAAAGACGGACAAACGGTGAAACGAGAGGGGAAAAGGCCCAAGGTGGATTGTCAGGAGCTGGAGGCCCAGCTGGAGTTTAAATTTACCGCCAAAGCCGGCAGTCACAACAAGCTTGAAAAGGTTTGTGCGCCTAAAGCCTGAGCTAACAGACGTCTGCTTGGAGGCCAGTGGATGTGTCATTACTTAACCACACACGCTCCTTCTCAGATTGTGCAACAGCTGGTCGATGAGCGGCTGAGGGTCCTGGAGCTGACCATTTTCAAAAAAAAATTCCAAGAGCTGAAGGACAGAGTAGACAAGATCGACTGTGCCACTAAACACCAGACGGCCGTCACCACGCTCCAGGTAAGAATCCCCTGCATCTTTCTTCTCAGAGCCGTGTGGGTAAGAAGCTGCTCAAAATTCCCTTCCCCCAGGCCCAGATCTAAAACCCTCTCTTCCTTCTTTATTCTGCAGGCCAAGATAAACCGCCTCACAAAGAAGTTTGGAGAGGCCAATCAGGCGTCGGAGAACAAACGGAAAGCGGACGTAAGAACAGTTGTTTTTTTACTTTTACTTCGCTACACGCTGAAATCTTTGCACCTGGTGTGGAAGAAATTGTTTCTAAAGGCGCCCTGATTCCCGCAGGCCCTCGCTGCTGCCACTGCCGCTGCTGCCACTGCCGCTGCCGCCACTGCTGCCACTGCCGCTGCTGCCACTGCCGCCGCTGCCAAGACCGTGCCTGTTGCTAACAGCCCTCAAGTTCAACGGTAAGTGTGTCCACGCACAAAGCAAAGTCTCTGGCAGCCATGCTACATATGTGTTGGCTCCTGAATTTAGAAATTAGGTCGTCCTTTTAGGATTTTTTTCTTTTTTGCGTTAAAACCTCTGTGCAAGCTCACGATTGCCAGAGCATTTCATCCGTCTGACAAAATATTGAAATTCGTCTAAATCAAAACCTGTTATCTTTAAGTCATACAGCAGTCTGTACACTT
Organism: Gasterosteus aculeatus; assembly: GCF_964276395.1. Taxonomy (NCBI): domain Eukaryota; kingdom Metazoa; phylum Chordata; class Actinopteri; order Perciformes; family Gasterosteidae; genus Gasterosteus; species Gasterosteus aculeatus. The sequence goes on along the minus strand of NC_135696.1, from coordinate 1,011,070 downwards.
TGGTATTTTTTGTGTGTGAATATAATTTGGCTTTGTATGAACGTGACAATACCGGACTGATGCCAGCACAACACGCCAAGCCGTTCACAGGGAGAATAGTTGACATTGTCCCCGGTTGCTACCTGTAATCACCAGAGACTGAATTCAGAAACTAACGGACACAATAAAGAATCCCTTCATCCTCCAAATCCAAACCGTTTGGGAAGCCAAGATTCCAAGTCCCCCCAGTTCGGGTTGTCGGGATCAACTTTAAAAAAAACAAAGTTCTTTAACTTAACACTTTGTAAGACTGGTTTGGAATAAACAAACAAACACAAACCTGTGTGGGTCCAGGTCCAGAGTCTTGTGACGTTCTACAATGTGAAGCCGTTTCCTCAGGCAGTGCAGAGTGTGGTTAAAACTGCACCTCTCCTCCCAACAGCGTGCTCCGTCGGCAGGCGGTAGAGCCGCAGCTGGAGGCGCTCCAAGAGGGTAAAGTTCCCGCACTGTCTGTCAAGGGCAAGATGGGAAAGGAGGAGGAAGAGGACAAGGATATGGCGAGTCACATTGCTATGGCGAAGAAGATGGCCGAATACAACGTGGGACAGTGCCGAGCGGACATTAAGCTGCGGCTGATCACGCCCAACTTGGAGAAAGGGCTGTACCACGACTGCAAGAGGAGCTCAGGGAACCCCCGACCCGACCGCTACGCCTCGTATTTGTTCCGCTACCTCGTCCCGTACGATGTCTACTGCCGCTGGGTGGCCACGGTCAATTACGTCGGACTGGCGGGGAAGGATGCGCTTCCCGGCAACCTGAGGAGGACAATGAGGACATTCATCGAGCGCCGGTTCCCCAAGCTGTCCTGCGACAGCTGGAGGGAGATCCGCGACGTCATCAACGAAATACTGCGAGTGAAGAGGAGACCGGAATTTTTTCAGGAATGTGGAGTCCGAATTTCTGCGTCCCTTTGACCGTTACAGAAGCACACTGGGACAATTGTCACGATGCGTCCAAAACATTTTGTCTAGATAAGCTTTACATTAAGATTCTTCGTCAGCGTTTCTCAAAATTGATTTCAGATTGAAAAGGGTTGCCCTCGGTATCGCTCCTATGAACTATTCCTACGGTCCACACCAATGAACATGTTGATATAACGTCTGGCATCACTTCAATAAAGTGTGGGACGCTCCCCACAAGTTGTTCAAATAAGACGTCTGTGATGTATGAAGTTGAATAAAATGAAATCCCCGTTCCACATTCAGTCATCTTGCTTGAATGGATCAAAACAGCTCTTAAGTATAAGCAATCTTTCTAAACAGGCCAGTCCGTACTTCCATGGAGCTAAAGCAGATCGGCGGAAGCGTTTCCTCGTCCAGCGCACTCGGTAAGTAGCAGGACTTCCTTCATGCTGGCTTTTGTGTTTGTATTTTCCTTTAATGTCGCTCCCAAAAATGTTTCTACTCAAGAATTTTAACCTGTGCTCTTAGTTCTTCCCACGTGAAGTTGGTGTTCTCAATGTGTTTGCGTGTTAGTTTCTCAAAGAAAAGAACAAAACCAACAATGATTTGCAGCATTTCTTGTGTCTTCCACGTCCCCGTGGTTAGATTGGAGTCAAATAGCTTTTCTTTGGCATAAAGAATCTGTGGCTGAATACAGTCTCCATCATCACATCACAGGTCGTTCAGCTGACGCTTTTATCCAAAGCGACTAACATTACATTTTTAACCCCTGGCTTTTACATTTTGCCCGGGGAGCAGTCAGGGGTTAGACATCGTGCTCAGGGACACTTTGACTTGGGGGACTTGGAACATGGGGGGACATGGGGCAGCCGTGACTCGAACCACCAACCTTGCACAACAACACCCCCTCTACCCCTGCGCCACAACAACGCCCTATCGATGTTTAGTCTTTGAGTAATGCCGGGTATCTTGGCCTGCTTCTGGTTTTGACCTGACTTTTAAGTACAAGGAGTGAAGGAGCACAACATCTCTGTGAAACACTTCTCCTGTCGCCCCCCAGCCAATCCAGCCATGCTGGCTCCGGTCTCGGGTCTGGCCCACGTGGCCTCGCCTAACGCCATGGTCTCACAGGCCTCCATCCTCCAGCTGATCAGCACCACTTCGAACGCTGGTTCCAACCTGGCCACAGGCATCACCACGCAGAGCCCCATGGGCACGCTGGTGCTGAAGACGGCCAGTGGGGGCAACTTGATGGCCGGGGGCCAGCCGCTTCTCATCCAGCTGCCATTGTCGATGACTAACGGCCAGACGGGGACGCTGGTCAACATCCCCATGTCCTCGCTGTCCGCGGCTGGCTCGCTCGGCAAGGCCAAGACCACTTCCACCACGACGTTCATACTCAAGCCGGCGCCCCCCATCACCACCTCGCCGGCCTTGGCGCCGGCAGTCGCCACCGTTCCGACGCTCCAGGCTTCCGCCGCCCAGATGGCGCCGGCCCAGATCACTCTGGCCCGGGCAGTGTACCAGGGCGGGGCAGGGGGGATAACCACGCCCAACGCGGGGGTATCCGTGACCACGGCCAGGACGCCGGCTCAGTCCGTGTCCGTAGCGGGAGCTCTGTCATCAGCCTCGTCACCGGCAACCTCCGGACCCGCAGCAACGGGTTCCACCGCTCCAGGACCCCCACAGGGGACGTCTCTGACGTCAAAGACAGGTGGGTGCTTCTTTGATAACCTTAGCTGTTGTCTTTTGCGGTATTTGAAATGTTGTCCTTCTCATATCAGACACTTTCTGAGCACATCGGCTGCCTGATCCATCACTTGTCCCAAAGGATAATGAGTTTCTTTTTCTTCTCATCTTTAAATGATCTCTTTTTTCAGACAACCAAGCGACAGAATCCACTCCCTCCAAAGCAGCTGCTCCAGCAGTACGACCCAAAGGCTCCGTCATCGACCTCACCGAGGACGACGACGACGTACTAGGTAAGCGTGAAGGACGCTGCTTTGTTTCTCTCACACACTATAATGCAAAGTAGTCTGATCACGTTCTACCTCCGCCTTCTCCAGTGACGGGGGTGAAGAGCGCAACGGTCGTGGCTGCCTCCCCCACCCAGAGGCTGCACCCGGTCATCAGCGTTCCCAACAGTAAGACCACGTTATACTGAGGGCGGGATTTGCAAAATCGTCCTTCTACCTGTTGGATTCTATTGTGATCAAATTCTTAAGTGGTTCTAAATTAAAATAAACAAACAACAAACACCACTAAATTGATAACGTGTGTTTAACATATCTAATTGTTTCATGTGCTTTGCCCTCAGGTGTGGCAGCAAGGTCGTCCCCGCAAAGCAATCAGAGCGCCAGCAATCCTCAATTGACAATCCACCACCGCCCCCCCCAGGTGAGGATGTGGAACTGCACCCACACATTTAGTAGTTTCATAATTGATATGCTCAGTGCTAAGTGTTATTTGTGTACCATTTTTTATTATAGATGATCTCTGAGCTTTCTACGTTATTCAAGAATTACTGATAGTAATCATTTCCAGCCCATTTTATCGGAGGAACAGCCCATTAACACTTTTCTTTTTTTCATCCCTTCATGCAGGATTCTCTGATAAAACCCCGGCCCGTTACCACCAGTACGCCGACCCGGAGCTCCAGCGTGGTGCTGCCCCCCCTCCCCGCCGCGCCCGTGCCCTCCCGACTCCCCCCTGAGGGCGAGCGGTCGTCGCCTCCCCAGCAGCCTCAGTTGAAGCTGGTGCCGAGCCAGACGGGCATCGTGCTGTCCTGGTGCGTCGCCGAGACAGACCGCACCTGCGCCGCCGTGGACAGCTATCACCTGTACGCCTTCCACCAAGACAACTCGAGCGGCAGCGCGGCGCAGCAGCACTGGAAGAAGATCGGGGAGGTGAACGCCCTTCCGCTGCCCATGGCCTGCACGCTGACCCAGTTCCAGTCCGGCTCCACCTATCATTTTGCCGTTCGAGCTAAAGACATTTACGGCCGCTTTGGCTCCTTCTGCGAACCTCAGTGCACAAACGTGATCAATTCCAGCACCAGCTGAACCGTTTAAGGGGTGGAAAACCAGTTCTTTACATTTAAAAGTTTACTTTACTCTTTTGTGTTAGAAAACTGAGTATTGTGCATTGAACTCATACAGTATCTGTAAATATATCTCTGCATAACAACTGGACTTGTGACTGAGCTGGAGAATCGAAGAGCGGCACACGGTTTGAATTCTCCTGTTACTGTACGTATTGTATTTTTTGTGACTCAATATGTTATGTATATAATTGGATTAGTTTGACTCAATCAAGTCAGATATTTATGTTGGTCCCCTGTTACTCTGACCTGGATGTATTTTGCGTTTCTCCAGATCAGGAGAGAGGATCTGAATTGCACAGAAATGTATAAATGTGTGCTAGAAACTGAGTGATAGCTTTTGTAAGTTTTGTCTGGAAACCAGACTTTGACAGATACAATAAAAATGTCTTTTTTAAAAGTCTTGGCGTATTCATTTTGTGACAAATGTCCTTTCGTTCATAGCTTTGACACTAGTAATCTACCACCACAGCAGGAACCACATTTTTCACTCTTAACTCTGACAAAAGCCCCATGTTTTATATTTCTAAATTGTACTCTTGTGAGAGCAGCAGAGTGCAATAGCTTCTCAAACTATGTAAGAACATTGACCACTCAAGAGGGTGAAACTAAAGAATTTGGCTGCTGTAACGAGTGTGTAACGTTACACCAAGAAAATATGAGCATACAAGTCACTATAGTTGTTTGTTCAATACTGTGTAATGTTCTATAATAAAAATGAAGACATATAAACCTCACGCTATATTTCTAAACACGTCGAGATGCTTGGTCCGTTGGGTTTGTGACTGTAGACACTAGAACTCCGTTGTCTTCAATAAGAAAAGCCCAAAATGGACTTTCAAGAAGAACACTAGAGTTGAATTAGGAAAAAGCCAGAACTCATTTTTCTTTAAACCCATGAGAGAGAAAGAAATAACCTAAAGATCGGATATGCTCGTAACAACTTTATAGATACGTTCCATAAATCTGGATATGCATTAAACACACTATAGAGCAGTGTTTCTAAAACTTCATCATAATCATTATTTTATTTCAAGAACTTTGTTGAGAACTTGCCATAATACAAAAGTGCAAAGTACACAGACTTCTGTTGTCTGTGGAGTCTTCAACCCTGTTTTGAAAGGATCAGTAGTGGAAAGCAGGCTAACTGCAGACACTAACCAACATGTTATTTCAATACAAATTCAACACGTACTATTTTGTTGGGGCGGTGGGGCATGAACATTTTTCTTCGCTGCATTGTTTTTCTTCACTTTTCTTTTGATCTTTGATAATGATATGTATTAAAGTACTACAAACAATCACAGAGACATTCGTGAATATTCTGTCAGGTTTAAGTCTGCTGTGGGAATATTTCATTCTGAATATTTCATTATTCTGACAATCGTGCAATAGTCATTCATGAAGCTTGTTGGTTTTAATTCAATGCTTTGCTAACTCGTCTAAATGTGTGGAGGCTAAACATTCGCTTTGTTACTAAGAAACAGACAGTTTCCTTGATGGCGTCAGCTGTAACGCAAGGCAAGTTGATTTGTATGATGCATTTCAGCAGCAGGTAATTCAAAGTACTTTGCATAAAATCATTAGATGCATCAAAACATAAGAGAAAAAGGAAAGGGGATTCAAATACAATTAAGAACATAATTGCTGTAAAAGCTGTAAAGTGTTCGTGGAGCTGTTCTGAGTGGGTGCCCGGTTTTATTTATGCAATTAAATGCAATGCATTTATTTTAGGCAACGCTACATTTACAATATTTAAAACAAGAAGCTTTGCTAATGTTTAACGAGCACACCACAGGAGGACGTTGATTTCTACCACACTGGTGCATTTCTCATCCACAGAAGCAGAGGAGAATATGACTCCATCGATAGGTATGAATGCAAGCAAACCTGGGAACCAATTACCCAGAGAGCCCTTTTCTCTCATTGTCATTGTACTTGATTTTAATTTATCTTGGAAATAAGGTCTAGTCAGCATTGTACTGCTTTAATAAAGTAATAGGTATAACAGGACAGTGAAACATTTAATACAGGTCAGAGCAACCTTATGAAAAACAAAAGGAAGCCCAACTGGTGGCACGGGTAGAAGATGCCTTGTTTGAGGGAGCTTGGCGATTGGTAGTTTGGTGTGATGTTGTGCTGGAGTAAAAACATTGTGTCCTACTACTTAAGTGTTGGATATCGGGGCACATTCTCCTGAACCTGAAGAGTTGAAGTATATTGGTTTGAGCTGTGACCCGTATGTCTTCAAAATCCACCTGTGGACGAATTTGTCTGGCATCTCCAGAGGGGTTACGAAAGCCAAGGGGGCCTAAATAAGGATACGGGATGACTACTGTGTCTGCTATTCGGCAATTGATTGGTAACAATCCGCTGAGGGTTGGTAGTTAATTCAATTAACAATCCCCTTCTCAATCAGGAGAAATGGCAGGACGGGGGTTAATTGGTACATGAGTATGTGATTCAATTACAATCACTTTGCTGCTCAAGTAATTTCCAAGATTTTAGGTCACTGACTATTTGGTTTGTTCTGTTTTTCTCTCAGCAAAGCAGGTAAACATACGTGGTGAACTGTCACGTCCTGTTCATGGCCGAGCTGCCAATAGGTTAAAGAAAGTTAAAGAAAAGTATTATGCACTTTATGCTTAATACTTTTCTTTAACTTTTTAATATTTAACATTTTTTAACTTTATTCCCTTGTTTTATACTAACCCATAGCCTTAGCCTCATTCTACTAACCCATTGCATTAGCATTTCATTCCACTTTATTTTATTACTTGTGCACTGTTGTCTTGTCTGTCTACTGTCGCGCACTAACCGCCAAGACAAATTCCTTGTATGTTTGACATATTTTGGCTAATAAATGTTTCCTGATTCCTGATTCCTGATAGAAGCTTCCTGTCACCACTGAGGAGGAAGCTCTGCAGATTAAACATTCTCTTCATATGATTTTGTAGTCAGCTTGATTTGAAGATGTGGTCTTGCTTTTAACCTTGTATTGAACAATTCTCACAATTTGATGGTGTGTTGTCCATAACTGATTATTTTAATGGCTAATTCTGACATTGCTGTTTTAAGTTTTATGACTATGTTGGCCTTTTACATTTTCGTTATTTGACATAAACAAACAATCTTTATACAGATGCTCAGAACATTTGTTTCTACACACTGTATTATACTATATGATATAGACAATATGGTCTGTCAGTTTAAACATAATTTAACATTACCAAGTTGAAATTTGTTGCAGTCATATATATTTATACCGTTTAACCCTAACCTGATAAGCAGAGTACAATTGATGGATATTAAGTTATAGTAAACATTTTAAGACTAAAATGATATTGAATTAGAATATAATTGTATTACACTATACCCTTTGTCAATTTCACACAATTTCAACTTAGGATGCTAGCTGACGTTTTATGAGCTAGCTAGCTAGCTAGCGTCTGTCGTGAAGAGCAGCAGGTCCTCGCCCAGAAGTTACACGGCAAGTGGTCTTATCTTCTTATTTTTATGTGTAAATCCCACAGAACTGATCCCTCATTCAAGACCACGAACAACAACCAAGTGCTGTAAGTGTGTTTGAGCGTCTTTCTGACCTCCGTCTCACACCAACGACAACGTCACTACCGAGGGAAGCTATTAGCTGAGCTAACGGTTCACTAAGCTAACCGTAGCTTCTGCGTCGGCTAGTGCGTATAAACTTCAAAGCGTTTGGTCGTATTTCGTTTTAACAAATTCATCAAATGATATGATCCGAATAAGGTATTTTATTTAATTAAGGAATAAGCAATTTAGCATTTCAACCCATGTTATATTGTCCCTGCGAAGGATTCACTAAGGTTGACTTCATGTTATTTTGTTATAACGTCACCCGAAGACCCACAACGTTAACCTTATTAAGTCAGTTAATTAACGCTATAACGTCTGACATAATAACACATATTATTGATTATATATTGATAATAGAACTATTGCCTTTAACGGTTCCAACGTACTGGACCTTACCACTGAATTCTATGTGAGTGAACTTACTTGCGTTAACTAGTTCATTTTGTAGGTAGTTATTGCATTAACTTAAGTATAAATGCTTTTTAATTTTTCCATAGTTTGTTTCAAACGTCAGAATTTGACAGGTTGGATTTCCTGATGGAAGTAACGTTAGTAAACCCATAGGGACAGTGAGAGAATACGGTGTAAAATGCTCTTACACTTATTTAAATATGCTGGGAAACTCAGCCCAGGTTGACAAATAGCCCCTTTAATTATTCTTTTTGTTGATATCTTTATATACATTTACTTAGTGTTCTTTAGCTAACTACACAAACCAGCTGCCACTATTCTCAGTACACAACACAGCAAGAGACATTATTATTATCAACAATTTAAAAATAGCTATTTTTCTGCAGAGGTGTTACTCTGAAATTGATTGAAACCTCCCATTAACCCCCATATTTGACTGATTTTGTTTTGGTCCGAGCACAGTGGGTCAACAGAGGGAGCCATTGCTTTCTTTGTGGGAACAAACATTCTTGACAGTTGTTGCAGTAGCCGTCATTTACTGTAGCGGCTCTCTGATTCACAATCCTATAGAGGGACCCACCTCCTCATCCCTCTCCCCCTCTCTCCCCCTCTCTCCCTCTCTCTCCCTCTCTCTCCCTCCAGAAGCGGCGGAGGAGAGCGAGCGAGTTGGAGCTGTGCTGTGCGCGCTTTGCCAGTCAGAGGTGTGTTGTTTCCCGGTGTCTTTGGGTAGCAGGACCCCGCCGTGCAGCCAGCCCCCCGGTGCCATGTCCAACAGCTGTCTCGGTAAAGGGTCGCAGCTCATCTGAAGGGGGAAGGTAGCACCTCGCTTTGAGGAGGACAGAAGATTTAAGAAAAGAGAAAGAAGACTGAGCAGTTGCGGAGAGAGGGGGGATATATAACTGACACCCCCCCCTCCTCTCCTCACTAAACAGGGCAAAAACGGAAGGCTTTGGAGTATTCAATTTTTTCTTTCGCTTTATATTTTTCTTATTCCTCATCGCGGTGCTGGGAGGTGCTTCATCTTTTCATATAGTCTCTCTCTCCGTCACTTGCCTTCTCATCTATTTCTCCATCTACCTGGTTTACAATTTCCTCTATTTATGAGTGAGAGAGAAGAGGAAGGACGGAGGAGTTTTGTACGAGTTTTGTGTCCTTCCTTTCCTTCTCTCCTCTCTTCCCCCCTTTTTTCACCAAACCATATCATACCCGTCAGTCCCTCCCTGCCATTGCATTTCTAGCTGCCACCATCCGTTCATCACTCCCCACCGTACGCCTTTCTGTCTCACAAGTCTGATGTAATATGAACTTGGATGATTTTTTTTTTCTCTTTTTCAAAGACAACAAAAAACCTCCTCATGAATGACTCTTTTTTTCCCCTTTTCCTTCTCTTTTGGTCCCTCCACACCCATTTTCTTTGCATCACACCCGTGCGGGATTCTTAAATGTTACTCTAGGTAGGTTAACTATTGTTTAGTGTCTGTCCATCTGTCTGTCGGTGTGTATTTGTGTGTGCTTTACGTATGCATAAAACACACATTAACACACATGTGCTCGCACACTAAACTATGCCTAAAACCACAGTGCTCAGTGGGTCGACATCGGTCTGCTCTCACACCGCTTTCACACCGTCTTCCTCATCCGTTCTTCTCGTTGTGGCAAAGTGCGCCCATTTTTAATTGTTCTCTGTGACAAATCCTTTTTTTTCATGTGTCATTTTTTCCATTCGACAGACAGAGCACTTGCTACCTGTTGTTGTGAATTAACAAGGGAACAAAAAATTAAGTTTGATCCCGAGAGAGGATGAGATTCATTTCTCGGCACCCTTCGGGGGCGTCTTCTTCCGTTTGGCTAGAAATCAGCAAAAATGGGAAAATTGTGTCTGAACTAAATCCACTCTTTTGTTTTGTTTTTGACATTTTTTGCCAGTGCATCAACAGATGTCAGTTGGCATTGAACCCTCCCATCACACACACAATCCCCACACCTTAAATACACCACACTATTCCATCATTGTCTGTGTATTCTTGTTGTTTTCATCCCATTGCGACTTTTTTTTCCCCCCACGACTGTCCGTTTTTGATCCCCGAAGCGCTTCCCCCGGTCCCACCGGTCTCCGTCCTCCTCCTCTGTTGGACTAGAGAGGCCGATGGGCATTTGGACGTTGAACGGTGGACTAAATGGCTTAACGCGCCTTTTCGGTGGGTTCCGAGTCGCAATTGCCGGTGTGCAGATTGTGAAATAGAGACAGACTGACAGACAGATAAAAATAGATATAACTTAATTTCCTCATCTCATCAAGACCTCCCTCCTCCCCTCTGTCACATACTCCCCCCCCCTCCTGCTTTCTTTACGTTGTGTTTGATGCCTCGTCTCTGCTTCTCGCTGTCACAGCTTTTTGGGAGCGCCGTTGTGAAGCGTTACCCCCTCTAAAGGTTACGTTTTGTATCCTTGGACATACACCTGTGCACTAAGGGGAGAATTAGCGCCCAGTAGCGCAGGCCCCAGACCAGCCCCCTTTAGTCTGCTTCCTCCTTCTCTGTCACGGACTGACGAGGCGGCTTAATAAACACCTTTCTCTCTCTCTCTGCCTGTTCTGAGTGGGAAGTCAACATGAAGGCGTATGATGGACCACTCGATTCGCACTGTCTTTGCTTTTGTGTCTCAACTCTGCTCCTCTGTAAAACATCTCCACTACAGTGTATAAATTATGTGTTACAGAAAAGTGCTAATTAGGTGAGTAGTGAATTGATACAGCACCCACTTCTTCCGAGTGGATGCAAATGCATGGACAGCGTGCGTGCGTGTGTGTGTGTATTTGAATGTCTGCATGAGACTGATGACAATATATCATGCATGAACTTTCTCTGCAAAGATTGTTCTTTTTGATATTTACCACCTCATTTGCTTGTGCCGCTAAACCTTTCTTCCCCCTGCTGTGACTAATTGGTTGTTTATCAGACCATGTCTTGATCTTTATCCATTTTCTATTTATATAAATAGAATTACTGTCATATCTTACGATTTCACGCATTATCCCTTCCCTCAATAGCTCTTTTGAGCAACAGAGACTTCTCACTCGACGACAGAAGCCGCTTAAAGATACTGTGTTATTTTGGATAAATCTCTCCTTGTCAGCGGACGTCAGTCAAGTCTCTTATTAAGTCAGTGCTGTGTGCAGGTGCATGCGTTCACATGCAATCCTTTGAGCCCTCTTCCTCTCCTCATGAATCAGCCAATGCCCTCCTCCTCCTCCTCCTCCTCCTCCTCCTTCTTCTTCTCTTTTCGATCCCCCTCCTCCATCATTACGTTTCTCCTTGTCTCCTGCCTGATGGATCTGCAACCGATCTCCAAAAAATGACTAGATTTGTGGGAATGAATCTCATGTGACTCATGCACCAGCTTTACTGGATCCGACTCTTCAGCGTGACCTTAATGAGCACACAGCGCACATATAGATGATGAAGGAGACGGTGGACAGGTGATCCCATGCTGCCGTGGCTTCTTTCTTCATCCACAAATCGTACTGTGTTAATAAAGAAGCTTATCGCCTAGTTAGCAAAAGAGGATTAGACAAAACGTCAACAAAGTTGTAAAGGTTTACTCATCATTTAAAATGTGATTTCAACGAGGCTGATGCTGAAAACACTAAATACTCAAGCGTCCTACGGTATTTGTGCCATTTAGCTGTAAATTAATAAAAATAAAACATGAAAACAGAACAAAAACAAGGGCTGCTTCCTCCAATATTCTGTGAACAGTGAATGAGTTTCAAAGTGAAAACTGTGAGATCTGCCCTGCGGTGAGCGCTCAGTAGTAGTTCAAATGCAAAGTCTTTAAAGGGCGCGCTCACCTCTCGGGTTTCAGGCCCATCGAGATGGTGGAGATCCTCAGATATTCAGAATATCAACAACTCGCACGTCTCAAAGCAAGTGAAAGGAAGAGTAGGAAGCGTCTTAATTTGACTGCATTTGGATAACGTAGGGAAGTAACCCACACACCAACACTAAAAAGCACTAAAAGCTTTTCTTCAGAAGGAAAACGACCGAAATAACTGAATTCTGCATTTTGATTCATCAAGCTAGCGAGGGAACTAAACAAAGAAACAAGCCGTGTTCAGATGTTTCCTGCTAAGGTTTATTTATGGAAATGTTTTGTATTATTCCACTTAAGTCAAGCTATCAGTGTCATTTTAATACAACTGAGAGTCAGAGATAATTCGCCTTTGAAGGAGTCACAGAGAAAGATGGTTTTTACTAAATAAAATTTGTCAAATGAATAATTTATTGCACTGCCAGACAGGATTAGAATTCTACACATAGAGATATCCCGTGACAATTTCCCTGAGGCTAAATAGTGTACCTACATATCGCACTTCCTCGGCTAAACACACACACAACACACACACACATAGACGCATCCCTGTCAGCATGTACATTTGAATAGAACAAAGGACATTAGGCAGGATAAATGTAACTACGGCTGCAACTAATAATTATATCCACTATGAATTAATCTATTTATTAATTAATTCAGTTTAGAAAATAACAAAGTAGAGAAAGAACCACTAACCCAGAGTCCAAGATGACGTCTTAAACCGTCCAACCAAGAGCCCACAACCTGGAAACAGGTTTTGACAAAGGAAACAACAACGAGTTATCAAAGTGGTTGCTTAATATTACTAATTGACTCACCAGTTCAGCTCCATTAGATTACACTACCAGACCAAAGTTGAAGAATGACGTATCTTACCCTACAACGTCAAACCTTGTGAGATGATTTCATTGAAGCAGTTTAAGGGAGCACCGGATTTTGAAATCTGCTAATATAATTTAATAAGTAAACTACGAAATAATTATGGAAAATAATTAGCAATATCACAGTGCATGTGGTTCTGGATATATATTTATGTTAATTTAGTAGAAGACCGAACAATAAAGGGAGAGCTGTTTGAACAATTTGATGATGAAAAGCACCAGAGTCCATTTTGGGCAAATTAAAGCACCGTACCAATTAAAAGGCTCACGTTGCTGCAGGAATAAAATTAACATCCAATAAGCAGGAGAGTTACAACAAGTGCACCGATAAGAGATACAAAAGAAGTGTTTATGAAAGCGGATTAAAGCGCCGCGTGAGCATCTCGCACGGATAAAATAACACAGCGATTTAACCAGACACGGTTCAACACAGCAGTTTGACCGACTTAATCCTTGACCTCCGAGTTAAGCCGTGACCTCTGAGCTAATTGACTTGTAGACACTTGTAACAACACATCCATCCACCGTCCTTCTCTTCTTCTTCTCCCCTCCAGACTGAGAGAGAGGAGAGCGCAGAGCGGCCCGCCAAACCCATCATCATGACCAGCTGAAGCAACGCCAAGGCAAGCACAGCCAGAAGAAGAAGAAGAAGAAGAAGGAGAAGGAAGGGAGGGAGAGAAGAAGAAGACGAGGAGTACGTGCAGACCCGCTGCTGCTCATCTCCACGGCAACTGTGTTCTCGCACGCTCACAGACTTCTGGGAGGAGACCTTGGCGCGCTGCATCGTCGGCGTTGGAGGAAGGGAAAGGGAGTCGGATGGAACGGGATCAATGAAGGAGCGTCCCTCCATCGCTCGCCATCTGCCATCGTTGTGATTCCTTTCGTTGAGTTCACACACTGACATTTTTAGTTGATTTTGTTGAACTTTTTAAAAGTCAAAAGCATATCTTTTTTTAGCCTCTTTATATGTCAAAATCGTTGTTTGTACACGATTGATGGTCCAACTACAGTCCAAAAAACAATCACCTCCACCCCCACTCAAACCAAGACTCCCCACCTGTCGCTCTGCCAGACCCCCGACCTCAGTCTGCCGCCGCACGGGACTTCATCTGTCTACCATCCCTCCACCCGAGGCTATGAGAGGAGTCCAACCCCAGATCACTCCATCATGCCAGTTCTGAAGAGCAGAGAGGAGATCCGGGCTGGCAATGTTCAAGGTAGGCCAGTGACTCCAACCCCTAGTTCGCTTTCGTTTGGCTATGATCATTATTATTCTACTTTTAACTTTTAATCACATCCTGGTTCAACCACAGAAATTGTCCTCACTTTTGGGTCAATTAAACATCACGGGAGGTGGAGATCAGTCAGTATTAAGTCATGTGTGACGACACACCTGGAGCCTCTTGAAGATCTGAATTATGATTTATTTGGGTAAAGTTTAGGCAATGACAGTGACTGTGCGTCACATGTATATAAAGAAAGACAATATATCTATATGTATATATATATTAATATGTATATATATATATATACATATTAATATATATATATATATACACATATTAACCCTTTGATCCCCAAGCAGTTTTGAGGCGTAGATGTATTTTATGCAGTATAACAATTACACACAGTTACAATGTCATAAATCACAAAAAAAACAATTTATTTGAGCGATTCCCATTTTTACAACGTCTCTCTCCTTCATGCACTGTGCAGAATGCTGTTACCTCAGATGGTTTATTTTGGCGCGCGGGTTCAAATGAGACGTGTACCATAAAAGGTTGAAAATCACAAGCTGGACTGACACTAATGAGGGTTCTTGTGGCCTCCACCTGGGAACTGTGTAGCTTTGCCGATTGCTCAAAAGAACTGGTGCGTTTTAGTGATGAGGGGGTTAAAGTGAGAAGCTGTTCACTGGGAGTTCACTTGGCTGTAAAATGTCACAGTGATCCTACACATTCTATTTGAAGTCGTATATTCTAAAGAGTGGCTTTAAACCAGGGTCGCTATGCAGAAGAACCTTTTGTTATTAAGTTTCACAATGAAAGACCCCGTAAAGTGCAGACATCTTGATGTTTAAACCTGCGCTTAGAAGCTTGTGGGAATTCTTGATTTTGAGCGAGACAACAGAGGACGGGACAGAGCAGGATGAAGAGCGTCCATACTGGGAAAGTAGAACGCACAAATTGGCTTTTTTCATTTTAGTCACATTCTTTGGGAGGAACCCCAGCGTTGAGATAACAGCGTCAAGGCACATGCTGAGGCAATAGTAACCGAGGATGGCGTGACGCTACCAACGCGTTACTGCTGAGCCTGTTCTCCTTCCAGCAGCCGCTTAGGAGTTTGATAGAACAGCACAGTTAATAGTTGCAGAGGGCAGAGAAAAGATAATGGAAGGACTTGTCCAGCACAGGAGCACAGGAGAGGAGATAAAGAGTACACATCCGCCCTAAAAGGAGAGTTTAAACTAAAGACTTTTATTTGTGAGAATTAACTTTCAGACCAGAGATTCTAAGGGTGTTTTGAAACGGCCCCAATCCTCGCAAACCCAAAACAAGAGGTCCTCCATGTTTGCGTCCCCTGACCCGCGGACATCCCATGTGGCGGTCCAGTTGTGACACGCCTCTATCGTCACACCCGGTAACGCCCCTCCTTCTCATACACATCAGCTTCAGCGGCGAGCGCGACCTGCCCCACGGACACTGCGGCCCACAGCTGCCTCACCGGCAGCGTTTCAATCCGACCCCCCGACCCTCCGACCCCACACCTCTCCACGTCGGGGCCCGGGCCGACACCGCAGGGGTCCAATGGCTGCATGTGAACCGTGCTTCTGGGGCAGATTTTCCATCTCAAATAGAAAGACGTGGGCGTGGCAGCGTGAGCGAGGGGTCGAGGCGTGGCTGACAGCAAAGGAGACAGACAGTCGGACACCGAGCAGCAGGCGGTACGTCCAGAGGCAGCCTCCCTGACAGGGTGAAGGAGCAGCTCTGTGGACAGCGGCCGCGTCCTGATGCTGCATGTTTCTGGGGATTGTGGTTTGGGAGGGGTGGGGGGGGGTTACTGGATGTCCAGTGGCGGTGGCGAAGTGTCACGTGATATATATATATATATATATATACATTAATATATATGAGCGGCGGGACTCACAGGCTGACTCAGTTTCAGATGCAAAGCCTCATGCGCCCGGCTTAACAAATGTTGATTGAGTCGTTGAAGGATTACAGGTGCCGAGCAGCCTGGTGTTGTTTATTGTTTACTCACAAGCAGGGAGAGGGAGAGAGAGGGAGGGAGAGGGAGGGAGAGAGAGGGAGGGAGAGAGAGGGAGAGAGTGGGAGAGAAGTGCTAAGTAGTTACACAACGCCACAGAAGAGCCTCTATCATCCTCTTTTAGGTTTTCTGCAAGAAATGATTCAGGTAACACAATCCAGAGTATGAAATAAACTCATAGCTACAACTACGTTATCTATAGTCGCTATAACTCGACCACCCAACGGTGAGTAGCTGAGCGCCATCTAGTGCCAGACGGTTAGATTAACTTTTAATCTCATTCATTTGGTAATCTGCAAAAGTCATTAGATAAAAGGAGAAAAGAAATGAAATGTTATTTCAAACAAAGAATACTTTTATCGGTCGGATGTGAACCATAAGATGAGGTTGAAAACTGCTCTGAGGCAACAAATGAGCTGACCCGACGCCCATGTGTGTGCACCCCGGGTCACACGGACAGGTCCTTTTGCAGACACGGCTCTCACACATTTACATGTCCATTTGAACCCCCACTGTGAAAACTGTCTGGAGTTATTATTAGTTAAATAAACTGAGCATAGCTGCCATTCCATATTTCTTTTGTTAGAACCAGAAACCGAAGCTGTCTCTTCTCCCGCTCCTCTTGCGTACCTGTGCGCGTGTGACAGGGAGAGAAGGAGGGAAAGCTAAGAATAGAGAGGAAAGGGGGCCCAGCGCTTCCCACGCCGCTCAGCTTCTCCGCGTGCCAGCAGGCGTTCAGCCGCTCTGCGCACGCGCCTCGTGCCACGTAAGGCAGCGACGGAGGAACCGAGCACCCTGTTCACCAGCAGAAACGTCGGGCGCATGCAGACATTGGATCAGAAAGGGTCATTGCCGAAGGAGAGACTTTTTGAGGCTCCTCCACTGACTCTGTTTTATTTTTTCGTATAATACTTGAAAGAGAATTGAGTGAAAGGGTCGAGGTGCACAGATTAGAGGAACTGGTGGAGGGGGTTTGATAGCTGGAGGGGATATTTGATGACAACGTGACTCTGAAGGAGTCTTTGCTTGCATGATGACAAGATGATGATTATGTTTTCAGAGCGAGGGGGAAACGTTGAAAGAAGGAAGCAGAACAACAAAACATTTGGAAGAAGAAATCCGCAGAAGCAGTTTGCTTTAAAGAGGATGAAAGCTTCACAAGTAATTCCTTTGGCTAAACGCGAACCAATGAATCAGAGTAAAGTTACGGTTCTCATTTCATCCTGTAGTAGATCTGTTTTTGCTGCTCAGCCCGTTGCAGGTGTCAATAATAAATCCTTATTACCCTCAGGGGCCTGGGCGGGGGGGGTGTCAAGTAATCAGCACTCACTTGAGATTTAGGGGGGCATTCAGAGAAACTCCGACATGAAGGAACACGACGAGCCGGGTGGGGAAGAGCTGTCCTTTATTTAAGATGTCGTTCTCTCAAAATGAAGCCGAGGAGCAGCTGATCAGTGAGCCAGAGGGAGAAAGCAAGGGCAACCTCTCAGGCCTGAGTGGACTCTTACTGATGGACGGTGTCTTTTATTCACATTATCAGCTGATTAACATCACACAGCTTAAGTAGATCCAGACTGAAATGAAAATCGGAGCTTGATTCGCCGCTCGTATAATCTTGTGATTTGGTAAAGATAATGAATTAGATGCTCAGAGATTTCATCAGCCAACGAGTGGAGAGTCGGAAACCTGAACAAGACGGTCTGCAGACAGTCGAGATGGGGAACTCTACAAAAGATCAATTCAGTGCATTGTGCTGCATTTGTTTTGTAGACACACAATGGATTGATGAGTGGAACATATGTAGAATGGAGTCGCGGTTATCAATAATCAATGCGCTAGTAACGTTACACCTTTTAAATTACAACGCCGTCTTGTATTCTTGGCTCGCCAAATGGAGAGGATAGTGCAAACCAGGTCCTCCAAGGAAAATCATATATATACAGTATATATATATACATAGTGTATTTTTTTGCCACTAAGAAGTGGGCTCTGAGGGTGAGCAGATATTTTCTGGATGTAGTGGAGAAGAGAAACAATCATTTTGTCTCATCGGATCTGAGGACGTCCGGCGGGGCGAGTGCAGAGGTCTTGGGACTCGGGTGATTAAAATGGAATTATAAAACAAAGTGATTAGCAGGTCCTCCAATAAACTCCTCCCATGGTTGTCAGGCGCCACGGGGGCGCCATCAAAGGGAAACCCAGGAGAGACGTAGCTGCTCAGATGAGAAAACACCAGCAACTGGCTCGGTGCAGAAGATAGAACACTCTGGTGTCGTGTGCTTCTCTGACATGCCAGTGAGAAAGAACACACTATGGTGAGAGCGTGTTACCAAGTGTCACGGGGTGACATGATGCATCGGGGCCACGGCGTGATACCCTTTAGACCGTGGGACGTATTGTACGTGTGACATTGGTCCAGGCTGTAGAAGACCTCTGTATTTCTACATCACAATTTAGTGCAAAGCAGGAGAGACGAAACCTGGGTGCAATAAATGGCTTCAATGAGGTAATAAGACCCCGGGGGGCAGATGTGTTTCTGCTCCCTCGGGCCTCAGGGTCTGCACCGGTGTGTGATGTTGTGTGCGCTCTCTGTCTCGGTGAGTTTATTTGCCCCTGATAAGGAGACCATGTCCTGTTATTTAGAGCGCTCGGTGAGACAGCACAGATCCATAGTGCGTCTCATTATAAGTGCAATTAGTAGAGGAGTCTTGACCACGCTTAAGTGGACTTAAGACACCCGAGAACCTCTTCAATAAACTGGTGGTTCGTTTTCCTCGGCCTGCCCTTCTGGCCCTTCTGGCCCTTCAAGACGGCACCGAGGTGACGGATTATTCAATATAGAGAACGTTGTATTAGAAGATTACTCAAAGACCAGTAACACTTTCATGACACACACCGGCCCCTGTTTTATTTTGCCTACTCTGCTTTGTTGGGCTGTAACATTCTCACCCTCTCTCATCCCACCGAATAACTAAACCCCAAATACTGAAGCGTCAAGAAGAATCAGCACGACTACGAGACCAAAAGGGAAGCAAAGGTCTGATGCGATGCGTGACTCTGGCCTTGAGAAGCCTTCAAAGGTCAAGGATGTTTAAATGAAATCGGTCACAAAACGCTTCATTTGCTTGTGTATTTTCGCTGGTTTTGTTAATATTAGAAGAATATGTATTATTCAAATATTATATTCTGACTACGGCAGAGGAGCAGACAGTCACCGCTGTGAGAGTGAATTGAATAATTACAGCGCATGTAAATAGAACTTGTGTTGACTTCCACTCCCCCTGCGGGCGACTCATTATAGCCGCACGATGTCTGATTACCTGAGCACGATGTCACGCGGCTCTGACTGGCTGGACGTCGTTCATCCAAAAACAGCACCAGTCTTCTGGTTCGTGCCATTTCAGAATATGTACGTTATATATATTTATATATAGGTCTGTGCGCTCTCCAGCCGCGTTTAAATTCTCTGTTAAATAAGAGTGAAGGAAAGGCAGCGAGGGCTTGACTCTCTTCATCTTTTGCAAACGTTCCAGTAGAACCGAATGGCGTGAACCCAAAAGAAGAAAATTCAACAAAATGTTCATCTAAAATAATCCTGTTACTTGAGGTGGATTTTCTGGTTATCCATGGAAGCCGTTATCAACTCAGCCGTTTATTTCCCATCAACCATGTAAGAAATAAAGACTCTTTGGGCTTAGTGTTTGTTTCTGGAAGTCGCACATGACATGGGAAGCCACACATGGGCTGGTTTGTTACAGCTGTTTGATTTTGGTGTGATTTAATTGCAATAAATGGTCAAAATGATGACTGCATAAGGATTCAGATGTGCATAGAATCCTGTATGGTTATTTATCTCTGCAAGACGACAGGAAGATTTAAAATCGAATAGTTTCCTTAGTGGACCATGGCGGCAGAAGGTCAGTGAGGAGCATCTCAACGCTGGCAGGCTACCACATGACTATTTGCCTTCTATCAGCGGCTCTTAGTGTCTATTTGTCTCTTTGTATAGACTTTGTATGTAATCTACACCAATACTACTAAAAATGTGGTTTGCGTCATTTATCAATGTTACTTGTGACCGTGTTTTCAAGGCCTGTCTGGAGACGGTTGCTGATTAGCTTCTTAAAGCTGGACAGATGCTGCAGGGATGACCGGTTCAAATAGGCCCGACCCGGAGGCCCAGAAGCTTTCATCACACCGGTTCCCTCCACAAGACGATGGGTTTCCCTGTTGGATTAGTGCAGAACAATAAGCCAGTTGTTACTAAGCTACTAACTAAGTTCATGATACTTACAATGTCTCTTCAGGTACATGATCTCAGTATACACCACGGCCGGAAAGGCAACTGACTTTCTGAAGACCCGTAAAAGAAAGAGATTGAAGATTTTTATCGACAGACAGAAGTCCACCGGTGTGAGCGGCGCCGCGTCTCAAGCAGCTCTGCTTATGCTATCAGTGCTTCGTGCCATTTGCGTGGCTTCTGTGATCAATGCTCTTTGCAAATGTTAAGTGTGAAATGACTGACACGATCGGGCTCAACCCAGAAGCCCGGCAGTATGCACATGAACCCGACGGCGTGTGTGTGTGTTCATATAAGGGCTCTCACATTGGAAAAACAGGAGCCATGTGAACGCATTAGGAGGCCTCACATGCTGCTTGACCTTCCACCAAAAAACATCTCAGTGTTTCCCCTACCGTTATATCAGGGGGGGCCACATCTGCCTTTCACCCGGGGTTAGCCACCTTCGCTCAACACACCCACATGTGTGTGTTGCCGGCAATGCAGACATGCAATTGCTGTGTGAGTGCGGTAATGGGCTCAGTAGAGCGTATAAATCCACGCGTCAACCGCTCAATTCGTTTGTTCCATTATGCGACGAGTATATATGCTCCGCACTTGACACCCTCCATTTAAACAGCATTAATTGGGGCCCGTTGATGACGCAGAAATAACAGGATGCTCCCTCCATCCTGTTATTTCTGTTTATCCGCCTGTAGCGGATTCATTTTTAATGCAAGGTACAGTAAAAAGCGCCCCAGCGGATCATCTCTATCCGCAGGAGTGCATCAACTTACGCAACGTGTGTGTGTGTGTGTGTGTGTGTGTGTGTGTGTGTGTGTGTGTGTGTGCGTGTGTGCTTCTCCGTTTGGCGTTGGCGAGCGTCTTACTTTACACTAGTGATGAAAGTCAATTGTATATTATTAGGCGCAGCCACGCGCTGCATGTGATGCGCTGCGTGAATTACTGCGCGTCGTGTGTATCTTCCTGTCCGTCAGGGTTCTGCATGGAGGGGCATTTGAATTGTTACTATGGAAACGGAGCTGTGCCGTTGTAGAGAAACGCATACATCCGAATGGGTCTCTCTGTCTCTCCCTCCTCCCTCGTTTGCTGTCACACGTCTTGCATTATTTTAAAAAGATTTTCCTCTAATAGTGTCCCCTCTTTAGCGCGCCATCCTTCCTTTCTTTCTCAGCACAGTGTGAGTTGGAATCATTTCTTAGTTTTCCCGGTTTCTCCCTTTTGATTTCCTCCACCTCCTCCCCACCCTTGACTCTTCTTTCAGCGTCTTGTGCTAATCACGTCCTCTTTTCATCTTTCTTTCCTCAGCCGTGTTGCTCTTCCACACCTCCCTCCCTCCCTCCCTCCCTCCCTCCTCTGGGTTCCTTACTGCTGTTCCTTCCTCCACCTCCGTCTCTTTTGTGTAGGTCTCTATTTATTCTCTCTCCTCTCCTCTGTGCTGCCTTCCTCCCACTTGTTTCCTCACCCTCCTCTCTCTGTCTCTCTGTGGCCCCCATGGAAAACGTTGCCAGTTTACAATTAGTTTGTGCACCTGCAGTTGAACCCGACAAACCTTTGGTAATTAGACCTTTTAGGCAGACAGTTTTATTCATTTGGTTTCGGGTGGAGCGGCCTCCCTGTTCTCCACCTGCCCGTTTCAGCCCTCTGTTGCTGTTTGGCCCCCGTGTCCGATTTCAGTTACCACAACTTCTCTCTTCTTTGTTCTGTTTGTTGTGTTTTGGTGCTGGCTGCTTGATGAATAAGAGATAAGTGGAGGTGTTGCTGTGTGAGCAGAAGAAGGGAGATCTGTTCCCTGTGCTCCTCCGTGCTCCATCACATAGCTTATGCTAAATTAAGATTCCACGTCTTCATCTAGGCAGGAAATATGCCATGATTCGGGCCCCCGCATTACAGCCGAGTAAGAAACCGCAATTTTCACATCCATGAGTAAATGTGTTTCACCTGCCTGTCACCTCCCTGTGCTTACATGTTTCACTCAAACTCCCCCCATGGCGTCTCCCCCGTACTCCCCCCCACTGCTCCCTGTGTGTCTGCTAATAGAGGCATAGTGCACACCAGCAATGCTAGTAAACAATGGGTCTCAAGTTGATTTGAAAAGTCTTAGCGAGGTGATCTCAGAAGATGGGAGGGAGCAACTGAAAGAAAACAGGCTTGGGGGTTAAAAACGAGACAAGCGGGGAAAGTAATGGGCGAGAGAGAGGGAGAGAGGGAGAGAGGGGGAGAGGGAGAGAGGGGAGGGGGAGAGAGGGAGAGGGAGAGGGGGAGAGAGGGAGAGGGGGAGGGGGGGGGGGAGAGAGGGAGAGAGGGGGAGAGGGGGGGGTCTGAGTGGTCACTTAGCCTGGTGGCAAGTCCACGAAGCTGTGAGTCTGTCAATCTGTCCAAATGCACAGACTGCTGTCCTGAGTCACACGCACACACGCACACACACACACACACACACACACACACACACACACACACACACACACACACACACACACACACACACACACGCACACTGTGTCGTGGACGTGTGCCACGGGGTTCCTCAGTCTCAGCCCAGTGTGATGCAGTTGGTGGTGTCACTTGATGCTTTATGGAAGCTCTCAGTGTTTGAGCTCTATGTGACTCACCTGCTGTGGTAATTAAGGGGTAAAGTGTATTTTTTTAGGATCCTGATCAATCCTTCATCTATGAATGTTGGCCATTTTAATATGAAGCACCAGCAGTTTTTAAGCTGGTGAAACATGAAGGCTCGGTGTCACCGTATAATCCCATCAAATAAATGAACGAATGAATAGATTCTTACTACACAGTTTTTTGTTAGTGGCCAATATGTGTTAAACAATCAAAACAATAGCCTTCATTTGGAATAACAAGATTTAAAGATATTAAAGATAATATGCTGGTTGGTCTCAATTAGCAAATTGAAATTGGTGGTGTTTGGGGTTTTCATCTGCCAGAAGCGAGTACCCGTCCACGCCACACAGTCTGGTCATCAGCTGCCTCGGATGGCTGGTTGGAGTCGGCCCGGGTTCCTTTTGAGTGAAGTTCAATGTGTTCGTTAGGAAGTAAGGGTCGCTAATTAGCACTAACAAGTTTCCCTTTTCCCGGCGTCGACCGCGCACACCCGCTGACCCGACGGGATCGTTTTTCCAATGGATCGCTGGAGGCACCGCGGAACATTTGCGTTGCGTCGGTGTGAACGAAACAAGCGTGACACTTAGCGGTGGAACTCGGTATTCCGACCGGTCAAATATCAAACCACTTTTCACCCTGTGAGTTCTACGGACTTTACACCTGGTAATTGCTCTGTTTCCTTCTCTCCCTGCAGGGACGGCATTCACACTCCTCCACAATGCTTGTCAGCCTCCACCTTCCTCCCTCCCGTCTTCACGACAAGCGCTTCGTCTCCTTCCTTTCCTCCCCCCAGCATCCTCCTTCTCCTCCCCCAGACCGGCCCTCTCGCCGGCCTTATCTTTGGCCAACCCCGCCCTTGCTCTCCTTGTCCTTCTCTCTGCTCCTGCTCTCCACACTCATGCTACCCGTCTGCGAGTCTCGCAGGGCCGGAGGAGGGACAGGCACGGGGCCCGGAGGGGCCCCCGGGGGACAAGGCGGCCAGAGGGGAGGCGGCACCCAGAGGGGCGTCGTCATCCCTCCCCAGTACTCTCCCGCCTCACCGGCTGTCCCGCCAATCGGTCCCAAAATGATCAACTCCCTCAGCATAGCCGTCATCCTGGTGGGCAACTCCAGTGACGTGACCCTGGGGGCCGGACTGGAGAAAGAGGACTTCCTCCACATCCCTTACCCTCCTAAAGTCGAGTTGGTCACCATGAACGAGACCGACCCAAAGAGCATCATCAATCGCATCTGCGCACAAATGACGAGGAGCTCTCTGCAAGGCGTGGTGTTCGGTGACGACACGGACCAGGAGGCCATCGCCCAGATCCTGGACTTCATATCCGCCCAGACACACATTCCCATCCTGGGCATCAGGGGAGGCTCCTCCATGGTCATGGCCGCCAAGGTAGGGAGAAAAACTAAAAGATTCAACTTGAAACTGTTTAGCAACAATTTGCTGAGCCCACACGATAATCAGGGCAAATCATCCGGCAGTGAGTAGGGAGGTTCTCGCTTCTTCATCCGTTGGGTTATGCTGAAAACACTGCAATGGATTTAATCCAAGAAGCAGTAAAACAATTAACAGTTCTGATTAAATCTAGTCTGATGATCAATTATTTCCAAGATATCGACGGTTATTTGTCCATAGGAGTCACACAGACAGTTTTATTTAGTCTTTTTGGTGTGAGGTGTTTGGTTCCTCTACAATAATCAGAAAACCTGAAGAAAAAAAGATGCATCAGCCTCCCACCACTCAGCGCTGCCTCTGTGCTGATTGATTTTGCTGTTAATTGACCTCCTCCGCGAGCCTGACGTCACTTCTGACAGCGAGTCGACTCAAACTCCAAAAGGACTCCCAGCGTGAGACAAAACCGCACATAACAAGTAAAAAAACAGCTCTGTGGGAATCGAGGGATAAAAGACATTTGTACACAAACCAGAGTCGCACAAGGAGAATCTACGATCCACAAATGGAACAATAGATCTGGAAAGTGTCCTTAAATAATGTGTTAATAGGCTTAACACAATCCATACGACGCTTTTCATTCGCCTGTCGATGCAGGTTTCCATTTCAATGGGGCAGATTCTCTGCAGTTGTTAGTTTGGAATG
This sequence comes from Gasterosteus aculeatus, assembly GCF_964276395.1. Taxonomy (NCBI): domain Eukaryota; kingdom Metazoa; phylum Chordata; class Actinopteri; order Perciformes; family Gasterosteidae; genus Gasterosteus; species Gasterosteus aculeatus. The sequence goes on along the minus strand of NC_135696.1, from coordinate 985,971 downwards.
AGCGATACCGTCGGTAGTGTTCTATATATAAAGTGTTTTTTCATTCATTTCGGGTGAGGATGTCCAAGATACTGGAGTTTGCCTTTTTTTCTATCTGACATTATGGAAAAGTAGTTGGCTAATTAATCGTAGTATCGTCTCATTAGCATTTCCCGGTCTTTATTAGGTATTGTTAGTGTTTCTCCGATGCTGGTGCTAAAACGACATTTGTAAAACAAGACCGGGTTCTGATCCGATACTTTTAAAAACAAAAAAAGCACAAAATGACAATTGACGACATTAAAGAAACTATAAACAAAATATGAACTGTTACTAACAGTTTACAGTATACTTACACTGTTTCCCCTCTGTAAGTGTTAGTGTTAGTTGGAATTTTGGGAATGATTTTAGATTATTCTCAATGTGCAGCAGTAACATATTGAAAAGCATTTATTTATGGACCGACGCTCCTCGCGTGTCGACTTATTGACGTCATGATTGCAGCAGGTGCAACACAGAGAGCTGCCTTGGGCACGAGAGCATATCTTTTTTCTACCGTGTTACAGAATTTATTATTTCTATATTTAGTTGACGCTTTGCTGCGTAAAATAAAGACAAAACAAAAAGAAAATCTCCTGTCATCTGCATAAGGAAATGAATTTACTGCAGCTCAATTACAGCTTAATGACAAACAACAGCGAAGGAACGACGCTCTGCTCACGACAGGCCACCAGTTTCCAGCACACGTCTTTATACGGTGTGCAATGGATCCAAACCAGCCAGTGTGCCATGTCACATCTTCACCTGTGTGCTCGAATGCAACAGAGCATGCAATGCAAATCATTTGTTTACTACATATATACACTTTCTATATTATAAGTCAAAAAGATGGATTTACTACACGTTGGCATTCAATCCCTAAAGACTAAAATGCAGAATGGAACAAAAGTAAATGATACTGTCATGAATGTGAACATGTTATTTTTTCACACAACATGAATCTATATTAGAGCGGTAAACGTGGTGTGTTTCCTTTACTCACAGTAAGCAGCTTCTGATCCACCAGGGAAACTACAAATGTCAAGATCGGTTTTCTATGTCAAAGCAAATATATGAAGGAAAATACAATCATCTGAATCTAGTCTTTAATGGAAATAATTGTTAAATTGTAGATGACGATAGCAAAATAGGATGATTTAGAACAATTAAAACAACATTTGGTGCAGTTACTCTGTTCTACAGCAAACTAACGTGTTTATTCTCTCCATTGAAAGTTGGAATTAATTGTGAAATGAACACCGGCAGATTTGTCAGAGAGTATAAACTCTGCTTTGACCAATGAAAACTCTTTTTGTGCAGTTTGTGGTTCGTGCCACACCCGCTGACTTTGTGTTACCACGAGAAGTTTGTTATTGTCTGAAGGCCTTCTGGCTCGGGCACAAACTGATAAATACACGGTAGGAACTCAATTATCACAGCGCAGATTCCCCCTGTGGAGAATCCTGATTATTATGATTAGATTGTGGAAAACATGTTGCATAAATATGCATGATAATCAAATCATTTCAAGAAATCACCTTTTGAGTTCTTCAAATGACTGCAGGTAAATGTTTTGTGTTAAAGTCTTTTGTGTGCGACGCACCATAACAGATCTATTCACCGATGTCATTGTCATCAGCTGACTGAATATCCACGATAACCTACACCCATTATGAGGATCACAGGCCACTTTTTATTATATTCTGAGATGTGATGACCAGCTTTACTTGTTGCTCAAATTGAAGAGAGAAGTAACGAGATAAAATCTCAGAATTAGGTTAACGTTACAGCAGGCGATCAGAAACACTGGTGATGACCACCGGCCGCCGTGTCTCCATCTTCTCTTCTACACACACCGTCTGCACATCCAATGTGATGGATGCTGAGATGATGGGGAAAGGACACTGTGTGTGGGGGGGGGAGGTTATGATGTGACACAACTGTTGTGGGTGTGAAGGAGGAAGAGGACATTTAATTACCACATTGAACAGCTGACAGTGAAACAAAGGGCACAAACTGGGAGCGACAGGACGCACATGTGGAGGAGAGTTAAACCGTCCGCAGTCAGTCCGGGTTTTTCCCACCTCAGTAAAAAGCATCTGTCTAATCGGCGTCCTACAGTTTCTGGTGCTGCGCGTCCGCCCGCTGAACCCCCGCCAACCTGCACGCGTGACAAAGGGAAACCGGTCTGCCGTCACTTCTCCGTGGATCCGTTCTGCATCCGCCCGCCCAACTAAGCGTTGCTCTGACATCAAAGATTAAAACCAGATGACTTGTGGATGGAGCCTTTCTCTTTCTAGAGTGAGGTGTCTTTATATTTTATGACGTCCTTCCCCCTGATATGATGGGGGTCTGTGACTGATGGTGCTGCACCGCACAACACCGCCTCTCCTTGTTTGTGGCGAGCTGGAGAGAAAGCTGTTTTTCTGTCCGCAGGGAAATGAGTATTTCGTAGAAGTAGAATATTTTTAGAAACGATTACATCCCTTATTTTTCAATAAATGTTGACCTTTGGACCGGAGACTTAGTGCCGAGAGAGAGAGAGAGAGAGAGAGAAGGGGGGAGTTATTTATAATACTACTTTGAATCAGCGCTATGAGTACAGATTCTTTGCTATTTTTTTCGGCCCTAGTTATGGATATGATTCAGATGATCATGTACAGCAATGATGTCCAAACGAATCGACTTTTAAAGTAATGATCACACATCACAGGAAGCTCAGCCTAATAACAGATTCTGTTTTTTCAAAACTCGGTGAGACTCTGAGTCACCACGATTGGACGAGATGGTCGCCCACCCGGCTGAGCCACTGCAGCACATGAAGAGATGTGTGTGTGTGTGTGTGTGAGGGCTGCGGTAGACATCATTTGATGGTTAACCCAGTTGTTGAGGAAATCTGTGCGGACACTTGCTTGTATATTTTTCTCTACATACTCATCAAAGTGCTGTGTGAGTAACGGATTTAACGCCCTCGTCATGGGGGGGGGGGGGGGTTCAATTGGGAGGATGAATAGATTAAAGAGATGGATAAACAGGGGAGGAGGATCAGAAAGAGGGAGGTGAGGCTGTTCACTGTGGTGACGTAGTGATTCTAGCCGTTTCTAAGCCGTCTTTTTAATGTTTTATTCATAGCGCCATGACAACCAAGAAAAACATGGAAGCCGTTCACCTGATATTCACTTTAACACCTGTTAAAGTGAGAGGCGAAGAAACAATACTACAGCTGAAATAATTGGTTATTTGATTAATTAGTTGGTTGTGAGAACATTTTGAAAATCAGTTCAATCACTTCTTTTTTGTTACAATGTCGCAAATTAAAGATTCGAAGAAGTTCCGTATTCGTATTCTTGTTTTGTTGTGTTTAACATTAACAACAACACCAGACACCTCAACCTCATTCTATTCTAATTTTCACCTTTCTTTCAAAACTGTTAATCAACCAATCAATAAAATAACTCGTATACTTTCTCTCTGCTTTGAACTGTCTCTCTTGCGCTGATCGTCTTTGCCTTGTTGGCGGATTATGAGTGTGTTGTATTTTTGAATGAAAGGCGTAGCTAAGGGGCCGGGGGGGCATGAAGCCTACAGAGTCACGGCGGGGAGATGCACGTTGTGTGCAACAGAGCCAGTGAGTGATTTTGCAGCATCAATAACACAATTCCCTTTAGGTTGCCATGTCCGTCCACAATTATGTCAAATCTATTGCACTTGCGTACTAAAGTCCTTCTACGCCAAGGCGAGCCCCTTCTTGATTGATTTAACCCCCCTTCCACGGCGGTTGACCTTTAAGCCGCATTACTCAACGTACTTAACAGCCTTCGGCGGGCGCGTCCACAGTCTTCCTTTCCCACAATTCCAATGAATGTGTGACAGACGCAGGTAGCCCATTACGAGGCAAACAACGCGCCATGTGTTGGCGCCGGCATAATAGGACGACAGAGTCGCGCCCGGCCGACGCTCGGCTCCGGCTCTGGCGACTAATGAGGCCTTCCGGATCTTTTGTTAGGGCCCAAGCGGTATGCGTGCACGGCTTTTTGTGCGCGTATGTGGATAGGATACGCATAATGGTGGTCGATGGTAATGGCCTCTTGGCCTGTGTTTTGGGGAGATTAAAGCTGTTGTTTTCCCTGCAAACAAGTACACAGCATCCACGATCCGCCCAGTGGATTTCCTCTGTTGCTGTGTGCGAACGGGCCGCCGTGCCGCGGCTCTCTGGTTCTCCAATGGAAACGTAGTACGAATGATATTCATCAATCCATCGCATTGCTGCGGAAGTGGCTCTGGTTTTAGTAACTGAAGGCTGATTCACAACCCTTTTGATTGATTACTACAATTATACAGCCTCTACTTCTTGACAGGAAGTAGATTATTTTGCTGACGTTATTTGACATCAACCAGGCCGGCGAGTCGTTTCCCAGCAAAGCTCCTTGCTAATCTGCAGCAGGCGCCATGACTGTTTTCTCAACCTACTGTCTCATTCCTAATTCCTGTTCTGCTGGTTGTACACGAGCGGCTTTAATTTAACTTGGCATTCGGACAAGAGAATTAAGGTGCGATCTGCACATATGCAGAGGGGACAAAATGAAGCCGTTCCTCTCGCCAGCGGCCTCGATGATTTGCACACAATACTAATTCATCGAGGGGCTGTTTAACAAATGAATGGTTAACAGGGGCTGTTCAATTCCTTTGGCCAGCGGACAAAATATTTCCCCTCATGCAGCTATTACCTGATATTATTCTGCCAATCTGGCTTTTCAGTCCTATTATATTTCTTGACTAGTTTAAGAAAGACATTGTGTGGAATGTGAAGAGCCAATTCTGCTTCTTTTAACCTCTGCGTGTGAAATAAGTAACTTCCACTACTGATAGACCTTGAATAACAACAATACAGTGTTTTTACAAGAGCAAAGGAAATTCACTAACGTAAACAATAGCAGTTGTAAGGCTGCTGTTTCATTTCTATTTTATTGGGCGTGTTGAGATTCCTTTGCAGACACGAACAGTGAATAAAACGAGTGAAATAGAATGATTTTGTGGCTGAAACAGCAGTCGGGCTCCAGAAATGATTACTTCCTTCGCTCCTCCTCTCCTCGTGAAACTAATCCCTTCCTGTTAGAGCTTCAAGCACATTTTCTTCTCTCTCTCACCTTTCTGCTGAACATTTAACCCCTTTGCGATTACAACAAATGCCTGAAATAGAAAAGAAATCTGCGGTGAAATAAAGCGTTTGTGTCATTCCCGTCAGGTCCTTGACGGCTAAATGTGAGTACTGTACACAACGACACGGTCACGAGAGGACAGAGCTGTGAGCTGCTGTCAGTCAGTGGAAACTGTGACAACGTCCAGAGCGGCACCGCCGTCCTAGAGAGGACGTCACCGACGTCGGTGGGACGGCTCCTCTGGGGACCATGAACATAAGACACATTATCTGAGCCACAAAACAGGACGTATTTGACCAACAACACAACACTTTGTGTTGCCCAATCCTGGATAACACAGCCAAACGACGCCTCCCAGAAACTTGATTTCAATGTGACGGGCTGTATTTCTTAACATCCAACTTGCTCTCGTGGCGTGCTGAAATCACAGTGCTTCCCTCACGCACTAAGCAGCAGTTGGTTGACAGTCAGGTGGCGCTGTGATGTTTCCTATCAGTGCTGCACCCTGAGAACCTTCTCATCGTGGGAGCAGCCTGGAAACGACCCTACCGGCCGCTCCCAGCATGAGACAGATCATCATCCTGTCCTACGCCCCTTCGCTCTTTCTCTCACTCACACACACAGCTTAATTCTCCCCCCTTAGCCCCCCCGTTTCCCAACTCAGCCCGCTTCATGTCATCAATCTCTTTTTCTACATTTTAATTGTGTCCTTCAAATGTGCTGCAAAAACGAATCCTCTAGTCGTCCTCTTCCTGTCTGCTTCCTCCTCCTCGTCTTTCTCTGCTTATAATGAGCTCGTTTTATCTGTGCGTGGACGGGATGAGTAATTTGGAGATCACAGGAGGTCTCTCTGCATTGCACTGGGTTACAACAGGTTGTCAGAAGGTTTTGGGAGCCTCACCGGCCTTCAGACTATCGGGCCTTTTAACGTTGCAGCTTATGGGGCCTAATTACCCAGCTAATCTCATTATGTAAAATAAAGTTGGGATCCTTTTCCACTGAAGTCAAATGACGCTTTTGCGACAGTGAGTCTCGGCCAGCAGTGACCGGGGCATCAAACCAACCACCCGCCTCTGCGTCATACACCCCCATGCAGTCGTTTCACCTCATTCTCAGGCGGGATTTATGGATTTGGGGCCCGTTAGACGTTGTGTGATGTCGATCCTTGTTACCGGGGGTCTGAGAGGTTAAAAGGAGATGTTTCTAAAAGGTCACGGTTCTACCTGAAAGCCCGGGGAGCTAACTATAGCAAAGTACATTAGCAGTACATCAACCGGCCGTAGCACTATGATACCTGCTAACTACATATGCTCCTTTAAACACTTTATCTATCTATTTAATTATCCTCTGTCTCCATCTTCTGTTGCTGTTTCACTCTTTTAGCAATTTTTCTAAATTGCTGAATTAGTTTGACGTCCTGAATATATCCATTAAACGCGTATTATAGACCCTTCTGTCAATGTGTAAACACAAGTAGATCATATTTCTGCAGGGAGTGAAGTTAGTGGCAGTTTGCGTTTTAAGTCAGTTCCAAAAATAAATAGTTGATGCCTTTGTTGTGGTTGTTAACGTAGTTCCATATTGTTGTTTTGCGTGCCGTAAGTACGACTAACGCTGTCATCATATTGTCACTTGACACATGGTCAGTTGAGAGGTTGATCAGTTGATTTGTTCCCACGATCTGGGAGCATTGATCAGCCTGACTGGTGCCGTCCTCGTGCTGCGCGTTGTGTTGTGTTGTGTTGTGCGTCCGTGCCGATTACAGCTGTCCGTGCTGGTTTCAAATCACAACATGAAGAGTTTGCCAGTGGGATTGAACACGTTAAAGCCGACAGATGTCTCAGTTGTGATATCATAGCGCATTTATCCGGCAAAGCCCAGGTGCTCAATATTAAAGCTCAGTGAAGCAAGTGTGAATGTCGTGTTGTACCAAGCTGCAGTGTGCTGAAGGCCATAACAAACACATAGTTTAGCACGGCCTTTATGCACAATTCATTTGTCACAAGGCTGCAAAGCCCCGTCTTCCACACGAGGCTGGTTCCTAACAAAGTTCATGATGACCCTTCCTCCGATTTCCTTCATGAAATGTCACTTTCACTGATTTCAATTATTTTTCTACTTTTTCCCTAAATCTGTACATATTACTGTGAATACTGACGACATCTTGCACGACTTTGAACTTCATCTTGTAGTATTTTTCATGTTTAGGGAATACAGAGAGAAAAAAACAGTCAGCTCGAGATAAAAAGATACAAAGATATGAAGTGGCGAAGAAAAGGGAAAAAAAAGTGTGACATAATGTGGTTTTCATGGTTTTGCGTCAGACTGAGGAAGGTCTCTTAAATACGGAGAGCGCCGGCTGACTTGTGGGTATTTAATCCCAAACAGACAGACAGGTTGAGTTCTAATTGCACGGAGCCGGCGAGGGAAGGCGTCCATTCATCAGCCAGCCTCCATTTGGTCTCAGTGAGATGAAGAACCAGAGAGGAGCGAGGCACGAAGAAGTCCACACAATGGTCCATGCTGCATTCACATACAACATGGACTGTGTGTGTGTGTAGTAATACGTGTCGGTGACAGCTGATGAGTCTCTGCAGTATTGAGGACTGACACATGGGCTCAGCGGTCTTTATCTTCAGCGAGCGAAACACCCACCGAGTGGCACTCGAGCTCCCGCTCTGTACGGATACGTCGGAACTCTCGTGTTCCGGGTAGATGAAATCCAGCGTTCTGATTGGTTGAGAGAGTGGGTCACGAGGGGCACATTATTGGGCGATAGGGTACCGTTCCTGTTCACATGGACCCGAGCGTTCCGTATCACAGTAACAGGTTAGCTTTTTCGCGACATTTTAGCTTTTAGCTCGGTGGCGATCACTGAAATAAGACCCGGAAATCCCACAAATGATCGTTTCAGGCAATGCGAGCTATGGAGCAGCCTGCGCAGATCTTACCTCATTATTTAGATTTTCCAAAAATCGATCCGTTTTGAAAGTTGGCAAAATATTCACAGATTCAGACTTCATTTTAGCGACCGGTCTGCGAGCTGGACGCATCGGTCTTAATGTCCCGGTAATGATGGTAAATGATGCTTGTAGCTGGTTGTCATCTACGCTCCACTACGGTGACATAAAGGTGTCCTTTGTGTTTTGCCAACGTTTTATCTCATAATTTAGACTTTCTATCCCCTTTCGTCAGTGTGGAAATGAGCTTCTATAGTTGTGTGGATGCATCACTCCAGCCAACCTGATTTGCGCTCGAATTTTGACAGTGATTTGCTGCCATACGTTTGGTGGCTACAACTATTTTGTGCTGAAAGGCAGCTATTTATTACTATTTATAATTTTGCTGTTAACCGTATTATACGCGTCGAGCCTAACAGCCCCCCCGAACTGTTATTGCACGATAAAGTACAGCCTCTCCCTTATTGCTTTATTAAAACACTTTTCGATGCCACACTTCCAGGTTGTAGTTGTTTTACATACTAAATGTCAGCAGACCACCGGTGCCCAAAACCTGCTGACGGCCCAGTAGATTCCTGTGGATTGCCAGAGAATCTTCTGACACTTGCAGCGATTCTGGAGCCCATGACTCTATGTAGCTCTAATATTAGCTTATACGCTAGCTAACTATCCGACCAGCGAAGGCCTCAGCTTACCACCAAGCCTTTTATAGACTCACGCCAATGAAAGCTGCATTTGGTGCATCTGTTTGTCGTTGAATACCGTGGCGATATCCTTAAAGGGCACACTTTACACTTTTTGAATAGACCTCAACTGGGGTACGAGACTAATCGTACCCCTCACAGCTCCCGCATGTGTCTCAGCTGATTGAAATCCCTTTTTAAAAACAAATTGATGTTATCACAATTTAATAATATAGATACAGCAGATACAAGTCTCATGTAAAGGTTTTGAATTCATTTAATTGGGATTTAAGGAAGACACACATTTGAGTGCAGTCAAAATATTTCAACACTTTTCTTTTTTTGAAATTATAATAGGAGCTCACGTACTACTTTTGGGAACCATAATTCCAAAATCAGTCCCCCAGACCTGTGGTGTCCCTCACGGGTCAATTCTCAGCGCGCTCCGATTTCATCTGTTCCTGCTGCCACTTGGCCACATGCTTCAGAACAACATCCTTGCTTGTTACTGGGAAAAACACCGACACGGCTGTTGTTTTTCTGCTTGTGTAAACACATAGAAGCATCTTTTACTCATTGTGCAGCTCAGCAGCAGCTGAACCGAAGCAGCGAAGCAGTTGCAGTTCTTGACATTCAGTCTGAAAGCCTTTTTGTACTTTTGTGCGCCTCATCATCTTGTTTCATTATTCTTGTGGTTGTTTATATTCTTTAAAACAGTGTACACCGTAAACCTCGAGTCCTCACTTTGCTGGCGTAATTCATCTCAGGTGGGAGACACGCACACACACACACACAGTGAGTCCGAGGTAACTCCTGTCATTCTGTCCGGAGAGCGCTGACAGGGAGTCATCAGGCTGTCACACCTCGGAGACCCGAGTCTCTCAACTGCCAACAATGACCATGATGACTCCACCACGCAAAACCTTCTGTACTTAAATACCGGTGGTTCTCAGCCCCCCTGAGGGCCACTGTCTATATTTAGTACAAGAGGATCCTGAAAGCCAGCGTGTGCCGGCTGCTGCAGAGGTGCACTCACGCACAGCCGGCGCTGCGAGCGCGGGTTTGCACGTGATGCAGAGGAAAGCTGCTGGTTCACTTTCGGTTCTACTCGCCGTTTGACAGAGCTGTAGTTGTGAACGTTGTGGCGTACGAGTGTGCGCCAGCTGAGGCCGATAATAAGGGGGCGACGCCGTGCAGAGTGTTATCACACACGGCCCTGCTCGCTCAACGCTCGCCTCCTCTGTGCAGCGTCTCTTTCTCTACTTTTGCTTTTTTCTGCGGATTCTTTGCCGTCTCCGCGGCTTCTCTATCTGCATCTCTTTCTCTCTCGGCTTTTCTCTCCCTAATCTCTCTCTGTCTCCCTCGTTTTCCCGCGTCTGTTCTGCATCAAAGTAAGCCATCGCTCTCTGGCGAGCACCGGCTCAAAGCTCACATTCTCAGCCCTGCAAAGCCGCTGCCTGTGTACGAGGGTGAGGGGGAAAAGGGGAAGGCATTTTTTTGGGGGGGGGGGTTGAGAAAATCTTTGCAAATGTTTGTAAATGGGGGAATATTAATAATGGGATTCATCCTCTAGCAACGGTTGACTGGACGTCAAGGCGATGCATTAATTTCTTCCCTCTGACGCTCTGCAAAGCCGGAGCTTTACACGGAGAACTTGATAATAGAAAACAGATCTGTGCAGTTGGCAAATTCAAAGGGAAGCGGCTCATGTCTGCTGCATATTTGAACAACACATTTGGTGACGATCATCACAGGGAGACTACAGACCTAAATGTGTTGTGTACGGATAGAGAATATGGATTACCTGCTAAAGTTTCACACAGATAACACTTTTGTTTTGTCAGATTTTCTGTTTTGACTTATTTGTTGCTTTCCAGAAGTGTTTTCTGGGAGACTGGCATGTGCTCCCGGCCCTGAAGAGTCAGCAAGAATTGGACTATTTTTTGCATTAAATGAACACAAATGTTGCTGATGCTGCTCCGCTGCATATTTGTAAGTCAATGTGACTGTCGTATAAATCAGACGGACTTGTTGCAGATCTCATCCCACATCATCTATTTGCTCAGGAAGACCAATCGGACCTTCATGGATTCATTAAGGATGAGGATGGCATCGTCCTGGCAAACACAGCAACAGGAAACTGTTCTTTACTGCCCCACTGTGCAAGTTGACAAGCAGAAATACCAGCTCAAGGACAGTTCTCTGCAAAATACTAACACTAATAATACAATTCTTACCTCCAGTGCTACTTACACATCTGGATAGTTTTAGTGTGAGTTAGTGTGGTTTTGGAGATATTGGCTGTAGAGATGTCTTTACTATGATGGGAACTACTCAGTGTGACACGCACAGCAATAAACCAGAATAATCTTTTCAATAACTATATATATCTATTCAGAAATCTCAACAACACAGATGTTGATAAATAGCTATTGAGGAAGGAGGAAAATATGTATTGATATGCATTTGTTTGATCTGAACAGTTGGCCAATTGCTGCGATGCTACAAACCAGTTCCATGATTAATCACGGAAGCGATGGAAGAGCCTGTGGTCGTTGCCGTGTTCTGCGGTGACGAGGATCTTTCTCCATTGAGACTTCATCATGTTGAATTATCAGTCATGTCCCGCAGGACATCAGAGGTCCACACGCGTCCATGCTGTTCATTGTAGGTGTGAGCGAGACCATCCAGCAAGACCTAACACAGCCCCCTTCTGTCCGCCCGGGTTAGCTTGTGTTAGCTACATATAGCTGACGTGTGGATAAGTGGGCGGAGCCGGCATGCAGACTGTCGCGGTCAATGAGACAATAAATGGAGGACTTGGGCCCCGCAGGCTAATCTGGAGGAGGTCCTTTGAGGTCTGAGGCCCAAACAGAACTGTTAATAATATCACCGAGACAATTTGTCGCTTCCTCCACCCCAAAGGGGCCAAACCTATAACTGAGCTACCAACATAAGTGGCGTGTAATTGAGCCCTCATAATTGACCTCAGGTGTGTCAGCGTCTCAGAGCCGGGCGGATGTGCGTCGTCCTCGCACATCGGCACGAGCGCGTAACAATGCGTTTGTGTTTGTGGGCACACAGTGCAGTCGAGTGTAAGTAGGTATTTTTTCATACTAATGGCATCTTTAGCAGGACGGTTACTATGGGAACCGAGTTGCCACGGAAACGCCGCACGTCTCTTTGAATTCGGGATGTCTTCCTCCATACCTCCCGCCTCCCCTTCGCCGCCGCGCGTCTCTCCATCACTTCCCCCGGTCCTCTTCTTCTGACTTCCCCCGACTTTGACAGGCCAGCTGCTGTCAGTCAGGGGCAAGGAGACGCAGCGCCAACGGAGGGCGATGGAGCTCGCGTCTGCTCACCGAGAACAAAACAGAGGAAGGAGAGGAGGAGGCACAGGCCTTTTTTGGGTGGGCTGGTTTGCTTTTTAATCAAAAGAAACATATTGAAATAGGAAGGAAATGTCGAATGACATTCAAGAGATAATGATGAGGAGGAGGATGTGGCAGAGAAGAGCGGGAGGACTGAAGGGTTAAAGGGAGAAGGGCTACAAAGACAGACAGTGAGACAAGGAGATAGCAGATGAAAGGGGAGAAGTGATTGATTGTGGCTCTCTCTGATGCCTCTGGTGTCTGTAGCCATGCTGCCACACTTATCCAGCCGATCTGATTTAACAACAGGCGCGATAAAGAGGAGAGAGGGAGATATGCAAACAGATGGGGAGATCCAGAGAAGCAGGGTAGAAAAAGTGCAAACCGTTATTGCGGCGGGTGTACAAAATGAAAAAGGGGAAGGGAAAGCCATTCCCCCGGCGGCGACGGTGTCTAAAAGAGGGCTGAATGAGACTAATGCTGCAAGGGAAGCAGAGGGCGTGAGGAGAAACCAAAAAAAAGAAGACGGAAGAGCGGGAGGAAAAGAAAAAAGCGCATCATGACAAGGTTTGTGAACCGCGTGTCTCCCAACGCACGCCGCGCTTGACTCAGGGCTGCACTCTCACCTCGCCCGCTTGTTAGCGAAGGGGAAGTGAAAAGGCCTGTGTGGACGTAGGCGCAGGAGGGAGGGAGGAGAGTAGGGAAGGAGAGGAGGGAGGAGAGTAGGGAAGGAGAGGAGGGAGGAGAGTAGGGAAGGAGAGGAGGGAGGGGAGGAGGGAAGGAGAGGAGGGAGGAGAGTAGGGAAGGAGAGGAGGGAGGGGAGGAGGGAAGGAGAGGAGGGAGGAGAGTAGGGAAGGAGAGGAGGGAGGAGGGTAGGGAAGGAGAGGAGGGAGGGCAAACATGCGTTTTGACGCGGTAGAAGGTGGACAACTCGCCCCCGGAGCACGTGGCAACGTTTGTCCTTAATCCTCTCCTACCCCCCCAAGCTCCTCGACTGAATCTGATGGGTCACAGAATACGGTGTAACACTCGGCACTCATACTTCTGACATGATCAAATGTTGACGCGTTCCAATATCGATATCCAATATATTTGTTCCTCATTGCACACGTCGTTTCAGAATGAGGCAAAAGAGGCCGTGACCGCTGCCGTGCGTGTGCGTGCGTGTGCTTAGCGTAGCATAGCTCACTCCATGTGGGAGCAGCTTATTTCCGTCGTAGTGGTTAAGATTTGAGTTTGACTTTAACAACATCGTCATCTCTTGGCGAGAAGCGAGCGCATGTTCGATGTGCGACTGTGTGTGAGTTAAAAGACCGCTAGCACAACGCGAGCAATGTCTCAGCTACGTGACACATTGCAGGAAGCGCAGGGGGAGCGCTCAAATCTAGCATTCAGGTGCTCCGGACCTCTGCTGCTTCTGGCTCTGAGGCTGAAGAAGGATGAAAGTGACACACACACACACACACACACACACACACACACACACACTCCCATATAGATGTCAGTACACTAGTTGGTTAGCCAGCTCATGTGTTAGCCGGGCTCAGGTCTAATCGGGTCTCTGGCTCGCTCGCTTTGGGCGGTTCTGGCCCAATCAGCATGCATGTTTCAACGTGATTTATTGCCTCCGCTTTCCTCCAGCGCTAACGAGCTTAATCAACTCCTCCCAAGGAGCTTTCTATTAACTTGCAGGGCCAAAGGTGGTGCTAAAAGGACCCCCCCCCCTCCTCCTTTGCTCTGCCGGCTCGGCTCCATCCGCTGCTCTCCGTCTTCATATCCTCCGCTCCGTGTCGGGACAGGTCTTTGGGGCTTGACTGACGCAGCGGGAGATCAAATCGGACAATTAATTGCAGCCTGCTTGTGGTGCACGCCGCGGCGATAGCGGCGGAGGACGCCTGAGGCACGGACCAGATTCTTGTTCTTTCGGGGGAATTTGTGCGTGTGTGTGTGTGTACACTTATATGAGTGGGAATGCGTTTTTTCGAGGCAAGGAGATTAATTTGTTGATGATAACGCTTCGGTTTTGCAGAACTGAAGACACGAGTCTTTTAGAGAGAGATTCAGAAGCGCTCCGGTGTGAGGCAGCCGGCTCTACCACATCTGTGCTTAACGTACAGTCTACTGCTAATGTGCAATATCTCAGCTAGATGTCTGCAGAGTTTTAACTACCAGTCGACTGGTTGAAGGAAAAAAAGAACAATAACAATATAGTTTTTAGCAGAAATGCTAAACGTTTCAAAGGAGAAAACTATTGGTCCGACAAAACAAGACATATTAAGATGCCACGTTGGACTTTCTGACATTTCATTGAACAAATGATTTCCCGGGGAACTGATAGTGATAACGAGCTTAGTAGCAACTTGATATGCATGCATGGGATAATGCAATAATCATTTATTATACCGTATTTATTTTACTGCGAGTTACTATCTTAAATGTTTAATTAATGCATTTAAAAGTCTTTGGTTTGGTACAATCTGCAGGTCCTGTCATCGCACCAACATGAATGAAACATGAACATGAAAATAAATCAATGGCAGTGGAAGCAATAATTGAATAATTGGCTTTTTAAGTGACAATTGGATTGAAGTCAGGACGCATAACTTTCAAACAAAGCGCAACACGAGGGCCCTTTATTCCCTGAGTGACACCTGAATGCAGCCGCCATGTGGCCGTTCATTTCCTCAGCCAGGGATCGAGCCCATTTCTCCCCCGTTGGTATGAGACGAGCAGACGAGGTGATTGTTACGAAGTGGCTTATCAACTTGACGAATCAGGATGAAGTTGAGTCATCTAGACAACATTTAACAAGACAAGACCAGCTTGAGGTTCCAATGGTTACTACGATACGTCAGCGATTAACGTAGAGCGGGTTTACTACTCCAGTGGAGCGAAGGGGTAACGTTCCCCTGCCTTTAGTGATGGAGATAAAACCGTTTCCTTCCCGACTACCATAACTCTTTATTATACACAAAGGCCCACGAGAAAGTCAAGTAGGCAACTCAACACTTAATACACTTTTACAAGCTTTTAAAAATATAAATCCTATTTCATTCACTAAGGGTTTTACCACAATAAACTGCTTCCACGCATCAAGAAAAGGAGGCAATTAATCACGCTGAGACACATGCAGCGTTGCATGCTGGGATTGGGCCAGAAGCGACCAATACAAACGAGCCAGAGACGTAATCAGACCCGATCCCGAGAACACGTGACCTGGCCGACCAGCTGAATGCCCGTGTGCAGCGTTCAATGACGCATTTCACCAAATCGTCGAAGCCTTTGTGTTGTTGGGCTGTGAGATCCAACAAAGAGGTGCAGGTTCTGCCCTCAGGGGGTTTCTTGTGTTCTCACATGGGGGCGGCTGCCAAAAAGCCTCCGGGTGCTTCTCTGAAAGAACCCCACATTTTGGAGGTAAAAGTGAACAAAGACGTTTCTGCTGCATAACTGTTTGCAGGTGTTTACTTCTTCTCTCACGTCTCACTGCTGCTTGCACACAGCAAATAATCCGCTGCTAAAGTTGAATCTCAATTTAACCCTGAAAGTTGCTGTGTAGTATCTTAACTCTGATATATACAAATATTTCAAACTGAACTTAAGACAGAGAACTACAACCATGTTACAAAAGGTTAAAACATTCGATTTGACTACAGACACAATCCCCAAATCGGTACATCAAATCCTGAGTTCCTGTTGCATTTATTGCTGCCATTGCAATATATATATATTTTTTAATCTCAAATCATTTGCGATCATCAGCTTCCTCTATTCAAGGGGAATTGATAATTATGGATGTCACCATAACTTGCTGAGCAATTATTGCCCCAAAATGAATTGCAATAAATTATATTATTGTCATTTTCAAACCATTTAATGCCATTGATTACATATGACAATATAAGAGCATAATAATGCTCTTTCCAAGGACAAATAACGTTTTATTGACTATTTAGACTATATATATATCCTAAATAAATAAAACAACTAAATAATAAGTGCGATGGCACAGAGCGGGGCATAGCATAGCATCAGGCTTGTTGCCCGGGAGGATCGCAGGGCGGCGAAAGAAAGCAGACAAGAGGAAAGAGGCGGCACGATGGACTAAAATGTTGGGTACATTCATTTATATATAAAATAAATATAATATATTGCAACACCAAGAATAGTCACGCTTATTTTCATATATCGTGCGATAAGTCAATATATTACTTATGGCGACAGGCTTATTGACAATGGTTGACCACATCTTCCCGTGTAGAAAGCCCTCCCATGTCACGGTGAATCATATTTCAGCTCCTGAAACCATTTCCTCCTCAGAAACAGTGACCCAATCAGAGCCTTACGGGATGTTTGGAACAGCGTGCGGCGAATGCTGGGTCGCCGATAATTAAACGGCGGAACATTTGAAGAATTAAAGCGGCGCGCGTGCGTCTGATTGGGAACATGATGACGAAGCTCGTTGGGCTCAAACCGACGGCGACTGACGAAGGAGATGAAAGGTGGAGAGAGACACGTGTGAGTGTTGGAGGGAACGCTGTGCACACGCCTCACTTTGTGTGTGAATGTGTGAGCCGCCGTCTCTCTGAGTTCTGAGGGTTTGCCCGGTTTTCTCAAGCGACACTTATCGCTATCTCTCCAAGCCGGAAACGCCGCCCTCACCCCCCCACCTCTCTCTCTCTCCCCCTCCCTCCAATCCTCCCCCAGCAGGGCTCGTTGAGCAGTGGGCCGATATGTCGCTCTCCCTTTGCAAATCTAATAGGAGACAGGCTTTTCATCGGCATGACATGGAGATGAGCTTCCCCTTCCCGCTCAAGGCCGCGCCCCTCAGCTTCTGCACGCCGGCCAACGCGTCCGGCTCCATGACGACGGAGCAAGCCGAGCGCCGCGAGTAACGTTTTCCGTCTGAACGCCGGCCCCGCGGGAATCAGCCTGTCGGATAATAGAGCAACGTTTGTGGTTTCATCTGCGCGGAGTCGCGGTCTTCGCCGGAGGATGGACCTCCGGGAGCGGCAACGGGGGGGCGCCGGGGTTCTGTGGCGCTAAGCCGCTTCCCTGAAGAGGCCCGCGGGTTAAATAAACCCCTCCCGGGTGAATCGTCCCTCTACCGGCCTTGTGTTCTTATTTAGAGGCAGGGGGGACACGCCATCACTGCTAAGAGATTCCTGCTCAGGGTCAAAGCGGAGGGGTACATGTTAGACACGGGGGGGGGGGGGTCACTACACTCACAATCTTACATTCAGAGGTTGTGACCTGCTACTGGTTATGAATGAATGTAACCTAAAGCAGGTAAAGCTCTGCAGGCTCTTTTGATGGGACGGACACTGACACGTGTTCCAACGTGCGCTCTCTGTCAGGTAGACGTGTGCTCACCTGTGTGTGCGTGCACCTGTCGGTGTGTGTAAACACTTTATTGATATTTGCTGGCCGTGACAGCGACGCCGCGTTCAGTACTTGGTTGTGTGTTTATGTTCCTGTCTGTCCGCACACACACACACACACACACACACACACACACACACACTGTGTCAACACCATAGCTTCACAAGTGTAAGAGGAAGGAACACTTTCCACATCTTTCTGTGTCAAACGTGTTTTTGGTGAAGCAGCTCACCCTCAGATCGCCGTGTTAAAGCGTTAAAGCGCTTTGAGTAAAAGAGACAAGTACAGTCCACCTTTACTTTGATCTCAGCTACACGCCTGTAAAAAGTCTGGCTGCATCTCACACGGATGATTCCGTTACAGCACAACAAGTTAGGACATTATAGCAACACTATTTAGCTTATAACACAGTAGCGACAGTGAAGTGATAATAAACAGCTTATTACTACAGGGTTTCTTTCCAGTGTCCAGACGCACGTCGCAGCCATCCGAGATCTTGAGGGGCTGCTCGGGTGCGTCTGGTGTAGAATGTGCGAGATGGAAGTCATCAATCGACCTTTTGTTGATTTCTCATTATTCGTGTCGGTGTGAATTTAGGGACATTATTGAGAACGGCACACGCGCCAGAATGTCAACTATGACAGGGAGGCAACGGTAATTAAGGAGGGCGGGGCTTAGCGGACAATCCGTCTACGACGAGTATTCTTCAAACGTCTTTTATCCACCAACCGGAGAAGCCCGTTTGCATCCATCCGTCCCGCAGCGCCTCGCTCGCCAAACCTGACAGGACAAATTACCAAACGCAAGCCACCTCACACGCAGCGACTAACAATTCAGAGAGGAGACGCAAAAACCAGGTGACAAACCTCTTTGTTGGGCTCAAGGTTGAGGAGAAGGATGATGTGAAGCGACAGGTAGGAGACGGAAGGACGACGCGCTGCACGACACCTCACACCTCTGTGAGATAAACTAATGGAGCTGCAGGACATTATGTAAAAACAGGCCGGGGGGGACGCGGGGGGGTTTGGGAGGTCGGGAGCAGAGAACGAGAGCCGTGTGAATAAAGGACGGGCGTGAAAAGGTGGTGATTAGGAAAAGAGGGAGAAGAATGAGATGATGATTAGCTGTAATCTAAGTGCCACAGATTCCTCTCAATGGCTGCCTCGGTCTCGCCACTGATTACGCCTCCCTGAGCCCACCATCAGTCACGAAAAGACCAGAGAGAGGAAAACAAGACCAAGAGGGAGTTTACGATGTCGAAGAAGAATAAAGACAAAGTTCGATCCAGAACAGCAAAGATGGAAAAGATAGTAGGTAGTTGTGGAGAGGCCGATCGCCCGGCAGTAAAAGGATGCCTCTCGTGGCCGTGGTGGGACGACTTGGTTTGAAAAAGCCTCCAAAAGGTTTAAAAATATTTCACATTTCAATAATTCATCATTACCATGTTTCCAAAAGTCTTCGCTTACTGCTAAATGTGTTTCAATGAGCATTGAAATGTAAACCTTCAATCTAAGAGTTCTGGAAACATATATCTGTATATATATATATATCATATCATATCTGTAACATCTCCTTCCAAATGAATACATTTATAGATGAAATAAGTAATAAAATAAGTAGGAAATTGCTTAAGCGGCTCTCAACTGAATAAATAGTCCATTTGTTAGGAGTTAACTCCCTGTTTGTTCCCCGCTGACATTACTCTCTACAGAAGGCCACACATCTGAAATATCTCAAAATAAATCCCACGAAAGACCCAAAACGTATCGTATCTTTAAATATATAGATATATAGATATAGATTTAGTTTTGAGCGAAAGGCTCATTAATTTCCCCAAATCTCCGTGAACTGCAGTTTAGTCCCGACAGGACGACATTAGGGGACTCTTGTTCTTCATACAGTCACTGAAGGGTTGCCCCCCCCCCACAGGTCACCGACACGTAGTTTGTTTGACAGATCCTGGACATCAGGCTGCAGCAGCCCGATACGCAGAATGAAAGAATCCCGCCAGCTGCAAACACAAGTAGAGGCGTCCGATGGTGAACAGAAAACTGCTTCCACTACTGCCCACGACCCATGACCCATGACCCCCGCCATGGCTCCACACCGCGTACGCACCTCATCTGAGTGAAGCATCATTTCTGTCCCTGACAGGAATATAAATGATAATAATAATAAGTGGGGAGCTAACTAACGGCCACTCAGCCTCCGGTACGACTGAAATGTACGAGCGATTACACGCGAGGATGCACACGCGTGGTTCACGCACGTGAAGCGGAGCGCGGCTTATTCTTGGAGGGAGGGGGGGGCGGGGGGGGGGGGGGGCACATGCAAACAATCGCTGCAGGGTGAATGTTGTAACTTCGGCTGATTTCTAAAATGAAAGTTCCAGACAGGCAAAGGTTCGATGGGGGGAAACACTGCAGAGCTTCAACCCTGACAGGATGTGATTTCTTTACCTGATATGAAAACCAGTCCCTGCTCGCTGGGCTCAGCTGTAGTCTGTAGTCTGATTTGTGCACACAAATAATAATGTTGGAAAATCCATCATGTCCAGATTCAAGCATCGGTTTGAGTGAAAAATGAGACCAATTCCCGTCGACTCTCGTGACCTTGAAGCACAGACACTGACCTGACTTCATTCACGCCATTGAACTGGACGTTTTTCACGGCGGACACTAAAGTAGCGTGAAAATGAAATATTACAGCGATTCCTACATAGTTCTCCAGCCCTATTTAGGAATGTGGCTGCATACTAATTATGGCACTAGCTACAACTTAACAAAGAATACGAGACGTCTTGTGTTAAAACACCATGAATGGATGGAACGAATGAAGAAGGTGTTGTGTTATTGTTGCAGCTACAGAAGACTGGTGAATAAAGCACCGGCTCCCAGCAGCTGGACGCGCTCCACTATCATCCGTGTCCTTCCGTCCAGTTCCCCTCTCTGCGTGACTCATGACCTTGTTTGCTGATTGGCTCCTTGCCTCTGGTTTCCAGGACGACCACTCCATGTTTTTCCAGTTCGGTCCGTCCATCGAGCAGCAGGCCTCCGTCATGTTGAACATCATGGAGGAGTATGACTGGTACATCTTCTCCATAGTCACCACGTACTACCCTGGCTACCAGGACTTTGTCAACAAGGTAAAGCAGCACCTTACGGACACACATGTAGCATGCAGCAGCAGCAGGTGTGTGTGTGCATCGCACTAATCAGCAAGTTGAGGCAGAAAATGATAAAGAATGTTATCTGATTGGATAATTGTCTTCCTTTGCTAAGAGATGATTCCACACGCAGCAGGACACTTTAACAGCCAAATGCTTCCTCAGCTATGGGTTCACTGTCGCTCAGGGTACCAGGTCCATTACTTAATATTACTTTAGTCTTTTGGGGATCCTTTATAAGACGCCAGGCAAACACTGTGCTTTTTGATATAGTTTTTCTTGACATTTGAAAAGATTGTTTATTTTGGTACAATTGATGAAATAAAACTATCGATGACACCATTTCTGAGGAAACAATCGTCTGGTTCTGGGACATAATTTCCCGCTTTCAAAAATGATTCGATTTGACAGAGTTGCTTGTAAGTGGGTAGCGAATTCCATTTTCTGATTGCTTTGACGGAACAAAAGGCAGATTGGCCGGCATGTCTTTTTAAACGCAGCCACTCGGTGAGCCCCCATCCTCCCAACTCGAGGGCTTAGAGCAGACGCTTTAAAGGAGGCTGGTCTGAGATCCTAAACATCAGGCACAGAGCAATGAAACGCTCTTGAGTCAGCTAATCATATTTCTTTATGATGTGACACCAATGGCAGGATTTTCCCTTTGAACAAAGTTAGAGTAACGATCCGGTTTAAAAGAAGAAAAAAAATCAAATGAAAGGTTTCGAAAGAGGATATTAAGTCTATTGGTCTTATGTTGAATGCATAAGAAAGAGTTTTCATATGAACTGCTATATCATATATGTATATGTACTATATATATATATCTATCTCCTGCAGCAGTTCTAACCAGCACCATAAATCTCATCCTATCCCTCGAGTGTACAGCACACACACTCAGAAGAACACGGGTGATGTAATAGGACACACTGCACACTAAATGCTTTGTTCTGCCTGTTACTCAACATGTATCGATTCCCTAAAGGAACAGCTATTACTCTTCTCTCGCAAAAATAGGAGAAATCTATATGTCATCTAAATGCCACATGTAAGCAAAAGGATCCACAATCCTAAAAATAAAACTTCAGATGGGCACATCAGCTGTAACTTTGTGCCCATAGAAAAACAGAATAGTGTCCATCTTCCTCCAGTGTCCCCTGTGGGGATAAAGCCTTAAGATTTGAGATTAATATTATGGTATTCATTGATCGGACGCTGTCTCCCACTGCCAAAAGATGTGTTCTCCAACCTGGGAGACGGAGGAGGAACCACCTCAGACTCCTCTGTTATGTGTGCAAAATCCCATCTCCCTTGCCTGTGTAGGTCCGAAGCACCATTGACAACAGCTTCGTCGGGTGGGAGCTGGAAGAAGTCTTCCTGCTGGACATGTCCGTGGACGACGGAGACTCCAAGATCCAGAACCAGCTGAAGAAGCTGCAGAGTCCTGTCATCCTGCTCTACTGCACCAAGGAGGAGGCCAGCACCATCTTCGAGGTGGCCCATTCCGTGGGCCTCACGGGTTACGGCTTCACATGGATCGTCCCGTCGCTGGTCGCGGGAGACGCGGACCACGTCCCCGATGTCTTCCCCACAGGTAGACCCGAACACCAGCGGCCGGTCTCACCGAGACAGAATTTGACTCTGGCTTATAACTGCTGGTCAGCCTTCAAATGGACATGTGAAATCAACCTGATGCACAAAGCGTTCCAGGTGTTTTCCGTCTCACCACGATTCACCTCACTTGTGCTGGAGAGCAAAGGACACTGAAACCTGTATTACCTCGGTATTCAAAACGCTTTATCAAAATGTGGGGGGCAGATGGGCTTGTTTGCATATATGCAAATACCCCCCTTGTCAGTGCCAGTGAGTGGTGGGCCGCATGCTGATTTCTGTCCACCTGAGTGAGTGAGACTATAATCTCTGTGAGTTCAGTCGTCGTATCTATAAATGTTACGCTGACTTACTGGGTAATATCTAGTAATGTATGCAGAGTAACAAACAGGACTGTCATCATCTATTCCTGTCAATGTTGCTCAGAAAATGACCCTTTTGCCATTTTACACCGGCTCACTTCCCTTTGCACACAACTCGGTGGATTGAACCGGCAACAACAACAGAGAATTTGCAGGTGTGACTTTTCTAAACAGATTCAGTTTAGTTCAGACTTCAAAAAATCCAGACCAGCCACAACGACAACGGGAAAGAGAATAAAAGCGACCCACAGCTGTTCACGGGTGGAAGAATGGATGCTGACATCTGATAGCCAGCCGTTGCTCAGCATGACAACATGAATGGAAGAGGGATCCTCATGTTCAGCCAGTTCTTTATCCACCTGTTTTGTGGGAGCATTTGGGGGTTTTTAATAGCAAAGTAAAGAGCTCCACTCTGGATTTGACCAAATTAACATGCTGTAGGTATGATTACAATCTTGATTTGGTCTCTTAAGCCACTTTGCCACTTTTCAGCCTCTTTGAAAATGCTTTTATTTTTGCCCCCCCCCCCCCCCCCCCCCCCCTTCATCCTTCTCCATATTTCCCAATGCGCTTTGGATGCCTTGCGTCCTCTCACCTCTCTCTGTCGCTCCCTCTCTTCCTCAGGGCTCATCTCAGTGTCGTATGACGAATGGGACTACAACATTGAAGCCAGAGTGCGTGATGCAGTGGCGGTCATCGCCACGGCGACCTCCACCATGATGCTGGACCGCGGGCCGCACACGCTGCTTAAGTCGAGCTGCGTTGGGACGCCTGACAAAAAGAGCTCCAACACCGTCCACTCCAGGGAAATATTGAAGTGAGTCAATCGAAAAGGGGGCGGGGCCGAGGGCGGCGAGCTTGAACAAAGACACATATTAATAACGTGGTCTGAAAATGTGTCCCGCTTGCCCGTTCGCAGGGCAACAACTGTAGCAAACCATGAAGGATGAACCATCATTTATAAATATCACACTCGGTTTCTTTTCATAGTTAGAATCCAAACCACCCCATATGTTTGCGTTTAAACTAATACCTTTTTAATTACAGTTTTATTTGTAATACTGCAGTAAAATTATTGGCCACATTCAGATTGTCAGCGCTGCCAGAAAAACAGAAGGTGTGTGCCTCATTAATTTGATTGACAGCTGGCTGTCCGGCTCCTTCCATGAGCTGGTGTGGATTCTGGCCTGGCACATGCAGGGTTACTGGGATCCGAGTAAGTGGCCATGTTGTGGCATTTAAGACCTTTTTACAGGCTTCTCATTTTAAAGTGAATCATTAAAAAGTGGGATGTACACTGAGTTTTAGATTTTAGTTGTTTATGTCGAGTTTGCCGTTGTACACTGTTCATGTGACATGTAAGAAGTATTACCAGTGAACCCGCGGTTACTTTGTACACAAGCTGTCATACTTTTCTTCCACTTATTATTTGCGTATTCTGAGCCTTACTTTAGCTCTATTACTGTCTGATGAGGTAAAAAATGGAATAAAAATGTAAAGATAAAATGAAATATCTTACAGCGATAAACCGTGAAAACAGACATGAACAAATGAACAAATGAATGTGCTGTTGCTTATGCTGCAATTGAAATGAAACAACTTGGCTTTGTTGGGACCGTTGCACAGCGCTGTTGACTCGTGAGAATAACTCATTACACTTCATGTTGCTGCATGATAACATGAAGCAACCATTCATCACTTCATGCACTGAGTTTTTGTGTCAGGTTCTGGTTTCAAGGCCTGAATCCAAACGCAGACACCGGACACGCCTGGGAAGCGCAGCAGGTCTTTCTTGGAGAGAAGCTGGGCGGACGGGGAGGTTCTGGCTGGTGGGACACTTTGGCTTGGCAGGCAGAGACCTGGTGTAGTGAGCACGCTGCAGGGGCTGGCGGGCTCGGCCGTAATCCTGGATACAAGGACAAACGGACGCGAGACAACAAGGAGGCAGGCGAACAAACTCATCGGCTACGTGATGATTTGCCAGGTGTGCCAAGCGGGCATGCAAACAAACACTCATACTGATAAGGAAGTAACAGAAACACCACAGGCAGGTGTCCCCGAGTGGAGGCTGTGGCATTTTGAGGTAATGCATTGCTGATTCGACCGGTGATTGCCATGGCAACGGTCTAGGTTTAAAGCCTTGGTATCAGCCCCACCGCGGGCTGTCAGTGTGACATCGTGGTTAAATCCTTTAAACGCATACTGCAGGCCGTTCCAAAAGCATCTCATATTTCTTCAGGGAGAGCAGGTAGTGACAGGTAGTGAGCATCGGGGGCTGGCGGGTTAACAAAGGGGTCTAATGCTCCTCGGAACCAATCAGTCTGCTTTTACATCACAAACAATCTGGACTGCACGTAATACTGCACACTAAATACTGTTTTTGTGTCACGGACAGTGCAAAAAGATGGGCAGAGAAAAGAAGATGAGTTAGAGC
The DNA here is from genome assembly GCF_964276395.1 of Gasterosteus aculeatus. Classification (NCBI taxonomy): domain Eukaryota; kingdom Metazoa; phylum Chordata; class Actinopteri; order Perciformes; family Gasterosteidae; genus Gasterosteus; species Gasterosteus aculeatus. The sequence continues at coordinate 960,831 of NC_135696.1, read as the reverse complement.
CCAAAGGAATGATGGTAAAATCAAAAAAGTTGGAGACGCTATGACAATAAATCAAGCAAATATGCGACCACACACACACACACGGCGCAACGTAGACTCAAAACACACACAGAAACGAAGGCGCGTTCCCCGAGGAGAACCAGAATGTGTTTAATTAGCCAATAAAAACGTGAAACACCAAAGGAACCGGGGCATAACACAACGTCTTGTGTTATCTTTAGCTTAACCCACAGCCATCTTCTTCCTCTGAACCTCCTTGTTTGTGCTTTTTGGCACATTACAGACCAAGCGGGAGCGTTGGTTTCAATAATTAATCCCCATTTAACTTCATGGGCCATGCTGTTACAGTTTGCATTGATCAGAGATTCCACAGTTAATTGAAAGCTCGGGACGAGCGGATTAACATAGAACTAGTGAGGGGTTATCGCCAGCACACAGAAACACACGCACACGCGTGTGTGTTGTTATAGCATGACGTTTAACTGCTCTATAGGGTTTAGTCTAATACAACTATCAAAGTCCGTGCTTATTAGATGTTTTTCACTCCTATAACACGCCTGCCTGCCTTCCATCTCTGGCTTTTCCCCCGAATATTTTCTCTGTTTTTGTTTGTTTGCTTCACTGTCAGTCTGAATTTGAGGAACGTGGAGATCCCGGGAAACGTTATGCAACCTCCCCTGCCACTGCTGCATTAATCCTCAGGTTGATGTATTGCTGCACACGTCGGCCTCCTCATTACACGTGTTTCTGTTTTTAACATTAGGAGGAACTTAAGCGCCACCAAACACCACTGAGATAACAATAAGACCGCAGCCAAGAATAATCCAGACTGTGGGTTGGCCCTCGTGCACCCGTCAGGCGCACGCCAGGGACGCTCCTGTGTGTGCGGCTGTGTGTGTTTTCTAACCGGCCATCCCATTTTTCTCCATTTGACCAAGCAAAAGTAGAGGCTCTGGATGGGTGGATTTGGGTTTTGACCCCGGGGGCTAGAAACAGCCTAACGCACACAAACAGCAGTACACACATAATCCATGTATTCCATCCCTTCACCCCGAGGGACAAAGGGGATAACGAGGCCATGTGTCTCTGCGTGCTCGGTCAGCGCTGATGGACGGAGGTGCGAGGCCTCCGTGAGTCACGCTCACAAGTTGTTTAGGGGCTGCGCGAGCTCTTACACACTCCAACAACACAAATGAGGAAACCCGCACACAGGCGCACACCCAGAGCTCTACAGGACATCCGTTGTCTCCTGCCACACAAAGAGGACATGGACGCCTGGATAATGAGAAAATATGCTCCAAGTGGTTTTGGACGATGCGCCAAAGGGACTGAATTGTGTGTCTGTGTGCGTGCAGTGTTTCCCCTTGGTACACAGCTTTGGGGGGCGGTGCGGACAGACTGAGGGGGTGGGGGTGTTGACTGACAGGGGGGCTTGCAGAGCTGGTGGGAGTGTGTGTGTGTGTGTGTGTGTGTGTGTCGGTGTTGAAGGAAAGCTCATTTCTTTAAATGTATGTGATGCATGTGACTGCCTGTACGCGTGCGTTCACATTCCCTCTCTGATCCCGGGGCTGGTTGAGACGCCACATCGGTACATCTGGATGTGAAGAGGTGATTCATATTCCATCTGCTGGAGCTCAGTGGAGAACCTCACACGCGCGTCGCCCTCATCCTGGTTCCCCTACAGAGTAGAGAAGTGATATTGCATTTCGTAATGGGTTCCATGAAAGCGGCCGTGTAATAAACCCTTGGTGTTTGTTGGAAGGCGAGCGCTGCCTGAGGAGCCGCTGTGCGTCTAGAGCTCAAATGGCAGAAAGGGGTCAGCGAAGTGCACTTGTGTGTCTCCTGGCTCCCTTTCCTACCTACGCGTCACTCATTCTCTTGTTAGACTCTTTTCCACCGAGGTCTCTGGACTCAACTGTGAAGACACTTCTTGATCCAGCGTTTTGTTCCTCTTACAGCAGTCAACTCTCACCCAGAAGCACCTACGGTGAAACACGGCTAAGATTAACAGCAAGGTTGATCCTCATTTCCTATATTAAAATACCGTGTAAGGATTATTGGTGTGTCCAAGGACAGTGTGTCACATTGAGCAGAGTTCAGTTTTGCTCACTTCACTGCCTGCGTCCTTTCCTTGTTTCTGTGAGGGACGTTTAGATGTAATCACCTGGGACTGGCAGCATGGCCACAAACCCACATCCCGGTACCTGACCGTATTGACATTAAGTCACTCAACCCGATCAGCTGTTCGCCGCTAGCTGGCCGGCGGGTAGCGGGTTAGCTCGTTGTTTTCTGATCTATCATAACTTATGTCGGATTTTCCCGGCTCTGAAGAGAAAGCGGATGCAATAGTACCGTTGAGACGGGGAGGTCTCAATCTTAATATCTTGAGCCACCTCCCCTCTCGCGTCATTCCGTTTATGTGTCACAAGCTGTTGTGTCGTGGTGTTAAAGAGTCTTTGTTGGAAGTTATTCATTGCTGTTATAAAGTTATAACCATGACTCCATCTTAACACACGCAAGACAAGTAGCTCCAACCGCCGTAGGCTCCTGGATGACGTGGAACAATGAATCATGCCGCCTGCCGAAGAGCAACGTCAGTTTTTGTGGCGCAACGCCGGTATGAACGATACGCAATAACCGTATCGCTGGTATTCTGCGCAGCCCTGTAATCATTATTGAATGTGGCCCTTTACTCATCCGAGTGTTCATCATCAGATCTCTGAACACGAGGATCAAAGCAGTTACTGAATATCCAGTGTGAGAATCACTACGGCTTTTTGTTGCTATGTATCGTATATACATTCATTATTAATGAATAGTCATCATACTTTGTAGGAAGTGACACGTGTGAAGGCGTCGGCTCTCAGCTTTTTCAGCTGCTACATGAAGGAACCCAAAAGCTCAGACAATAATCAGAGACATGGGTGGATTTACTTGGAGTTCAGGCAAGGTCAAAACCAGGAGATCCGTCAGCAGGCCAACAAATCCAGAGGGGCAGGCAGGGAATCCGCAGAGAAGAGCAGGCAGGGTCAGAACCAGCGATAAAGCAGGCAAACTAATCCAAGAAAAAGCAAGCGGGGAATTTGTGGTCAAAAGGCCGGCGAGGTCAGAACAGAAGTATATCGGGCTAATTTAGAACCGCTGACACCTCGGCAAACACACAAGACAAGCGTGGGGACCTAAATAGTGAGGGACTAATGAGGGGACATGAAGGACATGAGGGTGAGAGGATCTCGTGTTGATAACAGCGACAGAACAAGACACAGAATTCATGACACAACCACTATAGAGGTTTTTGGGGGGGAAGAAGAACATGGGTTTATCAGACCAGTGTCGTCACCCCTCCACCGATAGCCGATCACATCAGGTCCTGTGCACTCACTTATCAGAGAGACTTACCTCTTTTCTATGTGTAGCCACATCACTCATCATTTATGCCAGCGTGGTGCCACCAGCAATAAACTAGTATATTGATAAAGAATCTTTTCATTTTTTTAACTTTCATTTCGTTTGTCCCATTAACTATTATTTGCAAAGTTATTGTTTTATTTGAAGGAGACATGTTCTGTCGTAGCTCAGTTTAGGCTGAGCTGCTTCAAGTCAGGAACAGCTATTGACTGCTCATTTAATCCGGTTGGCAGTGAGAAAAGCAGATAGATAATGAAATCAATGTTTATTAATTACACATGCCGCAGAAACAGGAACATTATGAAAACTAGTTATTAGAGGGGAAATTATGGACCACAAGATGTCGTATTGTAAATTATGCACAAGTCATTTTACAGTTTTGGGGGAAAAACTTGATAAAAACTTCATATTAGAAAATATAAATCATAAATATTTAGATGTGAATTAATTCATTCAGTTCAAACCAATAAAAAATAATCTAGTTTTAATACACATAATTATACCTTAAAAAAATTGTTTCTACAATCTGCACAGATTTTAAACAAAATAATTGGCACACGTTTCAAGATTTGAAATATCACGATGGAATGGTGATGCACTTTTGAATGACTTGATTCAAATCATTTGTTTGTGTTGTGATACCGTAGTGAGTTTTACTTCAATCTAGTCTCAAGCTGCTGTTCAATTCAAGCGTATTGTTCTTATTACAGTTGAAAAGCACTCTCGTTGTTAGTAAATGTTCTATATTTCTTTGTGTTGCTTTCGGTCTTGGCTCTCTTCTTTTGGGTAAGGTAACTGTTTAAGTTCATTTAAGATATGAATGGTTTTGTCACATGGCACGCCAGTAAAGACCCCTGATACAGAGCGCCGGTCTGGGGGCTTCAGACCGGGGAGATGGCGTCGAAACGCCCAACACGCCCAAATTGTGAGCAGCTACCTTCGCCCCCAGTTGAAATCGAGAACCTTTCACCCCCCTGCAGCCGCGCCGGAAGCTGCTGACAGTGAATCTCGGGCAGTGCTTGGGGGCAACGGGGGGACGTGACGGGCACGTACCAGTCTTCTGAAGCGGCGTATTTCCCGTAGGGAGAGAGGAGCCTGTGTGAGTTAAACCTCCTCAGAGGCAGGTCTTCTGCAGTCATCCCAGATTATGAGTCATCCACCCAAACCTGATACAGTATGTACATGTGTGTGTGTGTGTGTGTGTGTGTGTCTCACACGCATGCACAGCGGGGAGAGAATTTTTTGCATCCCTGCATTGCAGTGACAGAGAATTTGCGACGCTGCGCGGCTTCACTGTAAAAACAAAAACCATTGAAATGGCTCCATATTACATTTGAAGAGATTTGAGGCTCGTGTCCATGTCATTGGTGATGCAGTGTCTCTATAACTAGTACGGCCAGTGATTAGTTGGGGAACAGTTGGTGAGCGCTGCGCACGGCTGTGATGGAGCCGCATGCGGCTCTGCTGGTGGCTCATTCCGCTGGTTTCTACTTTTTTTTGTCTCCTTCCAGCAAAGTCAGAGTGGAAATCAGATACGAGGAGGCCACATAAAAGCTACATCAACGTCTGTGGGATGCAAAGCGATTAACACAGCAGGCGTCGGTCCTTGCGGAGGCACAGGTTAATGTACGGGCAAATGAATCCTATTCATGCGTGATTCAACACGCCACTCAGAGGTGAGCCAGAGAGATTGATCTGAAAGTGAGCGACGCCATGAAGGGAAGTGGGTAAACAGTGGGTATGGAAAGAAAAATACTCCCTCTCTCTTTTTTTACTCTCTTTCAACCCACCTCTCTCTCCGGCGAGATTACTGTTCCCATGGCAACGCAGCTGATTGCATGAAAATTGCTGTGGTTGTGGGTGCCATGGCAACACATTGCATTTTACTGGTGTCAAGAGCCTCCCTGCATGCGTCCCTATGATGCAGGGGTTTTTTGCGCTTCCATGCGTGTCACCCCATCATCATGACACACACACAGGTTGCTGGTCTCACGAGTTGCCATGTTGTTGCGGCGGCAACAAGTTGGACCTCCTTGGGCTCCACCAACACCGCCTTGATCTCTTTGGTCCCCTATTCAAACCCAGATTACGTAGAGGAGACTGATCCCATGTTACAGGCGCATTACAGCACTCGTAGCGAGCTTGCAGCTATAGGCATTTCATGGCGGCTTGAGTCATAGTATTGGCTTTCTCAAAGCTTGTAGCCTACTTAGGTCTGTGTATGTGTGATCGTGTGTGTGTGTGTGAGGCGGGATATAAATATAGTCAAAGACGTTACAGATAGAGGTACTGAATGTTCAAGTAGGAGGTACTTGCGATAAAATCTTGGGTGAATTTCAGGCCCCGTTGCTCATCTGTTGCTGGTTTATTCACGGGTGAATGGATTTATTGTCTTTTTGTTCACACAGTTTGTTGGAGATGATGGTGGGTAGGAAAAGTCTGCGCGCACACAGACGCACACGCAGAGCCCCGGACTCCTTGCATTCAGACAAGATGTTTATTCCTCCGGTGGATTGTTTCAGAGGCAGAGCGTCTCCATGGTGACGGCAGCCCACAGATCAGCACGAGGGAAGGAGGCGGCGGCGGCGGCGAGGAGGGAGATGATTCCAGCTTACTCTCGTTGACACACATACACGCTGATGTGTATTCATAGAGGCGCTGAACACACTCCATTCCTCACTCTCTCTCTTTTCCCACTTTTCCCTCCCGGTGTCTTTCTCTCCGCCCTCCCACCTCTCGCTGACTTTCAAAGCCTCCATCTACTGCTTTGTTATGTTTCTCCGTCTCCCAGCTGCAATATGTCACTAAGCTCCACATCGGGTTATATAACCTCCACAAAATCACAGAGCCCACTTCCTGGTCAAAGAGTGCAGACGCATCAAGGTTACTACTGTGTAGTAATAGTTGAATAGGAGGAGTAAAACAACATTTAGCATTAAGAAACTATTTGTGATCGTAAGAGCGTCATTGGATCAAGTGGGTTCTTCCCAGTGTGGGAAACCTAACTATGGCAACAATAGGCAGGGTCCTAAACCGACCTCCAACCTTTAAAATCAGTATCCTCCTCTGAATGAATCACACACACACGGTTCAAGATACTAACGTGTAATTCAGCATCAACAAAGCAAACATCCACTAAGACAATGTGGAGAATATTTACCGAAATAGGGTCCATTATTTTACACGCGCTCTTTCCGCTGCTTTGAACGAGTCCGCCTGGTGACGGGAGGAGAAGAAGATGTCCACTGTGACGGCACATGTGTTGTTGTGGTGAACATAGTGTTCAGCCGCCAGAGAGCCCCACGTTCCCCTCAGGAGATGGCAGGGCAGCAAAACAGAGCCACCGGGGGGTAATCATTGGACTCGGGCTCGCCGGGTGGCCAGAGAGATGCCTGTGTGAATGTTGGAGGAGAAGAAGCAGCTGTTTGCTAACACGTAGCCACCACAAGCCTCGTCATGACATCGTCAATGATGTCATTGAATTCAGCACATTTTGCCTTCAGGCCAAATGACTCATTACATACATATATTTCTGACTCCCGACTCAGGTACCTCATGAATGTGACGTTTGAAGGCCGTAACCTGTCATTTAGCGAAGAAGGTCACCAGATGTTCCCCAAACTGGTCATCATTCTCCTGGACAAGGACAGACAGTGGGACAGGGTGAGTGTCTTCTTCTTCTCTCTCATGTTTCCGCCGTGCTCTTTTCATCTGCTCCTCTGACATCAACCCGTACCTGCGTTCCATTCCGTCATTCTCTCTCCCTCGAGTCCATCTTCTGCCTTCATTTCCCGTCGAGTGTCTTTCGCCCTGCGTGATGCGCCTGTCACATCCTCATTTGGAGTGGCGCCCTGCCGCGTGAAGTACCTGCTACAGTGGCCCGTATATCACACACCCCCTCCCCCCTACTCACTCCTGCAGGTTGGCAAGTGGGAGAGAGGCTCTCTGACGATGAGGTACCATGTGTGGCCTCGCTTTGAGCTGTACTCTGCGGCGGAGGAGCGCGAGGACCACCTGTCCATCGTGACTCTGGAGGAAGCGCCGTTTGTCATCGTGGAGGACGTGGATCCGCTGAGTGGCACCTGCATGAGGAACACTGTGCCGTGCCGCAAACAACTCAAACTCAGGTGATTATCCAGGCATTGGTGGCGGCGGGGGGTCTATTTGTTTTCCCTTATTTCCCCTCAAAACTTACATTTTGGTGGGAGTGAATTGTGAGTACCTTCTCAATCCACGATGAACCCTGTAGCTCCAATTGTTGGAAAGAGAAACGTATTTTGTTCTTTATCACACGTAGTTGCAGGCATACAGATTTAGGCATCAATACTTGTTGTGTAACCCTCTGAATGTTTCAAATCACCGGTATTATAAAACCATAAAACCTTAACCCATTTGGCAGAATATTATTTAAACTGTGATTCTCCTCTTTCACTTACTGAATTTCAAAACCAATCAGTTTCCTCCTTTCAGAATCTATCAATGTTTTTCTGCAGAACTGGTAACTTCACTTCTGTTAACTAGATCGTTGTCTGGGTTTCTGTTACTGTGATGCTCCGTCCCCGACCTCTTCACCCTCTCGCCGTCTACTCCACCTTGGTGTGTGTGATGGTGAATCTTCTTCAATGGCCTTGTTTTCTATAGCTGGCGTACCTGAAATCTCTCGAGGGCGTCTTACATCTTCTGGCTCACTGCCTTTGTTATTGACTGATCTTCGACCCCGTTCTTTCTCTTATTCCCCTTTTCTCTTCTCTGCGTCCGTCTGTCTGTCTCTTCCTTAAAAAACAGCTCTCGTACAGTTTTTCAGGAATAGACAGCAATGTACCCCAAAGAATAGGCACGGATTTCCCCATAGGCATCTAATTGTGAAGTTTTTTCTTTGGATGTGCAAAAGCCCAAATACGCAATATTGCATTTAAAGGTGCAACGTGTAAGATCTGGACAAAAAAAATCAACTGAATTTGAAGACAGTTGACGTTAAGTCAGAGTCATCCATGTGTTTTGTAGTAGAGAGATTGAATGAAATGATTCTGCTCAGCAGCTAGCGTGTGTGACAGACACAGCGAATCAATGATTGAGTTACTGCAACCACAAGATTTCCTTCAGCCCGCAGCCTCAATATGTTGCACGGTATGTGAGATTAGCCGTGGCCGACACACAGATGCATTCCCTTAGTCATGCACACGTATGATGGGTCTCAGGATCTTCTGGCACTGATAAAAATGACTAGAATGAGGAAAAATTGTTGCCATTTAAAGTTCTGTCGAGGAACATTGATACTGAAATGAGGCGTTTCCACTGGCAGTTCCTGGGCCCGTCGTTTCTTCATGTGTGAACATCAATGAAACAACTTTGAGCTTTGGGATGAAATGAAATCCTGCATACTCTCCCAGCACTTTCATTCATTTTGGTTTCATCTCTTCTGCTGTCTTGTCTCTTGAATCTGCTACTTTAATACACCAAACCTCGTATAATCTCCTACTCCTGTTGACCTTTCTTTACATGTCGTCCTCTCCTTTCTCTGCACCGTCTGCCAGCAATCAGACTGGCGATTCAGGGATTTACATCAAGCGCTGCTGCAAAGGTTTCTGTATTGACATCCTGAAGAAGATTGCCAAGGCGGTCAAGTTTACTTACGACCTCTACCTGGTCACCAACGGCAAACATGGCAAGAAGGTTAATGGGACATGGAACGGCCTGGTTGGAGAGGTGAGGACACGTCTCTGCGCTTTACACAGAAACAAAACGCCGCCGTTAGACACAGGGAGACACGCGAGCGCGCTTCTGATAATGTGTTTGTGTCAATCGTCAGCCATCGTGCTGTGCAGCCCACAACTGGGCCTGGGGGGCAGCTGTGGGAAACCTCTGGAGGTGGACAGAGGCTCAGAGAGACAGGGGGCAGGAGGCAGGGAAAGACACACTTCTCTACTGCGCACATTAAATATTCAGCGCAAACCTTTACGAAGTGACGTGCAACCTAATTGATTTTGCTCGAGCAAGCAGCTAATGAAGTCATTTGAATGAGGGAGTGGTCGGGGGACAGGACAGCAGGACAACAGACGCAGAAAACCAAGGAAGAGGGCCTGTGAAGACGGCATACATGTCGCTTATCACCGCACTCCACTGTGCTTCATTGTTATTCACAGTCTGAGACTGCAGGTAAAATGTACCTGAACAAAATGTTTCTTGTGCCTCTCTGTTTTGACCGATAATGTTGGGAATATTCAGCACTGACCTTCCTCCTTCCCCCCCGCCACCCGGCATCGCCCCCCCCTCCCGTCTTTCTCCGCCTGTGGTTGACCCTTAGGTGGTGCTGAAGAATGCCCACATGGCAGTGGGTTCGCTCACCATCAACGAGGAGAGGTCCGAGGTCATTGACTTCTCCGTGCCCTTCATCGAGACGGGGATCAGTGTCATGGTCTCCCGTAGCAACGGCACCGTGTCCCCCTCTGCATTCCTCGGTGAGGAGACAGGGACTTTAATCCTTCAGCAGATGTTCGACACAATCGCGAGACACGCACACACTCCAATAATCCAATAATAAATGCACAATCACGCACAAAACAAGGATGCTGCTTAATTGTGTTGATTGGTTTGTTCCAGCAGCACGAAACACGAGAAATCAACAGTATGTTGTGTAAACGCTGTGAGGTTGAGCTTTTCTTCAACAATCACACCACAAACTCCTTTTAGTGGCGGTTCTTTGTCTCTCTCTCACACACACACACACACACACACACACACACACACGTTGTCTCAGACCTGCTGGTCTTAATACAACACAAGGCGACTTCTTGCATTATTGGTGTCTCAAAGTCTTTAGCGTTGTCATCCTTAAGTTTGCGGTCCTGTTTTATATTGCTCAACTTGTTGTTGCCATAGGAACAGCAAGTGTGGCCCAATCGTCCAAGAATTCTGGTTGAGCTGTTAGTTCTGTGGGAAACGCAACAGTAAGGTCTTTGTTTACTAAGCAGTCAAACCAGCTTCGTACAGAAGTCCGTCGAGTGTTCATGAACAAGGTGAACAGCAGGGCACAGACGTGTTGCCATGGCGAGGAGATGGAGGGGCCACAGCTCACTGTGGCGGCCCCTGGTTGTTCCATTACTCCCAGTAAGACATCAAATGGATCCCCAAAATGTTTTGTAGACACATTTATGGGGAGCTTTTTGTGTCAGCCTTTAGATACCACATGTGAACCAGCAGCAGGTATTAGTGAGCTCTGGAGGGGCTGTAGAATGAACAGCACATCATGAGGCTGTTAACTATTCAGCCAATATAATTGGACAACATATTCTACATTTTTCGTAACATTTACATCTCTATTGGCCGATGTAGATCGTGCAATATAACTTAAATCCCCACAGCAGCTACTGAATGGACCTTGTAGTGAGATTGTACAGTTAACTGCATCATGGTGTCAGTGCCGGACTCTTCTGTGTATGCAGATCACAAAGCAGGGCAAGAGTGGTGGGAAATGTGCCCACTTCAATGAGTACATCTGTCCATTCACACACACCAACCTCCCTCTTGGTTTCTCTCTTGAGATGTGCTCGTTACTATTCACGCAAACGCAGGCACAAGCCAACCATCCATCACCGTGCAAAAATGAGCACACAGTGTGAGTGGAAGTCATCATGTTGATAACAGGGGGGGACTTTTTATCATTTTCATAATTTAGTTTAATCAACTTCCTCTCTCCCTTTCCACATCTCTCCCTCCTGCCGCTTTCCTCTTCCTCGCCTCCCTCCCGTACACCCTCCCCTTCTCTCTCCCTTTCTGTGCTTTAGAGCCCTTCAGCGCCGACGTCTGGGTGATGATGTTTGTGATGCTGCTGTTGGTGTCGGCCGTGTCTGTGTTTGTGTTTGAGTACTTCAGCCCTGTGGGTTACAATCGTTGCCTGGCAGATGGACGAGGTGAGAGGATTGCACACACACACACACACACACACACACACGCACACGCACAACGTCAGACCCAGTCAGTGCGTCCTCCAGAAAGTGACAATGAGGTTAATAACCCGGCGACCTCACGTGGCGAACTGAAGACTTACTTCATGCATGTTTTGTTACCTTAAATGCATCATTCGAACAAAGCCCCTCGTGCGAGAAATTACTGTGACAATCCCCCTGACTGAGCGCCATTGGTGCGCTTTCTACTCCTTATCTCCATCTACAGTCACTTAAGCTCTTTTGCTAATGAAAAGGATCATTGACAAGAGCCAGATAGGTGATCTGAAGTATTCTTAGAATCTCACATTGCGAACAAATCTCCTCTGTTCTTTTATTTTTATATGCTGTATTATTGTGCTGTTCTCAAATATTACACAGTGTTGTTACACAATCTAGGGTTGTAAAACCGGCAAAGACACTCAAATGTATTACCATATATTGAAAATATGTGTCACATTGAATGGCGTGTGACCGTATGGCCACTGAATCTAATCACTTCCAGCAGGCCGTTCAAACCAATTTGCTCCTCAAAATCGATGGTTCAGATTGAATCTCGTTTGGCTCCAGGTTTGATGCACCCGGCTCTGATTGACTCTCAGGATCGCATTAGGCTGCTGCAACAGCAGCAACTCAAGATAAAATATGAAATGTGTTATGCGGCGCCTCGCAGCCTTCTTTTTTTGTTTTTAATCAAGGACCAGAGGCGAGAAGAGTAACGGCGTTTGGTTTAGCGCCGTGTTAGGGTTCTCTGTCTTGTGTCAACAGGGCATCGTGTGCGTGGTTTAATCGCCAGCTTACGTGAGGCTATTGTCCTTCACTGCTGCTCCAGCTGTAGCATAATTGTAGCCTGCTGAGTGCCCATCTCCCCCCCCACACCCTGCTACCTAGTCGTGCTGTAGATCAGGTACTCTGTATCGGTGGGTTGTCACGGCAGCGGCTGCTGGAGCAAATGTGAATCCTGCAATCAGTGACAAACTAAAGGATCGGAATAAACACAGTCATTGTCGCCGCCATCCATTAAGTTCTCCCCACAGGAGATGAGTGAAGTAGAACCTGGGATCCGTCCGACCGACTTGTCTCTTCATCTTCCCTCCATCATCGCCCTCTCTCTCCTCTTCCACGTCGCTCCCAGAACCCGGCGGCCCCTCTTTCACCATCGGTAAGGCCGTGTGGCTGCTTTGGGGTCTGGTGTTCAACAACTCCGTCCCCGTGCAGAACCCCAAGGGGACCACCAGTAAGATCATGGTGTCCGTGTGGGCCTTCTTCGCTGTCATCTTCCTGGCCTCCTACACTGCCAACCTCGCCGCCTTCATGATCCAGGAGGAGTACGTGGACCAGGTGTCGGGCCTGTCGGATAAGAAGGTGTGGACCTGATGCAATGCGCGGTGTGGGCGTGGCTAAGTGCGTAACGTACGGCGTCCTGAGACTCAGAGCTTTTTAGACGTGTTTTCAGAAATCAGGCCACTTCCTGTTGACCTGTTGCACCTTGTAATTTATGATATTATATGATATACAATCTGTTCAGGAATCAACAGAAATTAGCTGCACTTTTGATGAAAGTCTCATCAACACTAAAAGTCGTTTGTCGTGAGAATCTGCTGCCTGTCGTTTCTTTGTCTCACCGGGTTGGGAAGTGACTTTGTTTCGGGATCGCGACTGTCGGCTTGCGCCTTAGAGATAATAATGTGTATGTTTTTCCAACATTTTACGACCAAAGGATTAAACCGGAACGCATCACTAATAACGATATGTATCAGCTGCAGTCCGACTCTAGTTGTGTGAAGCGAGCGTGTGTGCTGTACATGTGTGTCCTTCGGGCTCGGCTCAAGGCCTTTCACTAACAAGTGGCCGCTCTCTGTTTGACGACACAGTTCCAGAATCCCAATGAGTTCTCACCCCCGTTCCGGTTCGGCACGGTGCCCAACGGGAGCACGGAGCGCAACATCCGCAACAACTACCGGGACATGCACAGCTACATGACCAGCTTCCACCAGAAGAACGTGGACGAGGCGCTGTACAGTCTGAAGAGCGGGTGAGACGGAGGCAGGCGGATGATGGGGGCGACGTGAGGGGGGAGGGAGTTGAAAGGGTCCCGGCAGGGAGAAAAAGAGACGAGCGCGACGGAGCTGTGCGGTCCTGTGCTGATGCAACACAGAGGAAAGATGATGAGGGAGACGGAGAGGGAACATTCTGGGTGATGCTCGTGGGCAGCCAGCAGCACCCAGAATAGCAGCGTAGTTGCGCTGAAACGCTACCTAATATCCACGCTTTCTGTTCCTATGCTTTTCACTCCCTCCCTCTCCTCCGATGTGTCATCAGGCGCCGCTTCGGGATTAAGAATCCAAAGCGTCGATGCTCCTCTGGAGTTTGAGCTGAATGACCTCAGAGGTCTGCAGAGAATTGTTTTAATAGAAGTCATCAGTCAGGATTCCATTTTCATTGTCTACGAATCAGAAAATACTGCCAACCGCGATAAAAAACAAAAAACAGGTTGCCAGGTTTTAAGTAATCATTGTTTTGTAAATGATGTATAGACAGTGAGAACCTTCAGAATATACATAGAGGTGAAACAGGAGCGTAAATGCTACTGATGAGTATTTATAAAAAAGTCATGTAGAGAAATAGTGTTTAAAGATGTGTTTTGGGAAATTTCATATATTTTGAAGACACGTCTCCAATGGATGATTAAGACAAAGCACTACAATAAACACCAAAATGTTTTCTGTTCAACTAAATATAATAAGTTCTGGATGCGAAATAGCCCCAATTTTGCGTCTCACAATTGACCAATGCATGAAAACGATTAGTAATAATCAGTGATTGAATCAAAAAACACGCCGAAAACCTGCCTGTAACAATTCATTTTACGCCCCAATAAAATCCTAATAATTGACATGTACATTTTCTTGAAATAACTATGCAATGTATGATTAATTACAACTGAAACAGAGACAGCGCGCTCACGGTTTGGATTCATTAATTCCTAATGAACGCTGAGCCAGCGTTTCATGAGTATTTTTTGCTTTGAGCACAGCAGGGTGCCTTAATGGGCAGAAATGTGCACATGAAATGTAACATTAATGTATGTAAGTATTGTCTCATTAATGAAGAGAGTATCCTCTCTGATGTATATTTGCTTGCTTTGGCGTGGGGTGGCACTATATAGTACACGGAAATCAATTAAAGCTTAATAAGCAACTAACTGATTCTAATTCAACTATGTAACTATTGATAAAAGCTCTTCAGGAAACCTTCCAGAAATGTTGCAGAAACCAGGTGACACTTAAGCGTTTTGCTTCGCCCCGCGGCGCTCTGCAGCAAACTGGACGCTTTCATCTACGACGCGGCGGTGCTGAACTACATGGCGGGCAGAGACGAGGGCTGTAAGCTGGTCACCATCGGCAGCGGCAAGGTGTTCGCCTCCACCGGCTACGGCATCGCCATCCAGAAGGACTCCGGCTGGAAGCGAGCCGTGGATCTGGCCATCCTAATGCTGTTTGGAGATGGTAGGACACGGAATAAGCTCTTCATTCTGTATTCATTTGAATGAAGGAAAGCAAAGATAGTTTCTATTTCTATTTAGGTATTGTAGCTGCTGACGTTGATTGCTGCTTTAATGTAGTAATGCATAAGCAATCATTGGTACGCATATTGTGGAGGGAAATGATGTCCTGTACACAGGGCTGAAACATCGTGACCCGTTCTCAGAGGTTTGAACCACCATACAAGTCCAACCCAATGAACCTCCTTTCCAATGAAGCTCAGCTCTCACCAGCGTGAGTTGAGACGGGGAACGGCTGGAAGCAGCTGCGAGGAGGCCGTGACAGGAGATGCTCGCCGTCCGTCATGGTGACAAGCCAAGCAGCCGCTGGAGGGTCTCGCCATTGGATGCGGCTTCCCGAGGCAGAGCGACACACGCAGGGCGACACACGCAGGGCGACACACGCAGGGCGACACACGCAGGGCTCCGGCTGGCCAGAGAGGCCGCGGCCGGAGACGGACTTTGTTGTTTGGTCATTTCGGAGGTTCTGCGGTTAACTGTAGCGTTGTTTAGCAATGTAGTTGGTTCCTCTTTGAAACGACTACGGTCTGTGGATTCATTTGAGTAACTCGGGTAACGGTTCTCTGGACGGAGGTGTTGCTGCCGTATAATATATTAGATATATATATATATATTAATATATATTAGAGAAGGCAGGCGGCTCTGCGGACGATATCTCCATAACCAGGCAACTCACGCCACGACAATGTGGATCCATAAGTAGCACTAAAACCATGTTAAAACCATACATATTTAGATTTGTCAGGGAAATTACTTTGCTTTTTGCTTTCTGGTGTTTACAATCCCTTCGGTCTGACAAATCAAAGAACAGAATCTCTCATTTAGTGCTCAGCGTACCATTTGTAAACCTGCGTAAATCATTTTTACCACCAGCGGCGGCTGCTTAGTGATGTGATGGGAGCTCCGCAGTGTGTTCATAGCAGGCACACGTGTCTTTACCCAAATGGTTAGTGAAGCGCCGTATCCGTCCGTATACCTTCACTGCCAGGAGAGACGCCGCCCAGAGAGCGGTTGGTAGGGCGGCTGCTGCTGTGTGTCGTGGCCGAAGGAAGGCGGCAGGGTGTCGGGGGGAGAGTGGCAGCGCGGTGACCCACGAGGACCTCTGTATCAAGCTGCTCCGACATGATGAGAGGAATGAGCCATGCGAGGTAGTGTGTGTGTGTGTGTGTGTGTGTGTGTGTGTGTGTGTGTGTGTGTGTGTTGGCTAGGACGCCCATTGTCTGCTTGAACTTGTTTTGGTCCCAGATGAACGGCGGGACGCACTGGAGGGACATCGACCATCAGTATGGACGGATATTGAGGCGTTGGGGCTTCAGAGCGCCGACATGTTGGGTGTGAATTGAACACTGCAGCTGAACTTGAGGAAGTGAGCTTGTGCAAACACGTCGTGAAGCTTCTGAGCTCGACATTGTTCTGTCTCCAATAGGACCTCAGGAACCCGCTGATGTGTGACGCACCTTTTCATTCATAGTGAAACTAAGGCTAAATTTGTCCCATAATTTCCAATGAAGTGATAACAGGCTACAAATACAACACTAGCAGTGATTATAGAAACACACAACCAAAGATCTATAATGTTGTTGTTGAAATATTATTTGAGTATCAAAAGATGCTTAACTGTGTAGTAATGAATAATAAAATGAAGTAAAACATGCTTAAACAAACAATAAATGAATAGTAATGAAAAGACAATTCCTGATATGTCTTTGTTGTCTTTGGAGAGCCCCCCTACAGGAGACCACCTGCCACATCATCACATCGCACGTTGAGACCAACACACACACACACACACACACATCCTGTCTCCAACAGGCGACGTGATGGATGACAGTGCAGAGGGAACATTCACCGTGGTGCTCTAATGTAATCTAATGCTCCAATGTTAAGAGATCAGACTCGTAGAGAGAGGATCAGCGCGGGAACCATCATCTGAGCAGGATCACGAAGGAGGTGGTGGACACGGTGAAGGTGGAGCAGCAGGACGGGACAGAGGATGGACGTGAACGGAGCGCGCGTTAGAGAGCAGGGAATCTTAAGGACAGTTACTTTGTAGACATTGCTCATTGACCTGGTTCTTATCAATTGTTTTAGGGATTCAATGATTTGGTCCACATAGAATGTAGAGCGTGGATCAGAGGGCGTCCGTCCGGCCCAAACGGCGCCGTCTCTAAAATCTGCTGGCTGATATAAAAAATCACCGGTTCGACCGCTGCTGAGAACGGGACACTGGTTCTAGATGGGAACCTTTTCCAGTGTTCACACCTGCTCTGAAGTTAAGGGGGACGTTTTGTCAGATGATTCACCCTCATATCATGTCTGCGACGTAAGTACCGAGCTGGAGGCAGTAATTAGCATAGCTAGCATAGCTAGCATAGGGGACACATTCTTTTATCCTCACGCAAACAGCTGGAAGGAAAACATGAGGTGATGCGGGAGCTATTTGCTAAAGTGTTCCTCCCAAACGGCCCCGTGGGAGAGACTTCCTCCTCCCGCCACAGTGAGGTTTGCACAGAGACTCACTAGAAGCTGTGCTCTCCCGCTGCGTCTGTCAACCTGCGCTATAGAGCTTCATAAGCTTCATGAGCGTCATAGAAGCGCTCTTTGGTTGAGAGATAGTTCCACCCCACTAAAAACACAGAATCTGCTTGTATATGTCACCTTTTTGCTTTTTGGCTCCAGCTGTGTAATTAATACACTGACTTAAGAGGGGCCTTGACCTTCACAGCCGAGAGAATGAAAGTTAAAGAGTGTGAATCTTTGTACGTTGATTTCATGTAGAAACCACACAATGTAGTACATATAAATGATTTCCTGTCGGTTCCATATTCCAAACTTGTTAGTCGCTCATAAGGACAATAAATGATCTGTTGCTCAGCGCTCTGTTTTCTAGTCCTACTGAAAGCTGGCGAACACCTTTCTGAGACAAACACACACAAGCAGCCCAAACCCCCCCTGGTCTCAAACAGACACACACAGCAGCAGTCCGTTGGTGCAGATCAAACAAATCTCTCTGGACGTGTCCCCCCCCCCTCAGCGCTCCCCCCAGAGATGTAGAACTGACGGGGAGATATTTTAGGGCGGAAGCGCTCGTCACATGACCACACACACTTCCTCCCCCGAGGACTGTCGGGTGGGTGGCTTTTTTCTACCCACAACAAGGCAGGGATTTCCTTTCATAAGCCCCCCTTAATGAGGAGGATCCTCAGGGGGACGATCAGTCAGAATAATGCAGCTTGACATTTGTACATCCGTGAGACCTGAGCTGTGTTTGGCGTCCACTCCCCATCCAAACACGTCTTTGTTTGTACTCGCATTAAAATGTTCAGACGCCTGAACGTGTGACTCAACCTGCGTGCGTCTCCTTCCTCCAGGGGACATGGAGGAGTTTGAGGCCCTGTGGCTGACGGGCATCTGTCACAACGAGAAGAACGAGGTGATGAGCAGCCAGCTGGACGTGGACAACATGGCGGGGGTCTTCTACATGCTCGGCGCCGCCATGATCCTGTCGCTGATCACCTTCATCTGTGAACACTGGTTCTACTGGCAGCTGCGCTTCTGCTTCATGGGCACGTGCACGGGGCAGCCCGGCGCCACCTTCTCCATCAGCAGGGTGAGCGCGCTAATACCTCCGCCACTTTTATCAAGATCAACAGCACAGTTTTAAAAGGTTAAAGATATATGTATTTTTTAACGGTTTGTTTTGGCACAGCGAATGAATTTAATTAGAGCACCAGAGCGTCGAAACAACTAACCGATGAAATGTGCGTCTGTGGTTACTTAAAGCCGACTCGTGACAAATAAATGCGAGAGTCAAACGTTAACTCAAAGCTACGGCGTAAGTGTGCTAAAAGTGAACAGGTGAAAGCAAAGCGCTCACAGCTGTTCGGGCCGAGCGCACTCAACAAGGCGGGTCAAGCACGCGGTTTTGATCAAAAAGCGGTTTTGATCCTTTTCACACATTGGAAAAGTAGCTGGACGCCCAATTACAACACACAACTGGCCGAGCGCGTCCAACAGTCCAACAAGCCGTCCAGTTGCAGCGCACAGCGACACGCTGGAGGACTGCGAGCCCCCGACAGGGTTAACAGAGCCCCCCCCACCCCGTCTATCAGGTTATGAAGCGCGGCCACAACAACTGCTCAGATGTGTCACTTAACAACAACAATAATCCCTTGAGATGTAATTCATTAGCATAATGTTGCCTTTTAGCAGGGGGTGTTGTTGCAAATGGTCTCGGTTGTTATTTCCTGAGAAAAGGACACCGTGTTTACGTGTCTGCTGTTCTCTAATTGTAATGTCGTTGGGTTAACACCTACTCAGACTAACCTGGAAGAAGCTCTTAAATGCTTCTGGCCTTGAGCACTTCAGGAACCCGCCGTACTCTTTAAAGTTGCAGGAATCTCCCTCTTCTTTGTACTTAATGCAAAACACAAGCACTGATGTAGGCAAGTCGAAGCTTCACGACTCAGCCCAAAGAGGTGCGTCCGCTGTCTGATATCTTCTACTGGTTTAACAATCGAGTGCGGGGAAGAACAAATATTAAAGACAGTGCAGCATTGAAGAAAACTGGTTTCTAAAAACAGTATATAGAAAGGACAGACAAGTGATGGGAGCACAAAGGGCTAATCAAACACAGAGGAAGAGAAAGAGATCAGTAAGACCGTAAGTCGTGATAAAGAATAAAATGGGCGGCAGGACAAAGGCAGAGTAGAAGAGAATAGACACAGCGGTGTGCAAGGAACCTCCGTCCTATCACCCTTTCACAGCAGCTGCAGTGCAAGAGAGACACGGACGGACAATCCCATTGGATCGGCCGCCGCTCCCGGAAACGGAGATAAAGCCGACACAAAGAGCGAGCGGAGCCCGAGAGGGGGAGCAGGGACCACCATTGCTCGTTCGTGAATGTGGCTCCGCGACGGGGGAAGTGACTAAGAGACGGACAGAAACCGTTTCTGACAAGTCGGCGCCTTTGAGGGAAGTTGGCCCGCATGCTGGCTGGTGGCGAGTGCCTCCTCGACCTTTCGGGTTCTGGCTGCCGCCTCCACCGCGGATCCCCTCGGCCCCCCCATCTTCACACGCTTGTTTGACCTCACTTGCGAAGGGCTTTCCCTTCTCTCTCTAAAGCCAGACGAAGTGCACGCGGCGGTGGATTATGACGTCCTCAAAATACGGCCGATGAGTCGCGTGATATCGCAACGAGATTCAGGTCTACTTTCGCCGAGGGATCCATTCATGTTTTTTATGAAGGAAAAGCCAGCAGCACTAGTGTCGGCTGAATGATTAAAGGCATTGATTAAACCTATTGATCGGCGGTCAGAACCATCAATCAGGGCTTTGATCCGTTCATTCTGTTGGCACTGAGCACCAGCTGTTCCCCCGAGAAAAGTCACTTATGAACTCGGCCCCTATTACTGTTTAATAGTGTGTAAACAAGAGGGTGGTCAGAAAAAACATGGCAATGCATTAACCCGTCTCAGCCCCCCCCCTCTGTGCCTGTTGACTTCACCATTTATAACATCACCCCCTTCTGGTTCTGCATCACATGTTACCGGCCCTTGGGCCTCTCACCTCTTATTCTGTCTTCCTCCCGCGGCCCGTCTCACCCTCTCCTCTCCTCTCTCCACCTCCCTTTCTTGCCTTCTTCTGGTCTTCCCGCTGCAGGGTATCTGGAGCTGCATCCACGGGATACAGATCGAGGAAAACAAGTCCACCGCGGACTCGCCGTCGGCCACCATGAAGAAGAACATGAACAACACCCACTCCAACATCCTGCGCTTGCTGCGCACCGCCAAGGACATGACCGCCGTGCCGGGCATTAACGGCTCGCCGCACGCCGCCCTGGAGTACGGCCACAGCGGCCGCGACTCGGCCATCTACGACATCCAGGAGCACCGGCGCAGCCTGGTGGGCCACCCCGTCGACTGCAAGGCAGCGCCGCCCTACCTGCCCGAGGACAACATGTTCAGTGACTACATCAGCGAGGTGGAGAGGACTTTTGGCAACTTGCCCCTGAAGGACAGCAACCTGTACCAGGACCATTACCTGCACCACCACCCGGCCTCGGCTCTGGGTATGTCCGGCCCGGCGCCAAACAGGCCGCGTAGCTTAGGCAGCACTAGCTCGTTGGAGGGGGGCATGTTCGATTGCGACAGTCTAGGGGGAGGGGTAGCGCCCATCTTCACCACCCAGCCCCGGCCCTCCATGACGCACAGGAATACAAAACAGTTTGACCTGATCACCGGCCACGCCCCAGCGGACTCCGGCCAGGGGGGGTTCAAGGGAAGCAACGTGTACGGCAGGTTTTCTTTCAAAGGAGGTGCATCCAGCGCGGGGCTCATCGGGGGTCCCGACAGGTACTGTGGCGGGCGCGGGGGAGGCTCAGGGGGGGAAGATGGGAACATTCGCTCCGACGTCTCGGACATCTCCACGCACACCGTCACCTACGGCAACCTGGAGGGAAACAACAAGCGGCGTAAGCAGTACAGGGACAGCCTGAAAAAGAGGCCCGCCTCGGCCAAGTGCCGACGGGAGCAGGACGAGATAGAGCTGAGCGGCCTGAGGAGGAGAGCCCACCACCACACCGTCCACCACCACTTCCCCCACGGGCCCCTGGCACACCGCACGGTCTCACCTCCCCTGGAGCGCAAGAGGGGAGGCGGAGGGGGTAATTCTTCACCTTACTTATTCCGCAAGGACAAAGAGAACCTGAGGGATTTCTATGCGGACCAGTTCCGCGCCAAGGAGGGCAAGTCCAAGTGGGAGCAAGAGGGTGGAGGAAGCGGCGTGGGCGGTGGTAGTGGTGGTGGTATCTGTAAAAGCTTAGTACCCGTGGAAGACTTCCTCAAAGGTAAAGGCAAGAAGCCCGAGGGTAAAGGCGGGCTGGGCTCGGTGTCGGCGGGGCAGCAGGCCCACACCTGCTGGGAGCAGGGGGTATCGGGGCTGGGGGGCGGGGGCATCGCAGGGGGCGACTGGGAGTGTCGGAACTCCCACAACGCCTGTCACCACGGCGGCGGCGGCGGCGGTGGCGCGGGAGGGGGCGGCGTTTGCCATTCTAGCGGCGTCGGCGGCAGTCGCCCCAGCTCCGCCAGCTGCAAGCGCTGTGACTCGGGTAAGATCCCGCCGAGCAACCTTTACAACATCAGCGAGGACAACATGGCGTTCGCCGGCGTGAAGAGTAGCGTAGCGACCGGCCAGGCGCAGGCGCAGCGCAGGAAGCTCGGGGCGGGCGGGCGGGTGTTACGGAGGCAGCACTCGTACGACACCTTTGTGGACCTGCAGAGAGAGGGGGCGGGTCGCGTGGGAGGCGGCGGCGGCGGCGGAGGGCAGTTTCCCCAGCCGCGCAGCGTGAGCTTGAAAGACAGGGAGCGCTCCATGGAGGGCCCCAGCCCTTACGCTCACATGTTCGAGAGGTACGCGGGCGAGAGAGAGTCCTCCATGTTCGGCGGAGTAGGCGGGGACAGGGCGAAAGGAGGCTCCTCCTTCAGTCTGTTCCGTGGAGGCGAAGGTGGGTCGCACAAGCGCTCCGTCGGGGAGAGAGACCTGAGGGACAGAGATAGAGCTATGATGGGAGGTGGGGGCTGTGGTGGTGGTGGTGGTGGTGGTGGTGGTGGTAGCAGCAGAGGGGCCGGGACTTACTCCTTGTCTAAATCTCTCTACCCAGATAAGGTGAACCAGAACCCCTTCATCCCGACCTTCGGCGATGACCAGTGTCTATTACACGGCGCCCAACCGTACTACGTCAAAAAGCCACAGACGCCGCAGCAGCAGCAGCAACTTCTCAACAACAGCCGAGGAGGAGGCGACTTCCGCGGCTCCATGGGAACCGCTTCCTATTTGCCCGCGTCCGCCACAGCTGGGGTCATGTCCAACGTGGCCCCCAGGTTCCCCAACGACTTGTGTCTGGGCGGGGTGGGGGGGCCCATGGGGAACCACCACGGGGCCAGCAAGCTACTGCCGCTGGGCAGGGACACGTTGGGTCTGGGGCCGGGACAGAGAACCTTCAACGGCGCCAGCAACGGACACGTTTATGAAAAGCTCTCCAGCATTGAGTCCGACGTCTGAGGGGGGAGGGAGGGGATGGGGGGGGAGGCAGGGACAGAGCGGCAGAAGATAAAGCGGGGCGAAGAAAACATGGAGAGAAACTCATAGACGCCGACGAGCTCTCGGCGCGCCGAGAACGAGGAGACGCGATGCCGCGTGTCCTTCTCACGAAATCTGGACGATGCACAGAGGCCACCGCAGCCTCAGCTGGGAAGTCCGGCGGGAGACAAGTTCGTAATGAGAAGAGAGGATTCTGGTGCTGCTCCGACGCTCAGAGAGAGACGGTGAAGGAGGGAGGAGGGGGGAGGGAGGAGGGGGGAGGAGGGGGGAGAAATCAGATCTCCAGTCTCTGCTCTCTGCACACGCTCGTCTTCTTTCCCTGCGGCCCCTTAACACCAAAACCAACGTTTTGTTCAACAACAGAAATACAATCATGAATGAGAAATCGACGCTTCTGTTGAAGTAACAGGGTAAACTAATAATAATTGTGTTGATAATGTTAATAATATTATTGAATATTATTCCAGTGTTTAACGATGATCGGTTTCTGATTGTTTTCCTTTTCTTTCTTTCCCTTTTCTTGCTTTAAATAGTTCATGTTACATATTTGTGTGATGTTCTCTCTTAGCTTACCCCGCAGGACACCGGTCGTCCGATCTACTTCTGGGGTTTCCTGTACTTTGGACTCTTCTTTGCTATTAATTCTTCATGTTTGATTTTATTACTTTTTTTAAACCGTTTCTTACTCTTGAGTGCTGTGAAGTGTATGTGAACGGCATGACTTGCGGAGTACATTCTATGTACTTATAAATTTGCACAGAAGGTCTCTTTTTTTCCCTCCTGTCAGCTGTAGAAGCATCATCACACTGATTTGACTGATTCGTTTCCTCTCCGTTGTCTTTCCGCTCGGCCGCACCAGATGGGTCTCACATTTCGAGCTGGATGTGCCTTAAAAGATTGATACTGATTTTCTACACACTGGGATCTGTTCTGTCGGCACACAGATCCACCTGCAATCGATTAGTGGAATCGATCAGTTTGAAAACAGAGTTTCACGAGCACAACAGACTTTAATGTGGCAACACAAAGCTGCCGAGAGGACGCTGAAATCCCCACGTCGATCCCCCACGTCAAACAGACCCAGGAGCAGGTTTTCACGGGTTAAATCCGCGGCGCCATGATAAACACGCGTTCCTGCCCCCACGCCAACAACACGCAACGTCGGCTCAGCGGAGCCGTGACACGCTAAGACGGGAAATGTAGGAGCTCCTTCGACTTTTACCTCCGCCATTAATCTCAACTCCTTCAAATCCTTTTGGATTTTGCCTCCTCAAACACTGTTCATGACAAACGAGCCCGGGATCCAACTTTATTCAATCAAACCCACGACAATCACCTTTAATGTCCACTCATTGCGCTCCGTTGGGTCAGGCTCAACTGGCCGTGACAGCTCTGTGCTCTCCGGGTCGGGACACATAATGGACTCACAGATTGAGCAGCGGAGACGTTCATTATTTCACCAGAGCTGCTTTAGGCTCAGCCGGCTGCGTTGGAGGGTCTCATTTGAATGATGTGACTCGGCTGATCTTCATCTCCATAGAGTGACGTCTCACACAGTGTTGCTACAGCTGAAGTGTGACATGGACATGCAGGACGGGTCGCTGCTGGACTGTCTTGTGGTTGCCACGACGTAAAACCCACCACTCCTCTTCTTTATGCAGATTTGAGATCTGAGAGTGATATCAATCGTCTTTACCAACAAGGAAATAATGCGCATTTTCCCAAATTGTCAGACTATCCCGTCCACGGGGAACGAGAGAACCTTGGCGGTACAAGTCGGTCCCGTTTACCGACAGAACGTAAAAGAATCATTTCATCATGTCCTGTTCCCTTGATTCCTTGAACCCCCCCACCGGAGCCTAATCTGTTTCACATGCTGAGGTTTCCACCATGAAGGAATGTGGCCTCGTTCCTCCGAAAGGTCCCGCGTGGACGGCGTCAGCTGCAGAGAGGAGGACGAGGAAGGCGAGTAGCCGGCGTCCTGGAGGCAGGTGGTGCGTTTAGTGAGAAGCATCTTCAGACACGCCGGTCATCTCCACACACGTTGTGTTTACTAAAAATGGCTTTGGTCGCGTTGTCTACTCTTTATTTACGGTTACTTATTGTCGCCGGACTTTTAGTCCAAACCAAATTTGACTACCTGAGCACAATCTGACTGAATGGGTGGAACATGTTTAGTTTGTTGGACAACATTTCAGTCCAGTTTTGGAGGACTTTCCTCCCCTTGGTGGACTAGTCAGTATGTATGATACTGGGGGGGTGGAGAGTTTGTCAGCACCTGCATGAACACACCTTTCTTTCTTTCTCTTTTTGGATATCAACGTTTAGCCCAGAAAAAAGGGCGTTTTTTTGGGGAACAATATTTGGACAATATTTTTCTGAACTTGATTGGTACCGATGATCCATGTAGTACTGTGGGTGCGTGTGTGCTTGTTTGTACAGAACAAAACACCAATCTCAACCGTTTTATTAACTTTTGGTCACACTTTCATGAATATGGCTAAATTTATTGGATAGAAAACTTTTATTATTATCATAAATCTTCTACCAAAGTTTTCTTGATAGTTTTTTTGTTAATGCTTTTAAACAAGGTTGAGGTCTTGATTAATACGTTCATCGTCACTGAAGAAGCCTTTGTTTTTTTGATTTCGACTACTTTTCCTGTTGTTTCCCCTTTCGGATCTCCGGTTCCTTCCTTGCGTTGTTGTACGTGCCTGATTACAGACGCTTGATTACCTCTGTGTGCCGCCGGGGAGAGACGGAGAGCGTGTGAGAGGCGTTTGGTTGTACATGTGTTATAAAACTGTATGTAAATACTTTACCTCACGCTCATGGACTTTTGATAAAATATAAAACAAACAAAAACGTGTACAAAAAAAACAAAGAGCAGAGAATAGATCTATTTGGGATAAACCTTTGATTCGTAGGATGCCCCTTGCGAAATTTATTTTGTACCGACTGTGGGCCCGGATATGTGCAATGGTTAGTTCTCACAGTGGAGAACGCCTGGCGGCTCCTTGTCGCTTTGGTCTTTGGCCACAGGCCTCACAGCGCCGCCGCTGATTGGTACTCAGAAAGCACAATGGATTCTCTATTGGGTTCTTTTTTCTACACAGGAAGCCTCTTTCTGCTCCTCTTCGACTAAACTTCTGTTTCGCTTTGTTTTTGCTGCGGAAGACTTAAACAACTCCATCCTGAGCTGTACAGATTGTGAAAAATGTACATACGAGAACAAAAAATCTAGTTCGCCCTCGCATTTCTTTTTTGTATGGAGAGAAATTACTTGTGCGAAGAGAGTATTTCGAAATTGAATATTTAGTTATATTGAAAATGAGATTAAACACAGTCGATGTGAAAATAAGTGCTGGGAAATATTATTCTTCTGTCTTTTTGGAATAAAAGTGTTGAGTATAATAAAAAATAAGAAATCTCAAGCTCACAGGTGTCTTTTCTTTATTCTCGTGTCCCTCTGCTGGGGGGCGACGGGGCCGAGGTGGCGGCTGAGAGCCGGTTCTGCTCTGTGAGTCCGTGAGACGGAGCCGGCTCGCGGCGCGCCAGATGGGTCGACTCGTGACGGATAAGTGTTCTCGCGCAGCACAGGGGGAATAAATATAGATGCGTGAGAATAAAGGGTGGAGGAGAGAGAAAAGACACTGAAGGAAGAAGTGATGCAAACAGAACATGCAGCAGAGATGAAAAAAGCCGACTCCCCCTCACTCCTCAGACTCCCTCTTTACTCCGGAAGCCTTGTCCAGCAACAAGAGTTATTTAAAGAAACCTGCACAGCGGAGAATGTATACCGACGCCCTGAGGGGACGGATCCAGGAGAATTTTAACACCTGCGTTCCTGGACGAACGTGAAGCCGCGGAAATAATCCTTTAATCAGTTTCCATCTCGCTCCTCTCGCAACAGAAAAACAAATCTTTACTACTTCCTTTATATTCTTGCTCACTTGTTTCGCCCCTTGCAGCAACCCAACCAGCCGAGGATGCATTGCAACACATGTAACTACACTTCTTGACAATTAAGTGTTACCTAGCAACTGGCTCCCTCTCTTTTCTCAGTGATGGGGAGGGGGTGGAGGGGGCAGGGGGCGTGGACAGAGCGAGATTTATACAGCAACAATGCATTGACAATGCAACACCAAAATGGAAAGTGCACAGCCTGAGCGCGACGCCCACACATCGCCGCGTGTAGGAGGGGGTGCACAGATTACACGGAGCGGGAAGGAAAAAGGGAGGGATGAACACCCATGCGGGGGGGGGGGGGGGACTGAAGAGGGGCTGACAGGTGAGGAGCGCGCTGATGCTGCGGTGGGTGAGGTGATGGGGAAGAGGAGGAACTGGTTGCTGTAGAAACACTCTGCAAAGTTTTAATGAAGGCATAAAGTTTGTGGTCAGTGTCCAACACACACACACACACACACACACACACACACAATCACCCTACGCAAACAGTATCATTATGTTAGCATGTAATAGCCCCTGTTGACCGCTCCGACTTAAGCTGCACTGAATAAAGGGAGAGAGGATGAAGCCTCCGTGAATCAGTTGTGACGTCCCGTCCGCTTCGGGCAGCAGCAGCGCACTGACACCTTGTGGATACAACACTCCACCCGCTGCTTACCGGCTGGGATATTTAGGCCACCGTGCACGTTTCATTCATGGCTAGAGAGGAAGTATTGAAGCAAAGTGCTGAGAGTCGCTGCTATAAAATCCAATGCATCGAATACGGTCAGATTTATAAAATAAATCTTTAGTTTTTTATTCAGGCTTTCTGTAAAAAAATGTATAAATGCTTTTTTATTATGTGTAGTTATTGTTATAATTTTCACATACATAGCTATAAAAACAAAACAAATACAATTATATAATATTATTATGTATAAAGTGTATATATATATAAGCCTTTACTTTCTTGCATTTCCTGTCATATTTTTTGCTCTGCTTCAATAGTTGTTTACAGAGACCGTCAGTATAATAGAGACGGGGAATTCTACGGGGATTTAATATAACCATGAAAAGCTGAACTAAGACAATAAGTCTAACGTTTATTATCTTTTTAAATCAGCCAATTACTTTCCTTTTTTATTGCACCATTATTTTTTTAGCCAACGTGACCATTTAATCACATGGAGCAAAACCTCCATCACGTCAATAATGCCCAGCGGAGTGGGGCCGTGTGATTGGCTGAGCAACAGCAACATATTTAGTAAATTGCAAAGACTCACATATGCCAATAAATCACACGATAAGCAGACTACCTCCATGAGAGGTGATCCTACAGTAAAAGCTACATATCAGGAAGACGTTATTTTTTACAAACATTTAAATGCAATGTGTTTCTTTCATGACAGGATATTTATAGAATCTTTGTATGACGACTCCCTCTTCCTCTCCATCACTGTGCCTGACTCTCTCCCCCGTTCTTCAGGACTCTCACCCGTCTCCTCCTCACCACCCGGCTCCCGGTCCTGGGGGCGTACCGGGCCAGGCTCACCGCCTCTGCGCTCAGGCTGTGAGGTGCCAGAGCCCGGCCGCCTCCCGCCTCTTCCTCCCCCACCTCCCGGTAGCCGTGGTGACGGAGGAACGGTTCCAGGGTTGCTAGGCGACGAGAGAGCTCGGTGATGCGCATGCGCAGCAGGGAGACTTCTCTGAACAAGTCGTTGACGGACTCGGACAGAGGGCGCACCCTGCAGGACAAACCGAGAATGTGTCATAATATAATATCATGTAATATGATATTATATAATATGATGTAATGAAATATGTTATAATGTGATCTCATATGTTATAATATAAAGAACAGTACAAGTGAGCTGACACAGATCTTCACTAGCGACTGCAGCTTTCAGGTTGTAGAACTTGTAATGATAGAAGTGTTAAAGTCACCGCGAGTAGTCGGGCAGCAGAGAGCTGGGCTCCGAGTGCAGCAAAGTCTTGATCTCACGGAAGATGCGTTTTCCCCAGACATCTAGAACTCTGGTCACACTGCGCACCGAGGCCACGTCCACCCTGTCCGCTGAAACGTTGCGTCATGTCATCACGGATCGTGTACAGAACATACACATAAGATCCTTAAATCGCTGCTTTTCATTCAGTTCACCAATAAATTATCTTAATAATTCATAACTTCAAACATTTTGTCACAAAATAATTTACAGGCCTCCATTTCACAAGACGGCAAAAGATGAAAGGGAAGCTTTTGATTTACCTCCTTCTCTGTAGTTCCAGGAGCCGTAATCCAGCTCATTCTCCTCGCTGGCTGAGAGGGCCCCAGTTGCCGTGGCAACCGCCATTGCTAGCACCAACAGAGCAGGAGGGGCCATGGCAAGCAGACGCTTCCCTGTCATAAGAGGCCAAATAAAAGCGAAGGAAAAGAAAAGTTAACTTTCTCCTTTAAACAGAAAACAACACAAACACAAAGCAATAAGAAGTGATGACGCACACAGACTGACTTCATCAGCAGCATGCAGATGTGAATACGTGCATACATCTGTATCGAGGGACTTACAGTGCCGCGGTACAATTTAGATATATTCATACTCGTCTAATTCCTGCTGATCGTCTTTTAATAGATTTACCTATAATTATGTGTCGGTAAGGATTTCCCTTATAAAAGTGTTATAATTACTCGACGCACTATAAACAAAGCAGACACATATTTTCTCTACTTTTACCAGCAACAACATTAAAAGACTGTTTAATCCTTAATGTATTTATAGTACCAATACAATTATATAATAAATATGGAAACACAATTCTTTACAAGGAGCAATTCTTCACAATAGATTAATTAACTTTTTCCGTAACACGGACCAGATTACTTCTGTTCTTGTAAACACATTTTATATTATTATGTTAAGGGTTTAAACTCTTGCTCGGCCATCACGTCAGGAAGAGTGGTGCCTTTAAAAACCTTCAGAATATCATATCCCCGGAATACAAAATCACTTACTTGAACTGAAAGAGCTTTTTTTCCGGCGACAGTCCTCCTCCTGTGTCTGATATGTGAAGAGAAGGACCACTGTCCAATCTGACTAAACTAAAAAACGTATGTTTTCGCTTGAATCCAGGACTGCAGGTGTGTGAGGAACAACAGCATAGAAGGAGGGGAAAAGCAAAAAGGAAGAAATGAATTGCATCCATATGACAGAGTGAATCACGCTGCACAACAATAAGCTGCTGACTCAGCGGTGAGGAATTTCTTTGATGTTATCAGGGAATATGTATTTGGAGGCGGATCACTAACCTGAAACAGCTTGTTCCACAACAAGGAAACAATCACAACAGGGTTTGTTGTGGTAATAATTGCACTTCTTAACTTTGCAGACTATAAATTCACTGGTTAGAAATATCAGGCTGGAATAAAAGAGCAAATCAGCCAATACTCACAAATTTGAGATGGTTCCTCTCCGATCTTATTGATCACCTGATCTCCACTGCCGCGCTCTTTTCTCCTTCGTTCTTCTCCCCTCGCTCTCTCTCTCTCTCTCTCTGTTTTCTCTGATGCTCTCTCCACCCTCACCGCACAGCTGTAATATAATTCAGAGAATGTGGCAGAGTTTATAATCCCCTTATTAGTGGAGAGCTGTCACATCCTCACAGCCCCAACTCCTGCTCTACGACACCCAGATGCTGCCAGATGTGTGGATTGTGCTTCAGATCAGTCTCATCATCGAGTCTCGGTGGGACACACAGGTGTGTGTGTGTGTGTGTGTGTGTGTGTGTGTGTGTGTGTGTGTGTGTGTGTGTGTGTGTGTGTGTCCTGTGGCTGTAATCTCACCGCCGGATCCACTTTCTTCAGTTATGGACCTTTTTCATCTTTCTCTTCTTCTTTGTAACCAACGAATTGCACTAACGAATGCAGAAAGATGATGATTACGATTTGAAGGAGATTTTATGAGGAATCATCTGTGAAGTTTTTTGGTGGTGATGGTGGTTAAGATTTATACACAGACAGGATCCCTGTCTAATGCATGGTGCATTCCTATAGGTTGAATTATTATCACAGCCTGAAATAATTAACAGTGTGTTGGCAGAGTCAGAAGTAAAAGTAATAAAAGTGTTGTATTGTTTTGCATCACCAGTAAACTGGATTTAAGTCCAGAGGTGCCATTGATTGGTTGAGCGACAGACAATCATCAACTATTTGGATAAAGTTGAGTGATTTTCAAAGCAAAAATGACTCATTTGAGAATTGTGAATCACCCAAATTAGATTTTTTTAAGTGTAAAGTGTCAACGGAAAAACTGTAAAGTGAAGTCTCTTATAATTGAATATAGTAATTGAGTTTGCAGAAAAAGGTTGTGAGAGACATAATATTTCCTGCACTGGATTAAATCTGGTTAATAAATTAAATTTAGAGATCCAATATTCCTCTTCTTGTGCAACGGGTCAATGTTTTTATAAAGTATGATCCGCGCACTTTACTCCCCAGGATGGAGGGCAGATAAAGGACGTTATGAAATGGAAAGAATTGTTCTTCATTGACTGGCTGATGTTATTCCAGCTCTCTGTGTGGTGTCCTGCTGAGGTGACCTCAGGGTCACTAACGCACCCAAGAGAGGAAACGATGAACGGGAGAAGGGGAGAGAGGGGAAAGGGAGCAAAGAGGAACGAGGAATGAGGAGGCAGGAGAGAGGAGAGAGGAAGGAGAAGAGAGGCGAAAGGAAGGAGGAGGAGGAGGAGAAAGTAAGAGAGAGGAGACAGGAGACGGGACACAGGAGACAGGAAACAGGGACGCCGATGGGGGACAGAGGAGAGAGGGAGGTGGAAGAAAAACAGACAAGGGTTAAAATGACAATAATAAGCGCTGCACCTCAACATCTGCATGCTGACTTACTGCTGTGGAGAAGTCACAACCATCACCCACAGCTGGTTCACATCAGCAACAGGCAGCTAGAGCTGGATTCCACACACACACACACACACACACACACACGACTTTCTCTCTCAGCTGGAGTCTATTACTTCCCCTGACTGTTAGAAACCACGTGGCACGGCGAGGCTCACGGACACCGGCCAACGTTGCACTTCCCCTCCCGACCGGAGACGAGGAACAGAAACAATGCAGCCAGAAAGAAACCTCTCGTAACAAAGTACAAAGCAAAATGGGGGCTAACGTTTGTGCATATTTCTTGGTGGTGGTTCCTCCTCGTGTGGACCCGGCTTTCAGGCTTCAATGTGAACGTTTATCTCATTCCAGCTCCCAAAACGAGTCTGTGTCCAAATGAACAACATTTTGAGGAAGTGGTTTGGCCAGAAGCAGGAAGCTCGGCGCCTCGTTTAAACGTACCGAGACAAACTTAAAACAGTGACCAGATAAAACCGAGAAGGACGCACGCCGTCCCTGCAAGAACCCTGAGGACCACGACATGGAGGCTCGACAAGTTTGCCGTCTTTCCTTCATGTCGACCTGGATGTTCGTCTTCTTCCTCCTCGCTGGGTGCTCAGGAACGGACTCACCGAGTAAGCACTTTGTACTCGTGGAGGAGGCTGGAAACAATGTTGTGGATCGCTAATGAAGCTCTCCGATTGTCAGCAGTCAGAGGTTTAAATATGTGTTTCTTAAGCATCATATGGCTGTGGTTATTTTCAGTACCAGTGCATTTGTTTTCTTCTTTTCCATCGAATCTATAAATGTCAAAGAATGAAAGCGTTGGAATTGCTTCTATTGTCTGATTGTAAATCCTGTTGTGAGAAGTTTTGGCTTTGCAACTGATGGAGCTCTGACGTGAGCCTCCGTGCCACAGAGATCTGCCTGGACAGCACCGTCTTCGTGGCCTTTGCAGGCGAAACCCTCCGCCTCCCCTGTGAGCTGAAGGTGCCTGCGAACCAAAGCGGAGACGCCCTGACGTGCTTCAATCCTCTCAAACAACCCGTCTACAGCTGCGACATCGCCGACAGCCAGCCACAAACCCACCGTCTGAAATTGGCACTGAGCAACGTGACCCTCTCAGGAGAATATTTCTGCCGGTACAAAAATGCCCACGTGTACTTCTATCTTCTAGTGCAGAGTGAGTATGAAAAGGAGGGAATGCAAACGGGAACCATTGATTGAACAATATCCGTGAATGTGGAATGTTTGGGGATTTGTTTTGGACGGGGAGGGACGGTGGGGCAGGAGGTTCGTTCTTCAGCAGATGTCTAAAAGATCTTCTTCAACACACCGTGATGTGGATTTAGTGAACTGTTGTCTGCATTGTGGCAGTTTGCTTTAGGGAGGCACCACGCGCTGATTGACACGTCGGTACAATGGCGCTGTGAAGCTTGAAGCTTTAACCTTTTAACCGCCACAACTTGAATGGCTAAAAACCAGCGCTAGTTTGTACTCATCTCCAGCTTCTCCCGTCACGTGTGGTGGTCACAAACAAGATGCTGAACTCGAGGCTTCCAAGAGCCAGTCCACTAACGTGAACCGCTGTGTCGGAAGCCACTGGTGGACTATTACAGATGCTGCCCGTGTATTTAGTTCATATTAAGATGTGCATGAAGTCCATTGACCATTTTATTTATATAAATATATATTGAGTCGGGAAACCTTCCTGCACTGACGGACATTCCTTTGTGAGCGTCTTCCAGGCAAAGAGGAACTCAACATTGATCTCGACAGGAACTACACAGAAGTCGGCGTAGTCGGCGTCTTCACCGCTGTGCTGCTGGTGTTCAGCGTGGTCGGCTCGGTGTATGTCTTCAGAGGACATTGGGTAAGCTGCGTCCCGCTCAGGAACTCACACATTGAGACAGCAGCACGATGCAATGTCACAATACTGGTTTGTTGGAGACAGAGGACTTTGTGAAACTCCACCATCAGGTTGATGGTTTTTAACTACATCACAGTTACATCACAAGAACATCCGACTAGACCTTTTAATTGATATATTTTTGTACATTTTTTCCTTTTAATGTATTAAATTGCTGTTGTTTAGTCCGACTGCTTCACTGAATGTGGCAAACGTGGCACAGAGCAAAAGCAGAAGAGAGAAGAAAGGAATGAAGGGGAACAGGTGGAAGACAACGTGGATGTGATGACAGCTCCGTCTACATCTTTCTATGCCGTAAGCACCTTAGCACATCAATTTAGTCCATCATCTTCCCGGCAGTCCCATGTTCAATTTTATATTTGTCTGAAACTGATATGGGAAATTCTCTCAGAGTCTAGAGCCTCGGCCGAGGTCCATTTACGACGTGCTGGACCATTCGGCCGTCAGGGACGAGTCGGACACAAGCAAAGCTGAACCCAAGAAAAGGAAACCAAAAAAAACGGTCAGTGACGACTTCAGGCGCTTTGTTATTCAGTGGAAAAGCACTTTCAACATGGAGCTGGTGACCTGTGTTCTGCTTCCTCCACAGGCGCCACAACCAGCAACCCAACCAGACCAGCAGGAAGGTGAATTTGAGTGTGTCTATGAGAATTTTTAACAAAGAGATACACTTGTTTCTACGGATGGCGGTATTTATATCATTGTCAGCTGTTACCAGAAAGCATCATAGAATGTAATACTGAATATAGATTACATCAAAAAGGAAGGTAACACAAGAAAATAGAAAAAAAATCCTTGTTGCATGTGTCAAGTATAAAAGTAAGACCAGTAAGTGTTATCAGCAAATAACACTCAAAGAACAAATTCAAAAGTGTCCATTATGCAGGCAAAATGTGAATTTTACTCAATTTTTATTATGGGTACATTAACATTGTAAAGTTTGGTTGAGATAAAGCTATAGGCTAATAATAACTGTCTTTATTTTCGAAGTTTAAAATATCTTAAATGTACTGTATAACAATGCTGTATTGTTAATAACAAGATGTCAAATGAACTTAGAGGAGTAAATGTGAATAGACATTACAATGTGAATATGGTAAGATATAATAGTAGTAGAAAGTAGTAAGTAAAGTCTCTCAACATTTTAATTGAGAAATTGAAATAAATACATCTTCCACGAGTCTGTCTGCCCGTTTCTGTTTTTATGCACAATGTTTATTTAGATATTTCCTTTCGTCATAAGAAAAACCTGACCAATGAAATTGCGAGGCATCGATTCTGCGAGCCAATGGGGAGGCTGCTCTCAGTTTCACTTCCTGGTTTGGTTTGTTGTGTTCTCTGCATTGATCATGGCTGCTGAGGGAGATTTCCTGGCGAGATACCGTGCCGTGTCAAATAAGCTGAAGAAGTAAGGGGATGAGTGGCATTAAATGGAAAGATGAATGAATGTTATCGTTAGTGTAACGTCTCGTGCCAATAGTGCCGCATAGAGATAACTTACATCTAGCTGGTATAAGCTAGGTTGAGCTAACAGTTAGCGTGCGGTAACCGCTAGTAGGTGACGTCGGTTGCGTTAAAATGACGTTGAGGGTTTTGCTAGCTGACCAGCTAACGTTACGTATCTAATTGTGGTGTTTGGGGAATGTTAAAGGCGTGCGTTTCCTTTTCACAGACGTTTTCTCCGGAAGCCGAACGTCGCGGAGGCGAGTGAGCAGTTTGGTAAGTGTGTCTAACGCCGCCTTCACAGCTAGAATGAGCAACACACGACCCGCAACTCTCACCCCGCATCGAGCAGGTCTGGGGTCGGTCGCTGTCCTCCATGTCGTTAACTAACTAACAAACTAGGCTTTACAAATGCAGATGAAGGCATTCTGTAGCCTGAAACTGGTCATTTGGCCAATGTATTGATAAGCTTGAGCAGCTGGTCTGACTAATCAATGGGAACGCGTGGACGTCCTCCCACTCGTTCCATTAAGCCTCACTGGAAAATGGGTTCTGAATTTATTTATTTTAGCGTTCACAGTCAACACATATGTTGCTCTCTGTTGTTTCAGCGTTGCCATGGAACTCATGGCGTGTTTCCATCATATGAACAGCATGTCAGCCTCAGTGATCGCCATGTAGGCAGACTGAGTCAATGCTTCACCTTTTTCCACCAACATGAAGGAGTCATTGTAGTGTTTTTTCCCCCTTGATCTCATGAAAACATGTGTTTTGAATATGACTAATACTGATACATTTTCCAACATGCTTCCAGTCATCAGGGGCAAAGCTGGTGGTAAAAGGAACGTGTTTACATGGGATTGGCATATGGGCGAGGAAGCAGGTCCATGCCGTTCTGAAATACGAACCTGCCATCTGGACACTGGTTGGCCTCAGATGTATTTCTCTGTTTTCACTTTGTATTTCAGGTCAGCTGGCTAAGGAGCTGAAGCAGCAGGACTGCCTTCAGTATGCTGCCTTCTGTAACCTGGCCATGGCTCGGTGAGTGGACACCTGTGTATCCTCCCACCTTTTAGCATTAGATTGACGTGGACCATCTCAGAGTCACATTACAGGAGAAAACTTTGGGAAAGGGCCTTTTCCTTTTCCGGGTCGGCCCTCATGAACAAAGAAAGCCATAACCTCAAAGCCGTCTGACATCTTTGAAACGATGCTAACTGCAAGTCAGACCTCGTCACCCACGATCCTCGGTTGATTTTCTCGTGGCTGAAAAGGATCCAAACCCCTTAAGCCGAGCTCCCAATTCTGCAGAAAGCTTCCCCAGAGGTGCAGAGACCCACACGTAATAATTTACAGGTTTTCTAATGTACTCGAGTGTGGCGAACATTCCTGTGACTGTGTTCAACTGAATGAATCCAAATCTCTCTAAGGCGGCCACTCGTTCACTGTGACCATCACACCCTGATGTGCGTATCTCAGGTGTGAGCAGACTCTGTTTAACGCCCCGGGGGAGGCTCTGGCGTTGACCGATGCGGCCCGCCTCTTCCTCTCCTCTGAGAAGGAGAACAGGGCGCTGCAGGCTCCGGGCTTTGACGAGCACCTTCAAGCTGCGCTCAACTGCTACAGCTTCGCCGTCAAGGTACGCGATGATTCCCAGTTCTACTTCAAAAGCTCCAAGCAACTGTTCTTCTCTGCAAACACCTGGGAGATGAAAGTGGTCATACATCTCATGTGATTTTTACTTGACATGAATGGTTTCAGAGTAGATTATGGAGTGCATCCCTGTATTGCTTCCGCGGTTCCAAAGAGACTGTAAGATAATGCCGATGGCTTACAGGTGCACATCGAGATGAACCAGCCTGTGATGGCAGCCAGCCTGTGTCTAGAACTCGGCAATGCCCTCAAGGTAAATCCTAAAAAAGATGAATCCTAATTCAAACATCATATGTTTTCTTTTTTTAAATGAGTTGGACTCCTCTCCCGGTTTGAACAGGAGATGAACCGACCAGGAGAGGCTATCGTTCACTTCCAGAGGGCTGCAGAGCTGCAAACACAGACGCCGATTGAAAATCTGCTGTCCATGGGGGAAATGGCCACGTGTAAAATTCTCACCCGTGAGTCCCGTCGACGCGTCTACATCCGACATGCGGCTGACTTGTTCCATGCGCATTCGTTTATCCAGCGTTTGGACTCCGGCGCGTCTCTTGTGTTTTGGCAGGTGACTACGACGGGGCTCTGTCGGTGTTCACAGAGATGCAGCTGACGTGTCAGGAGAGAGGGCTGCAGCTACCGGGCATCAACACCCCTGTTGGTGAGGCTTTGCATTCATCCACAAGCACCACCTGCTGAAGAGAATCGCTTATTTCAGAGGCGGTTGAGTTGGAAAGTAAACCCAGTAATGTAGGGGTGTGAACATTTTAATGCTGAGGTCAAAAGATGGATGTTTAAACAAACTTTAGCAGAAGGAAAAAACATCATCAGTGTTCACAGGCAGTGCTTCACTCTCTGCTTTGCTGTTGATGTTGAGCTCCCTTCATTTCTCTTTTTCTGATAAAAGGGGCGTTTTTGGACATTGTGGCAAAATGTGAAATCTCCAGAGTTCTGCTGCTGATGTTTCTTGAGGTAAGCATGTTGATTTCATGTAGAAAGACAAGAGAGAACCATCTTCATTATTGTGAAGCGGGAAATAGACCTCAGTAAGGACCAAGATGTTTTTTAGGAATATATCCACCAGTTATTCTTATTAATCGGTAATAGTAATGAAACACTGTGCACCCCAGTGGAAGTATTTCTACCACTGATACACAAACACTCGCCAACACGTCAGTTTAAAACAGCCACAACTTACTGATGCCAAGTATTGATATTGTGTAACAACAATAGTACACAACTCACTGGTGCAGCTGGTCCAACGTTGCTTGTCGTCCCGAGCAGCCTCCTCCTCAGAAACTGTTACCGGAACACGGCCAGACCCTGGAGAGATACGCATGGGAGTCTTTTGAGCCTCACAGCCAAGGTAAGAGCATCTCAGTGTCTCTCTATTATTTGAGCAACGTAGCTTGTCTTTTTACTGCCAATGCAGATCATAAAGCCAACAAGTGGCATATTGTTGAAGCGTGTGTGTGTGTGCGTGTCCCTTCCTGTCCTCCAGTGACCTTCCTCCCGGAGAATGTTTTCCTGCTCCTGCAGTCGGTCGTGGTGAGTTTCATCATCCACAGGATTTCCTGATCCTTCATACGGGAACATTAATGGACGGTGTCATTCTTTTCTTAGTTCTCTCTTCATTTGCAGTGGTGTCGGCGTGTGGAGGTTCCAAAGCTCTTTTTACTTTTGTTTACTCATGACTTAAGTTAAACATCCACATTATTGGAAGACTTCTAAATGTGCAGAACCATTGACAAGAGGCCGAGACGTCGTCGGGGTCACCCGAGTGCAGTTGTGGTTTTATTTGTGCAGCGTTTCATCCTAAATGTGTTTTGCAGATGGCGTGTCAGGAGAAAGACACAGAGTCCCTCAAGTCTCTTCAGATTGAGCTTTGGTGAGCACTGCAAAGCGTTGATTGCCATCGCGTGACGGAGGTTGAGCGGCGTTTTGGTTTCTTCTCCATCTTGGTTATGTTTTGTTTCTCCTCTTCCCTCAGGCCCTTTCTGACAGCGGAGCAGAATCACCTTCTCCACCTGGTGGTTCAGGAGCGCATCACACCGTCTGGACAGGGCATTTAGGGAGCCGGGGTCTTACTCACTTCCTCTGGGACTGACTCTGTATATAATGGAACATTCCTCTCTCTGACTGGGCCTGTTGTTTTAAACTGGCACTGACAGAAACGCTGCCCCGCACACTCGTGTTTCAGGCTGAAAAGCTAAACGTATTTGGTAGGACTGCGTGTTGACTTTTTTTTGTAGGGATTCTGATTTAAATTCAAATGAATTTGAATGAGATCTCTGATGCTCTGGAGACACTGAACTAATGAATTCATATGTATTATGCAACAGACTTTAGTTGTACTTAAATAGTTTAATAGAGGAAACACAAAAGCTTTTGGTATAATTAGTTTTATTAATAAATGATATGGCTTTAATTCCAATATAATTACAAATAAATCCTGCAGAATTTTTTTAATATGGTGAAATTAAATCACCTCGATCTTGGTTCAGTTAATGTTCACCTGTACACATCGCATGTACTTTTCTGATAATAGCAGCCAACTACACACAGAAAATCAGAAAAAGAAAACAGTACAAAATGTTATAAAAATATAATGGTTACAATGTGCATTAAAAAGGATAATTATGCCCCAGAAGTACAATGAGAATACATGATTAAAGCTACTTGTGCTGTATAATGAGGCTGGTCTTTCCTGGTTGTACTTGAACAGGTCTGTATGCATGCTGGACCCCACAGACCCTCACACATATTTGTTCCCACTCTGGAATCCTGCAGCAGCAACTGGGGGATACGGGATGATGAGTGTTTCCAGCTACGAAGTCTCAACGGGGCTTTTCTCCTCCCACGGGGTTGACTATTAGATTCCTAAAAGGAGCAGTTGGACGTGCTGTGTTCTCTTTCCTTCTTGAATAGTTCGATGAGAAGAATCAAGAGACCGTTTCTATGCTAAAGGAACCCTCTGCTTTAATGCACAGATACAAGACTGAATGAAAACCAAATTATTTATCAAAATGTCATTTAATGGAAGCAAGAGCTCCATTTCAATTTATTATAGTCAAACCAAGTGGCTCTTTTAAGCAATGGAACGTCCTCCGCCCTGGTTTTCCTGCAGATGTATATCATCTATTTAACAGCCCCCCCAACTTCTGAAGCACATCCCATTCTTTGGAGTTTCCCTAATTCAAAGCGGGATCAGGACCCCGAGGCGGCCCTCGCTCCCCGTTTCCTCTCACTCGCTCTTCTTCCGCAGGATGAGGTAGGTGACGGCTAAGATGAAGGTGAGGACGAAGGAGATCCAGGCCAGCACGTAGGAGTGTCCGTACCTCCCCTCCTCCTGGCTGGAGGGGGGCGGCTTGGCCGTGTAGACTGAGGCTGCGATCATTACACACAGACCTGCCGGGCAGCAAAGGGGGAAATGTGGTTTGATGCAGACTGGTCCCATAAAGCCAGACCGCTCATCCTCATCGTCACGTGGTACTTCAGCTCAACACATGCGTGTTTACTGTGTTCATATTATTATTCTATTTGCCTCCTTTTATTGCACTGTCCACAAAGGCAAGTTCAAGTGTAACGTGGCAATAACCGGCTTTGACTCTGCTGAATGAGACGCGTTGCTGTTTAATAAGATAAGATATTAGTTTGTTTGTCCCATAATGGGAAAATTCACAGGATCAAAGAACACAAAAGTGTCCAAGTCCCTGAAATCTGTATATTTGGTGTTTTTCCTCTATGGAAACAATGATATTTCTATAATGGAGTTGTAACTATGGGGGATTATTAGTAGAATAAATCCGATGCCTTCTCATTGAGACTTTAGAGAGGTTGAAGTCTATGAAATAATCCAAACGTGGCGACATTCTTCTGCTCAGATCTCAGTTTTGGGGCTGAACAGTGGCACTTAAACCTTGATGGCTGACGTGACAAAGACCTTCTGTATGTGAATCTCTTCATGCTGCTCATGAGCTCTGCTTACTTATTTTTGCCTAAGTAACATTTGAATAAAGTTACTTTTACTTGGAATACAAAACTGCACAGAAATAAATGAATCCTCTTAACTGTATCTGCTCCTCTGGGGAAAAGTTCAAATAATTGAACACTGTTTTGTGCTCAGTCCTACTGAATGAGATTATTTACAGCCACATGCTCACATCCAGAAGGACTCTTAAGTCAAGCGCTCAGCGCACATCCCCCGTGGGACGGTACAGATCTCCGCTACAAGGAACCTGGAGAGATGAATCAATACCTGCAGCCGGCGTTTGACCGCAGGTCACTTACAGGCGATTAGCTGCAGGATGCCGGTGAAGGTGAACCTCTGGCCTTTGGGCAGAGTGAACAGCTGAGCCACAAACACAAACAAGGACAGGACGGCAAAAACACAGGCCAGCACCGAGGTGGCCTGAACCGCCTGGAGATCTTCTGCAGCAGGAGGGTGACAAAACAGACGGGTCAGTGAAAGGCCCACAGGAACCGAATGTCATGCATTGTGACTACTATTATTATTATTATTATTAGCATCCAAGCACAATATGTTGCAATCCCACAATGCCTTCTGTTTCTACATCTTAAGGACTCTGCAGTGGGAGCGAGTCAGCATGTGAACTTTACCCGGGTTTATCACGCTGGTGTAATTCCAGTTAGAGTCCTTCCACTCCCATCTGCCCCACAAGTCAGTTGACACTGTGTCGGTGACCCACCAGGCCTGAGGACAAACGGCAAGATGAGAGCAACACGTATCCAAAATATCAAAGCAAGTCACAAAATATTTGGTTTGATTTTTCCCATAAAATGTTTAAAGTTCTGTGTATGTTCTGCAAGCTGGTGTTGGGTCCACGTTATTCACAGCAACCGTAAATAAAATGTGACATTTGAATGTTTCCATTTAAACTGAAATAGTTCACATGTATTGTTTAATTGTGACATCACAGCTTGTTTAAAGGCGCAGTGTCCGATTACGCTGAGTAATTAATACTTCTAAGTATAAGTACTTCTATGGCACTCTGACCTGCTTTACTAGACATAGAAATCCACTTGCTTACCAAATGAGTACTTTAAATACTCCATAAGAGTCGGTGAAAGTCTAAAATTGTTGGTGGTAAAAGACCAAAAAGCAATTATTTAGGGTTAATGAGTTAAAGGAATAGAGAATAATCCACTTGCATTTTGGACAGCGGCCAGCAGCAGCAGGACGATGGAGGTGACGTGCAGGACAACGACTCCAGCCAGCGTCCACATCGTGGCCTTCTGAGGACTGAAGAGCGCCGTTATTTAGTCCCCAGCACGCTGAGGCCCGAGCCCGGGACGGAGAGGACACGAGACACTGAGCTCACAGCAGACGTGGAGGACCCGGGACGGAGAGGACACGAGACACTGAGCTCACAGCAGACGTGGAGGACCCGGGACGGAGAGGACACGAGACACTGAGCTCACAGCAGACGTGGAGGACCCGGGACGGAGAGGACACGAGACACTGAGCTCACAGCAGACGTGGAGGACCCGGGACGGAGAGGACACGAGACACTGAGCTCACAGCAGACGTGGAGGACCCGGGACGGAGAGGACACGAGACACTGAGCTCTCAGCAGACGTGGAGGACCCGGGACGGAGAGGACACGAGACACTGAGCTCGCAGCAGACGTGGAGGACCCGGGACGGAGAGGACACGAGACACTGAGCTCTCAGCAGACGTGGAGGACCCGGGACGGAGAGGACACGAGACACTGAGCTCGCAGCAGACGTGGAGGACCCGGGACGGAGAGGACAGGAGACACTGAGCTCACAGCAGACGTGGAGGACCCGGGACGGAGAGGACACGAGACACTGAGCTCGCAGCAGACGTGGAGGACCCGGGACAGAGAGGACAGGAGACACTGAGCTCACAGCAGACGTGGAGGACCCGGGACGGAGAGGACACGAGACACTGAGCTCGCAGCAGACGTGGAGGACCCGGGACAGAGAGGACAGGAGACACTGAGCTCACAGCAGACGTGGAGGACACGCATATGAATTTGGACACAGAAACACGGATCTGTTTGATCGGTTTCCGTCGACTAGAAAGGCGCGTGTTCGTGGATTCCTCAAACGAGCTGCGCTCCGACGCGCGCGCGGACACACGCGCGCACACACACACACGCGCGGGCGCGCACGCGCCCGTACTACAGTCAGCCACTCTGAAAAGAGCGCGAGAACCCGACGACAGAAACTAACTCACTGACTCACATCAACACTGTTTGTGTTCGTTAAAACGCGTTTTAATGCGCTGCGGAATATTTGCACATTTCTTTAAAGCGACGACTGCAAAACAATAGTAGTTAATAGTAGTTCACTTTTACTACACTTTACACAACAAGAAGCGTTAAGCGACGACGCGAGGGAGCGTTTTCCCGCCGCGTCGCCGCGTGGCCGTGGATCCGAGAGTGAAGTTACCTGAATGCGCTGTGACGCACGGGCCGGCGGCGGGTTGGGGAATGTGAACCAGAGTGGAGCCACCCAGCACACACAGCACCCTGTTTTCGCTTTCTAGTCCCTCTCTTTCCTCCCACCAGGCCCCACCCATGACGTTTATCCCCCCCCCCCTCAATGAAATGTGCAAACCAGGTTGTCCCCTTCAGCTCCACGTGCTGCGTAAAAGGACCACTCCATACTTGGACTGTTTTTAACACTTCTGTGTATTATAAGGAAACCTTCAGGAATATCATTTTGCAAACACATAAGCGTGTCTTTTGCTTTCACACCTTTACCCGGTTCATTTAACAAGCGACTCCTCCAAAGATGGGACATTAAGAAGTGAGCGGTGTCCCACCTGGGACGCCTTCATTGACACCAACGTGGTCACAGCAAGTGAAACGTCAAATGAGACACTGGCTCGTAGATGTAACTTCCATCGATAGAAAAGAACCTGATAAAAAGAGTTTGAGACCAGCTGCAAGTGGACAATGAGTTTGTACAGGAACATGATTTTTACTTGTCCAAATGTCCAATTCAGGTTGCAAAATGTGTATCTAACAAATCTATATAAACTGTACATTGACTTTCAAATTGATGGTCTCCAGTAGTGTAAAGTGCCTGAACTTCCATTGACAAAAACATTCATCCACTGAGCAACATTTATGTTTTTTTGC
Source organism: Gasterosteus aculeatus (assembly GCF_964276395.1). Classification (NCBI taxonomy): domain Eukaryota; kingdom Metazoa; phylum Chordata; class Actinopteri; order Perciformes; family Gasterosteidae; genus Gasterosteus; species Gasterosteus aculeatus. The sequence goes on along the minus strand of NC_135696.1, from coordinate 916,823 downwards.
TCTGCACGCCGAAAAAAAACGGTTTGGAGTGAATAATAAAACTTTCCAGACGTTATCAGCGGTTGCCAACAGAAACAGAAAGGAGTAAATGAACAGACTAGACTTTCCAGATAAACAGTCACATTTTAACTGCAAACTGTGCTATTTTCAATAGACACTGTCCGGTATATTTGATTGTTAAATCATGTGTATTCAGGGATTACTTGATTTGGTGGAGCCTTTTATCACCGGTCTCACCTGAGAGAAAGCTTGAGCGATGTTCTCTTCTTATTACTACAGAAGAAGAATGTACAAAAAGTAAAACCACATACGTGTACCTGCGTCTTGTCTCCCCTCAGGCTGCGTGGTCCCTCGGTGAAAACCACACTGGCCTGATCCCACAATGGCTGCTTTGTCCTCCAGGACACGGGACGAGGAGAGATCCCATAATTGCTTCCTTTGGCTTTCTTCACCGACCGCTCCCTCATAAGTCAACGGCACCGATTCACTCGGTAACCTGCAAACGTTTCACGAGAGTAGGAATCCTACTCGGGTCATGTGTGGTACGTTGAGTCAAGGATCTACACGGCTCGCTGCAGGAAAGCAGAGATGTGCACAGATACTGTGGAGGGGAAACAGGAAGTGAGGTTGTATTTCCTCGGTTTCCGGTCTTTGACTTTGGGAACATTAAAGGTAAAAGAATAATTCCAACCTTTACGTCAGTAAAGTAGTAATACATGTAAAAAGGAACATTTGTCACCCATGTTCTCTTTTTTTGTGTTGAGACCTCTGGAAATACCTTGTGCGTTGTTTCAAAGACAGCCAGGTAATAATCTCCCAGAAAATTGGATGCTTATCTCGGTGACTTGAATGCGATGGTGCTGTAATCCACTGGAGGCCCAATCTAGGCCGAGGTTCAGTTGAAGTCGAGCATCTGTGGATCAGACCTATTGAAACCTAATATCTCTTTAGCGGCGAGCGCATTTCTCAAAAGTCCTGTGTTCCGTGTAGCGCTGGCTGGGTGCTCGTGGAGCCATTATAAGTCTCCATTTCTATCGAGGCATCGCTGTGATGATCATCATATCGAGGGCGGTATCATTGTCACAGGGCGTAGGAACAGACAGGGAAGTATTTTCTCCCAGTAGTGACTCTGAATAGAAGTCAGACCATTATAACTGACCCCTGGTGGTTTGTCACATCCTCACAGCGAAGCGTGGGACGGTGCTCCGCAGCGCTGGTTACGCCTGATCTGAGTCACTGGAGTGTTCTATTCCCATCACAACATGTGGGCCTGTAGAAAATACAATCTGCCCTTTGGGCAGTGCGGAAAGTCACGGAGAAGTAGTTGCTGCTGAAATAATGAGATCTTTCAGGAAAAGATGCTGACAATGATCTGATGTCTAACTTTGAGCGGGTGGATGTCGGATGGTCCGACGGTTTGTCCACCAGGAGTAGGGCCGGACGAAAAGTCACTATGAGGACGTCTGGTCAATAGAATTGTATCATAATGACAACAGATGGACTCTGGGAAAGACTGCAGCCCCCACGCGACCCTGTGCAGGATGAGCGGTTTTCAGATGGGTGGATGGACTCTAGAACTAAAGTTCTTAAGTACATACTCATTTGTCAAGTATTTCATTCACTTAAGAATGAAAAAAAAAACGTGTCAATATTTCATATCAAACCCAATCCTCATCCAGCGCCATCGTCTGGTCTGAATTCTGCCTGCACGCCGATACGGTGAAGGTGGTAAACGTTAAACCAGCTCAATTCTGCACATCGGCACCGGCCAATGCAAATGTTAGCATGCTAATGTTAGCATTAAGGACAGCGTCACAGAGCTACTAGCATGCACTCTTATGGTCTTATTATGGTCACAATACAACAACAGTTAGACAGAACACATCGTCCCAATATGGATAATAATTTTCCACTAACCTCATTTGTGTATGTATGTGAAATAATCGTATTCCATCCAGACCCCTAAAACGATTCACCCTTTCATTGAAATGGTCCCAACTGGTGAACAACTGTGACAGGTGATGATCTCAAGAAGACATTCCTTTGATTAATGGGGTCACAAGCTAAAGATGTTCAGAACAACTGCTCACCACCTTCACACAAAACCTCTCGCCACAATGTGTGGAGGATCAGAAGTCTTCTCAACTGTGAATGAAAAGACATATTTGGCGTTTCAGGGAGATTTTTATTAATGCAAGATGACCACACTCTACCCGGGTAAATCATGGCAGGTGCCAGGGATCAAAAAGTGCAAACAAGTGACGCACACTTCTACGCAGGCAAATCTTGTCCAATACGTCCATCTTGTTTTTCATATGCATTAATTTGGGGAAATATAAATAAATATATTTATTATATTGCGTGCGTCATTGCGTGTTGCAGAGCGATTCACCGCCAGAACAACAGGCGGAGTAGAGAGGGAGAGTCACGTCTTTGTGTGTGGAAGTCGTTGGTTTGTTTGTTTATTTATCATAGACTTTATTGCCCCGCGCATCCACACTGCTGCTTTTCATCAAGGACACATTTGTCCCGTATTTTCCTCCACGACTTTGTGCACCTCCGTGAATCCAACCCGCTTCTACAACCCGCCAATGACGGCTTGTATAAGCGCTCATATTTACGCGTTTCTTCCCACAAAAGTTCTTAAATCCGATCCGTTCACTCGTAAACATTCTATGATAAATAAATAAACAAATAAACAAATAGACGTGACTCTCTAGGTCGTCTTCAACAAAAACGCGTCACTCCGCCTGTTGTTCTGGAGGTGAATTGACGCAGAAGCACGCGCCTTAGACCCCGCCCCCCCCCTATGGAGCCTTTTCATTGGTCCATTCTTGATGACTGTTAATTGTTCGCCTTCATCTTCACCTGAGGTGTGTGCGCGCGTGCGAGCAGAGCGCGTCATCGAGCAGGACATGTCGTACCAACAGAGAAACGATCTATCGACTCGTTTTCTACTCGTCGTAACCGTTTATTTGTACACGTTTCAAGCGAGTCACTCGGTGAGTTTATCACGACGCGGAGGAGGTCAAGAGCCGCCCGCCGCGGGGGGGGCGAGAGAGCGGGTCAGTCGGGGCCCGAGTCCCGCGGAGCTGCGGCCCGGAGCCGCCGCCCCCCCCGCGGCGGAACCCCGTCCCCGCTGGGCTTGGACCGTCGGTAACATCAGAGCAGAATCGACGTCTTCGGCCGGCGACTCGGAGGGAAACCAGGCCCGTTTTACAGGTTAAAGCCTCGCCGTCAATGCCACTAATGAACGGACGCCTTTGCGAGTTTGAGAGTACGGCGGCAATTAATCAATTAAACGTTTATATACTTACTGTATGAGGTGTTGTTATTAACACGTGGCCTCATGATGTCAGGGTTGAGGGTTGAGGACCAAGTCTGTGTGCAAGTAGTTCCTTTTTACTCAGGCCTACTTTATACTTCCACCCATCTACTTTTACATTTACAACTTTAATCATTTCAAGTCCATAAAGTAGTTTTAATATCTAAGGTCAATATTCTCCCCCCTGACAAACTCATTATTCCGCTTAAATAATAATGTCTGCTTGAAAATGTTAACTTCCGGACTCTTGAATAGAGTACATCTTTTTTATTCAAACACTATACTTCACAGCTGAGCAGGAGCGCTCGACAAGGACTTGATCCCATCTCTGATTACGATGTGATTGATGTCCTTCAGGGGTCCAGGGGGTCCAGGGGAAGGTTTTGGGCCCATCCTTTGACTCCAGCTCGCGTGTGTCTGAGTGGCGCGCCATGAGCCCGGGGGTGCAGTGTGACGATGGTGTCATGACCTTCACCGCCTCTGGAAAACAAGTCAAACAGCTGTTCGTGGACAGAGGTAAGACGTACTCTGGATGAAGCGGGCAGCGCTGTTTGTGGAAGATTGCTAATAGAGGAAAAGACCTCTTGGTGCAGCGGATGCCTACAAGTACGCAAGTGGCCCACAGTGCTGGAACAAGAGCCCAGTGTGATCCTGGAGAACATGTTTACGCCAGCAGCAGAGTATTTTACATATAGGTCATTTTATACTCTGTGACATTAATTTACTGCTTTTTTTTCTTTCTGCTTTGATTTTTTTGTGTGTAGAATGTCAACTGTGTTAATGTGCTTATCAAGATTTCCCAGCTTTCTAAAATAGCTGGTTTCGTGCAACCCAGTTTATACCAGATTTTGTGTGTGTCTTGATAAGTGCTGACACTGGATCAGCTGATCACGTGATCGTTACTGTGCCGTTCAACGTTCTCTCTTCCCAGAGGAAGCTTCTCCCATCTCGCTGTTCCAGTTGCCTCGAAACTGCCGTTACTCCGTGAGGACGTCGTGGAGTGACCTTGAGATGATGGTGCCTTATGATGCTTGTTACATCACACAGGAGGTACCTACCTGTCTGTCAAGAGTGCCTCACTTGTCCTATGTTCATAGCCCCCCACCCCTCTTACTGTTTTTTATTACCCCCCCCCCCCTCAGAATGGCAGTTACGTGTTGCCCATGTTGTGGTGTGGCCTCCCACTGAAGCTCTCCTGTCCAGTGCAGACATCCACCCCCGAGTCTGCCCTCTCAGTACTGTGCTCTTCCCACGGCATGGCAGTGCAGATTAATAGGGAGGAGCTGGATGAACAAATACTAGGGGTCATAGGTATTTTGTTTTTATTATCTTAGTATAATAAAATCCCATGCATTACAAGCCAAATCTTTAAATTTGTTTTCGATTTTGGTCTTCCACAGTTAGAAAATATTTTTTTTCTCTCAGGCTAATCTTTAGACCGACTAGTTTTAGAATCACTGTAAATTGTAATCTGCTTCACAGTGAACGGCCGATGGGGTCCGTTTGTTTCTGAGGACTGTGCGCACCGCTTCCCCTCTCATCTGGGAAAGCGTCACTTCTTCATCCCGTTTGGTGCTCAGTGTATCACTAAAGGAGTAAGTTATTTAAAGCAACTACATGGAACCTTTTCTGCATTCCTTTAGTCATTTCATTTTAAAGCCCCTCCCACTCTCATATTGCCCAGTATCTGCCACAAAATATAACTCCAAAAAGACTATGGCTCTCTATTCTCCTATTGTCTCATCTGCTTATGTAGGTCGTATAGAGGCACTAGTTATAAATTGTGTTTCACAACCGGTTGGAAACTTATGTGATGGGTCTTTTTTTTCCAGAAGGGGTCTCGTCTCCATCTCACGTCAGATGATCAGGAATACATCCTCTCTTGTCCAGTCAATCCTCAGTTTCCCTATGCCGACTTTCCTCCTCCGACCCAGGAAGACACGGTTAAGGTCCCTGACATCCCCTACTACCCCTATTCTGGATTCCAGTACCCCCAGGTTAATCCTTCTGACCCCCAACCTGCAGTGGCAAGAACTACATCCTCTCCAGACATTACCCCAGTGACTGGAAGTCCACATACCCCTCCTGAATTAGCTATTGGCTCTTCTGGTTCTGCAGCTGGTTGGTATTACCCCTATGTACCGTTCACACGCCCTACAGCAACACCAGCTGAACCATCTGCCGCTACTACTGTTCCTCCAGCAACTCCTGATTACCGTCCATATTATCATGAGATGCCTCCCTATCCGGCAGCACCAGGGACCCCGGCCCCTTCAAGCCAGCCGACCCCCTCGCCCCCAGAACAGCCCTTGGGTCCGCAGAACCCCGGCCCCGATGCATTTCATCCCCATGCCTCTTACTATCATCACTATCCGGGCCTTGAGGTACGGCCTGCCTCCCCTTCGCGTCCTACCAGTGCTCCACCTTTCCCTCCTCCGCCCACGGTTGCGCAACACTACAGTCCCAGCTATCCATTTGGCTATTTCCCCGCCGGAACACCCATCTGCTCGCCACTGCCGACATCTCTGGAGCCCGGCAATGAGAGGGTGGCTCCTCAGGCAAACTGCCGCCCCTATTCTCACCCGCATCCCAATTATCCTTATTACCATCCGCCCTGTCCTCCACCTCACCAGCCTTTGGCCTGGTATCCAGAGAGTCAGCCCCCGCTCCACACCACCACGGTCACCCCTCCAAGGTCTACAGCATCCGCCACAGCTGGACCCACACCACCGCTACCCCACCTACAGTGTGACGATGGGAGGATGGTTGTCTTCCTGCCTTTTGCCCACCCAGACACCATCCAGGTCAGAGGTCAGTGTGTGTGTATTAACTAGTGTGGCTTTTCACATTCTCAAAGGAAGTGGATTCTTATGAAACGGTATACAGACCGTCATGGTCCCCAGAGGATGACTCCTGAGAGCTTTAGTGTTTCCCTGTCCCTTTAAAAAATCATCATCGATCTGCCCAAACTTTCTTGACGGCATTAAGGGTTTCCAGATGATTTATCCTAATGAGTTTGATTCCCTGATTTCCCTTCCAGTGCTTCAATCAGGACAACGTTTCCAATTGTTCAGTACTTTTGTTGATGACTGGGTAATCATTCAGCATACTTGACTAGTATGGTAACCACGGTCAATTTGAAACCTGATGGCCTTCCTGCATGTTACCACTGTAAACCAGTTAGCATTTAGCTCCAACTATTTCCACCCTTTACAGTCCCACAGAGACGGACACGGTAATCTAATGACTTTTATTCAAGCTTCTCTGGGATAAGGTTTATTGATCTTGATGCAATATGTTGTCGCTGGTCCTGAACAAGCACCGATACAGGTATCCACAGCTTGGTCAGAGACCTATTTGTGTAACTAGATCAACTTCCACCTCAAGTGGAGCTGTCATCGATCTAACACGGCTTGTTTCTGACGTCAGACCAAACGAAGACATGGCTGTTGGTCCCTGATGTGTCTGCGGTGTGTGGCTTCGCGCTGCAGGCGGCTCAGGGCTACGGGGTAACCCTTCGCTCTCCTCTACCCGCCTGCTACAGCCAGCTACTGGTGAGCTCTCCTCACTGCCTGATGTGTCACCTTCGCAGAATTGCTCTACTTTAATCCCGTCCCCGCTTTTTTAAGGCGTGAAAAGGCATTGAGTGTTTTTTTTTTTAATGTGATGAACGGCAAAATAAACATTGGCTTCCTTATTATGAGCGACACAACGGCCATCTACACAACGTTTTCAGCTGACGCGTTGTGTGACGAGATGCAGGTCAAAGCGTCCGTCTGATCCATTCCATCTGAATGAACAAGGCGATGGACTTTAAGTGCAATTCAGCGACATGTGCAGCGACGAGCGCTGGATCAGAGTTGTGTGCTTCAGCGCTTGGTGGCTTTAGTCGATCGTAGACATTAGTGACAGGTGTGTTAAAAAAATAATTAACTTGAGAACACTGCACACTAGCTGCCACTTTCTTTATTAACCGTGTGACAGCCCTGAAGGTCCCTGTAGAAATGTTTTACACGCTGCCAAACCAAGCATCTTAAGTCTTTCATGAAGACGATCACGCGTGTGTGCTAATGCATATTGGTACAGAGAGAAATACTTTGAATGCCTCAATGCAAAGTAATACACCACAGAACAAAAGGGTCTTGGATTGCTGACATTGGTCATTTGTACCACTTGGGTTGTCACTACAGTGATTTATGACCCCTGTGCTTGTGTGTAAATTAAACGAGCAAGCAGTTTTTCAGCAGCTCCAATTTACAATTCTCGAAAAAAGTGTTTTTGCAACCCTCCTGGTAAATGCTCCACCTTATTTTTGACTCCAGTAAAGCATGCGCGGTGGTTCATTGTATTGATCTGGCTGTCCCCGTAGACGCCATCGACGGTTTCCTTACTGCTGAGGTTTTGGGACCTTTCCGTCGGGCAGTACAGAAGTCTGGAGCTGCGATGCCCGTATCGACCGGCCCGTGAAACTCCCGTACCAGCTACCCCCCCACTGCCTCCCACCACCCACCATGCCGGACCGACTGTTCCGAAGCCTAAAGTCTTGTGCTCCTCCCACCAGATGACTGTGGAGCTCCCCTCTAGTTCTGTCTCTGGAATAGTTTTTAAAGGTGTGTGTGTGGACTGTAATGGTTCATGGGGGCTCTGGCCAACAGTTGAATGTGAAGGAGGTTAAAGGTAGCTATGGTCTGTTTAGATCGGCGGAGCTCTTTAACTCTTTGCCTTGCTATGCTGATCGCTATCATTTTTTTTAATTTTTTTTTTTTTTTAAGTCTCCACTAAAATAACTTATTGTAGGCTTCAACATGTACATCTCCAGACATCAAAGGGAACCAAATGGGTCTCCAGGATGCCCCACAGCACTGTGGGTATTCTGCGAGGAAAAGCAAGGAGGGCCAAATCCATCTTATTATCCAGTTACACTCACGCTGCCACATGAGCGTGCAGGCAAGTATCGACTTTCCCACTGAGCCCGTGACCTTTTCGACCGTCTGCTGTGCCCATTAACTGTCGCATAAACACGTTTCTCTGAAAGGGTCAAATGTTCATCATCGCTGTTGTCTACGTGACGGTGAATGGGAGACGGGAGGCTCAGTTTTCCTGTCCAGTTGTCACTCCAGGGTCTGGACAAGGTAAATGGATTCTATGTTTACACCTCCCTGACGGCGCTTCAATGTGCCCGTGGGTTGTTTTCTCCCGGCCATTCAGAGATCTGAACCGATGCGGCTGACATTTGTCCTGCTGTCCCTCAGAGTGCAACCTTCCCAGTGAGCAGCGTCTCCCCTGCGGACCCGGCTCTGTGTCCCATTCACAGTGCCTCTCCGTGGGCTGCTGCTCCGGCGACGACCCCCCCGCATGCTACTACCCCATGGATGGTGAGCCACGGTTTGTGTCCCCTGCTGGCATTTTCACGCCACTTTAGCAGAGTACAGTTGAGCCGCTTCAGAAGTGGAAGCGCTCCAGCTGCTGGATGTGCAGAGCGGCATATTCAGGCCCAATAGGAGCATGATTCAAGCTGGCAGTGACGCCGCACCGAAAAAGGGTACAAGATACCTTGGGTCTCATTATCAATCACCTCCTGAGATTTCTGACCTTTCTTTTTCATCTGACCTTTTTTAAATGACTGCATGTGTTTGTCCCTCTCCAGAGTGCACTATTGACCGCCACTTTGTCTTCTCCGTCCCGGCCTCCCTCACGGAGCCCCCCCTCTCCCCTGATATGCTTGTTGTTGCCGGCAACTCCACCTGCAAACCGCAGAAGGTGACACCCGACTATGCATTGTTCAATATCCCAATGGACGGCTGCGGGACACGCAGAGTGGTAAGCTTTAATAAATAACGTTTCCCAAAATATAGAAAAGCCACAAGGTCCTTGACTGAATTGCTTTTCTGGACAGGTTTCAGTTAATAGATTATTGATTTATAAGCCTTGTCTGGTGGTATTGCTAGTGTCCACATTTTAGGTTTGCTGTGTGATTCTGTCCTGACAGACAGTGGGGGACGCAGTCATCTACATGGTGGAGGTCATCAACAAGGTTCCGACACTCAGCCTCAACTACGGCACCATCACAAGGGATTCTTCTCTCAGGTGCACGTTGGGTACATTTTGGAGTGAAGACCCAAATTCCCCAAAGTAAAATGATCAAACAAAAGCTCCCTGTATGTTTCCCAGGTTGCTGGTGGAGTGCAGGTTTCTGCCAGGCTCCACTCTTGGTGTGAGCTACTTGGTGAAGACTCCCACCCTGGGACCCAACGTTCCGGCCCAGGGGATGTTTGGCGTCCAGCTACGGATCGCCAAAGGTAGTGTTTATTTAACTGTCCCCCATTTAAGAGCTTGAGATTTTGTTTAGTTGGAACCCGGTTAATGCCAGTCAAGAGGCATGGAAACTGATGACCAATATAATTCCTATCCAGTGTTTTAACAACAGATGCTTGAAGCCCTTCCTGCTCAGCTGTTTGAGAACTAGCTCTGAGTGGGTGGAATGTAGTTTGCCAAATATTCCTATTTTTATTCCAACGCGCCTCCTCTCACCCCAGACGCCCAATACAGCAGCTACTACCCCCAGAATCACCCGCCCCTGCAGATGCTGCTGGGGAAACCCCTCTACCTGGAAGTGCGGCTGCTCAATGCCCCCGACCCCAGTTTGGTGCTGCTGGTGCACTTCTGTGTGGCCTACCCCCTCTCTGGAAAGGCTGTGTGGCTGCTGCTCTACAATGGGTACGTGATTTATTTATTTATTTGCGCTGGTGTCCAACTGACTCACTGATTTTCGATACAACTCCCAAGGTGTCCCAACCCGTATGACCCCGCCCTGAAGCAGGCGGTGCTCTCGGACACCCGGCCATCCACTCCTGCAGCTCAGACCCGCCGCTTCACCATCAGCACCTTCCAGTTCCTTCCGGATGGTGAGTTCAGGGACCCGGACGAGGAGGTGAGGAGAAAAGGCCCTTGAGGTCAATAGTTAACAGTAGTGATTCATGGAGAGCGTATTTGCTCTTTGCATAGTTGTTTTTGAGTCCTCAATACTATTAATTTCCTTAGTTTTAAAATGGAACTACACTGAATTGTTCTACCAGCAAAAGGCATTTACCATCATTTATGGCCGTGTATAAAGGTGAAGTCAGACATTTTGGGAAGTCTTTCTTGCCAAGCGTTTGTTGAGATGATGATGCATGAGGCCCCCGTCCAAACTAAGAAAGATATGAAGCTACAGCAAGGCCACGGTTAGCTTCGCTCAACATAAACACTGGCTGTTAATCCAAAATGTAAAAACAGTTTTTAACCCATTCAAGTGCAGTTGGGATGACATTATGTTTTACTTTCTGTATAAATATTAACATATCTATACACTAGTGTAGACCTTCTCAACCCACTTTTGCTATAGAAACCAAGTGGAAAAAGGCTTGTTTCCCAAATAGTCATCTACATCTTAGCCCATGCTTCCCTTTATAATGAATAAGGTGTAACAGGAGTGCCTGGGAATCAAAGCTTTATCTTAGAGTGGCTGTTGGCATTGGATCTTTATTCTTCAGACTTCCTGTCTTCATCCTGTAAAAAAAACTAAAACTTTTTTTTTTTTTTTTTTTGTTTGTTATTGAACATAGTTTGTGTAAAATTGAACATTTCCAGTTGTATCTCTCAAGTCTGCTTTCATTACAAGCACATGTCAAGAGGCCGTCTTTGTAAACCTCTGGCGAGATCTGGATTGCAGCAGCTGTTTGTCACAATACGCAGCACACTCAGGAGATTGGCAGCTACATCAAATCCTGCTCTGCTTTTTGCTTTCAGAACAACTTCATGTGCTCAACGGAAATCTGCTCCCCCCGTGACGGGCCGTGTGTGGAGGGATGCTTCGGCCAGTGACGGTGAGGAAACGAGCGCCATCATACCGACTCACTGAAACAAGCCGGCAGGAGCTGCTGTCTGACAGCAGGGCGATGATTTAGTAATGAGGGTTTTTAATTATTTATAATCTCTGATCCATTTCCTGTTCTTCAGTTTACGACGGGGAGCCGGTAGAAGTTGTGCGGGATCGGTAAGCTGTACTAATGACTTTCTGTCCACACGATTGGTCTGTTATACTAAACGTCTCTTTTCCTCTCGTCCTTTTCAGGCCTTCACACATCACAAACACTTAATAAAATATCTTCAACTCTGAGTGTCTGTTTATTCCTAAACCTGCAGACAGGTTGTGCAGCAGGAACCGGCCCTCACACAACGAGGCCGTATTGTTTACATGACGACGTGGAATGTCTCTCTGTGAGGTTTAGGGACTCTGAAGTTGAGATCAACAATGATTCAATAACTAACAAAGTACAATTACAAAATGAATTGTGCAATGATTGTGCTCAGCGATCATCCCTCTCCCCGCCCAGTCTGACAGACTGTCTCCTCCTGCAGTCTGCAGACCCTTGAACGATTGGCTTACAGCTGTCTGTGGGTACGCAGCTTGGCCGTCCCCTTGTCCCTCCTCCGTTCCAAGCGATGGCCACGCCGGGCTGTTTGTTTCCAGTTGCCCCGGTTCCCTCTGGCACCATCCTGTGATTGTCTCTGATGTCCCTCAATCACCTCCCTAATTCTCCACCATCTATAACGGAACACATTAAATGAGTGTACAGTGGCCTAAACTTGGTCTTAAGTAACCATATGGGATACAACACATCGCCTCATCGTCCAACAAACACTCAACTATATTTCATAACAGCAAAAACATAATCGACCCCTTCCGTATCCTCCCACATCACAGGGCTGTCCAATCGGTGCACATGTGACATCCTCTGTTCCAAAACCCTTCAATGGGGACAAAAAGGAAGACTGATCCTTTTCTCAGGGTGTGAGCGTAGCCCTCAACAGGAACTAATGAGCATAGTATAATATATCACCATTTTATTTGAGTAATCCTGACTAAAACGGATAACCTGCTGATGGGGTCTTCAATACAAAGTAATTGGTAATGTTTTCTTCCTTTTGCTGCTCAGTGTGTGGCCACTTGGTGATTGAGCCATGGGTACATCACTAAGCTATAATGTACCTGAATCAGTCTCTGCATGTTGGCTTTTAATTATAAACACATTTATAATCTTAACAGTATTAAAGACTTAGTTTAACATTTGGAAATACTCCAATTAAAAGTGGGGTTGAGGTGGGACATTGATGGAATTTGGGAGACTGTCTGTCCTGGGAGGTATTCGTTGTGTGTCACTTGTTTGTTGAAAAGTGAAATAGTTGTGTAGAAATGAGAAAAGTTCAAACTCCACACAGCTGGTCAATCTGTGCGTGATGTGTATGCGGGTTGCTGGTTGTAGCATAAAGACTAAAGTCTAAAGGAGTTTGTACGACAACCGAAGGGTAAAAACACGACCAGTTATGGTTGATGTGAATCACAGCTCCAGGGCGACAAGTCGACCACAGGGTCTGTTTGCAAATGTGCTTCATCCGCCCGCCTCTCCCGGTGTTTCCCTCCGGCTTTAGCCTCTGACCACTGGGTGTCATCCCAGCTATAAAAATGCCAAAAGCCGCACGAGGTTCTGCGTGCTGCGTGACTCACACCGCTGGGCTGGTGTGCGGCCCGTGGCCCGCGCTATGGGGGGTGTGCGGCCCGTGGCCCGCGCTATGGGGGGTGTGCGGCCCGTGGCCCGTGCTATGGGGGGTGTAGTGGGGGAGGAACGTGTCAACTCTTCCGTGCGCCGCGCACACCATAAAAACCCGAAAACACCATTATTAAAAAAAAAAAAAAAAAAAGCACGCATCGCGTTCTTGCACCGCGAGACACACAGAGCAAATGGTCGGGTTGTTACCGGGAGAGGTGGTCTCTCCGGGGCCATGCGACCCCCCCCGGTGAAATGCATGGAAGCACTGCGGCACACTGCGCGTATCCTGCAGGCTGCATGGCTGTGCGTCTCGTTCAGAGGGAGAGCGGAAGATGGGAGGAGGGGAAGGACTACAGCGAGAGGGGAGGAGGGAGGAAGGAGGGAGGAGGGACAGTTTCCTTTCTGTAACACACACGCCACAAGATCACACTGGGAAAACGGGGAGAGGAAAGACAATTATAGGCGAGCGAGGCGAAGGAAAGACCGCAGCCGCTGCGCGCGTTTCGCTGGTTGAGTAGTGTCTGTTTGAAAAGGGGGGAGAGAAGTGGCGCCGTGTCCTTTAGCGCGGACTAACATGGGGGAGAGAGCGAGCTCCTGACGCGCATTGACTTTGAGTGAACCTCTGCTCCGCGGCGCGCGGGGAACAAGGAAGACGCGTTCTCGGCTCGCGGCTCGCGGTGGGATGTTGGTGTAAACACACAAATACCACGCAAACACCGAGCGGACGCTTCTTCGCGGGGGGAGAGCGAGAGAACACAACGAACCGCGGCGCGGATGGACGTTTGGCGGTAGGTTTTGCGTTGGGTTGTTGTGGTGTGAGGAGCGCAGGCCTCTCGTTCAGCCTTCGGCCGGCTCGTCAACACGGGTTCAGCGTAGCGGGTCACGGGAGCCGGGAATTGGCTGTTTAACGTTCATTAGATACTTTAGAGACAGCGGCGGGCAGGTTGCATTAAGCCACAGAGGGTAAACATTCCCAGATAGAGCAACTATTCGGGGGGGGGGGGGGGGGGGGGGGGGCGTCATAGAAGAATATACAGTAAAGGCTTCTTTGCGCCATCGGGAGATCATCTTAACTGCGGAGGAAAAAAACATCGTGCACAGGAGTAGGCAGGTAGCGAATCCTCCTCCGGCTCAGCTCAGCGCGGGGGGGCAAAAGACGATTTTTAAATGTTAATGTCGACCGACGTTGCATCCATCATGCTGCCTGTGTCCCGGGGTCTCATGGACCGGGATAGAGAGCTGGACCCCATGGCCGGGGTGCACCCCAACGCCGGCGTCGCCCCGGCGATCGTGCGGGGCATGAAGCGCGGGGACCCGGAGCCGGACGGACAGGCGGCGGCCGCTCTGGTGGACTCGACCGGGGCGGAGTGCAAGCGTCCCCGGATCGACGGCTCCGGAGGGATCGTCGAGGTTGGCCAGGTGAGCGACTCTTTGTCCAAACAGCGTAACGCACACGCGACTTGTCGGGATCCCGCTTCACCTCCCTTCATCGTATGTACTCTTCTTTTGCACAGTGGCGTCATTTTAACCAATGCATTAATGTGAGTAAGTCATCAGTTCACATGTCCCCCCGATGCCCCCCCCGATGCCCCCCCCGATGCCCCCCCCGGGCGACTGCGCTCAGTCCGTAAGCACCACGTTTCACAGCCGCTCATGACTCTACGTGCGCTTAATTCTGCTTTACGGGGGGACAGTAAGCGTGTCCTTCCACTGGGCTGTTTGAGCTACAATGTAGCATTGGAGCTATGGAGCCATGTAGCATTGCGGCTGCTACATTGTAGCTCAGGCATTTCCTCCACGTTCCAGAGTCGCTTTAGTGCAACATTTGTGCATCAATCCGCCGGGGTGTCCCGCTGTCTCCCGCTGTCTCCCGCTGTCTCCCGCTGCCTCCCGCTGCCTCCCGCTGCCTCCCGCATTGATTCAAGCATCTCCGTAAACTACAGCTTCTCATCGACGGGTGAACCATGTAAACAAACGAGACCTTTCAAACAAACAAACAAACACCTCAGCCATGTGACCAAATGGTTTGGGCAACATTTGTTTTGGGAATGTACGTCAGCTCTTGTTTATGTGATCTCTGAGGAAGGGGGGCAGACACAAGGGGGGGGTATTTAAAGTAAACAAGGCCTCCGGGTTGGTTGGGGGGGGGCGGGGGTAGTTACCTTTCGTATCAGAACCCTGCTTTCATTCAATGCTTCTTTCTTTTCTCTTTTAATGTCCCCCCCCCCCCCCTCCGAACCCCGAACTGGTGAAATGTTCCTTAATAGAGTGGCAGGAGGGCAGGAGGATGCTCTGGTCATCATTATAGTCTATTATGTAGGGGGAAGCACTCCGCTTGGAGGGGAAAAGTGGAAAAGCTCTTTCTCCTCTCCGACTGTCAGTAATGGAGGTGAAGTGGTCCGTTTGGAGACCTAAATGGCTCCACATCGTTGTGCCGTGTGTGAGTGCCGACGAGCGGCTCAGGAACGTAATGCACTTAAAACCAGATGTGAGTGGAAGGGTGTGTTTGTGTTGGTGGGAGAGAGACGCACGGATCAATAGCTTCAGCCCCTAAAACGTATCGAATGTGAGCTAGCTGGTCAGTCCGGAAATGAGAGTGGGAGAAGTACCTCCCCGCCTCACTGCCTCCCTCCCTCCTCTCCCTCCCTCCCTCCCCCGGTTGGTGCAGGAGCAGATTTGCCCTATCACTGGCAGTAAAGAGGCTTTGTTTCCAGCTAATGGGATCACAGCTCATACTGGAGGGGGCATTATAACCACACTGATCCTGAGATCCTTATCTAAGGCAAAGGGGTTTACACACACACGCACGCACGCACACACACACTCACACGATAAGTTGTCATGATGCAGAGAAAGCTTTTTTGCTTTCATACACCCAAATGAATGCATTGGGCAAGAGAGTCATGATGAGCATTGTTCACTGTTAATGATGTTTTATTGGTGGTAATCACCAAGATGTCTCCTTGGACTTTGATGGATGTTATATTGACTAAATTGTCAATCGAGATGATACACACACACACGCACACGGGCTGGGGAAGTTAACGCTGTAATTACCCAACGCCAACCATTATTTTATCAAATGTACACATACAGATAAACGTATGATCAGTATTGACTTGGCAGGGTTATCGTCACAAGTCTCAACCAATGAGAGTATTTGGGGGCGGGGCTTAAGACTATTTCATATCTCACTTGAAGTAAACAGAAGGACTGGCGGTAGCAAAAGTCTTTTAAAACCTCTTCGAGGCGACGGAGTTGACAGAACCGGTTATTTGTAACCTGCATCACCAAATGTGTGTTCTTTTGTTTTTTCGACCAAAAGAAATCCAGTACAAACACGGACTGAAATGTCTCTTCACAGTAAAGGTCAAGTGCTCCAGCACAGCGACACTTGCCATTGAACTTATTGATTATTCATTGTGGATAGACTATTTGTGTTACTTTTGTACCCTTTTCAGACATTTATAAATGTCAACCTGCCTGTTATAATGTTATGATCACGGAGGTAAACTTTTTTCGATGAATCTGGATTAAACGTTAAATAATAAACGTCTCAACTATGAGTTGTTTATTATTTATTTAACTCAAACTACTTTTATCTATCTGGGCATTTTTTGTCAGTATTAAGGGGAAACCTATGAGTGTTCTGATGTGTAAAAATCAGTTGATGTGTACTGGTGAAATAAATCAATATAACATCCAAAAAACCCTTTTTGAATTTTGTGAATTGCCTGAAATAAAATCACTCACAGCCCTATAAGTGCTATAAAACACGTAGATACCAGGCTAAAACATATAGCATGATAGCGTGGTGTGTGGACAGTAGTCAAGGGAAGTTTCACGTTGATGGAGTGCTGAAAGCGACTAGAGGCCTTCGTGCAGGCCTCACGGCAGCAGCAGTCAAGACCTGTTTTTTCTTCAAAAGTCTGGCTCTGGTTGGCCGATTTGCATAGTTGAATACGTTTTTTGTAATCATCTGATGCTATTGGATATGACTAAACCCACGTGACTAAACCCACGTGAAAAAGAGCGGCAGCTTCCTTAAGCCAATTAAAACATTCCATCCCAAAATCTCAAACCCATACACAGGATACTCAGTCATACCGTTTAGGAAAAAACAGTGTATATTTACCGATAAACACTGTAATATTTTTATAGTCTGCTGACACCATCAATATTCTCCAGAGGAAACTGGTTGTAGTGACGCTCATTTTCCTCTAATTATTAATTCGGAGCGCTTTGCTTTCAAGGAAGCTGCCATGAAACCGCACAGAGGCACTTCTGTGCAGCTACTCGCAGAACGGAAAATATTCCACCACACAGCACCCCGGCTCTCACGAAGCACCGCGTCTCACTTCTTGCCTCCTTTGTTTTTTGAATCATTTATTGCTGGCGTCGAGGCCGGAGTTGCTCTCTGACCTGTGATTGAAGCCGACCCAGTGGGGCGCGGTTGTGGCGGAGAGCGATCCATTTGTACCACTGCAGCCCGCTAATGGGATCCTCGTTCCCATGTGCCTATTGGCACTGCTGTTTTTCCCGTTAGGGAATGATGTCATCACAATGCAGGGGTGGAAATGCTCGGTGTTGAGTCAGAACTTCTGCAGCAGTAAGTAGAAAGTAAATCAGTGCAGCTTGCAGAGTACGACTGAATGCGTTCAACAGTCCACTCGAAGACATCAGCTGCTGACGTCCTGCAGCCGACACTGTGCTCCTCCAACAGAATGGATTTTAAATGAATATTAAGCTGCCCGCAGCGCAGAACACCAGTGGAGCGCGGCCGATAAAAAGAACAAAATATCTGTGTCGGTCGATTGTGCATTCCAGCTCTGCACTGGGGAGTTTTTCTCCTCAGTTGGCAGTAGAACGGGGGGGTCACACCGACGCGCTGCAGCCCCGGTCTGCATCAGACTTCGGGAAATGTCCAAGCGGTTGTCCGCTTCGATATCCATCTGGCTGAGCGACTCATGTTTTGTTGTCACTCTGCGTAGGAGCCTCTCTCCTAACCTAATAAGGACCGGCCCCCGGTGGGGGGGGGGCAGCCGCCCAGGACAAATGACTTGATTTGGACATTAGTGTAGGTGGATATATCACCCGCTTGTACTCTCATCTTTGGGCCGTTGCACTCAAATAGGAAAGAACACGGCAGCAAGAAAGATGAACTCTTGCTAGCGACTTGAGAACATTTATTTAGTTTTTGGGCCCCTGTTAATTCTTCCTGTGACAAATTGCCAGCGGAGGTCTGTTGACTGGATTGTGTTTTGGTAATTTGCCTCCGGGGGGCCGATCTGATGTCCTTTAAGTGTCGTTATCCTCAGATGTCAATTGCAGTGATTTGATTTGTCACTCTTACAGTGTTGATCTATAAAACGTGTATTTATTATAAAACAAATGCATCAAGATATTCAAGTATAACTTTAGGTATATGTGTGTGTGTGTATGTGTGTGTATAATATATAGTGTATGTGTGTTTTTCACAGCCAACAGTTTTAATTAAACTTTTGCTTAACAGTCAAAAAATGTACAGAAATCCAAATTCTCCACGTGGCCCCAAAGCGTCCAGCACGAGGCTTTGGTTTGAGTGGAATGATGCTGCCGTGAAATAATCAGTAACCGTGATGGGCAATCACGTTTTGCACTAAATAATTACACGCAAGTACTTATCTCCTCCAATCAGATGTGAAATAAATTGGGGGGGGGGGGATAAAAATGATTTTCAGTTCAGCCGACGGACGGCGGTTTGATTGTGTTGTGTGTGATTCGCCAGCCGCAGAATGATGATGATGACGATGATGGTTTTAATATTATTACAAAGCCGGAGCTGTTGGGGCGGCTCCCGAATGCCCCTCCGCCCTGCAGCTGACACCCTCCTGACAGGAGCACGCGTAGCTGCTGGGAGGTTTAGCACGCAAGTGCTCTGTGTGCCCAACGGATTCACGTCCTCCCGAGTGCGCCGCAGAAGGCCCCTCGCCTCCAGGCCGCATGACCTCGCCCCCCACCACCCCTTCAAAAGAGCTGCGGCCCCAAAAGGCGCGTTAGGAGGAGAGGTCTTTGTGACTAAAGCAGACACGGCGCACGCAGACGCTCCCGTGACGGCCGGCGGCTTCGTGCGGAGAGCGACGGAGCGGCGGAGGACGTCTGGGGTCGCCGAGCGTCTCATCCCTCACACGCGTTATTAGTACCGGGTTGTTCCCCCCCCCCCCTCCCTTCCCCCAAGCCATCTGTTGACTTCCAGTCATTTTATTACTTTCTCCTGATCGCTCACTCGGTATTCCCCTGCAGCCCCCCCCCCCCACGCCCCCCCCCCCCCCCCCCGAAGAAAAGACGCCAAAACGCCGCCATCATCATCATCCCCCACCAGACGAGAATTAGCTGTGCTTTCATTCGTCATCACCAAACGGAGGAAGAAGCAAAATAAAATCTGCGTGATTAACTATGGTACAGTGTGTGTGTGTGTGTGTGTGTGTGTGTGTGTGTGTGTGTGTGTGTGATGGCCTCCTCACAGATATCCCTCTCTCATTCCTTCCAGCTCCTTGAGGAAATGAAGCACATGACTCCGCTCATGTATGAGTCATTGTCTTTGCTCCCCTCGTCGTCGTGCGTTTCCTCTTTTATTTCCAGCTCTCAGCCTCTTTTTAATATGAATTCCAGATGTTCCTCATTTGGACGTAACGTTTGTTTTAGTCGACCCATTTCTTTTCTATTGGGGGGGGGGGTGTTTGGGTCCACGCCCCGCACTGCGTTGTGTTTAGACTTTGGCCTCGCTGTAAAATAAGATTTATACTTTATTCATGTTATTCAAGCCTCTAAGAGGTGATTCATTATTTAGAGCTCCTGCCTCCCAAAGCCAGTTTGCTAAGTACATTTTTGGCTCGGAGATGGACTTGCACGGGTCGCGTCTCTTCTTTCTGATGCGGGCACGCTTCCTTTTTGCATTTGGAAGCATTGTGGTGGGTCGAGGCGGAAACGGCCCGTGGGCTGCCGGGTGAGACGGCTGCAGTGTTAATCAGGCGAACCCAAGCCGCAGAGCGCGCGGCGCAAAGTGTTCCCCCCGGGGACCGGGCAGTGGAGGGACGTTGGTTCCAGATGAAAGGAAGATCGCGGGCGGAGGGGGGGGGGGTTATAATCTAGCAATATGAAGGAGACACCCCCCCCCCCCCCCACACACTTTCAAACGCATTGTAAGTGCTGCGTAAAGCTCCCTTTTATGATTTAAGACATTAGCAGGAAAGTGGGAACACGATGTTATGAGTACACACAAAATGAGTTTACAAACGGTTTCGGGGGGGGGGTGCAGGGGGGGGATTTCTGTTTATTTGGCTCCAAACAAAACCTTCTTCACTTAATGCGTCTTGTTGAACTGCAATTACTCGTCTCTGTGCTGCAGCACAGGGAGCATCGGGAGGAATGTGCATCAGGGCCCTGGACGCCATTTCATACAGACGGGGGCTTGGTGCGCGTGGACACCCCTGACCTATTTATGATTTAAGAGCTCCTTCTCTCTGCCCCCTTCTTTCATCCCCCGCTCGCGTGATCTGACTCGCCCCCGTCATCACGGCCTCCCGAGGCAGACAAAAGATTCGCTGGGTGGAAAGAAGCCGCGGGAGTCTGTCACCGCGGGCGACCCGATGAGGAGTCAAGATGAATAAAAGGCTTTCCTGTACATCATGTTTCTGACCATGTATTCAAAAACCTGCTCTCTTCTCTTACAGAACAACGACCCTTTGACCCTCGGTTACCATGGCTACCCCTCTCACAGCCAGGTAACGACTCAAATCCATGTTTTATAATAATCCGTCTTCCCTTTTCCTCTGATATCTTTCTCCTATTCATAAAGCGTTATTTATGGCTCTCTGAACCACAAGGTGGGGGTGTAGATTATCATTTATCAGTCGTGTAGAAGAAGACGGGCCTTCACTCAGTCCCGCCCCCCCCGTCGCCTCCACCACTTCTCTGTTCTCGACATCTGCAAAATTATTAATCATCTTTGAGCTTTTAAATCCAACTTATTTTTTCTGTTGAACATGAAGATTCTCCCACGTTTTGCTCCTCAAACAAAGCTCAACACTTCCTGAAGGAACCGTCTGCATTGTGTGTGTGTGATTGTGCGTCTGCAAGGCCACAATCTGTTTAGCCGTGTTTGTATCGCCCGCTGATTGTGTAATTAGACTGTTCAGTTTACGTGGTTAATCCTTAGATCATCCTGCGCTCATCCTCTCATGCTCTACCCATAATCCCCTCATCCGTCACTCTCCGCACCGCCCGGCAACCCCAGGCTTCTTATCTGCGCTTTATCTCTGTTAAACCTTCACTTTTGCGCCCTCATTTGTTTCAGTCTGAGGTTTTTTTTTCTCTATTCATTTATTTCACCACAATTTGACGCAGCTCTGAAGCGTTTCCTTGCTAATGATGATGTTGGCACAATCGTCCCAAAGGGTAAAGCGTTGCCCCGCGCGAGCCATCTCTTGGTATCGTGCAAAGGAGTCCGTCCATGTGCTACCTGAGGGACTGTGGAGGTGTAAACCGGCCTCCGACCGGGGTTTTTGAGGCAGGGCATGGAGGGAGGAAACAATGCTGGGCAGCGGAGGCTCCCTCAACGGCGAGGTGCTAAGCTGTGGGCCGCAGTGTGAGAGCGACCAAAGGGCCCCGAGAGCAGCAGCATGTGAGACCAAACTTGTTTGGGTTTTTTATAGCAGCGAGTCGCTCATTCTTTTTTATTAAAATGTAAATATTTGCATTCTATAATTTGATCTCCGCTGGAATTGCTTTGTTCCCCAGTAAACGATGCCTGCATCTGTCCAAAGCCTGCGCCGGAGACTAATACTGTCTGTGCGAATTGGTTCAGTATTACAATTATTCAGTGTTTGGAGGACAATGGGGCTTTTTTGGGGGGCGATCTTATTTCATTTGTGTTGAATAATGTGATTTGATGAATCCTTTCATTGTGTTCCGCTCCGGTGCTTTTCTGATGGAGTAGCTGCTCGAGGCATGTGTTCCTGTCCCCGGTGGTCGATACACGTGTCATTAAATGTGTCTGTCTGAGAAATATATCTGGCTCTTTGGCTGCTAAATGCTCCACTGCACCACCTCGCCCGCCAGAAGCTTCTCTGCGGTTCGGCGGTGGGGAGGCAGCGGACGGCCGTTCTCACTGAGAGCAGCTGTCTAATGCTGATGGGTTTAGTCGGAGGAAACCGGTGTTGGAAGTGGATGTAGTCATCATGACCAGTGGTTTTGAATCCTCCAGTTTGGCGCCATCTTGGATTACGGCGGTAGCCATCTTGGCATTTTGCAACCAGCGTATGGAAATGACCATATTAGGAGTGCGGAGGAGTGGCGCACAGACGGCGTATACTGCTGTTACCAACAGGGAGCCCTAACGCATAGTCCTCGTTCTGATCCATTTCACTCTCAATGGACCGTAATGTACCAAACGCACATCGTGCTGCATTGAAGAAAGTCTTGGAGCTAGAGGTTGAATCTGTAATCTCATGTTTATAAGGTTTACTGTGGTAATAAATCAAGTGACAAGTAATAATTTACTTATTTTGTATTAATAAGACTCATTCCATGGCTTGTTTTTCTACCAGTCGCCCCCTGCTGGCCAGTAGCGAGAATGCACGTTGAAGACACGTCTGCGTTATCGTCCCACTTCAGAACCGGAGGTTGGCCGGTTATGGGTCCTTATGCATGATAGTCACTATTTATGAAGGATACCCCGAGCCCCTGTTAGTGCTGCTTAACGCGTTCAAACTTTGACGTGGCGGTACTCACGCTTACGCAGTACTGGAAGTGCTACGAGATGCAGTCCGAGTGCCTTTCGTAGCAAAGTGTGTCGGCCGCTTGTTCAAACGTGAGACAAACATGTAAATTGCCAGCACATTTATGTAACACGGCGCATCTCTGGAAGGGGCTTGAGAGGGAGAGGAGAGAGTATTCGCTCTCCTCTCCCTCTCCCAGTGGTGGCAGCAGCCCCAGTTAACTCACCTACATGGAGAAGGAGAACAGAGAGAGAGAGAGAGACCCACCGAACGAGGGAGGGAGGGAGGGAGGGACTGCGACATGAGAGGGAAGCAGAGGGGAGGGGAAAGTTTGCAGGTGTGACAGAGCCAGAGAGGTAGGAGGGGGGAGGCGTCAGGCTATCTGGGTGAGAAAGGAGGAGGAGGAGGAGAGACAGAAGAGATGAGCAGGCAAGGGCACAGCAGCAAAACAGAAGGCTGGGGTAGAGGGAAGGCAAGGAGCGAGTGGGAGAGGGAAAGAAAAGACTGAGTGGGAGAGAGAGAGAGAGAGAGAGGGTAAGGAAAAGCAAGCGAGCGAGCGACAGGGACAGAGGCCAGCATAAGAGGAGGAGGAGGAGGAGAGAGGGGGGGATTGGCATGGCAGACAGAGCGAGCGGGGGAAGAGAGAGGGAGATTTTGAATCCGTGAGACAGACCAGAGAGGCTGAGCTGGTGAGGGGACACAGGATCGCAGAGGGAGAGCGAGCGAGCGACGACGGTCTCCAGTTGTAGCACGGAATACGATGATGGGGCTGTACTATCCTGCCGTGTTGTCGGTGAGTGTTTCTCTCTATTTCCTTGTTTTGTCCTCCTCCTTTTTGAATACATATATATATATATATTTTCTATGTCCTCCTCCGTGTGCGCGTCCGCCGCATCCCTTTTCCGCCCGCTGCTCTGCCTCCGCTGTGCACGGAGAGCGGCAGCCCTTTCACCGAGCATGAAATGTTAATTAACTGCTAACAGATCAGGACTCTTCCTGATACCCCCCCCACCACCCCCCCCGCCCCCACCTTTGCTGTAGTGGTCCAGTCGGGGGCATTTCACAGAGTGCCGTTAGGACTCGCCGCCCCCGGCTGGCTACGATGGAGATAAACAGTGCGACCGGCGTAGTAGGCGTAGGATGACAGCGAAGATGCGGAGATGGTGTCGCCGTACAATTACGATTCGCGGAATGCACGCGCGTTGATCGGTTGTCCCTCCCCACCGCCCCCCCCCCCTCTGCCCAGCAGCGCTAGAAGTGCATGCAATCTGAACATCAAGCGCTTCTGCCTCTGCCAGCGACGCCGCGCGGCCATGTATTATGCATGCTCAGAAGATTCATCCAGTGCAGCGTGTTACTGTGCTCAGCTGGATGCAGCAGCGTGCTGCTGCTGCGGTAAAAGTCCTCTCGGAGTGGAAACAGTGAAGGAATGGAGAGGGGGGCAGGAGGGAGGGGGGCTTTCTTCTTTATTGCCTCTGCAGCTGTCTCTGTACGTCGCTCAAGCCGCGTGAGCAAAAAGGACAGGTTCTCCCCCCCAGAGCAGTTGTCTCTGTCCCTTTCTGCCTCTCTTATGCGTCTCTCCAACACCTCCTCACTGTGATTTCTGTGTCACACGTATCACACAGGCCGAAGCACACAGTGGGCCGCAAAGTTGGTGTCTTGCTCATATCATTACATTTCGTTTACTGTGAGTCAGCCCCTCTCTGTCTGTCTGTCTGTCTGTCTCTCTGTGTGTGTGTGTGTGTGTGTGTGTGTGTGTGTGTGTTTCTGCCTCTTTCTGCTCTACCTTGGATTCCTGCTCCCTTTACTGTTTGACCTCTTTTCTCCCTCCTCTTGCCTCCCCGGGGCCCTGGCAGCTGTTATCTCAATGTTTTCCCTCTAAGAGCCCCCTGGAAGAGGGGGATGGGCCGAGAAAGGAATGAGAGAATAGGAGCGAGAGAATAGCAAAATGTGTATATATATGTTTTTTAAGGAGACGGGAGACCCCTCGGGGCGGTTTGCCGGGGATGCCCGTGGATCAGGGTGCTGAAATTATGCGGAGAAGGACACACGAGAGGAGATGGAGAGCCACATATCGGCTAAACTGGAGACAGCTAGTTTTCTCTGTGACGCAATTTTCTGTAGAGCTGACTTTGCAGTTGTGTGTGTGTGTGTGTGTGTGTGTGTGTGTGTGTGTGCGCTCGGTCTTCTCTGTGGTTATTTATGAGCTCTTTTAAAGTGTTGCTGCATGCTAATATTTTTAGCATGGCTGCAAGAGGAGTTGTAGTTTTAGTGCAAAAAACTCAAATCATTTCTCAAGCCCCACCTAAGTGTGTGTGTGTGTGTGTGTGTGTGTGTGTGTGTGTGTGTGTGTGTGTGTGTGTGTGTGTGTGTGTGTGTGTGTGTGTGTGTGTGTGTGTGTGTGTGCCCCCTTAGGCGAGGGAGAGACGCCTACCTGCTGCAAAACTACACACACACACACACACACACACACACACACACACACACACAGGCTGCCACGCTTTCATAAATTGTAAGCGGGTCATGAGGTTTCACCCCCCTCCCCCACCCGACTCTCCTCCACCTTCCTCCCTCCACAAATCCTGTTATTGATTCTTTTGCAGGGTTAACAATGATGGTCGGTAAATGATCCCAATGAGCCGTGTTGCCGTGGCAACTTGCATGAGTCATTCATTTTGTACCGGATTGTTAAATGGTTCAAGGAGTGAGGGAAATGTCGACGGGAGAGCCATGTGAGGTGAAAAAAAAACACCAAACCTTCTGTGCTTCAAAAAAATCCAAAGTTAAAAGGCGAGGAGCCGCTGTTTTTCTTTCGCAGCCATTTGCATCTCTAATGGCTCTACAGAAACGGCGCTCGCTGCAAGGCGTCTGAGTGGAATTCTAAAGGACCTGCCTTCTTTAAATGGATCGGGTCGGACGGCGCGGTTGACAGTGACAACACCGCTCCGCGGCTCGCTTGTGTACATTCTCCCAACCAGACTAATTGCCACAGAGGCCCACTGGAGCTCCAAAACGAGACAAACCCGTCTGACGGGCACGCTGTCCTACCGAAGGAGGCGAGTCCACGTTGGGCAAACACGCGTCCGGCCCCGAGTCTGTGTGCTCACCTGCACGCGCTGTTTGTTTGGGCCGTCGCTCATTGGTCGAGGAATAAATGCGGACAAATAAAGTCATCATCTTTTTTGTTTTCTTGAGTGTTTACCTTTCATATAAAATGCTGCGGTGGAACCGTTGACGCGGCGCGTGGAGGGATGACAGTGACGGCCTGTCGAATGCACGCATGCAAGTGCACATGTGTTTTGAAAAGGAGGTGGGGGGTCGGAGGGGGGGTCTCCCAGAAATGTTTTTTTTAGGAAGGGGAGTCTTGAACATGACACCGTAGAAGGAGAAGGATGGGGGAGGGTTTGTTTGACGAGCAGACACGTGACCCTACAAGGAGATGGAGGAGCGTGTGGGGGGAGGAGCCCAGGCACCACCAAAATCTTGTTGCTATGAAGCAAAATGGCCTTGATTGACATGGGTGGGGGGGCGGGACATATGCGAGGGTCCCGTCTGGATTTTTTGAAGCGTTAAGAAGCAAAACGCAGTTAAAGCGAGAGAG
The DNA here is from genome assembly GCF_964276395.1 of Gasterosteus aculeatus. NCBI lineage: Eukaryota > Metazoa > Chordata > Actinopteri > Perciformes > Gasterosteidae > Gasterosteus > Gasterosteus aculeatus. Next base: position 890,549 of record NC_135696.1, on the reverse strand, counting down.
AGAGAGAGAGAGGGGAGGGACAGTGGGAGGAAAGGGAGAACAACAGCAAGAGGAGAAGAGCAACGAGGGGGGAGGAGGGAGAGTGATGGCGGAGGAGGAGGAGGAGGGGTTGACGTGGGATGGAATAATTTAACAAGAGGGGGTCTCCTGGCTCATCGGTATGCCACAGGCACGGCGTAAACGCTTCCCCAGCTGTTCGCAGTTCGGGAAGCATCAGCGCGGCAGCCAAGATCCGGGCCGAGCGCGACTTCCCCATTTACCGCGACTATGGAGCCAACACGCGAGCTGCCGCTAACTGCATGAATCACATCCTCCACCGTCAACTTTGCCCAATCAGGCTCCAGACCAATGTGCCCGAGGCCCCCGAGGAAGTAGAATAGCGAAATGTCCTTATTGGTGTGAAATGACCCGGCGTTGCCCCAGTTAGCTCTTAGCCATGTTCCTCTCCCCTGCAGACGGGCACGTTGTATAACGCGTCTCCTCAGACACACTTGCTAATGCTAACTGACCTGAAAGTGAGGCAGCTATAGCTACCGCTCTGAGTCACTGGCTTCGCCTGCCCAACGCACACACTCACACGCCCCTGCATGCGTTAACGCCCCGGCGCCGGGGGAGCGGAAGCACCGATATGCACATGATATGTACACAGACGCAGTGCGGGGGCCTAACGCTCGACTTGCAGTTCGTCTGCCCCCCCCCCCCTCTTTGCCCCCTACTGCGTTCCGACCGTCATCCCGCCATCCGTGTGCCTTTTATTCAGCAGGAGCTTTTATCCCGATGCGAAGCACAAAGGCCACTCGCAGTCAGCAGAAAAAACCAAGAAGCAGAACCCCCCCCCCCCCTCTCACTATTCCTGTAGATGCCGGGCCTGTTGACTCGGCGTATCGGGTAGAGAGCGGGTCTGTTGAGATGCGGCTAAATTGGATCTCCTCTGAAAAGGCCAGCCGTCGAACACAAATACAAGGTTGTTTTTGGCTCGTGTTCCCGCTTCTATTTCGGTCCGGCGAAGAAAAAAAAAAGGAACCGGAGCGGCAACAGCCGGGGTTGTCCATTCCCCTGTCGGGCTGTTGTCCGTTTCTGTGCGCGAGCAACAACGGCGACAGGGACGCCGTGATTGATGGGGGTGCGATCTGATCGGAGGTGTAGACTTTGGAGGTACTACACGGCGTCTAAGTCCTAAGCGTGTGCTATTTAAAAGTCATGTCACTCTCACGCTATCTGAGTTGCATCACAGCTCGTCAAGTCCAAGACTCACTCATCAGGAGGCGAGTGAGTTGTGTCGTGAGTCATCAATGTTGGGACTCCAGTGAGGCAACGCCGGAGCCGTGATGAACATTTCATTGCAGAGTAGGAGGGTAGTTTTCCCAACAAGTGTCTCAAAAGGTACAATGTTTTTCTCTCTCTTTATTTGTGTCTGATATATTCTGCAGCGTTCTCATACTGCAGGGTGGAAGTCACAGACTTATTGTCCCCTTTTTGCACAGAAAATGCGCAGTAGCGTCAGATTTTTAAACCAGACTGAGCGTCATGCTTCTGTGAGACTGCACCAAAGCTGCCAGCGAACTAGCTGCTGGTCTGGGGGGGGGGGGGGGGATCAAAGAGCTACACAAGCCCCCCGCCCGCGTTCCCCTCCGCCCCCCACCAGCCTCAAAAAGCCTTCCAACGCTGGTTGAAGGAGCGCAGTGTCCCCAGCGCTCTGGAGCTGAATCTGACATTGACGGCAGCATGAATGTCTCTAGATCGCTCCGCTCGCGTGCTGCGTCATGAGGAGAGACCGCTTGGAAATCTGCATCGTCATCCGCGTATTGAAACTAGACCGCTAGCTGCTAACTAGAATTCAGTATGTGGACCCAGATATATCCTCACAATTCATCAGATATTAGTTGAGACGCTGCAAAGTGTTCAAACCAGCCGTGTCGTCCATGCTGTTAAATATTAAATAAAATATTTTAATTTCCCTGCAGCGAGGTGAAACTTTCCTGTACGCTGGTCTCAATGTATTGCCTCCAGGTCTCCTTTTCCCATTTCACCACTTGACCCCCCCCCCCGCTGAGTGATCCCCTTTCCCTTTCTCTCTGCGACACAGGAGAAGGTTCACTTTCCCTGTTTCTGTGTTTCTTCCTCCAGGTTAGCCCTGTTGTCCCTGAATGAAACGCTCCACACGCTATCGCCGTTAGCGCTGACGCAGGGCCCATCCCGCCGCCGTATCATTCACGTCACAATGTGTTTGTCTGCGGCCGTTAAAAGCCCGGGCTGAACCCACTAACGTTTCAGATTTCTTCTCCCGTTTCTGTCTCTCGCTCTCAAATGTAATAAATTCAGGACGTCTCGTCGGAGAATTTCACCTGGCGTCCACATTATTACCATCGGTGATGTAACCGTGGAACCGAGAGAGCATTCTTAACATGTGAACAATGTTCTTGGGGCTCTTTTAAAGCTTCTGTTCATGGATGGAAATTCGTGTTTCGAATGTCCGAAAACATTTAAACGGATGAAAGGATTTGAAAAAAAAACACACATGGAGGAATATTTACTCGGCATCTAAAATGACGACGCCTCTGCCAACAACGAGCAAACGTTCTGATATCAAGGTGAGACTGTCGCGCGCTACATGAGAGCGAATGCGGGACAGGAAGGCGAAGGCTGAGAGGGATGTTGGAGCTTCTCAAAATTTAAATTTGAATGCTGGTGGACGAGATTGGAGGAGGTTGCTCCAGCTGCAGGGTTTGAGAGGAGCGGACACAGCTGCTATTTCTAAAAGTCAATGAAGTTAAAAAGAATTGTGGCTGGAGTGCGAAGCGGCGCGGCTCGTGTTCTGCTCTCCACCTGGCCGGACGAGGACGTGTGCGGCAGCAGATCACTGTACGCCGTCGCAGCCAGAGAACAGTGCAGCCATGAAAGGTTCGGTTTCCTTTCGCTCTCACATGGGCAGGAAAAAGGCCCGAGGTGCAGTAGGTTCTGATGGTGGGAGGAGTTTTTCCTTTAACTGATAAGCCGAACGGGGCTCGGTGCTGAAAGATGTTAATGATTACTGCGGCGTTTGTGCCACATATCTCCAGTGCCGAGGCGTGGTCGAGCTTAGACCCATCAGGTTAAAAGCAAAAGAACACCGAGTCTTTTACCAAAGACATTTGAACAAAGTAAATAACAGCTTGGGACATTTCTCAAAACAATAAATCTGTGGGTCAAGCTAAAATATCTGTATTATGAGTTTGTCTCACCACAGAAATTTATTATTATTATTATTATATTTATTATTATTTACCACTTGGCTGAGGAAAAAAACGGACCAGTGTTTTAAAACATTAGATTAGGGATTATTACAGAAATGAAGCTTTGTGCAAACACAGATTTGTGATGCTTATTGGATAGGGAACACATCATTAGGATTCGTGGAGCCTGAATGCAATCGGCAGAAGTGAAAAGCCAACGAAGGCGGATCGCTCTCTCATTTCTCATTTCATATTAAAGCTTTTGTTCACCTCTTTTTTCCCGTCGTCTCACCAATATGAACGCAGCACCCCACACGCCACGTTAGCATGTGTGCCGCGGTTTAGCCCCCAATGCTAAAACGACGATGTGCAGAAAAGACAAAGGCTTTTGCACACTTTCCAAGTGTCGTCAGACTGAATTGACTAACTTCTTCCCTTCATCTGTAAAAGTACTTCCTGTTTTCAAGTCAATTAGTGAATTGTCACCAGAAGAAGGGATTTAGGATAAATGCACAAATGACAACAGCTACACATTAAAATATGTCTGACTTGGCTGCTGTAACGGGGACTTATTGAGGATCAAACCGAGGCGACTCATCCCTCACTGCTCATGTCACAATATCGATGTGATCCGTGTCGACCGGCGCATCCCCCGGTTTGTCACTGAGGCGAGGGGCCGGCTACCGTATCACAGGTGCGATGCCGAGAAAGGTCAAAAGCTGGAAGACAGATGGTGGACACACACACACACACACACACACCCCCAACATTCCCAAAGGGACAGAGATCAGTTGTGCAACTCGGACGGGCATCGCTGCAGCTTGTCGCTCTCTCTGCAACACACACGCACAGGCATGTTAACTGCATGTAGACAAGCAGATGTCTAGCAAGCACGCAGAACACCCAGAACAAGACACACAATAATACTGTCAATAAGTCCGGTCTCTGCTGCTACTAATATTACATCTACTGCTAATAATAATACAATTAAAAAGAGAATAGGAAACAATAAAAGTATTATAATTATAATATATTTGGATTAGGATCAGATATATCAGCCATTCTTGTGTCATATATGTACATATATCTTTTGAATACTATGTGCCTTTCTGAAGCTGAAGTTTTCAACTGTGGAAACAAGTCCAGAGGCATTTTGTTCATCTCAAAGTCTAATTTCCAATACGTTTTACTAGCCGTGCTGGCGAGTGTTAGCATGGAATATCATGCTAACACTCGGTAAAATCAGATTTACCTCCACGTTGCATTTGGTAATTGGCTTAGTTTGCCAAATAAGTGTTTTCTCTGTAATATATATTAGATATATTGTACCTGATGAACATCAAACGGTCCGACCATTAGCATGTTAGCGGCGCTATTGTTGGCGCGCGTGACGTGAGCGTGTAGCTCAGAGCACTGGAGCAGGGCGGCGTGACTGTAGTCGGAGCTATAAATACATCACGCTGCTACTGTCTTGGTTTGATCCGGCGCGGTTATCGGCGAGTTATAAAAAGATCTGAAAGACGGCGAATGTTTGGTTTATCTTCCCCAATCCCGCGCGAGAAGCCGTGCTTCTTCTGTCACTCATCGCCTTTTATCGCCCCCCCTCCTCCTCTCCCCCGTCTTTCTCCCCCCCCTCCCCGTTACCATTTAGGGTGTCCGAGCCCCACTGCCTGCACCAAGGAATGTGTGTTGTGTGTCGTCCCACCGTCTGTTTGTTGCTGTATTGTTCTCCTACGCACACTCCCAAGCTGCTGCTGCCCCCCACACACACACACTTCTCTCTGGGGGGCGACAATAATGTTCACAAAAATACTTCCTTACCAACGGTTGGTCTTCTTTAGAGCGCTTACGTGTGTGGGTGTCTGCGTGTCAAAGGTGGTTGTGTGTGTGTGTGTGTGTGTGTGTGTGTGTGCGGGCGTTAGACGCTCACTATTGTACAACACTGAGTTTGGAGGCATCTGACCCTCAATAATAGATGTAGCTGCAGTGAATATTTAATGGATGGGGGGCGTGGACACACACACACACACACACACACGGGCAGATGGAAATATAATATCCTCGCCTGTACGACATTTTAGACCAAAGCTCCTGGAGAAGTGGTCCGTGTGGTCGGGTGATGCTCTCTGTGGAAGTTAGCCAGCGGGCTACTTTAGCCTCCGCGCCTTCCTCACCCCTCCGTGCCTCTCCACCCCAACAGGGCTCCCAGGATAGTGCCGGCGGTCAGGAGGGACTCGTGCCTCCACCTTTCTCCGCATTCCCGCCGCCGCCACCTCCACCCCCGCAGAACGGCCTGGCCTTGGATTATGGCGGGGGGCTGTACGCGGCGGGGGCCGTCCAAGGGCCCGTGGAAGCCGGCGGGCCGGCGAACAGCGTCGCAAACGTCGCCAACAGCCTCGGTGTCCAAGTGAGTGTCCGAGGCCTTCGGCGCCAGAGAGTGCCGGCGGCAGTAAGGAGATTAAGCAATAATAGTAAATCAATGGGAAGAACCACTGTGACCGTCTCTGATTGACTGTGTCAGTCATCTGAACACGGAGCCAATCGCAGATCCGATACCACTGTAATAACAATCACTTTGAATTTCAATTTCAACATTGGACAGGGACAGAATCGCGGCTGTGAATGAGCGGAAGCGAGAGAGTAATAGTTTGGTACTAAGAATATTTCCACTGCTCCCTCTGAGCAGTAAAGGGTGTTTCTAGACAGAAAGATTAGATCAGTGGATCTGGACAAGAAGGAACTGCTTGTACTGGTGTAAAGCCGTCCCTCCTGCCCCTGTCCGTCTGTCGCTGCAGTCCGACGGCTCCTCTCAGATCGACGGCCCGTCAGTGGTCGGCTCAGCAGGAGGGGGAGGGAGCGTCGGCGATGACTCCGATGCCAAGGGGACCCCCAAGCGCCTCCACGTCTCCAACATCCCCTTCCGCTTTCGGGACCCCGACCTACGGCAGATGTTTGGGGTATGTAGACCACAGTACCCCCCCCCCCCCCCCCCACCCCTCCACATTCAGACATCACGTAAGAGTAACTGAGGATTAAAGCTTAATTAAGATAAGGAACGCTCCCGGTGACGTCCGCGCTGTGTCCTCAGATTCCATGTCCATGATCCTTTCCGACATTTTAAAAGAATATAAAGCTCTGACGTTCCAGCTGAAAGGAATCCATTTGGTTTTGTAAAGATTCGACTGAAAACCAAAAATCGTTGCCGTGGCATGTCATCTGGGAGAAAGATGACGGGACGGTTTAGCGCCAGGTGTAAAATCCTGGCCTCAAGTTCAGCAGATTTTTTTTTTTTTGCAAGAGGAATGCGTTTCCAATGTGGTGCAGAGAAAAGAGCAGAGGCAAGGAAGCCGAGGTGGAAGAAAAGCCCATGAAGCACCGGCGCTGCGCCAGCTCTTCACGGCTGAACTGTGCTGACACCCTGTGGAAAGATGTAGCACAAGTACTGCACACCGTTTCATTTTCATTCATCTTGTTTTTTCTTCCTTTTCAGCAATATGGCAAAATCCTCGACGTGGAGATCATTTTCAACGAGAGGGGGTCCAAGGTATGAAGAAGGAAAACAAGGACTCATTTAGTCTTTAACAAAAACAAGCTCCGCTGCAGCTCACCATCCATTTTCAACCTCCCCCCCTCCACCATCCCCCCTCCGTTTCTGTTTTCCATCCCCCCGTCTCCTCCCAGGGCTTCGGTTTCGTAACATTCGAGACGAGCGCGGATGCGGAGCGGGCCAGAGAGAAGCTTCACGGCACGTTGGTGGAGGGACGTAAAATCGAGGTAACCCCCCCGCCTCCCACCTTTTTCTTCCCTTTTTAAATTTTTTTTTTTTTTTAAACAGCGACCATTTTCTCCTCTGTTTCCATATGCGACAATGAGATTGAGTTGGTTCTGGCCGTCTCTGCCCCAGCAAGGGTTTTCGGGTGGATGAATGTGCTCCACTCTAACCCCTCTGGCTTCACTGCAGCGGTGCCACGCGCACTGACGTCTCCTTCCACGGCACTTCCTGTCGATGTTTATCCTGTTGTTGTCGTCGATGTTGTGGGCTGTCCATTGCACCTTGGTCTTAAAGCTGTGTGGTTTGCAAAGCATGCTGTGTGGAGTGGCTACGCAAACAGGCATGGCCGGCGAGATGTTGCCCCGCGACGCGCCCGCGTCAGCTTCTGTCACAGCATGTAGGATCTTTTCTCTTCTTTTTTTTTAATCATTTTTGTGATTTCAATCATTTTTTTGGGTTCCCCTGCACCTTTTTTCATGACCATCATCACTTCTTCCATCAGCATAATGAGCGGCCATCTTTGGTTTACGGTTGTGTTAGCGACTGGAGGGGCAGTTAATAGCCTCTCAGTTAGTGCTTGCTGGAGTCTGTGAGAGGCTTCTGTATGTTGCATGGATGGATCATGAGGTCACGTATCGTCATGGCGATTTTACACAAGGGTGACCGGTAGCAGGTGTGATGTGTTAACCGGCTGATGCATGATGGGGAGCATTTTCAGGGGCCAGTTTGAGTCTTGAAATGAGCCATGAGAGGTGCGCTGTCCATTTCTGATACTTCATGAAAATGTTTAACTTCAGGTGTGCAAGATGAACGGTTGAAAAAAGACTGATCTCACGGAAGTGCATTTTGTTGTGGCATCTTTTTTTGATTTATTTCTTTGTTAGCATGAGCTCGGTTTTCAGTTGCAAATGGCCGTTGGAGATCAGACACACCATGCTTCTGACATTCGCTCTGGCTCTTGATTTAAAAAATAAAAATCACGCTTTCTTTTTACTCGCTACTAAAGCTCCTCTGCATGCAGGGACTGGAACGTCTCGCACGCCTCTCTGTCTCTGTGTGTGGGTGTGCAGGACTGAAAATGTGGAGGCCGGGGAGAGAATGAACACGTGACGGGAATGCGATAGGTAGCAGTCGTCTTCTCTCTTTCTGTCTTATGATTTCTCTGTTCTTCTCCTCCGTCTCTCTTCACTCTTTTCTCACCCGGCCAGTCCGTCCGTCCGTCTGTCTCTCCTGGTTTGTGTGTCCCCATATGCACCTGCATTCCTGCTCTCCCCCCTCTTCCCCCTCTCTCTCCCCATTTCTGTCCGTTTCCCTGTCCTGTCGTCAGGTAGCATAAACATTGGAGGTTAAGTTTGATTTTGAGTGAATATTTTGTCCGTTATTTGAGTACATTCTGGGCCATAATAACGGGTAGTTCCCACACCCAAGGCACATTTTGTTTTTCTGACATTCTCTGTGTCCGTTTGTTTGACCCTTTGCCAACTTTTATGATCTGTGTTTGTAGTGTTTTTGTTCTGTTTTAAGCAGTTGAGGCGAGTGTTGTCAAACGGCAGATACTAGCTGACTGTTGACACGTGACCTGTTACATCACATGGTGGGGGTCGCTTTTCATTACCTCCTTCTGTTTGTTTTCTTTTGACTTTTTTGTTTAGTTATTTGGTTCATCATTTCTTTCTTACATATATTTTCTCTATTTCCCTGATGATTTTGTGTATGTTGTTGTTGTTGTCAGTCTCCACGGTAACTGCTCGCGTGTCCTCACGCCGTTTCCCTGGCAACGGTAAGTTGTGTACACATGGCATCATCTTTGAATGACCCCCCCTCCCCCCCCCACCCACCCCATCCGTCAAAATAGTGAAATGAAATGCACCCAAATGAAAGAGACTCCTTTACTGAAGGGAGCCCGCTTGATTGATTGATTTGACAGAACCCGATTGGCTAAGCCTGTGATTGATCGGGGAGGTGGTGAATGAATTGATTACGAGGTTAGCCATTAATCGCATGGCGGTGTAACGGCCACCTGTGTAACCGAATGTACGTGCAGCAGCTCCGACTAGCACTGTTAATGCATTCATTCCAATCACCTTCTCTAACCGCACTCAGCATTTAATTCCAGAGCCGGTTCCTGCATGGTTTACTCTCTCTCTCTCGTCACGTAGTACCACGTCATCTCCGTGTCGTGTCAGCCAATAGCTTCATTTCTTTTGCACCGTAGCGGGAAGAGCATGCCCAAGCATGAGTGCCATGTTAGCGTCCAATAGAGAGGGGATACGAGTTGTCTGTGTACCACGGCGTACTGCAAGACTAGATGACCACTTCCTGCGCCCCCTCATAGACTGCAGGCAGTTGTAGAGGTGCGGCCGTTTGGACTTGAACATTCAAATTTAAACATGTGGATAGTGTGCGCTCCCAGAAGAGGAGGCAAGCTTAAAGTTCAACTTCCAAGTATAGCTACTACTACTTCATATATAGATATCTACGCTTTGAGTATTCTAACCTTTCTGAAGAGAACAAAAAGCTGCCGTGGATGAATCCGTAGACCCCAGCAGACCATGTGCCACTGATTGATTAAGCCTCTTCTTCGTGACGAGGTGTCCCTGTTTTACTTTCTGATCGGTTTGGTTCTGGACGTGTGTGTGTGTGTGTGTGTGTTGGTGGTTCGTGTGCTTCGAGGCCTCTCTGGTGTGCCGCACTGATCTGGAATGCCTGGCAGTGTTTCACAACCATGGTTTGATTTTAATTTTCTTAATTTTTTAAAGTTCTTTTGAGGAATGATGTTTGCATCCCCCATCCTCTCTGTCTTCATCTGGACTTCTTTCTCTCTCGCTCCATTCATCATTTCTCCATTGTTGCTGCTGTACAGTTAGATCCAACGTAGGCAAACGGGCGGATGTATATTTGTACGTGTGTATCGCATCTTGTCGTTTGTTCATTAGGAGAATTGCACATTTGAATGGATTGTTCACTCTCCCTCTTGCTCTTCTCTCTCCACATCATGTATGTGTTTTTTCTGTGTCTTTTCATGTGGACTGGCTCCTCTTCCTGCATCCCTCTATATTTCCTATCTCTCTCGTTTCCTCTCCCTCCCTCCTTTTTTCTGTATGGTGTGTATTGGACCGGGAGGGCTGCCGAACCTTTTTTTGATTGGTCTCTTGCTGCATCTGATGCTTGCTGATTGGCTGGTTTTGCTCACCTCTGGTGATGTAATGCGCTCTCGATTGGCTGCGTGTAATCTGTGTATGAACTCCTTGATGTTTTTTTGCATTGTGTTCAACTGATGAATCTGCCGCTTAATTCACCTTCTTTTCCCCCCTTTTCATTTTTCTTTGGAAAAGGTAGCAAAAAAATGGTCTTGGATTTATTTTTGAATGCTTTCGTTCTGAAATATTTAGTTGTTTTTTCTGTATTCTGTGTGCCAATGGTTGCATTGTTTGTGTGCAAAACTGCCTGACTTACTCACCAGGATCCTCGTTTTCAATGTCTCTCTCCTTCAAAAGAAGCGCATGCGTCAAACACCACCGCTGCTCATCAACCGAATTAACCGCTGTCATAAGAACGACTGTTTCAAGTGTAATGACACCTCACACTTCACGTTCAGCAAAAAAGCAAAACTCTGATCATCACGTGCAGAGAATCTCCCTCTGAATGCATTCCGTTTAAGAAAAAGATTCCAAAATACAAGATTCTGCGTCATTTTTCAATGGCTGTTGTTCCGCTGTGCTGCGTCGACTCGGACGTTGACCACTTCTTCTGGTGTGCAGGTGAACAACGCCACAGCTAGAGTGATGACCAACAAGAAGATGACCATCCCTTACTCCAACGGGGAGGGCCTCGCGGCGCTGCCATACGGTACTGTTAAACCGCGCAACACGTCATTCTATCCTCATCCTCTCTAACAGCTAACCATTGCTGTTATTGTTGATAAAACTATTCCATTCGTTTCAAGGGAGAAGTGTTGCTTGGTGTTTTCTAAAGCGAAAAACTCACATGGTTAAATGACCCGTTCAGCCCACAAAAACACAGACATTCAGGCGCTGCCACGCAGCAGTAAATAAACCGGAAAATATATCAAACGGTTTCCCTTTTTGTCTTAAAATAATTACTAAAAAATGTCAAACTCATTTGATCTGAGCACTCATCAATGTAATAGTTGCACCTCACACACCCCACAAAGCAAACCCCTATTAACTACACATATATATATATATATATATATATATATATATTTTTTTTTTATATATATATATACATAAATATGTGTGTGTATCATGTTGATACAACTACTCTAAAAATCGGTGTATGTAGCAGATTCCTAATATCACTCTGATAGAAAGCACCAGTCCTATATATTGATTAGATGTGAATCTCTTTTTGTCGCCTGCAGCCGGCTGGAAGTTGAGTCCCATGGTGGGAGCCATGTACAGCCCTGAACTCTACACAGGTACGACCGCCACCGCCTCACGCCTCACGCTCATTAACCTTGTTGTGTTTGAGATCGGATGCACAGATAATGTTTCTGCTCCGAAGGCACTTCAGCCGATCTGTCCCAACTCCTCTGTCTCTCAGTGCCGGGGTTTCCGTACCCAGCAGCAGCAGCGGCGGCGGCGGCTGCCTCCACCGCCGCCTCCTTCCGAGGAGCCCACTTGCGGGGTCGAGCCCGCCCCGTCTACAGCGCCGTCAGGGCCGCTGTGCCGCAACCCGCCATCCCTACCTACCCGGGGTAAACGCACGCACGCACACACACACACACAGACTGATATCAAAGCCGCACACTGCTGTTTGCAGCCACAGAATGCATGCCGTCACTCAGTCAAAAGAGCTACTTAATAACGCTGTGCGTGTGAACACGTATTGCACATGTAGTTGCTGAGCTGAAATACCATCAGAGGCTGACGGCTGTAGTGATCGAGTAACCGTAGTAACCGTAGTATCACTCTGAAGTTCCTGCGCTTGTTTAAAGGAGGTGGTATTTTGTCTTGCATGTTGCACGGTGTGTAATAATCTCACCCTTCTCTCTTTTTTCTCTCTCTCACAATCTGTTTTTGCACCGTTCTCCCCCCCCACCCTGATCATCACTCTTTGTTTGTTGTTTCCTGCGATGCCCACATGGTGGCGCATCGCACCACCCTTTTTTTTTGTTTTGTTTGTTTTGTTTGGACTTTCCACAACAATCCCTCCTACCTCCCTCCCTCTCTCCTTTCCTTTCCTTCCTTCTTCCCTTCCTCTCCTCTCTCTCAGTGTGATGGCCTATCAGGATGGCTTTTACGGTGCAGCTGATCTCTATGTAAGTATACTGCCCTCCCCTCTTCTGCCTACATGCCCCCCCCCCTCCCCCTCTCCCCTCTCGGTTTTCAAGTGTGACACGGCACGGACCAAACCCGTAGAGACGCGTACCTTTGTGTGTTCCCCTGGACTCAATCCTAAATTAACTTGTTTTAAATTTGAATTACAAATGAAACTTTCCTACAATCTCCCATGAAATGTCCTTTCGATGGCGCACACTTTCATTCACGCGTACGCTCCTCCAGGGTTTGTCTCTGTGCATTTGTGAGTTAAGTTTGCACCAATGTGATAACGAGTGTGTGTTTGCGTGTGTGTGCGCGCGTGTGTGACCAGGTTGACAATAGCTGTTTCTGTTCTCTCTGTAGACTAGTGTTTCAGGACATTAGTGGCAGATTGCCCCAGGTAGGGTTTACGCACTCAGTGTGCATCCTCCTCGTCTCCAATGACTGCGTGCTGCTAGACATTATTGACCATCTCAGATTGAGACGCCTCCTCTGTCTTCTTCTACTAACTCACTGGATTCTGACATGGGTGGAGTTGCGGAAGGGGGAGAAAATAATGATGTTGGAATCTGACTTTGTGAAGAATGCGCTACACGACGTCCATTTACAAACACCTGCAGGGGAGATGGGTGTGCCTTTTTAGGGAAAATCAGGTTCAATATTGCAGGTCAATACTTGAACAGTATTTTACCCAAATCTACATTTAGTCTATTTTGACATGGTGACACCGCACAGCAAAATTCATCCCTCAGTTTATGACTTTTCGTCATGTTCTACCATAAAACGCATTTTATTGTGTTATCTACACATTTCCATCACACATTTTTATAAAAACATCAGAAACTGTGATGAGAAACGTCCACAGCTGATGACTGAGATAAAAACAAAAAAGGCCTACATTTAATTTTTTTTACCCTTTGTTTTGTTCTACTTTTACCACAAACCTGAATTACGGGTTAGAAAGCAGCATTTCCACGATTAGAAACACAAACCGGATGCAAAATAAATGAGAGATTTTGTCAGCGGCCTGAGGGACGTAGGAGAGCTTCTATCAGCAGTTAATTCCGACCCCTTCCAGGAATCTCCCTCTCTGTTTCACCTGTGGCATGCTAACTGAATCCATGTCGGCATGCAGACATATCGACAAGGCTGACTCCCCCCCGTCCCTCCTATTTCCTCCCCCCTGGTTCTCCTCCCTCCATAACCTTTTTTGACACCTTTTGATTGAACTTCTTGCTCCGTTCATTTTTTCTTCCTCGGCCAATAATTAAAACCTTTTGTTTTGTTTCAAGTGTCATCTGCCGTTTGCCCCCCCGTCCTCTTTCTATTCCCTTTATTATTCCCTACATCGTCTTTCCATCCCCTCCCCTCCCCCACCTCCCGAGGGAGGAGAGCCTTCCTCCCCTAGCGGCAGCTGTGTGGTCCTGAATGCGGGGACTTGTGACTGATCCTTTAGGGTAGAACGCAGCGGTGTTTGTCTGGTTTTCATAGGGATGTTTGGCCTAATACGCTGTGCGTTTCTGAGTTTGGGAACAGCATGTGATGTCTGTCAGTGATTGGTCGCTGGGCCACGTGTGCGTTAATGTGTGTGTGTGTGTGTGTGTCTGAATGGCTGACTGTCTCCTTTCCCCTGTAGTTTTACTCTTCTGTGTCTGTTCATCCACACGTAAATAATGACACAACCATCTTGCCACCCCTTCCCTTAACAGTGTGGGTTTGGTAGGGGACGTTATGGGTATGAACACTCTCTCTCTCCCTCTCTCTCCCTCCATGTCCAACGCACAGCGGGGAACAAATAATGTCAGTCATGGGGGGAGAGACCCACGCAGAGCCTGAGCTACGTCCTCGTGAATGCCGTACTGCACCAGATTAGCCAGTTCTGCTGACTGTCTGCTTGTTAATCTTTCGCTGTCTTCTCAGCATTTTTTTATTTTTTTTTGCTCACAATGTAACCCCCCCCCCCCCCTCCCCCCCCCTCCCCCTTTTTAGATTAACTACTTGTCCTGTCAGTGTGCAGAGGAAATACAGCAAACCCCTTTAACAATAATTTACCCTTCTTCCTCCCTTCATGGTGTATCTTTCTCCCCCGCTGGGCACCACCTCATTGCCTCGTCTCAGGGCGGCTATGCAGCGTACCGCTACGCCCAGCCCACCGCGGTAGCGACTCCCGCGGCAGCGGCAGCCGCGGCGGCAGCTTACAGTGACAGGTGGGTGGAGCGCGGCACGTGTCCGAGCCTCCTCTGGCGGGCCAACGGTTGCAGCATCCTTTATTTCCCCTCGTTTAAACCACAATACAACAGCTCATGTCTTTTTGTTTTCTCGCAGCTATGGACGAGTTTACACGGCAGACCCGTACCACGCCGCGCTCGCCCCCGCCGCCTACGGCGTTGGAGCCATGGTAGGTCCCTGAAGCCCGTCAAACATTCACATTTCAAAAAAAAGTATCTAGCCGCTCATTAGGTTTGTAGTGCAGTCAGTATTCTCACCTGGATAACAAACTGACCTTAAAATCCATTAAAATCCTAATGAGAATGTTGATTTCATTAAAACACTAAATCAACTTTACTGTGTTCATATAAAGTACAACGCAGTAATGTAGAAGTCCAGCATAGAAATAAACATTAAACACTAAAACGGTTTATGTGGGATTGATTTTGAAATAAAACTTCCGTAGCCATATTTGTGGTAATGAGTTAACACCCACGGCGGCTCATTCTTGTCTCAATTCTTGGATAACAATGGAAGTTTGTGACACAGGGAAACGCTATAACCCCAAAATATAATAGTATAAATATACTATTTTGGGGTTTGATTTTGATCTTTTTATTTATTTGTCAGTAAGGGAAACTTAAATCAACAGACTGATCATTAATGAGTCAAAAGTCATTTTGAAAGGACTTTATTCACTAGATGTTTATCTTTATTTGTTTCACAGGCCACACTGTACAGGGGAGGCTACAGTAGATTTGCCCCTTATTAAAGACACTACATTTCCCAGGAGCTCCTCTCTTCCATTGAATTTCTCTGAAAGAGCTCCCTCTGTTGCCGTGGAGGTGGACTGCACCCAGTTTTAAACAGTGGAGTCGACTCAACAAAGATATTTCAGATCCCTCCCCACAGCAGTCCCACGTTTTCGTATATACGCTACTACAGAAATAGAGGAATGCTGTAATAAAGACTGACGGATGGCCTTTACAGTAAAAAAAAAATAAAGACTTAAGATGGCCACCTTCCCTATTGCACGGCTGTATTATAGTCCCCTCTTCTTAATCCCTCGGCACTCAGCAGCACAAGACTCGTGATGGAGCCCAGATGTTCTTCCAAAGGCTGTATGTGGATAACATTTAAACAGCTGTCGACCGTGTGTGAGAAGAAAGAGCTGGGTGCTGTGTGGCCTGCACGCACTCAACATTTTAAGGAAAAAAGGAGGGAATCAAACGTGTCTACAAAACGTCGGAGAGGCAGGACGGCCCATGGAAAGGGAAGCTTAAAAAAAACAAAAAAAAACATTTTGAACCAGAACGACGAGTCACCGACGACGAAAGCAGCCGGCGATGGGATTTTAATGACAGAATGAGCGGCTTTCCAGCGTCGGCGCGTTGTTGCACAGGGGCGACTGGACGCGGCGGCTGGGAGGAGGTGACGTGTGACGGTTTCTATCGCTGCAGGAATCACGGCCGAAAGCTGAAGGGAGGGAGGGTTATTAGAGCTGTTCCTTACCTCAAGTTTTCTTAGTATGTGGAAATGGTGAACCTTTAAACTTAAAATTGTTATGATATGCAAAGAAATTAGTTTAGAGAAAAAAAGTTACCAAATTATTATTATTATTATTATTGTAATTATTCTCATTCATATTCTTATACAAGCATTATTTTGTTTGACTCTGCAGCCAGTGCTGTTATGGGGCATGTAGATCCAACAGTGAACCTTGGGGTTAACATCAACAAAATAAGCATCTGTATCTCAAATACTCCACTTTATGAGCTATAAGACGCTTCTATAGTCTCACGTCCTTTTTCTAAAGCACAGGATTCCGCTGCATTCTGTGTGCGACAGCCGCTCAAACACTACGGAAAGATCAACACTAAGACAGAATTGACTTTTAGCTTTTAGATCCAAACGACATCGTCCACCCACGACCCCGGGGTTCAGGTATTTGTTGGTCCTTTGATGTAGAGATTTATTATTTGGATTTTCCCCTCATGCTCCATCTTTTATAGAGCAAAGTCCAACATTGAATGAGTCTTCCTGAAACATACTTTAGTCGGTAAATGTGTTTGAGACGCTGCCAGCAGCGTTTTCCTGAGCAAGAGAGCGATTCTGGCGAGGAATTAATAAAAAATATTTAAATGCAAAACACCTTACTATTGTGCATATTTCTATACTGTTGTATTCTATATTTCCAACACGTGGCTTTTATTTTGCTTTTGTTTTTGTTCCAAAGATTTGTAGAAAGCACATTTTTCTGCCGTATGTATAAATATATTATCTTTGTTATTGTTATTATAATAATATGGCTGTCTTTATTTACTTATTTTTCACTTTGTATGTCTTTTTTTTAATATATATATAAATATCTCTTAAGTGTTGTTCCTTCTCCAGTAAGGTGCAAATTCAATTTAACGTTTTTTTTTTTGTTGCTTTGGAATAAAGTTCTTGAGCGGAGAGCGTATCTGAGAAGGTACAGACTAGAGGAGAGCATGTAACACTACCAAACCAGTCCTCTTGGTTAAATATTCAGTCCGTTTGTTTTGGGTTGATTATAGGATCCGTTAGCATGACATTCTACTATTTCAAAATATACAGGAACGACTGGATTTTTCTCTTCTGTCCATGTTTTAGTGACTGGGACATTTGGGATGAATCAACTTAGTCATGTAGCACTTTGGTTTTACCCAACTGTGTTCCTGTTCTTGTTAGTTTTTCATTTGTTTTTAGTTTGAAGCAGACTCCTTACATTTCAGTGGTCGCGCCAGGTTTGTTTTAAGATAAGTAAAATGTCTGAACGTGTTATCACGCATTCATGATCAGGTTGATATTCCAACATGGTGGAGAAACAAAATGTCATTGTGGGATATGATCGAAGTTGTGTGTTAAATGAGATCTCTTTCTCTCTCTCTCGCATTTATATATATATATCTATATATATATATATATAGATATATATATGCGCCTAGTATTTTTTCTCTCTAACGTGTTGACAACTTCTACAGTTGTATTTTCCATTCCTCACATTTGGAAAAAACGGTCAATAAGATTTGTTTTTCTCTACTGAATGTGCTGCTCATAGATTTTCTCATAATTACATACATTTTATTTGTCATGTCTCACAACCGGATGAGTTCTGAAGAAGAAAAAAAAAAAAAAAAAAAACTAGCCAAAGATGCTAACTTACGGTCCCCAGCGCGTTCTGCTTGTGCGACACGCGATACACAAAGGCGGACATGACGGCATGGACAAACCAGCATGAGCGATACTTGTCGAGTTTGAAAACTTTTGCATGAATCTTGTGTCTTTCATATTTTGACTCCTGAGCAGCCGAGCCTGGTTGCGTTCTTCTTCACCACTAAAGCGTGCGGGCAGCTAGCCGCTTGAGGCTAGCCAACACAACAAAGAGCACAGTGCAAACAAAACAACACGTGGCAGCTTCATCTCCCCTGTCTTGGTTTTCTTGCCACTGTATTATAGTCGACTATGTGGCCATTCTTCAGTTGCTATGGTTTCCTCAATGAACTTTCCTCTATCATGTCTATATCCCCCTTGACTGCCATTATGTTTTTTAGTTATTGAATGTCCATATAAAATGTTTTATATAAAAATGTTTTGTTGTGATCTCGCTTTCAGGTTGTTTTCTTTTGGTATTCTATTTATTTAGTAAAATGGATGATCGTATTCTTTTGTCGTTTTTTGGATTACTTTACACACAGAAGGCGACGGCTACTCACTAATTTATGTCTTGGTAATGATCCCCGATTCGTATCCATTAAACCTGCAACAAAACCTTTAGTCTAATCTATCAGATATGGTAACCTGGCAGAACTGTTGTAACAGAACTGTTACTTCTAAGTTTCTTCACAGTCGTGTGTCTACGGAAGTCCCGCAACATCTTCTAATGTCAGTTTCTTACATGCAAAAAGTCTTGAGAATAAACTCCCGATCCGAAGCAACAGCAGCTTGGAGTCTGCAGCATGTGATCTGAACAGGGAGAACGTTTAGTCTCTCTCATCTCTTTGTAACCTCACTTTGTCTATAGTTTGATCCACCGAGGAGATGTAATTCCTGAACATGCAGGATGAAGACGTGGGCCGGAGGATGCCAAAGCAGGCTGCAAAGCGATCCGAGCTGCACACAGCGATGAGTACAGCCCCTCGTCTGCATTTTGCCTTTACAATCGCCAACCAATCCCCCGCTGACTGACTGACTGCAGTGGTCCCTGGTGTTTGTGGGCTCCGGTTGGCCGTGATGGTGACTTCAGGTGGACATGCTACACTGCTACCCAGTGACGTTGTCGTCAAAGCTTCAGATTCCATCCGCTTCCAATCGAGCAGCACCCCAACGTCCCTCCCATTCAGTCTGCGTGCATTAAGCCCCAAAGTGGAAATGTTCCTAGTTTCATTTCAGAAATCTGAATGCCGCTCACATACGATGCATGTTGTTGTAAGCATGTCAGCATTGGCACAACATATGGAACAATAGCATTGCTAACATGCCAATGTTCAGCAGCTTAATGGTTACATCCCAACGTTGGCGTGTTCGCATGCTACATTTGGCTAATAACCACATACACAGCTGAGGCGGATGGGAATGTTGTTTTATTGTGAGAATAGAGAATTGGTCTGCATGTACATCATCTGGGAGGCAGGAAGGTGTGTCTAAAATACCACGTCAGTTTAGATATTTCAGCCTGTCAGACGGTTGATCAGTTTACATATTGATTAGCAGCTATTAGCAGCCTATATTATAATATTTGTTAAAGATTTTGTATTATTTCTCTGGAAATTCCCATCAAGTTCTCACCTGTACGCCAACGTTTCTTTAGGGAAAATATTTATTGACAGTTCTTGATAGTATGCACATATTTATATTCGTTGTTAATAAAAATAAAATTAAAAAGGTACGGTTCTAAATGGGAGGAGGGTCAAGGGGTAGAAGGGTTAAGGGAAAGGAGCAAAGGTTCATTGGTGATCTACATTCAAACCGACCCTGACCCAACAGATGGCGTCCATCGTCTTCCAGTAATGCAGCAGCTAGGGGGGGTATGGTGTAAGTGTGGGGAAGGACGTTTGGGGCTATTGCCCGAAGCATAGACACCTCAATATTTTTATATATTAAAATGAATATACAATTTGATATGGAACTTATTAAATTACATTTTCCAATTTGGCCCTATTTTTTAATCAGCTTTGAGGAACAAAATCTTTGTGCACGTTTGCCAAAACGGACCTAGCGGTTACACAACAGGCGTCTGGTCAGGTGTATCGGTGGGAGGAGAGCAGGGCGAGAGGGGGGGCCGGAGGTTTATTCAGACTATTCCGTGTTTGGCCAGGTCGCTGAGCTCCATGTCCCCCAAGGCCACACCACTGTGCTGCCGGGGATCTTGGCTCCAAATCTGTGAATTGTGAAATCCATTGGCTTCATTTTGTTTGTTCTTTTCCAGGTTGTGGTTGTTTTTTAATGTAGTGAGGGGGAGTAAAAATGACTCTCGTTCAATATTAAGTACCCTCACCCCTTCTGTCCGGGTTTAGGCGCCTTGCTCTTGAATGTACGAGCAGCGCTTCCTGTCGGCGGGAACTCCTTCGTCTGGCATCTTTCAGCACTGAGGGAAAAGTCTATTTGAACGTGAGACCCCCCTCCGTCCCCCCCCTCCCCCTCCAGGCCCTGTTGCTCCGTGCCCGGATGATGTAACAACCTCAGGTTACGGTTAAAGTGTTCACCAAAGCTTCCGCAAAGCCCTTAACAACCCTGTTACACAAAGAGCTTTGTGTATTTTTACACCTCTTGGCAACTTTCACGTTACATTGATGCCATGTGAGGTCGGGACATCGGCAGGTTCACCTAAAGCCTTTGAGTCAACACGCAGTCTGAGGCTGAGGAGATCTTCACCTAGCAACACATTAACAATCTGCTTTATTGCAAACGTTACCAGCAATGTTCTTTAACCTCTCATGGCGTCTTTCAACAAGCAACTTGTGGGATTTTCTGCGATCTTCCATAAAGTCTCAGTTAACCAGATGGTTCTTACACTTACACTACAAATCAACCATAGCTACAAAGTTAGTAGATATGGTTTTCTGTTTACATGGTCCATAAACATCTGAATCTGTACCGTTTTTGTACCACTTACATGTCGCCAGCCAGAGTGGTGAAAGCACTTGAGGGGTTAATGCACACATGTTGTAAAGATAAACAACTAAAGTAATGTCTATTTCACTCTTATAATTACCTTAGAGAAGGTTGAAATTAAAAAAAAGGAAGATGTATAAGACAGGATGCTAAGTGTACCGTCCACTATCAAGGTTGTGGCTTTGTTCCTCTTCAAGACATATGAGGCTTTTTTTCCTAAAGTGATCAACAACAACAGCACAACCCAATTACAGATATTCCTTCTTATAAACATGAACATTCTCTAAGAAAACCCCCAAAACCCTCATTTAATTATTTTGGGACATGATTCTTTTAATTATTGCATTGAAGAAGATGATCTAACAAAAAAAAATGTAGCTCACTTTTGCTGAAGCTTGTGCTTAAACATTTGACAGAAAAATATTCAGAGCTTTATCTCACATGTCACTCGATCAGCTTATTGTGTACTATCCTTTTAACCTGTAGCGGTAACCTGCAAAATGAAAATAAAATGATCGAAAAATAGAAATTGCTGAAGCTAGAAAATCAACTAAGTTCATATTTTCTCTATCAAATAATAAAAAAATGGAAGATTTAGGAGCAAAGTAGGATGTTTTAACATAATTATGGAGTGTCTCATGTTTGACGACCCACTGTCACGTCACACTGATACATGTTCAGCTGTCCGATAGTGTCGCAGCGTTGAGGCTGAGTCTGGTCCGTGTTTGTGTCCGTGAGGCTGAGCGTTTAAGGCTCGTCCCTGAGCTCACAACACAGGCTCCATCCATAGTGTCACTTGCATCATTGAACATGACACCATCTTGAATGTTTTACAATTACTGCAGGGCTCTGTGTCTTTACAATACTACTACTGCCATCAAGATGAATGTGTTGTTTTTTCTTTTAATTCTATATGAGAGTATTTCAATGCTGTAGTTGCCAATTGTACTTTGTTACATTCTACTGTTGATAGTGAGATGCTACATACAAGAACATTTAAGGGAAGGGAGTCTCTGAAATGCAGCATCTGCTGGTTCACCTCTTTCTGTTATTCAGTTTTTGCACATTTACCATGAAATGTTTATGATATTTGAGCATTTAAACCTCCCGTTATGTTTTCTTAGCCTTTTATCACCGAATAGTTTGAAGACCTTTTCACAGATTTATAGTAAAAACAAGGGACATTGTTTAAACGGCTTGTTATTCAAATAAAATAAATTACTCTTGTGTTCATACCAAAATGCTTAGTTAAATGTCCCACGATTCCATAGCTTGAGGATTAAATGGTAATGATAGAGGTGCAGTTCATTGGGGGCGGTGAGTAACAGTCACAGACTGTAATAATAATAATACATTACACCACAATAATTCACATAAATTCACATGTTGGGAGATCAGCAGTGACACCAGGTACAAGGTCCCGTATTTATATCTCCATCTGGTTCATCTGGTGTCTTCGCGGCTGAGCCGGTCCAGAGGAGAACGGAGAGTTGGCGCACGGGACAACGGCACACACCATCTGATGGGATTAGCCACCTGGAGGACTTTAAAAAGGGACAGTCGGACAGAGAGAGAAAACCAGTGAGAACCAAGCCGAGATCATCAGACAGCATCAGAAAAACACTTTGGGACTCCAACAGAAGGTGAGTTCAAACTGCAATTTTCGCAGCTCTTGTACGGCTTTGATAAAATGGAATTCCAAAGAACAAAGGGACAGACGGAGGGAGGACTTCATGTCTTGTTTTCTCCAGTGCTTTTGGCTGAGAAGAAGCTGAAATGAGATCTGAGATTGTGACGGAGAAGACTTTATCACAAATAGCTTTGTGTTGGGCGGCTTGTTGGCCAGAAGCCCCGTCTCTGTTAATAATATCCTCTTTTTTACTGGATGAGTTCGAGCGCTTCATTTTACTCCAACGGCACATCTATTGAGGGAATATTGTTGGATGACAGTAGCAGAGGAGTTTGCAGAAGCAAAGCGTGCTTATTTGTGTAGCACCCTTAAACTAGGCCTTTCAAAGGGCTGCACTTAATACTGAAAAGGGCATTGAGACGAGATCTTGAATAATTCCGCAAAATTGAAACAAAATTCAATAAAAGTAGGTGCAGGGCAAGTTGATTCATTAGTCCTCCTTTAAATGTAATTCAAAGCAGAGTGAGAGTTTATAAAAACTGATCATGTATCTCATATTTTTTGTTATTTAACCTTTTCAGTAGAAAACTAAAATGTCAGACGAAGCTGCTGGAAACCTTGCGGAGAAGAAGGCTGCCCCCAAGTTCAAGCAGAGGGCCATGCGCACCTTCAAGAGCAAGGCGCCTAAACCCGGCCAGAAGGGGTGAGATGGATTTAAAACCACACATACATGTAATATACAAGCATTATCTTCAAGCATTTGCCATCTTAGTCCTTTACTCACAAATACAACTTGTCTCTCATACTCATACTGACATTTCTGTTGTCTGATCCACGTAGGTTCGGAGACGACATCCCCGGCATGGAGGGCCTGGGCACGGACATCACCGTGGTCTGTCCCTGGGAGGCCTTCGGGGACATGGAGCTCAGCGACCTGGCCAAATACGGAATTGTTTAGCGCTCCGCCCTCTGCCTTTGACCAGTATTGCCACGACTGTCCCATCAAGTAACTTTTGACTGCCGCTGAAAAGCTTAAACTAGTGCTCTAAAGAGGACGCAGATATTGCGTATTTAATGTTGGGGGAAAAAAGAGATCCAGCCTCTCTACTCTCATGCACTTTATCTTCCCCTGCCTTTAACCAATTCTACATTGTCCTCAAAACCAGTCAGCAGTTCCAGCCCCAGAGGCTGAACAGCAAAAGAACAAATTAAATGAGTGGATTTGTTGAACTATAAAAGTGGGTTTTATATCTTTGTGATATCG
Source organism: Gasterosteus aculeatus (assembly GCF_964276395.1). Lineage (NCBI taxonomy): Eukaryota > Metazoa > Chordata > Actinopteri > Perciformes > Gasterosteidae > Gasterosteus > Gasterosteus aculeatus. The sequence continues at coordinate 867,043 of NC_135696.1, read as the reverse complement.
CAGTAATGCCTTTTCTGTCCCTCGTCTGATCTAAACTGCTGATTCAACGTGCACAAATGTTTATTTTATTTATGAGCAAAAAATATATTTTTATGATGAATCTGTAATTATTTTAACTCCTTTGTGAAATAAGTAATTCATGTTCTTTGTCAGTTGAAACGAATGATACCATTAACACCATCCATCCATCCATCCATCCATCTTCAGCCGCTTATCCGGGGTCGGGTCGTGGGGGCAACAGCTCCAGCAGGGGACCCCAAACTTCCCTTTCCCACATCTACCAGCTCTGACTGGGGGATCCAAGGCGTCCCAGGCCAGTGCAGAGATATAATCTCTCCACCTAGTCCTGGGTCTGCCCCGGGGCCTCTTCCCAGCTGGCCGTGCCTGGAACACCTCCCTAGGGAGGCGCCCAGGGGGCGTCCTCACCAGATGCCCAAACCACCTCAACTGGCTCCTCTCGACGCAAAGGAGCAGCGGCTCTACTCCGAGCTCCTCGCCAATGGCTGAGCTTCTCCCCCGATCCCTAAGGGAGACCCCAGCCACTCTCCTGAGGAAACCCATTTCGGCCGCTTGTACCCGTGACCTAGTTCTTTGGGTCATGACCCATCCTTCATGACCATAGGTGAGGGTAGGAACGAAGATGTTGACAAGGCGCAGCCCTGGCGAAGGCCAACCCCCACCGGAAACGCCTTCGACTTACTGCCGAGCACCCGAACACAGCTCTCGCTTTGGGCGTACAAGGATTGGATGGCCCCAAGCAAGGACCCCCTCACCCCGTACTCCCGCAGCACCTCCCACAGTATCTCTCGGGGGACTCGGTCATACGACTTCTCCAAGTCCACAAAACACATGTAGACTGGATGAGCACACTCCCAAGCCCCCTCTATGATCCTGGAAAGAGTGAAGAGCTGGTCCGTTGTTCCACGACCAGGACGAAAACCGCATTGTTCCTCTTCAATCCTTGGTTCGACTATCGGCCGAACCCTCCTTTCCAGCACCTTAGAGTAGACTTTACCCGGGAGGCTGGTAGTGTGATACCCCTGTAATTGGCACACACTCTCTGTTCCCCCTTTTTGAAGAGGGGTACCACCACCCCGGTCTGCCACTCTTTTGGCACTGTCCCAGACTTCCACGCAATGTTGAAGATGCGTGTCATCCAAGACAACCCCCCAACACCCATTGCTTTTAGCATCTCTGGATGGATCTCATCAATCCCCGCGGCTTTGCCACTGCGGAGTTGTTTGACTACCTCAGTGACCTCCACCAGGCCAATTGACGATGATCCCTCCTCCGCCTCCAGCTCCGCCTCCACCAAAGAGGGCGTAGTAGTTGGGTTCAGGAGGTCCCATCCTTACTGTACACAGCTTGGATGGTTCCCCGTTTCCCCCTCCTGAGGGGCCGGATGGTCTTCCAGAAGCACTTTGGTGCCGACCGAAAGTCCTTCTCCATAGTTACCCCGAACTCCTCCCAAACTCGCTGCTTTGCCTCCATCACGGCAGAGGCTGCTGCATTAGCACAATAAATGTTAATGTTTTCCATAGAAGTGTATCTGTGTTGTTATTCTTATTATTAACACCACGCTCTCACATTAAAAACGGTTTTACCTTTAATGCTTAATGTCCAAAAGCAACATGTGTAATTGTGTATTTTTCCCTACTTGAACTTTGTATCATCAGAGAGTAATAAATACAATAATCTGAGCTCAACGACAAATTTACTGAAGCACTAAATATAATGGTATTCATTCAAATTCTAAAAATGATTCTGGCTTCAACATCATAAGAAGTTGAGAAGAAGATTAATTAAATAGTTGTTGCCGTGGCAACCACAGCTGCTAATTCCCCGTGCGTACAGTAAGTCTTTCATTTTTCCCCACGAGGACGTGGAAGCGGAGAAGTTTGACAGAGATGGAGGGTGAATCTGTCCACACAAACACCACATGCCAACATCACCGTATCTAATGGAAGTAACAAACAATTTGACGAGCGATGATTCGACCCCCTGTTCCCCCGTTCCCAGTCAGCGGCCTTGAGACTAAATTGTTAAACCGTGTACATTTTATATCCTGTGGATACGTCTTGTTTCATCTTCTGAGGTTTTCAGAAATCAGTCTCTTTGATTTCTGCCTCCAGATCCCCCAAGTACCGCCGTTCATTAATTCATACTTCTGTTAATTACTAATGTGGTGCGTCAGTCACAGCGGTGAATTCAAGAGAAGACCTTCATGATGTGGAGCTCTGCGAGAAAATAATTGTTTCTCCTCTGTGTTCACCCACAGACCCTTTAACCCCCCAAGGTCCCTGGTAATGAAGTGGCCAAAGGTTTTGAAGTGCTGATTGCTGTATTTAAAGCAAATTACACGAGGCACTTTGCTTTGTCTTCTTGCTGTTTAAAGGCTCAAAAAGCTGATTGGTGCAGTGACACGAACGCACACTGTTATCTGGAGGACACACACACACACACAGACGCACACACACAGACATGGCCACATGCAGAGGTGTTACCGCGGAGCTGCTACTTATCGTATAGAATACACATCTGCAACGGCCAGTTTGTAGCCCAGTATGGACAAACCAAACGATGATGACAGAGCGAGAGACCCCCTTTCACCTGCAGACCACCGTAGTTCTCCAACACGCTTGTGATGGATGCAATCTGCAACCTCACCACCACCAATGGAGGAGGAAGCAGCAGACGAGTGCGGCCCCCTTGATGCTGCCGTGTTACGCCACAGACCGATCTGGAAACAAAAGGGGAAAATGTCATGACTGGCACTTATTTTTTTAATATGTTTATATGTGTGTTGCTTTTTTATTCTTTTACTTTCTTACACCAGTTGGTGATTGAACAAAGACGCTGTTTAGTTTTATTCTAGTTTGTGTTTTCTATGATCAGCGAGATAAATGACTTGTGTCCGTCTGCAGTTAATAATGTGTTAATAACAAATCCTTTATTGTACATCCACTTGAATGTGATTGCTAACATATTTTAGCGAGGTGAGTGCGAAATGTTGAAATTCTTTCAAACATCAGGCCAGCATGTGGTGTTAATCATAATAATAATAAGACAAAGGCAGATGTTCTACGAAAAATATTACCATTTATTGTGTCATTTTATGGGATTGTTACCGACAAAATACATCAATTATCCACTGAAGATCGAAGTGAATTATAGACTTAGCGTGAAAATACGATTTGCCAAAACAAATAATGGAATCAGCAGCTTTTAGGAAACATGGAGAGCAAAACATTACTGTGATACCACAATAACAGAAATCCCTCTTTCATATTACAAGTATAGACTGTCATTTATTTTTTTACCGCTGTGGAAAGTAGAAGTTTAGGGCCAGAGCTGCTGACTCGTTGGAGGGACGCTGTGGAATCGGTGGAAAGGCAGGGGACGATAAAGTGCGTGAGACAAAGGGGACTACGGGTCAAACCTTTTATTAATCACTATCTGCCTCCTCTCTCGGGAACTAGTACAAGAGATTTAGCTGCACAGTCACAAGTTGGAATACGTGAGGGGCGATACGAGCAAAGGCGGAGCGCTAAACAATTCCGTATTTGGCCAGGTCGCTGAGCTCCATGTCCCCGAAGGCCTCCCAGGGACAGACCACGGTGATGTCCGTGCCCAGGCCCTCCATGCCGGGGATGTCGTCTCCGAACCTGCGTGGATCAGACGAAGAGAAATCGGCTGATCAGTACGAGATTTACGTGTGACAGACAGAGGAAATACTCTGTGTGTTTTGTGGGATCTTAAAGCCGTCTCACCCCTTCTGGCCGGGTTTGGGCGCCTTGCTCTTGAAAGTACGAGCGGTCCTCTGCTTGAACTTGGGAGGAGCCTTCCTGTCGGCGGGAACTGCAACGTCTGCCATTTTGATTGTTTACTGTGGAATAAAAAGAACAAACGTTATGACATCGGTCAGGAATTAATCTCATTACGGGCAAATCAAACGTGTCAACATTCGAACGTAACATCAAGGCAGGACGACATTCAGCATTGATACAGAAAGTGTGACCAGCGTTCAAAACTGCTCTGGGTTCATCCAGCGAAAAGAGGACATTATCAAGAAAACGAGAGGTGCCTCCAGCAGTGATCTACCAGCGAGGAGGCCCACGTCCAAAAGGCAAAGTCTCACATCTCATTTCAGCCATGACACTGGAGAAAAAAGCCTTGAAGTCGTCCCTCCGTCTGTGAAATTACATTTTATCAAAGCAATACAACTCACCTTCTGTTGGAGTCCCAAAGTGTTTTTCTGATGCTGTCTGATGATCTTGGCTTGGTTCTCACTTGTGCTTTTCTCTCTCTGTCCGACTGTCCCTTTTTAAAGTCCTCCAGGCGGCTAATCCCATCAGATGGTGTGTGCCGTTGTCCCGTGTGCCGACTCTCCGTTCTCCTCTGGACCGGCTCAGCCTCGAATAGACGAGATAAAGCAGATGAAGATATAAATACGGGACATGTGTACCTGGAGTTACTGCCGATCTCCCAACGTGTGGGTCATCTTCTGCCCGTCAGTCACAATCTGCCCGTCAGTCACAATCTGCCCCGCCTCGGACCAGCCATCGTATTATAGTACAATAAAATATCATTTATCATTCATTTATCACCATTTCGGATTAGTGAACATTTTCTGCCTCACTACATTTCAGAAGGAAATATTGTACGTTTTCCTCAAAAAGACATGATATGCTTTTATATGATGCAGTATTATACTAGTTATCTAAACGCACATGTTTAAATGATGTCACTATTATTTATCACAGCTGTGTTGTTTCACATCTCCCGAGCAGTCTGAGTAAATGAGAGTTTATTAATTGTCACGTGGAGACTCAAGAGCAGCAATTTACAAATGTCACATATTAACAGAATGACTCAGAGGCCAGCAGTCCTCAAGTAATAAAGCTCGGGACGGATTTACAATCTATCTGTAAACAAACATGTGCCTGATGCAACTGATACAAACCTTCTTCAGCATGTGATGTAAGACGAGGGAAGCCCTGAGCCCTGAGATCATTCACTTATGACCAATGCAGAACAGGACGCCATTAAGCTGTTAATCCTTCACCTCCTTCATAGCAGCTACGATGCTAACGCCCGTCCAGCCACCATGTTGCTGAAAGCTTTCATTTTCAGCCCTTTAATGCTAGAATTTGTCAGAACATTTTCAAAGAATGCCCATTTTTCAGCTTAATCAACTTTTTGAACGAGGCCGATGAAGCTCTGGATTAATAATTCAATTCAATTGATCAATTTGACTTTATCTGGACTGTGCAAACGATTTAAACAACACAACAATCCCTCTTCTCCCTCTTATCTTTGCTCTCATCCAACAACTTACATGGTGACAGCAAACATCAGCCTGAAAAGATCTGGGAGTATTATACTGTAATACTTAGTATTATTTTATATTTATTGAGACATTTTAAAGAGACGAGAACACAATAAAAACAAAGCCGCTCATAGTAGCTCACTGTTCCTACAAATGAAAGTAACTGCCACTGTTTATGGATGAAATAAAGACAAACTTACAGGCATTTAACTCTTAAAGACCAAAGATCTGGTTTTGTGGTGTAACTTCCTCTGCCTTTTGTTTCTTCTTTAAGGTAGATTGAGGATGGATTTACCGGCTGTCTAAAGCTTCTATGGTGTTTTCATTTGGGGAATTCTCCTGAGATCTGGACAACCGATATACTGTATATATAAATATATTATAGAAAATACAATTTCATGCAGAAACTTTTCTTTGAAAAATTCTGCACGCATAGCAAATGCACAGTCAAAGAAAAGTAGTACTTTTGAAACATGGAAGCTGGACTTTAATACCATGGTGCAGAACCCTAACCCATGAATGTTGATCACTGGAGTGATGCCTTTCTGGTGCGGGTCAGAGGTGTTGTCTCCACTCTCACGAGAAGGTCACATTCATGAGGCTGGACCAGCTGGCCGCTAACTGGCCGTAATAGGATCGGGATTTGTCCGTGTATGTCACTGCAGACAGATGCCCTGTGCCAAGGATGTCCAAACAAGACGTGGACACACTCTGGGAGCTTTTGCAGCGTATTTTGTCGTTTGGATTTTGAGAAATAAATGTAGTTTGATTGATGATTGAGTATTAAAAAGTACAGTGGAGTAGTAAAGAGTAATTTAAACAATTCCTGTCTATGTAAAAAAGAAATACTTAAGACAGCGGGTTGAAACATGTGTTTGTACATGATTGAGTATATTGTTTTAAAAAAGTCCAAATCTGCATCGTACAGTTTGAAAAAAAATTATAAATCCTCCAAAAAGCCCAGTAAAATTATATAGCAGAATTATATAGCAAAAATCCTGAATTCTTGACATTTGTTAAAAAAAAAAACTAAAAGTCTTCTATCTAAAAAATAATACACATGTTATTGTAGAATGTTGAAAAACAAAGTATAATATCATGAAAAAGTAATCGTAAAGTGAGTACCTCATTAAAAGGTTATACAGAAAACTATGGTACTATGAATGAATCTCTTTTATATAATAAGCGCAGTACGTCTTAGTAATGAAGGGGGGAGTCATAGATGACTGCTGTAATATTTTTAATGTATTTCAATCCAGAGAGACTTGTTGAAATTTGAACAATACTTTATTATAACAGGTATAATATGATATTGCAAGTTGTTTGGGGCTTGGACTCCATCCTGCCGCAGGACAGACCCGGGGCCGGGATCTCGAGCCGAGACGAGGCACATCCCCCCCTTGGGAGTCCAGACACTGGTGGTGGTGGTGGTGGAGCCCAAGTTGCATAACTCTCCTGCTATGCCAGGTTCTGCTGTTGATTGGAGGTGTCAGGGGTGGTGGCGGGTCACCTTTGGGGGTGGTGGCGGGTCACCTTTGGAGCATGCTGAAATGACAACTGACAGCAAAAGAGAGGAGAACAGTTTTTAACGTTTGCCTGCCCCAATGCGATTGGTTTACGGTAACGACACCCATGTCTGATACTACCCGACCCCGCCCCTAATCAGCTGGCCGTGCCCCCCAGGGAGAGAGGAGGCCCCCAGGGAACGTCCAGTCTTCCTGACTGAATTTTCGCCTAAGCTTCATTTAATTACGCGTTGGTGCGCTGCTGTGTGGAGGAGAAGAGGAATAAAAGGAGATCTGTTTATTGTCACCAATGCTTTCAAGTTATTGGACCTGTTAGGGATTTAAGCCAGAAGTGCACCCCTAGTCAGGGAATTATAGTACGTGTAATAATGTTTAGTGTTAGAATTATAGTTTGTGTGTTATTAGATATTAGTTATTACATTAACATGTTAGATGAAGTGAATACAATGTGAATCAAACACAGTTTATAGTCATTTAAATCATATAAACACTGTACACATTAACATTCTGTCACAATGTGATGTTAAAACCTGGGGACGGATGCCAATTGCCGTTCTTTATGGATTTCTCCCAATTTTATCCCCAAAGAGGGTTTTTTGGGAGTTTTTTCTCCTGTCAGGTAATAAATGAACAACTTCATGTAAGGCAGCCGACTGAGGCAAATGTCTTGAGAATTGGACCACATGAACTGTCTTAGATCTTATGATGAAGTGTGATGAACGGTGATCATTAATGATGGGTTGTTGTAATGAAAGTGTACTAGTTATAAGATGAAGACTTAAACGATGTATGCTTTGTTAAATTCACTCATTGAGGCATAAAGCCAACTGTATCTGCATTGAGTGCATTGGAGTGTGAGGGACAGATGGACAGAGAGGTTTCAGGTTACAGCTGCAGCTTCACACCTCGACGTGAAGGGGACAGTCCAGGAGGGGACACTCTGAAGAAGAAGCCAATGACATTCAAATGCACCAAGGAAGACACACCTCAAGAGTTTTCAAAGGACCAAAGCGGGGAAAAGACTGGAAGAATTTTCCTGCAGCCGCTTTGATAAGTCGCTTCAGACTTGCTCAGAGGATTCTCTATTTCGCGAAATATTTTACTGTTCGCTTAGTATTTCACTTTGTAATTGTATCCCTTATAACGTTGTTTAGTTTTTAAATACTTTTTGATTTTTGAATTTAAGCAAGCTGAATCTTTTGATTCTTCGTTTCCAGCCGGGACGAGAACAAAGGAGTGAGGCCTCCCTCGAGGGCTTTCCGAAGCCCTACCAGAACCCTGGGAAGTCACTCATAGTGCCATTAAAACGCTGCTGGTTTGGCTGGTTGATGGACCACTTTAAGCGAAGGAGCGATCAGACTGGCTGCTCCGTAGCAGCATAGTTGTTGACAGACCGGGCGACTTCCTCCATAATCAACGTAGCCAAGATTCTAATGAGAAAACCGCAGCATTTCCAGAAAAGAAAGCACGCTCATGTCCGACCTGAAGGTGACACCCCAAGATGAAGCTTCCACCTGAGGCCGTTAATGCCTCATGTGAAGGTTTAGTTCCATTGAGCCACGTTGCTGATGATCACGCAGACTTTCTGCTGTTCTTGCAGTTTGAGGTTAACAGAAATGAAGAACTCGTTGAGTACAGCACGTGCTGCAGCGTCTTCACCAAAGCGCGTGTGCGATGCCCTTCTTAAAGCAGCAGGAGACAACAGGTACAGGTACAGGTGTCTTGTGTGGGTGATGAACACAGGGACTCTTTCAAATGTCAACTTTCATGCCGGTAGCTGGAATAATGATGTGGGCTTTAGCAGAACCCTTCCAGAGGAGCACCGTGTTCCCTTCAGACATGAGCAGTTACCTTTGCTTTTCTTGCATACTATTTTGTGCATATAGATAAGTATTAATGTTTTCACCTTTTTGACTGGATATTCTTTTAATCTGATATTATTTGCCTTTTTATATCATTTTAGTACAGAGTATTCTGTTATTTATTGTTTTATCATCCTTTGATGACTTTTTCAACATTCAACACTGAACTTGTTTTGATCAATTGCATCATTGCTTTTCATGACAATTTTCCAACCGACTCTACTTTTAATGGCAGCCCATGATCTATTTTGCCACAGCAGACTGTGCTCATTTTGTGGATGACTATGTACTGCGATGTCTTTTTTGACATTTTTGCAACTAACTATATAACTACTTTTTTTCAACGTAATATACTATGATTATTTTACCCATATTAAAGTAATTTTTTACACATATCCTACTTACACACTCGATATGTCTGAAGACAATCGGGATACAATGCGCTCTACAAACTGTACCATGACTTTTCTTCTCCCCACTGATTTTCTTCTGTCTTTCCCCATATGTGTCAGCCACCTTTTTATGTTGCCTTTGAAAACCCAACTAGAAAGAGAACGTATTAAAGAGGCACTGTGAAAGGAAACCTTGAAGGAGACATTTGTGCAGAGATACAGACGAGCAGAAGCTATTTGCATTTGATTGAAGTGGAAATCTTCTTGGAAACCAAGAACAGAGACAGAAAAATAGTCAAAAGGTTTGCGATCCCCCCCCACGTCTTACATTACCTCTGTGGGTCATGGTCAACATTAACGCCCACTATATACTGTATCTGTGCGTTGGGTAAATGGCTAATAAGGGAAACTTTCCCTAAAACCAAAGTTCACTATATTTACATTTCTTTTACTGAAGTAACAATTTGAATTCACTTATCAGGAAACACCGCATAAACTTCCATTGTTATGCAGACGATACTCAACTGTATCTGTCGATCAAGCCAGAAGAGACGGACCAGTTAGTTAGACTTCAAGAATGTCTTGGAGACATCAAAACTTGGATGACCGGCAACTTCCTGATGCTAAACTCAGAAAAAACGGAAGTTATCCTGATAGGCCCAGAGCGCCTTCGAAGCCAGCTGTCGCGTGATACAGTTTTTATGGATGGAATTGCTCTGGTACCCAGCAGCACCGTCAGGAATCTGGGAGTTCTCTTCGACCAGGATATGACCTTCAACTCGCATATAAAGAAGACTTCAAGGACTGCCTATTTTCATCTACGTAACATATCAAAAATCAGGAACTTCCTGTCTCAAAGTGATGCAGAAAAATTAGTTCATGCGTTTGTCACTTCCAGACTGGACTACTGTGATTCTTTGTTATCAGGCTGCTCTTATAAATCTCTTAAGCCTCTCCAGTTGATTCAGAATGCTGCAGCACGTGTATTAACGAGAACTAAGAAAAGGGATCATATCACTCCTGTATTAACTTCTCTGCACCGGCTCCCTGTTAAATCAAGAATAGATTTTAAGGTACTTCTCCTCACCTACAAGGCACTTGCTGGTGAGGCACCGTTGTATCTTAAAGAGCTTGTAACACCTTATTGCCCTACAAGGCAGCTGTGCTCCATAGATGCTGGGTTACTTGTTGTTCCTATGGTTTTAAAAAGTAGGCTGGGGGCCAGAGCCTTCAGTTATCAAGCTCCTCTTTTGTGGAACCAGGTTCCACTTTCAGTCCGGGGGGCAGATTCGGTCAGCTCTTTTAAAGTAAAACTTAAAACGTTCCTCTTTGATTCTGCCTATAGTTAGGGCTGGCTCAGGTTAGTCCGGACCAGCCCTTAGTTAAGCTGCTATAGGCTTAGAATGCCGGGGGAATTCTTAGGACACACAAAGCTCCTCTCTCACGCTCTCGTTCTACCATAATTCAAGTTTTATTAATGCACATGACTAATTCAGCTTCTTTCCGGGAGTTTTTTGTGTGCTTTCTCCCCTATCAGGTCTCCGTAGATCGTGGTTCCTTCGGGACCCTGGTCCTGACACCTACCGTGGCCATGCTGACGCCTGCTGCTGCCATCATCATCATCATCATCATTATTTTAGATATTAATAATATTACTTTACTCATAAACCGACATTACCCTCTCCTAAAATCTCTGTGCTCTCCCTCCCCACAGGATTCTGTGGATGGTGGTTCTATCTGATGGTGGTGGTCCCTGCAGTGGTCCTGCTGTGCGCCTGGCTTACTACTCACAATTACTTGAATCATTTCTGTCATAGGAATTGCATGGTTATACATTGTTCATTCTGTACACATGGCATCCATTGTAGTCTGTCCATCCCGAGAGTGGGATCCCTCCTCTGACGTTCTCCCTAAGGTTTCTTCCCTTTTTTCCCTCTTGTAAGGGTTTTTTCATTTTTTGGGGAGTTTTTCCTGTGCCGATGGAGGGTTTCGGGGCAGAGGATGTTGTATGTGTACAGACTGTAAAGCCCTCTGAGGCAAATTTGTAATTTGCGATTTTGGGCTATACAAAATAAAATGACTTGACTTGACTTGAATGGATTATTTTTGCCTCGTTTGTGTCTCAATTCAATACAACAAAACAAAATAAGTTTAGTGAAATTAAATTGAAAATAGGTTGAACAATGAATATATATTCATTCTTAGATTATGACATATACAAAGATTACTTAGAGAAGTTGCCATTCTTCATCCGGCATCCTGCCTTGGTACTAAGCACTGACAGGTTCTCTTTTTCGACAAAGTTGTCGCCAAATCGTGTTCTTTTGTATCCAAGAAGTACTTCATGAACACCTTGTTTGCACAATAGTTTGTGGTTATTTGTGGGCTGTGATCTAAATCGTGTGTTCCCACCCACGAAGGGGAGTAAGTGTTTGTAAGGAGCTTTATTTAGTTTGGTCTTTGCAGACTTGCAGTGTCACTATGGACGTGTCACCTGTACCGCCAGACGTCAGCTGATGACCTCTTTTGCAGTATTAGTGTCCCTGTTGCCTCCTTAAGCCCCATGTGAACACACATCCCCGATAATACGCTGGGACGCTTCACAGCTTCATCTTTTGTTTTAATCTTAGAGGACGTTTGTTGGCTTTTTGATCATTTACAATTAAGGATTCTCTAATTCCCAAATGCATTTTTTGCTTTCATTATTTCTCTCATTAGACTACTTGCAATGAACATATTATGATATTTTCCTTGTAGAAATAACTTTAGGAGGTTATGTTTGTGTGTTTTCTTGTTTTTGTTATCTTCAATATTCTTTAGAACGATGTAAACAGTATTTGGGTTTTATTGAGGTGCAACAGAAGTTTAAAGGATTCAGACAGTTTTTTCTCATCTTTTTTTTCTGCTCTGTGGTCGACCAAACTATAACTCGCCAGAACTTTTACAGCAGATTCCCATTTCAGTTAGAAAAAGGAATCACTGAGTAAAACGTCACACTACAAATGAATTATTCCTCTTTAAGGAGTTTAATTTATAAGTTACAAATAAATACATTCATGGCGTGTTTTAACATCAACACATGGCTGTGAGCTGCTGTAAGTTATGTCAGGAAATGTTTTATTGTTGGTCTTTTATTCCTTTGGTCCTCTTTTATTGTTGGTGGTATCGTGGCAACATCGTCATGAATATTAATGAATGCTAGATGTTTTCTTTAAAATAATCTACAGTCAAGATGCTCACTTGCAGGGTTTGTGTCACTTAAGCAACAAAATCCTGGTGAAAATATTGATGATTTGAAAATGTAGAAGTGATCAAAACTGAGATGACATATTTGGACAGTTGCATTTTATAGTGCAATATGTTTAGTAAATAAAAAAATATATATATATATTGAACATTTTTCAAGGTACTCAAAGAGGATCTGTAATGAAAAAACAAGTATCCCACATAGATTTAGATTCACACCTGTACTTCTTGTGATAAAGATATTCCCAAACTAAATTGTGAGAAGTAAGCAGGATTTAGTGAGGATGGGAGCCGTGTCCCTCCTGTGGTCAATGTGCCAAAATGCATCGGTGGTCACATTGGCGGCGCTGCAGCCTGAGCTTTAACCAAAGCCTCAACACATCTCGACAGCAGCGTTGCTAAGAAGACTCTGCTAGTGAGACACAAGACAGGTGTGTGATGCTGCACAACAATAAAGGTCCGCTGGACCAACGGGGCTGCGATTGTCCTCAACCTGAAGGCCGTAACACACCAATGTGCAGACACGCACGCGGCCCCTGTGGCACAGTGACACGTAGTCCAACGTCCCAGCGACGCACTTATCAAGAGCACCTGGCTGCTTCCCATGCAGCAAACACGGCCATGTGGTGACCCGTGGGACACAGAGAGGAGTCCAACAGCTACAAAGTCGCCAGCACGTCCCCTGCTCGGTTCTCTTTTCCTGCCGCCGCGTCAGTGGAAACATGCTGATCGCTCTGTTTTTCTCCCTCCTGGTGTCTTCTGTCGTTGCCGCAGAGAAAGGTAACTGCTGAGTCTTCTTCCGTTCTTTTCTCTGCTTTCAGAGAGGAAATTTCAGCGAGAATACTGCAAATATACGATTTGTAGACTAATTTCACTAAAAATCATCTGTCCATTAATTGTCCCCAAAGGATGAATTCATATCATGTTGGGGATCCTCTGCCTTTACCACGAGCTTTACATTTACACTTGCAGATATGTAGCAATATTAATGGATAGATTGCCAATCAATTGAGTATCAATTCTCCCCTTAGGATTTTTTGATTATTGTTAATTATCTATTTATTTAGCAAACGTTGGATTGCAAACATGCAAAATTTCAGCCCGTTTGCAGTTTTTGTCGTTCCGTCCATAACCAGCATGGATGTGGACTCGGAATGTAAGCCGCAGTGACTGCACGCTGCATTGTGTGCGTCTCGTGTCTTTTGTGTCTCAGACAGTGTCCTTCCCAGACTGACCGACACCAAAGCCGCCGAGGCCTTCATCGACTCTGCTGAAGTGGTGGTCATCGGATTCCTGGAGGTCAGACATAAAAAAGAAAAAAAAATCCAGGCCATGGGTTCAAATCAGCCTTTAGACGTATTTTAAACCAGCGCACATGGGAACATGCATGTCATGCATGTGGCGGACCATGATCGTGCCAATTAAGCCGAGAAGGAGACTGAGGAGGCTTAAAAAACACAGCATGTGTTTGCAGCCTGGTGTTTTTGATGCTGCTGTCACAAATAGATTTGGAAGAGGAATATTTCCTGCGGCCACACCTTTGGCAGCGCGGAGGACAGAGTGCGGCTAGCCGTCCCACGGGGGCCCTTTGGCCGGGCGCCGTGCGCGGGGGAAGACGGCGGGCCACTGGACAGGAAATGCATACGTATCTGAGGGCCTGTGGGATTGGCTTCACTGACCGTGTGGTAAACAAACGCAGGGAGAAGGTTCATGAGAGGAGGATGGAGGAGGGAGCACATGAGGATAACGCGTAGCAACGCAAGGCAACGAGAGACCAAAATATTGGTGCTGTGACTCACCGGGAATGAACACATATTACAGGCTGCGAAATGATCAAATGGATTGGCACAGCTCATGCGATACCGGCTCAGAATAGACATGACTCACCTTGCTTTGAGTTAGCTCCCGTCTCTCCCTCCCCAGTGCATCCCTCTGCTTCTCCATTCCTTAACCTCGCTCTGCCACCCTCTTCGTTTTCCTCATTTACATTCTCTAGATGGAAAAGGGAGAGTTACAGCAGCCGGTTCTTGCTCAGCCATCTATTGGAACCAAGTTCTGCAGATTACAGTGGTTAAAGATACTACAGGCCGACGGTTATGGAGTAAAAATGGAAGTTATTAATTGCAAATCAGTACAGCTTCCCTTGTCATGGTATCTCAAAGTGCCGAGCTACGGATTAGCTAACTCTTGTTCCGAAGCAGGTTGTGCAAGATCCACACATTGTATTGCAAAAGATAAGAAAAGCTATCAAAATCATCCTGTAACTGTGTTTTTCCCCTCATGCGTCAGGGAGAGGAGAGTCCCGGCTATCAGCAACTTGTTTCAGCTGCAGGCCGCGTCCACTCCGTCCCTGTGGCCGTCTGCACGCAGAAAGAGGTGTGGAGCCACTACGCTCTCTCCTCTGACACCATCGCTCTTTTCAGAAAGGTAATCCATCACCGCGAGCCGTCTGTTTCAACGATAAATGGGATGTTACCGGTCTCGGGGGGTCGGGCCCTGCGGACGGCTGGGGACCCTCACGAGGAGTCACGCGAGTGGGTCGTGGGTCTGCAGCAACATTGACTTTCCCTGATGGACAATGTTCGTTTAAAGGAATAATGTTGAACACGATTATTGTCCAGGGGATGAACATGCTGTAGGTATCAGTGGGATCAATAAATCAGAATAGCTGGTGACAGACGTCTTTTGGATGGCGAGTTTTAAGATGGTGTTTACCAATGTTTTGTTGGACGATTATCGTTCTACGTATTGATTATTTCTCTTTTACTTACTCATTATTATGCTTTATCTGTGTTGTATAAACTTAAATAACTGTGTAATAGCTCCTTTGCTTTAAACATGAATTATGCACCAATGGCTGTGTCTTCTCATACATAATTAATGTGTCTTTCACTTTTTAACGATGACTAAAATGAGTAAGAATTTTGTGCGAATAAGTTTTCCTACATTTTCTTTCATTCAGCTTCAGTGTTTTTGAAGCCGTTAATTATTTAAAGAGGTAAAATTGTACAACATATTTCTGAATATTTACCAGTTTACCCCCCGAGTCACACACCAGGGATCTACAGGCCACAGAACGCCATGACCAGCTGCTCGGAATGCTTGGAATGCTCGGAATGCTCGGAATTCGGCTTCGTAATTCCTCAGCGAATGACGTGGCTTCCTACATATTAGTTGTTTACTGAACTCGTGAATCTCACGGTTTCGTTACATACTTTACGACCCTGCACGGTTTCATGTAAAGATGACGTGTGTCATGTGATGCAGGCAGACAACCACCAGGAGAACCTCGTTATTGCCACAACCAAAAAGTTAGAAGCCGACGGCCTCGTGAACTTCATCAGCGTCAATGAGGTTCGATACATCACAGAGTACGATCAAGTGGTAGGTCCGACTCATCTGTGTAATAAATGACCTGTCTGTCAAACAAATTGTTCTTTTTTGGATGTTATTTAATCGCTAACTTCTTTTGTCTTAAGGAGATATTTTGTTGAATACAGGTACAACATTTGAAAAGAGTAAAAAAGCCCCTGAACAAATAATGGACCAAACTCTCTGTTCTCAGAGAAATACACACATATTTTATTTAAGCAAAGTAGCAACACAATGTAGAAATACTCAATTGAAGGTTATGCATTCAGCAAAAGTACCTAATGTGAATACTTTGTGTGGATGTACTTAGTGCCATTGAGCCACTATATATATATATATATATATATATATATATATATATATATGTAGCAGTTGCACAAATGTCAGTGCAAAGAGAAAACACACAATGATGATGTGATTTGGCAGTAAGCTGCTTGTCAGGGGAGAGGAAGGAGGTCGCGAGCCTCATCCTTCATGTTCCCTCCCTCCTCAGACCGCCGTGGGCCTGTTCAATTCCCAGGTGAAGACACACCTGCTGCTCTTTGCCAACAAAGGCAGTGACGGATACAGTGAGCTGAAGGGGGCCCTGGGGGCCGTGGCCCCTGACTTCACTGACAAGGTGACAACTGTCAAATGACTTCACCCGAACAACAACAGCTTCAAATGCAACCAAGTGACTAAATTATAAGAGACGTTACATTCCATGAACTGTGTTCCAGTTCTTGTTTGTGCTGGTCAACGGAGCCGCCAAGTCCAACTCTCGGGCACTGGACTACTTCGGCCTCAAGTCCCAGCACCTCCCTCGAGTCGGTATTTACGATGGCGACTCGGACACAAAGTGGCTCCTGCCCGCTGGGGAGATCTCCACGGAGCGAGTGCGACACTTCTGCCTGTCCTTCTTACGGGGGGAACTGAAGGTGAGCCGAGTGATGTTTATTATAAAAGTGGGATTCGTGAGAGTTGAAAGAGAAAGAAAACAACGTTGAAATAAAAAGAGCAGAATTAAGCTGAATGGCGGCTCTTGCTGGCGTGGCGTGGAAGGAGAGCGGCAGTGAGCAAAGCTCAACAAGAATCAAGGCGCTTCGAGCCTCGCTGCAGGAACGCCCGTCGACCACATGCGAAGGCTCAGTGATTAATTACAACACAAAAGACACGAGACGTCAGTGTGTGGCATAAATCACACATCAGCACATCAGATATAACTGTGACCCGTAATGCCCGTAAAGGGCCGGCGCCGGACGCGAGAAAGGAATTAACGGCGAAGGATTCCGTGTATTTAAAATGCTCTCTTCAGGTTCTCCAACGGTTTCCAGCCAAAATGACCAAAAAGAAACTGTACTTTTCTCTGTGGCTCAGTTTGTGGAGCTTTCTGCAGGGCTGCTGTTTGCGACAGAGCGGCTGGAACTTCCCCGGACCTTCGACCATATTTGGCAAACGTGGTTCAGACACTTTTATTCGCATCGCCTAAGTTCACAAATTGGCCTCGAGGGGCTTTGGAGTCTCCACAGTAGACAGCAGTCTGCCCTTTGTCTTTTTCTCTTTGGCTCTTCTGATAAACCGTTTAAACACACACATTCCTCTAAGATGGAGGAATAAAAAATCCAGACGTGGTGAAGTATCAGTGTTGGTGACATTGATGTCCTAAATGAAGGCACTTTTTAGAGATTCCCTCTGATGAAATCCGTTATTTGTGAAACGCTTCATAGATACACATGTGGATATTCACTCTCTTCAGTGTTTCACTTATTGCTCTTGTATGTTTTCTAGGAGGCGAAGCAGACGGAAGCCGAGGCCAAAACAGAGCTCTAGGACTCTTAATCAAATGAATTCATGTGTATTAAATAAAACCACTGAGAGGAAAACAGACGCTGCTATGGCCGTGTATGAGAACGTGAAGCCAAAGTGTCCATTTGCATGTTTGCATCCTCACACTGTACATGCGTGTGCGTGTGTTTGGCCTGTGGTCCGGTCAGCGGGCCACAGATCGCAGAGACCCGGCAGAATTTGTTAAATGTTATCGTCCGGACCACAACACACCGACCTTGGAGAGACTGACAGAAAGACAGCTGGGAAGACAGATGAGGACAGTTGACCGTCTCACACTTCATCCCCGACAGAAAAGTGTGCAGATCAAAATAAAGAATATCTGTGTACATTAAAAAATACCAGCGTGTGATGACGAGGCATCTCAGACGCAGCGATCACACAGCGGGAAGCAGAGCATCAAGTCTAAATATGCGACGTATAAATAAGACGTATTTAGCAATAAAAACGGGCGGGCTGAGGAGCGCAGACATCAAGAGTGAAAATGTGTGGGCTCGTCCCAGAAACCTTCTCCTCAGTGGCAGACTTGATGGGTATAATTAGTGGTGTCGTACTGCCGAGCGGATGCATCCGGCGGAACGGGGAAAAGCCTGACAGGTGGACGTTCCCCAGAGGACGGAAATATACAGTTTGTTTAGGAGACACGGCCGGGGTCCACGAGGGGCAGTGAGAGGACATCAACATTGTTATAGAGACTATACGGACTTACAGAGAGGGAGAGATCGCAGAGATCTATGTGTTACATTGTCTGTCATTTCGATAAATAAGTACAACTTCTAAAGAGTAAAAATAAGGTAAGTAAGGATCTTCAGTTAATCTGGAATTGTGTTTAGTAACAACGTTATTCACAAAAACTAAGTATTTCTCTTGGATTATCTGGAAATGTAAGAAACCTACAATAATATTTATGGTAATTAACTGGCAGCAAAGAAAGAATACCGTAGTGTCAAAAAAGAACACATACATATATATATATATATATATATATATATATATATATATATATATATATATATATATATATATATTTATTTAATACAATTGGTTGCCGTGGAGTATATCATTCATCACTTCATTAAATACATAATACTGTAAAACAGTATGCAGAATAATATGCGTTTTTTTGATGAAAATGTCACTTTTTAAAGAAACTCCTTAATGTGACAGCATAATCAATTTAATCACATCAGTATATCGACTATTCTTTCTGTACAATGCAGGACTTTCACCCATAGTGGAGTATTTTAACCGTGTAATATTTTAACTTAAATAAATGATCTCAATACTTCTTCTATTCTGTGGTGAGAACTAAGTCTTTCTTTCAACAACTCAACTCTCTCACACAAACGTCCCTGATTATTATTTACAGACATACGATTTCTTTCTTTTATTTCATGGGCCAAATCCTTCCATGAGGTCCCTCAGATCCATCCCACAGAAAACAACACTTTACAGCAGTAGGGTCATATCATGGCTCATAGTGTTACTGTGGTTACTGACTCAGATAATAACTCAGTCTCATCCGTCTGATGAGCACAGAGTACTCAGTAAAATGTATAATACAGAACATTATTCTCGTATTTATTGCAGAAGATACGCACACACAAACGTCACAGGCACTTTCCACCTGCTCGCCTGTTAAACGCTGAATTATATCGTCCAGTTTTCTTTGTCTTTTATTAACATACTTTAATACAAAGTCAGAAGTCCATCCTTTTTTGTATCATTCAGTCGGTGTGTTACATGATGTTTTGCGTTTTGTTTGTGACACATATAATCACCCACGCGCACAATGCAGTGATGGTTTGAAGAGAAAAGGGAAACCGGTCATTTAAAGGCTGCTTGTTGAGTGTATCAGGCCAGTGGAGGCAAACTGGGGGAGACAAAAGACGGATGCAAAGAAGATTCTTTAACATTAAAATCCAAATTATATATGAATAAATAAATAAAATAAATATTTTTTTTTTTTTGTGCTGTGTAGTCCACTTTAATAGATAAACCTGGTGTTCACTAATAGAAATAATGCATTTTATTTCTATAGTGCTTTTCATAGTACTCAAAGACACTTTACATTAAAACGATCAAACATTAAAAACCTCAAACACACGACTATGGTCACACGTTGTATCCTTGAGATGCCTCGGTGGCGTGTTAGTGTGGGTCCGCCGGACGGAGCTCTGCTCTACAACTGCTACTTCAAGGAGGGGGAGAGATATGTGACCCATGACAGATATACACATACAACGGTTATGTTGTAAAGTCAAGGATCAAATGGCAAAATGTTTTTTAAAAATAACCCTCTAAGCTCATGCAAAAACACACCTTCCAACTGTGAACCGATGAGTCAGATTCTCACAATAAAATGCAATAAGAAATGTGATATATACACTGCAATACATTGTTTTTAAGCATTAAAGTATGAATTCAAATTGAAATAAGAAACAACCAACAACCCAAAACAGTCCCAGTCGCTCTGCTGTCCTCAGACAAGCTGCTGAAATGTTTTGTCCTGCATTTAATCACCTATGATAACTTGTGCCTCTGCTAGTCGATCTTCAGTGGAAGTGCTTGGTAAAATAAATGTAATATTGTTTCATGAAGTCGCAGCGAGCCGATGTAGCACCTTGTGAAGGGACGTCATGCGCTCCCTCCTGAAGATACGGCCGTGTCTGTAAGGGCCGATATCGTTCATCTTTATAGAAGAAGATAAGAGTCGACCAACTTACGCTTTATAGTGTTTTTGCCACACAGTGTGCGTTGGTGTGTGAACGCTGGACAGGAAACAGAAACCCAGACCAACAACAAACAAAAGCGAGCGTTCCTCATTGCCAAAATTAAGTGATTTCAAAATGTCTGGGGCAGAAATGGTCCAGACACTTTATTTCCTGCCTATTCAGGGATGCTGCTGGAATTGTTTTCTCCACTCAGATGCAACCACAAAAATGGACACTGAACCAGACATTACAATTACACAGCACGCGGTCCAAGACAAACCCCTGACACCAGGAATAACGCCAGACTATATGAAACAGCAAGGACACCAGGGTCACCCTGCAGCAGCGCTGAGCTCCGGCTCACTGTCAGACGGATGGAGCGGTTGTACACATGCATACGTGCACGAAGGGATATGTGTGCACAGACCTTGGATTGCGTTCAAGCTGCAAACTCAAAATACCGTCTTTGTTGGAAGGTCGTAAACCACAGCTGAAGCCACACTTCAACTGTGCTGCACAAACAGAAAGCTGCATCCAAACCCGCGTACATAATGCTCGGCATGCAACACGTGAGACCTGCTTATATTTAGCCGTATATCTGCTGAAATACATCCAGCGAGGCCGCGTCCTGGGCCACCGGTTGGCATCGGTAAACCGTGACTGCTTCTGGCCATGAGCTCGACCCAGATGGATCTGTAAATAGTGACTGGCTGCGGTTCTGCTGGGACTCAGCACTCCAATTAAGCTCTGTCGCATAATGAGGCGCACGGCCGTCCCGTGCCAGCCGATTAGTAGCCTGTGGTCGGGCCGGGCTATAGTTTGGGGTTTGTGGGGGTGGAGTGAACTGGCAGGGTTGAAGAATCAACCCTTCAAAGGGTCACATCCGATTAAAACCCAATCGCATTTATGGGTATTTTGTAGAGATCAGCACCACCACTGGTTTGGACTGTCCAGGGGTTCGTGGCATTATTTGTACCCCAGTGATGAGGGGTGAGGAATGGAAAGTCATTTCAACTGCGATTTACAGGATTGGTAACAACGAGTATGAAAATTGATTCGCTTTGACTTGGGAGAGTGATTGACAAGGAATGACGCAATAGGCCAGAGTTCCAGAACGTGAAATCAGTAATTCCCACTGAGACGTTAAATAGCTGCGTACACAGTAAAATCGCGAGTGTTAATACAACACTTAAAGAGTCAATTTTAACACTACCTCAGTGAACATATGGTCCCTATCTACAGAGTGTTAAATGTACACTGAACACAGAGTTAAATTTCCAGAGTCAATTTTACTCTGGTAAGAGTTAAAATTTTACACTAGGTGCAGTGTAGTGTAATAATATTAACTCTAAGAAGTGTCAATCAAGTTTTACACTATGTAAGAAGTAACACCCATAGAGTTATAAAAGAAATAACCTTTCCAGTGTTAAACCTACTTTACACTATGTTGATTATGAAATCACTCCAAAGAGTGTTGATTTTTAACCAACTCCTACCAGTGTTGCATATCTATGCAGGGGGAAAAACACACAGACAATTGTATCCATACTGTAATACATATTTATTCCAAGTAAACATGAAATATTGGCATCAAAAGTAAACCTAAAACATGTAAAGCTCACATCTTATCACAGTGGCAAAGATCTTGGTTGGTGCTGGATGACAGGAATGTTTTGATCAACATGATGGTATCTGCAAAGACAGCAAACTGAAATCAACATTATGATCTACAACACCATACAAGCTGACAACCTGAAAATACCCTATTTCAGCTTTAAAAATCACAAACACAACTACATTTTCGGTCAAGTACATCAACTTATTACTTACCACCAGAGCACCACAGTACATTAAAGAACAATCTGAAAGAAAAAGGAAAATATACATATTAAGTAACTACGTAACTACGTAGACCCCTCCGCCGTAGCCTGACGTGCACCTCCGAAAAAATCTAACTGCGAGTCGAGTTGACGTGGATCGCAAGTGCTGTGATTGGTCCGCTCAGAACGTAATTTGCGGCAGTTGCTGACATTTGAAAGTATCGAAAGTGCACTTGCTCGTCCAGGTCCCTCAGTGGGTGAACCAGTGTTGTAAATTCACGTCTTCTCCGTAGCCTGCGCTTCAATATGAGCTTCGGCTCACCAAGGATTCGGCACCCGCAGAAACACACAGCCACACCCGCCGCCGCCGTAACGTGGAAGCATAAATTAAGCAGCAGCTACAGCCATAGACATAAAGAATAGACATCGACCGCTGCTGCCTAGTGGTGCTGACGGGCCGCGGGGCCGCCAGCTTGGACCGGTCACCCGCTCCACTCAGTGCCAGCTGGCGCAACGAAGTGTCAGCGCGTCACTCGCTGAATACAAAAGCGGATGTTCACGGGATTTTGTAGGCATGACACCGAAAACATGATTCGGCGTATTTTAATATTCAGTAGTAGTAGGTGTAACAGTAATAATATTCTGGTATATAATATAATAAAAAATATTTGTTTGCGCCTCAGCAGCCAATGCAGCGTCTACTATTTATATATCTATGGCTACAGCAGCAGCTAACGGGAACCGAGCCTCTCGGAGCCGCGGCACGTCCGCATGTCCGCGACATGTCCCGCTATGCTCGACCAAATTGTGACGCTAAAGCGATTTGCTCCGGCTCAAATAGAAATAATAAATATGACTGCTTCAACGAATTTTTTTCTTCATTTTACTGAAATAAATGTGCAAGCATGACACATAACACACCAGGACAGCTCGTCCTCGCTGACATTAACGTTACCTCGTGTCGTTTTTGTTCAGTTTGGTGTTGCGTGGTCAGACATTTGGCTGCTACATTTAAGCTAACCGCCGACCCGATATCACGTTAGCCATTTGAAATTCGGTATTTGAAGACACGTACCCAACATTGACTAGTGTGGTGAATGAATATGTCCCTTTATTCTTATACAGATTCTACTGGAATGAAGAAAAACAACGGGAATAGTTTATAGTAGAAAGACTTACCACAGTATTTCGACGCGAGGAAGATGGCGATGCCAGAATCCACATTCTCAGTTTGACCGGGAAAGTTGGTGGGCGGGGCTCTCCAGAGTATTCTTTGTGATACTCTGGAAGGTATCTTGCTCTAATCAGTGTTGAATCAGGGCCTGAGAGAGTCAATAACACTGACAGAGTAAAACCTCTGTTAACTCCGATTATTTTCACCAACACTGGAAGTTTTCTGGTTCAATTTTACTCTGTCCATTGTTGGAAGAACTCCGGAAGAATTAAAATAGTTTGACACTGCCTTTTTGACACTGGCAAATTTACTGTGTAGAATTAAGGGTTGAACATGCGTAGTACGTTTGCGTGTGTGCGTGTGGAGAATGTCACTCGGTTTGTTTTGGATGGGCTTTAATGTCGACGTACATGAGCACACACATGTTTACATGCAGCTCTGTGCGTACAGTTCAATCCCAGGAATGTCTGTGGCCGTTGAAACGTTCTGCCCGGGTGAGCAGGCTTTTTGGACCCTGTGCCAGGGCTGCGTGGGTGTTAAAGGAAGCCTTCACAACAAGTGGAAGCGGAAACGTTGACATCTGATTCCCCGGCCAATCAGAGGGCGATCTCTGCTCCGAGGAAGGAGGTGGACTTGAGTATATATTGACCTCGAGTTGGGGTGAAGAAACAGATCAAGGAAAGAAGAGAATCGAGAAACCCTCTTGTCCACAGAGTGAAGCTGACTGCGCCGCACCATGAAGACTCTGACCCTCCTCTCCATCTGTGCCCTTCTGTCTGTGAGCTGCTCCATGGGAGGTAAGGTCAAACTCAGGTTGACCTCTGTGCTGTGCCCAATGTAGGCGCCTACAGTTTATCTACAAACGGTTTTTTTTTTTTCTGTGATTCTCCAGGTTTTGAGCCAGATGTCGTCGTGGACCTTGCTGACGACACAGCGGTTGATTCAGACGCCGCGGACCTCGCCGACGCCGACGTCGCTGACCCCGCTGACCTCGATGACCTCGATGACCAGGCTGACCCCGATGACCCCGACGCAACTCCCGCATCGCCAGCTTCGGATTCTTCCTCAGACTCTTCTGCGTCTGACTCAAACTCCAGCTCCGACTCTACTTCCTCCTCCGAGTCCTCCGAATCGTCCTCCTCCGAGTCCAACTCAGCATCCGACTCTTCTTCCTCTTCTTCATCCTCTTCATCCGAGTCAGTCAGCGAGGAGGGTACGAATACGAAAAAGAATCTTTGCACGTCTTCAGAAATACTTAACGTTTGACTGTGAAAGGAGAAAAGAATATCGCTTGATAAAAGTAATGTTCGATGTTAGTCCCCACAGAGCCTGAGCCTGAGCCTGAGCCTGAGGTGATCATGAAGAGGGACCTGGCTGCCGTCCTCCTGAGGAGAAGAAGAGCTGCCCCAGCAGGAGACCTCTCCCCCCTGCAGCTGGAAAGGTACTGCTCTGTGCTCTGATCTCTGTTCTACCTGAGGCTCATTGGCTGAACTCGGCCCTTCTGACCTCGCCGCTCTCCTCTGCCCTGCAGCCTGAGGGAGGTGTGTGAGTTGAACGACGGCTGTGACGAGATGGCCGAGACCGCCGGCATCGTCGCCGCATACGTCGCCTACTACGGAGCCGTCCCCTTCTAAGACGAAGGCCCCGCGGCCGGTTTACTGCGTCCTTCTGTAACAGAACAGTCCAGCAACTCCCCTCAATCCAGACAAGGAGCAGACAATTACCTAAATCAAATTGGAAAAAAGGTTTGGCCCCCGTTATATGGAGATTATTTGTGTACTAACCGCTGCACAGGTGACCGGCTCGAATGGTCGTGCAGGAAAAGGCCCGTCCAGGCTTTCAGAGAGAGGCACATGAAAGCGTGTGACATGCAGTCGGTCACACAGGATTCAATTATTCTCTCCGTCTGCAGTACGATGCAATGAATGGTGCCACCAGTGAGGATGTAGTGTATGTTAATGTATTGTTATTTGTTTATGTTGTGCTTTAGTGTTACTTTAACTAAAAGTAGTTCTTCTAAAAAGTAGTGGATGTAGTAATGAGGTCCTGCACTTCCAGTAGCAGCATATTGATAGTGGTAGCTACAGTGTGTGTACATCAGTTATCCATAATGACTGTAACACTAATGGCCTCTGGGTTTGAAAATAATAAATTATTTTGTAATGTCAAATGGTTGGTCGTGTTCTTTATTTCTAAAATATTTTGATGCAGCTAAAGTGAGAATAACGCTACGGAACAGGGGATGATTTCCTTCTGGTTCGTCTCTACAAAGGACTCAACTCTCAACTATCAATGTGAATATTGCTTATTGCTGCTGTAACTAAGACACGTTCTCCTGAAGGATTGGGATGGATTACCTCTCGTAAACATGCACAATACAAGTGGCCTCATCAACAGTGAACCGCAGTAGCAGCCAGTGATGCAGCGGGACGCTGTTCTCTCACCGGCCACCAGATGGCAGAGTCGGTGACTCATCTTACTTTCAAACGGAGAGAACCTGAAATGAACCCGACCCAATATTATATTACTTCAATCATCCATAGCTGGAAATTAATATTCAGATTCAAATTGCATTGAGGTAAAAAGGAATATATACGATTACATGACTGCTTATTTTAAATAAGTGATTCTAATAAGACGTCATTGGAAAAATAAGACCTCAGTCAGTACATTTCATTAATATAAATAAAATATACAAAAATATTACGAAACAGTTCTGAGAACAGCGAAGATACACAGGCTGTAAGCATCATTGTTAGTTGTGTCGTCTGCTCAATCGCAGCCCATCACGCCCAAGGGTGCATTTCTTTATCGTTAACAGATACATACTCTTTATTCCCTCTGCGTACCGAGAGAGAGACACAGAAAGGGAGAGAGAGAGAGAGAGAGAGATAGAGAGAGAGAGAGAGAGAGATAGAGAGAGAGAGAGAGAGAGAGAGATAGAGAGAGAGAGAGAGAGAGAGAGAGAGAGAGAGAGAGAGAGAGAGAGATGATTGTACCAGCTGCAGAAGTTCAACATCAGCCTGATTGCATAAAGTGTGACGAGATTCACAAATCCAAACAGGCTGCACCACACAAACTCACTCATGTTGATATTAGTTGCCACTAAATACATTTTTACATGTTGGCAAGTTGGAAAGTGGGCAAAGCTGCGTGTCAACAACAACAACGCCATTCCAACGGATCATCCAATCAGAGGGAAGAGAAGAGAAGTATTTTGAAAAACACATCTGACCAGACGCTAGATACATTAAAACGTTTCTTAATGATGGATGCCGAGAAGTTCTTAATTCACACCACATATCCTGACATTCCTTGAGTTGAACATAATGTACTATGCCAGTAACCTTTGAATAATACCTTTATGTACTCATATCAAGTACCTCTAAAACCATAGAAAAATACTGCATGTTGTAATTGAAAGTCCTACATTCATTATCCTACTCAAGTAAAAGTAATCATGTATTACAGGGAATATTTCTTTCCCCCCCCTCGTTTATAATCCATCTCGTGCCGTTTGCATGACAGTCGGTACCAGTTTCCTGGAGCGCTGGCCGGGTTTAGTGGCCGGGTGCTTCACAAACGATGAAAAGGTCTCGATAACGTTTATGATACTTTAAGATAAGGAGCGTGTTTGTCACTCTGAACTGTACACTCAACTTTTTTTAATCAAAATTCTTCATTCCCAACATGCTTTACTCAGGTGAAATCTTCAGATAGGAGAGCAATAACTAGTCCCTTATCACAGCCAACGTACACGGTTAAATACAGGGTGGACCTGTTAAGGGAAACGATGACTCAAGTGGTTTCTGGGAGAAAAGTTCTAGTCAGTTTTTTATTCAGATATCATTTTGAATCTTTTGTTCCTGAAGCGTTCTTATATAGACAAAATATACAACTCAACATTTACATGGAAAGTTAATAACATTCACATGAAACACAATTCATCTAATTACAAATGACATATTCCTTGGATACAATTATCCGTCTCAATTACAAAATGTATTTTACACCTTAAAACGATGTGTTACGGTTCTCAATGTGTCTTTTTCACACTGTAGGAACCGGATGTCCTTCGTCTCCGGCCTTTGAAGGACTGTCTGCGGTCTTTCCCAAAGACTCACATCAAACAAGATTTTCTTAGTATTGCCAAATAAATTTGCGTCAGCTATAATTTACCGTTTATTCTTTGCACGACCCATCTGGGCCACACGAGAGACGGTGTGTTGTAATGGCCGCCGTACATTGTGTCTGTTTAACTGACGAAAGGAAACATGAAGTATTTAACATGCGGACTCCTTTCAAACAACACAAGCTGAGAAAAATAAGTTCTGTTCCACTGAATATTTGTGCACAAAAACCAAGGTGTCATGAGGAGTTTGCCATTTTAACAAATAAAATGTAATACAACCTTTGAATTGTTCTGTTCTTTCAATAACAGTTGTCCATCTGTTTACATACACAAACATGTATAATGGTTTAAATGGTTATTTATCAAGGATGGCATGTATATTATATAGATATAGTTAGAAACTCCAATGCTACACAAACCCCCTGATCATCCCACCCTGACGTGGACCTCCTCTATTGGCTCGGTGAGGCACGCTGGTGCGTCGAGTTAATGCTCAACATGTTGCCGTTCTCTTGGTTTGCTAATTAGAAGATATCACTTCAGATCAATATCAGGTTCCGTTTGAATATTTACGTCAGTAACCATAAATAAAGAATATCTAACTAGACAAAAGGAATCTTTGCGAGTTATTTGCTCATCTTGAGGAATGTTCATTCGCTCTGCACGCTGGTGTATTGGCTGAACACCAAAGAACATGTTGAAGTCGGAGCCATTTGGATACAAGTTTAGTATTAATTAACGTAGATGAACAAACGATGGAAAAGCCATTTGTTGCAGAAGCCAAGTGGCTCGAGGTTTGGAAACGCAAAAGATGTTCGCCATCCCTGTCTTTTCAAGGTCACTTGAGTGAACACCTGGCAGGTGACCCAGACAAACCCTTTCCAGCATATTATTTTATTTTCCTTTATCTTATGCTTTGAGAGTGGAAATTCCCTCCATAACCATTTCCCATCTTACATTAGAGCAAAAACATAAATATTAAAGACATAATATTTTTCAGAGTTTTGCTGAAATGTGTCTGGTCCTTGTCCTTTGACCGATGCACTTCACTGAATTATACAGAAAGAGTCACACGTGTCACATGTATATATATCATATCTCAGAGATGTGTCATTTTTAAAGTCTGTAGGTCTAAATTGATCTCATTTTCTACCTCTTTCTCTGCACTCATTGCAGGGTTATCATAAACCTCCGTGTGAGATTTACTGTTGTTCTCCAAAGATTCTGTCTCTCCGGTTTCCTTGTCGTCATCAGCAAACTGGCAGCATTTGCAGCAGCAGCAGCATTTGGCGGTAAACACACCAACCACTTTGTCCCAGGGGGAGAGCGAGTGAGCCCACAGAGGGAGGAAGTCCCAGGACCGCAGCGCCGCAGGCAGAAACCCCGGCTTCCGTTTCTGCAGAATGTTGATCGCCACGATGACGATCGCCACCATCACCAGAGGAGCACCGACGCCCAGCAGAACCTTCCAGCCAGCCAGCGACAGGCTGAAGATGACGAGCGGTAAAATGAAGAAGAAGGAGATGATGTAGACGGCAGCGAACCAGCGGTAGGAGGCTGTGATGTTGCCCAGGCCTTTCGCCAGCCGGATGGGGAAGCGGGTGAAGGGGATCGGATACCACAGAATGATGCCAGAGATGTTGAACAGGAAGTGCACGAGGGCAATCTGGAGACAGCAACAAAAACTTTATTGGTATGTTTCACTCATTATTTATCCCAATAACTCTAATAATAATAGTACACTTTTTTACTTCAAAGGTCTGTAAATTCACACTAATTTCCTATTAAGTTTAAGTGAGAGAACTTTGAACGTGGATGTTACATTTAGTACCTGATAAGCATTTAATTGATACACTTTAGACTATTTATTCTAATCCATTGGACCGCAAAACATGTACAAGACTGCAAATTAGTCAAAAGAAGAAAAAAAAGGATTTCATTCAGTTGAACTGAAAGAAACCATCTCTTATTTTGCGCGTGGGGACGTTCGTACTGAAGTGACTGACCTGTAGAGCATTGCCCAACGTGTCTCCTGGACTGGCCATGGCTGCCAGGATGGCTGTGGTCGTTGTGCCAATATTTGAACCCAGAGACAACGGGTATGCTCTTTCTATGCTGATGACACCGATACCTTTTTAATGGAACAATGGGTGAGTTTGTGTGCTCTTCAGATACCGCTCAACACAACACAACAATGCTTTACTGCTTTTAAATATCACCAGAGAGAATAAGAAACAAAGAAACACAAGAAAGGAAGAATAAAGATTTCTTTCAAGAGCAAAATGGTACATCGACTTTTACAAATGAAAAAACACAACAGATGGATGGAACGGATGAATGAATGAATGATTGACCTCACCAACAAGCGGAGTAATGGCCGATGTGAAAACCGAACTGCTCTGCACAATGAAAGTCATTCCAGCTCCAACTAAAATGGCAACGTAGCCGATGACCCAACCAAATGGAAAAGGGAAATCTGCACAAAACAGACAAAGAGACGTTGGAGCGTTACCAACCGACACGGTCACATCGAGGTCATTGCACGCGGGTTTGCTCCTGACCGGTGTTGAGGATCTTCTTGATGACTGCAGCCACCTGTCCCTTCAGCATGGAGTTGAGCAGCTTAACGATCAGGACCAGGCAGGAGCAGAGCACCAGCATGGCAAGAGCCAGCAGAATCAGACCCACCGCCAGGTCGGACAGATTCACGTTCACAAAGAGATGCACACCTGTGGACGCGCAGAAACACACAGACTGTACTCACTGTGGAGGAAAGCAGGCGATTAGGCTTTTATCGTTCTTATTTTGAAACTACACAAATGTTTGGTTTCGTTTTTTTGGCCAAATGGAGGCAGAATAACTAATAATCAAAAATAAAATATGTACTGCGACATTCATAGTGTCTCTTTGTATAGTTGTTATGGAATGGGGTCAATTAATAAACATAAAAAGTATTGAGCATCAGGTTCTCCATGTTGAGAACATTATACATTTTAGATCAAAAACAAAAAGAGTAAAACTACTATGAGTCTTACATTTGCGAACATTGTACGTTTGGGAAATGTTCTTCTGTGTGAAGGTGTAGTTGCCATCGAACCAGCAGAGATCCGGAGACGTGCAGTTCTCTGGACCAGGAACTGTGACGTTCACGATGGTCTGAAATGCAGCAGTGGTTTTACAGTTGACATTCAAATCTTCTCGCCTGTTTGAGACATTTGGCAGGTGGCTGACACGGTTTGGTCTTACTGTGTTGATAAAGGTTTGACACCATTTCTTGATGAGGCTCTTGTTCCTGGCTTCTGGTTCTCCAGTGGCGATCCCACTGATGACAGACTCATCCAACTAAGTTGGAGGGAAAGAAGCTTTAATGGGAGATGGTGGGATTTTATTGCTGTGATACATTTAATTTCTTTTGAAGAAGCTACTTTAGAAGTTGAACAGTGGCCCTATTTGGTGAAACACAAAGAGAAATCTGCATCAACCAGACCGCTGTTAATGTTCACCGTCTGTGATAAGCTCAGTGACCAACCAAAATGTGGCACACTAAATGAACTATACTGTCAATGCCGCTAAAAGACACCTACATGAAGTGATTACGATTATCGATCTGTGCTCTTTGAACTTCGTTGACTTTAGTTTCACTTTGACTTGGTGAGACGAGACGAGTATCGTAACGAACTGCTTCACGCAACATGAATCATATTCAATTGCTGGGCTGCTCTGATATTTTGCTTGAACTTGAATATAATACATGTCATGTTTGATCTGCAAGTGAAAGGTTAGAGGTTTGATTTGGGCATAAGATGGGATCAGCTCCAGACAACGTTGTCACCGCTTAGTGAAATTCTCTCTGGATCATTGCATTTCTAAATGTTCTTTTGAAGAACCAAAAAGCTTTGTACCTGTATGATTGACTCGGTGACGACATCGGTGATCACACTTAACAGGGCAGGGGCCTCTCCACTCTCAATCTTAAAGGAGTCAATGATGAGCTTGGTGACCACGTACATATAACCCGTGGCGACTTCAAGCGGCAGCAGCACCAGCACAGAGAGCCAGTTGAAGAAGTCGTGCACTGTGGCCCCTGCAAACGCCCTGGGGACATGAGGCAATAAGTCATCCCGTAACACGGCAACTAAAACTATTTATACAGCCAAAGTAATTCCCACAGTAGCTGTAGTTAGTTTTCACATTAACTTTGCTTCCAGTCCAGTTTCTCTGCCGTGAGGCCTGAACAAAAGCCTGTCCTAGAGTACTTTATCTTCTCTCCATCAATGTCAATGATTCTTATTAGGCGATTCTCACAATTCAAAGTTTTTGTTTGTGTGTTATAGTGAGTATTTCTTTCCCAGTAACATATAAACAAAGCAATGAGTAGTTGCAGTTATTACACACGTTGTTTATGATGGGCCAGAGGCCCAAAAGACAGGCTAGGAAGCTGAGGCAAGAACAGGTAGGATGTTTATGGTGAGGGGAAGCGTTTTGCTTTGTGCAGTAGATATTGAAGATGAATACATAGGTTGCACATTCTGTATATCTTAACCCATTGCAGCAACGCAATAAAAAAGTGTTTTCTTTGTTCATTGAAAGCAGGTATTTTGGATATATCATTATTCTAAAGAAGTTATCCAACTTAACTGTTGAACTCAGTGTCCTGATGCCTATTTTTGACACACAGATTTTTACTGTTTTTGACTCGCACAGTAATAAATCATTATTTTATCAGGCTTGTGGTTGTGTAGAACAACAATTACCTGCGGAAGACGCTGCGGTCGCCCGCCTGCGTCATGGCGACTAGTGTGTTGGTCACAGACGTGCCGATGTTGGTCCCCATGATGATCGGAACAGCCAGCTGGACCGTTAGCACTTCCAAAGCAACACATTTCTTCTTCATCATCAGTCGCACTCCACACCTCCGACATGATCACCATTCAAACATTCTTTGCATGGATGTGTGTGTCTGCGCCACTGCGCACATGTGTGTGTGCGTATGTGCACTCACATCCAGAGGAGACCATGCTGACAACTATGGAGGAGGAGGTGGACGAGCTTTGGACCAGCAGGGTGACCAGAACACCAATGACCAGACCAGCGAGGGGGTTGGCCAGAACCGTGTTGTCCTGAAGGATGTCGCCTGCTGCTTTACCTTCGCGTGGTGAAAGTAACACCACGTGAGTGCACTTGCTTTTGATTGATTTGTATGATTTTACTGGGATATTTGAATGGAAACACGCCATCGTTCGTGTTGTCACAATCTACTTTTTCAACTATGTCAAGTCTCAGTGGTCCAGTTCATCATCATTACACGTACAGTAGCTCCGGGCAGATGTTGGAGTGTTTACCTCCAACAAGCTGGAAAGCTGAGCTGAGGATGTCCAAAGAGCAGATGAACAAGTAGAGGAACCCCAGCAGCAGGATCAACTTTAGCACCGACACCAACACTCTCAGCGCCTTCCCTTTGGTGTCCAGAGCTGGGACAGAGACAAGGCGCCGAAACAAACAGAAAACATTATCATTTGTAAAGACAGGATTAATCGATGTCATCAAGTGTCTCATTAAGGTGAATGAGTTCGCCAGCGTGCAACCTGGTAGGACATTTGAACTTTTTAAATATTAGAACCATTGGTTGAGGCTAACTGGAAGCAGTTGGTGCCTTCAGTGTGTTGGCACGGGCCAGCTGGCTGCCTGGCTACTGTCTTTATTACATCCATTACCATTTACGATCTCTGTGCCTTCTAAATACACAGATCATTGGCTCTGATGTTATCTGCTGTCTCCGCAAAATCCCCAAATACTTATTTGTCCTTTGACCTGCGGGGCTGTTCATGAATCTAGACTGTTTTGGAGTGATTTGCGGAGTGTTGGAGATATTTGTTGTAGTGACGTCTGGCACCCGGCCTGTAGAACTCAAAACGCCCAAGAAGTACATTTGAAAAACTCGACGGCCACGTGTCTTTCTAGAAATGATTGCCAGGCAACTCAGAGATAATCCACCTAGTTTATTGGAAGCGGTTTCATCTAGGAATAATTTTCTTTTATGGATAGTTGTTAGATCAAAAATAAGGCAGAAGGTCAATATCTCCAAAAGGAATAAGCAAAGAAGTCACATCAATTCTACCTTGATTTGATAATGGTGGAATACTTTTTATAGCTCTATAAGAGGGAGTTACATATCATGTGGATTGGTAAGCGATTTATAGCTATGCCTTTAATTCTTGGAATGCACCACAACAGTGCACTCGATAATAGGTTATATAATACATGCTATATGGGAGACTTTATCATATCTGTTGTAAACCTGTTAGTAGTTGTGTAAATGTATTACTTACTAACCACGTACATCTAATCAGGAAAGCCATGCTTCTTTGTAAAGTACACGGATAAGACAACACTTGTCCTCATAGTAACCATGGACCTCACCTGTCCATGGGACCCCGGTGTCTTTCAGCTCGGGCAGGTCCCACGGGTCTGCGTCCTGCGGCTCCCCCTCCACCAAAGCTACAGAATGAATCATGCACTTCATCATGTAACTTATCTGTATTCATCAGTGGCCTTCTGTTACGTTTGGGTACAATATGAAATTACCGTTGCTCGTTTTTTCATGTCTCTCATTGTGGTCTTTGCCATTGTTTTGAGCTGCCGTTGGCTACGGAAAAAAGGACACATTATTTCAGAATCAGAAGCCATTTATTGCCACATATGTTACCCATAGAGGAATTTGTGTCGATGATTGGGGCGATGTAAGAGTAAAATAGAATAAAATAATATAAAAATATAAACAAGAAGATAAGTACGATAAAACGCGTATGTATGTACATGTGTTTCCATGGGGAGAGAAACCACTGTGTTTGAGGGTTTAATAATTCTATAATGCTGTATATCTATAGTTAATAATGTTCCCGACATTTTATTTGTCACTGTTTTGTCTAAAATGATTCTATCCAGGACTTGAATGGCAGTAGACGCCTCTTAGGATGCTGAGGGAGGGTTGATCCATATGGCATACTGGTGGTTGCAATCAGATCATGTCATTAAACGAAAAATTATAGTTTGGCTACGAGAGCATCGGGTTAAAAAAATACCCCATGCCACACACACACACACACACACACACACACACACACACACACACACACACACTTTCCCCTCACATGCCAGGGTATCGATCTTATCGTCACATGGTTCAGTTCCAGTAAAATTCCATTCACAACAGAACGACACAGAAAGAAAGCTACACTTGATTGATACATTTACCTAAAGTTATTTTTGGACTGATATATTTGTGTTATTTGAACGTATTCATTACAATTGATTCCATTCTATTACATATATATGCACTAATATTAATATAATACATTTTGTATGTTTGATTTTTTTTGTATAAAATATAAATACTGTATCTCTCAAAGACATGACTTCTACTTCATGAACCCAAAGATACCTTCAGTTACGATACTAAAATATATTACTATCATAATAGTAACAACGCAGTTAATCATTGACAAATTAAATTGGTATATTTGTAAGTCCATTCCACTAATAATCATAATCTTAATAACAGCAGTGATGCATTTGTGCCTAATGTGCTCTTTAGACATACCATTAAACATATAATAATAGAAAATCCATATCCAATCCAGTTTTCAGGTGACAGCTGTAACACAGCTGATCAATGCAATGGGAACAGAATCGAGCGCTTGGCCTCACCTGTGGCAGGTGTAGCGAGTCCATGCTGCCTGTGTGTGCTGAGCTCACCTGGGCGTCAGGTTTCCAAATGACTCCTCCACGCAGGTGGTGAAGAGGTTGAAGTGTGGGCTGTGGGTGGGGGATCCGCTCAGATCAGAGGACAGTGTGATGTCCACCGTTTACATCACCAGGGTCACTTCCGTCTCATTGATAAGCACACCCTTTAAAACCTTGATTGTTCTAACCAGACACCGTTGTAATCTGTCCTGGGTCATGTGTTGCAATCCATCACATGGCACGTGATCGGTTCTGAGCTGGTGGTGTTGATACCGTCACCTGCACTTACACCAGCTGTTACTAAATTGTAGAGTTTACCTAAACATCTCAACATAAGGATGTGATACGGTTCTATTGTCTGTTAGATTATTTTGCAAAGTCCATTTTAAAATACAAAAATGACTGCGTTACCTAAAAGAATACTTCTGAAATTGATGACAGCTCCGTCCGGTTGACCGTTGGGAAACAGTGGCAGAGATGACAGCTCGCCTGGACGCGGTTAATTCCACTAACAGATACACCACATGGGTGTGTGTGTGTGTGTGGGGGTGGGGGGGGGCGGTTGCCGGATGTGTACTGTGCCCTACAGACCTTGCGTATGTGGCAAAGGTCTATTTCTGGCACACAATGTGATTTTTTTGGGAGGAATCTATTGATTCTCTTAATACAACCACCCACTGTTCAATACGCCACGTATTCATGTTCCACGTTTAGGCCTTACTACTGTTCATGATGGCTGGGAGACCTTAGAGGAGAGAAAGTCAGCCCAGGCCACACAGATCCGTTGAATTTCTATGGAAAATGTGGCCTGACAATTATAGGTGAGAGCGTAATGTTTCACTGCTTCTATCCGTTTATCTCTGAGTGGCACTCAAGTGTCCTTTTGTGAACATGATTAATCAACAGCGTATGTCCTCGTGAAACGCCTACATGCTTGATTTCTGCCTTCATACAGTGTATATGAGGTCAGCTGACCAGTTGCTTCTGAACGTTCCTCGGCCGTGGCGGCTCCCACACTGTGGAATGCTTTGCCGTTTCATGTGCGGAGTTAAATCACCTGGATTGGATCTTTTACTTGTTTGCCTTTTACTGTTTTGCTTGACTGTTGTTTTACTTTTGCTCGTATTGTTTATTGCTGCTGATTATTTTATCCTGTAAAGCCCTTTGGCTGGCCATTGGCCTTTAAACGTGCTATATAAATAAAATTGACATTGACATATACATAGTTGTCAGTACATTAAGTACGTCTGGCCAAAAGCAATGCAGTGTAATGCAGCCTTGCATTAAAGGACAACCTGAGTGGAACAAGGAACCATTCAGCTCAACTGACCCCACAATGAACCAATTGATGGTCACAAGTGACCCTTGGTGACCAAATGCAGCCAAGCATCCCTTTGATGCATGAACCGAATCATTTTGGCTGGCACTTCACTTCATGGCATTTCATGTGGCCAGTAGAACCAAAGAGATGATAACAGGGACAATAAAGGAATCCAAAATAAATCAATAAATTAATTGATTGTGATAACGCCTCTCTCTCTCTCTCTCTCTCTCTCTCTCTCTCTCTCTCTCTACTCCTTTTTTTCTTCTAGAAGATGTAGCCGTATATGAGAGGCAAAGTCTTCTTTGTCGTGCAGTGTGCAAGTGCAACAGCATCTCCTAGGCACCACACAACGCCATTACAATATTGTACCGTTCGATTTTTACTTGCAACTTCTTGACATTAAGAAGATACAAATAACCAATATTTTCACCTCAAAACAGGGATTTAAGTAGTCAAACCTATGTGGACACACAAATTACTGCAGTACAGCAACAAGATGTGAAGTGAAATAATTATATTTAATCAAATTACTGTGTTATGCATATGAGTGTGGTGTGGTGTGGTGTCGTGCAAACAATTGCTAAGCTGAGTCCATGAAATGCTGAAATAAAGACATATCACAGAACAGAACTGGTCTTTATAAGCGTTATTCTTTGCATATATGGTCCAATGATGCTACATAGTGCAGTCTGTGTGACAAAGACCAGTTAAGTTAAGTTAAGTTGTCTATTTAACACAGTGGTTCACAACCCTTTTTCAGTGATGAACCCCCTGAGAAATATTTTCAGCCAAGTACACCTTAACCAATGCAAAGCATTTTTGGTCAGCACTGTGCAATCAGTGTCTGATTAATTAAACTTTCCACAAGGAAAAAACGCAAAGGTTGGTTGCTACTCGTGAACATAAATCCCATTAAAACATATTCTTCTGAATACTGACAGAACTTTGCCTTCTTTGGCCTTTGTCCCTCTGTATATTCAGCAACATCGCTGCTACGCCTCAAACCCGACTGCATTATGTGAGTTTTCATGGTGGCAGCGATTGACAGGGGACGACAGGTGCCGGGTTGCGTCAAACCATCCTGGTATGGGAGTTTTTAAGATAATGAAATTGAATATCCTACTAAATATATAATTAAGTTTATGAACTTACACTTATTGAATATTCATTAAATATATATTTTCAAAGGTCTTTTGAACGGATGCTCATTTTAAATATACATTTTTTAATCTAACATACTCCATGAAGTGCATTCACGTACCCCCCCCCCCCCTCCCTACAAGTGTACACCTACCCTCATTTGAGAACCTGGTGTCTTGGTGGTTTACACCCCTGAAACTCAGTTCACATTCCGAGATAGCTACTGTAAAAAAAAAGAGTAAGATAAAGAAAAGTAAAACGGGAAGTAAAAAATAAAAATCTAGGAGTTCAGACATCCTTAATGATTTCTGTTTCACCACCAAAGAGCGCTGCTACAGGAATTTAATTCAGGTTAAACTTTGCATTATATAATGCAAACAATTATATAATATTTATGAGTGTATCAACTTTCCCGTCACAGATGGAATCAAATAGACAATATATGAATTACAATATCATAGATTATATACATATTGGTGAATTGTGGGACATACAAAAGAAGTCCAGTTGTGCAAGCTTTGCAGCGATGGTGTGTGTATTATGTATCAGTAGCCTATATATTGGAAATTATATATAATTATATTAAATTATATAAACAAAGATAAACACAAGTATAAAGGGCTATACATAATGATGACATTTTATCTAATATATAGTACAGATTCTATGAAATTATTTTAATTTATTAAATTCATACAACTGGAAAAGAACACAAACATAATTTAGCATTTAATTATAATATGAAAACCGCAGTAATAATACAGGTAGTATATAATATGATGTTATATCACCATCTAATAATAGATTTAAAGGAATCACGTGATGATATAAGTTATGTGATGCAATGTAATATAGTAATGCAATATTCTACAGAGACGTATACTCTGTAATATACCAAAAACTACTAAAATGATATTGATAACCCTTACAGAAGATCAACATTTGAATACCTTCATTTGCGCTTTCAAAATAAAAGCACCCTATTTCAATTTCGACTTGTGTAACGTTACTCTTTGGCGATTTTAAGGAACAATATAACCACTAACGTTACATGTGTTTATTCAAACATAATTTGCCCGTAGTATTGTTACAAATACACCTCAACTAACCCTCTAATAAAACGGCCTGAAACGTGTTTAACTTCCGGGTCACGCGAGTGCTGGCCGGGGCGATGACATTGTACCAAACACAAGACGTCAGGTCGCCGAGCGGCTTACATGTTGTTACTTCAGGGCCTCTGAACGCTTGAATCAGCACCCACGTCGCCGTCAACATGTCTTCCGCCACTTCGGGCTTCACGGGGGAGCGGCAGCAGGCGCGAGCACAGGTAAGCACGCCCGGGAAAACGCGCCCTGCGGATGCTAACGTGTTAGCCGGTTAGCATCGGTGTTTGATGAACCGCG
This sequence comes from Gasterosteus aculeatus, assembly GCF_964276395.1. Classification (NCBI taxonomy): domain Eukaryota; kingdom Metazoa; phylum Chordata; class Actinopteri; order Perciformes; family Gasterosteidae; genus Gasterosteus; species Gasterosteus aculeatus. The sequence goes on along the minus strand of NC_135696.1, from coordinate 828,042 downwards.
TCAATTAACGTCGGCTAACTAGATCTGAATGCGCGCCTGTGTGTGCTAATCTGCAGTCGGCAGTGGGCGTGGAGTACGTCCCCACGGAGGAGGAGAAGCGGGTGTTCAGGGAGTGCAACAATGAGAGCTTTTGGTACAGATGTAAGTTGCGTGTTTTTGTCTTCCGCGCACTGGTCGGGCTGAATGCGTGCGCTTTAAAGATACGAGGTGTGACGCCCACGTGTTCTCCCCTCAGCTGTGCCCTTCTCAGTGGTCGGCGTGGCTGTCACTCAGGTCCTGGTCGCTAAAGGTAATTCTATTCCCACCGTGGAGGAATGAGTCGCACACACGCGGGATAAACTCTGCTGTGTTTACCTGCAGGGATTCTGTCTGCGTCTCCGAGGTTCGGATCTCTACCCAAAGTTGTCTGTAAGTTGGTGAATGTCTAATCTGGCAGGTGACACACGCTGTTGCATGAATAAAATAAACTGGTACATAACGATGCTTAAAGTTGACCAATGTTTACCTAATAAACTAAAGTTGTGTGGTATGAACATTGACATCTTTTACATTTCTGATATCATTTAAACCGTTTAACTAAAGTACCATATTAACATCGATAACTACACTTTCACCTGCCGCTTGCTGAAGGTAGATATTATGCTTTATTGCCCTTGTATTAACCATTTTCTTAAACATTGATATCTTTGAGTATGTTCGCCTCTGCAGTCGCTGGCTTCTGTGGCTACCTGGCGGGCAAAATGTCCTACATGAAGACGTGCCAGGAGAAGTTCAAGAGGCTGGATAACTCTCCTCTGGGAGAGGCCCTCAGACAGAGGACAGGAATGTCGCCGCTATCGTGAGAGCCACAACTCCTTGATTGGTGTGCCATTTGTTTTCATCCAGGTACTACTCCCTCACAGCCCGTACGTCTCCCCTCCTCAGTCCCAAGGCTCCTCAGTCGGAGATGAGCGATCCAGACGCCCCGTCGTTTGACACTATGTTCCAGCAAGCGGACGCCCCCGTCCACGCGACTCCCGACAGCAGAACCGATGAGTACGGCTACAACGCCTCGATGCCGATGGGCAAAGCGGATGACTTTGCCGCTCCAGGTACCACAGACAGCGACTGCATGTGTGATTTTTCTAAACACTATTTAATGATGACCATCAGCACACATGAGGCTCTGTGTGAACCTAGAATGGACAAAAACTCATCATACTATGATGGTTGAAAACATCCATTTTTCACAAGAGCCGAACCTTTGCTAGTTATAAACTCTTACAAACATCTACATCACTTGTGCAGTACATTATTCAGTTAATTTATTTGACATCTTTGCCTAAGTTAAGTAAAATCGAACTGTGAAGGATTTGGACGCCATAATCCCGATGCATGCAAAGAATACCATTTTACCAAATCCCTTATTCCCAACTCAAGTAACTTGTATGTCAACTTCCCTAGATAGTGGTTTGTTGACACAAACGTCTTTGTACCTTTCCTTGTCCCCGTCGACTTTAGCGGAAGAAGGGGAACCCAGGAGGAAGGGCACCCTCTATGAGAACTTGAGGCTAAAGAACCGAGAGAACTACGAGGTCACGCTCAATCAGAAGGCCGACACGCTGCTCAAAGCGTCCCCCGAGAAGGAGCCGGGGAGATACAATAAAGACGGTGAGCTTCTACTTCAGCGGCGTGGCAAACCCAATGTCAAGAGGTTCATATTAAAGTACATCTGAGGTCTTTACTAAACTCCTCCGGCTTTTCTCTCTATTACAGTGAAGAAAAACATCTATGGAGACTCCTGGGAGGAATGAGTGCCTGTTTTAAATGATCATGTGACCTCTACAATAGGCAGGCCAGTGGCTGTATTGCACCTGTGTGAATCAAGTCTCCTGATGTTCTACCAGTCTGTGATAAATGTATTTGCTAAAGAGTCGATTAAACCAAATTTACATGAGAATTAAATTAGTTTCTCTGTGCTTTGAGTTTGCATTTCCATGTCAATATCTTCCAACTTGTGTAAAAACACACCTGATTACATACGCAGGGTGATGCAATGTGGGTTAATGTAGATTTAGGATCTTTACACAAGGTCATTGATATGTCTTTTGCTTTGGGTGAAAAAAAGCACAGTATTTGAATGTTTAAATTTGTCTGGAGTTTTTTTTTTATAAACCTAAATACTTGTTAGTGGGATTGTGATTAACTTTTGCAGCAATTTTTTTGAATCTATCTGGATTCAAATTCAAAAGAATTATATTTACCCTCTACCTTGAACATTGAAAGGAGTTGTGCATGTGCCAGTATTAGAAATGTCTTGAGATAGAGCAGTTCAGGCTGTCACTCAATAGGTATGATATAAGTATATATGATTTCAGAGGAGAAACCTTTGTTTATTCAGAATATTTTACACAGAAAAATCTCTCCAACTAAATGGAGATTTTTACGGTTTCCACTCTGTCGCATCCTTTGACAAGTGCTTTGACAGCTTAGTCGTCACTATTGAGAGCCGCTCATATGCAAAAGAAATGCTCCCAATCTCGCATTTGGCATCTTGGAATGTCTTTTTTTCTTTCTTGAGACATTATGTTGAGCACATAGTTTATGAGGGGGGATTGCACAAGAGTATATCAACATATATACAGAATCCACTCAGAACATCTAGACCCTCTGATAAATGTCCTTCAAATATACAGCCAGCTAGACACTCCCCAAATGCTTTGAAGGTCTACAAGTCTGCTTAAAAAGAGTCCGTGCATTTCCCATTTTAGACGACGCTCCCAAAGAAAAGAGATGCTGCAGGTGCCCATGTGGGTTTAACTGAAAAATATACTATGGTAGATAAAGCAACCCTATAAATGACTGTGACCATCACTATGACTATGACCATGGTCATGACCATAGCCGTCACCATGGCCATAGCTATGACTACAACCATGACCATGACCATAGCCGTCGCCATGACTATGACCATCACTGTGACTATGACCATGACCATCACTATGACCATGACCATAGCCGTCGCCATGACTATGACCATCACTGTGACTATGACCATGACCATCACTATGACCATGACCATAGCCGTCGCTATGACCAGCACTGTGACTGTGGCCATGGCCGTCACTGTGGTTGTGGTTGCAACTTTGGCTGAGATTCTGCTCTGAAGAAAGTCCTTGACTTGGCCCAAAGCTGCGTGCAGAGCCATGTCCGTGCGGGTTGCCGGGCGGCGTGGTGCCGGGCCGAGCCCCGGTTGAATTGGGCCAGCCCTCGTAGATACCAGCGTTGGAATTGGGCGTGCTGACGTTGGGAAACGGCGCGTACGCCTGGACCGGGTAGGAGCCAGGAGTCGGATTGATCCGCGGGAGGAGGGTCTTCCTCCTCTCCTCCGTGGACGCAGGTACAAACTTCACTCCTCGGATGCTCCTCAACAACCTAAAAGGCACCGTCTTCTCCAGGGCGCCGGCCCGGACCTCCGACATGTTCAGGAGAGACAGCCACCCTTTCCCGTACATCCACCCGACCAGGATGCCGACGACGTTACAGGGGAGCACACTGTGCGGGACGAGGGCCGAGGTGATGAGGAGGAGCACCCAGGGGAGAGCCACGGTGGGGAAACTGATCCCACACAAAAACCCTTTGGTCATTTTAGTGCGCATGGTAGTCAGAGCCACGCACGCCAGGGTCACGGGAACCAAGCCCTCTGCGGGGCTGCGGCTGTCGCCACTGCGCACGAGGTCCAGGACGCTGTAGAGGAAGCCCGCGGTGGAGGACAGCAGGGAGAAGAGGAACAGGAAGCGCACGGTGCCGACGCCGCGCTCCAAACTGCCGCCGAGGAGCACCAGGGCGGCGACGCTCAGGAGCAGCTGGGCGGGGGTCTTGTGGTGAAAGGGGTACGTGAGCAGCCGGTGCAGGTGTCCGTCCTGGAACACCGCGGCGCCGACGCTCAAGAGCCCCCGAGGGAGGTCCAAATATGTCTGAATGCCGAACAAAGCGCAGGACAAAAGCGCCACGGTTAGAATCCCGCTCGTGGGCACAGGAACCACGTCTGTGAACGCTTGGGAGATCTTTTTGAAGCTCTCAGTTGGCAGCATCTTGCAGAATGATCCGCCGATTAGCTAAAGCAAAAGTTTACCTGGGGGTTTAATTGACTCCACACTTCCTAAACAGGAAGTGACGTCACTGTGATGTCCAGGGTGTTTTGCTGCGGGTTTCCGGTTCTCTCGGACGGATTCAGGCCAGGATTGACACCCAAAAGGTTCACAGTCATCAATTAACATATGACGTGTTCGATAATGGCCCCCAGAAGTAAGTGCTTAGCAAACTCTGTTAAAGAAGTCGGAAAAGTAAAAAAAAAAACTTTTCAAAATAAAACGTGTAGTGACGAATAGTGGCACATTCTGAGTAAGCTTTCAACTTAATGTCGGAGCTAATTAAATAATCCAAACTGTATGTGAGTCAGGAATACAAACATCTGATAAGCATATCGTGCGGGTTTAAAGGGTTGTCTAAATGTAACCTATTACCGACGTGTATCACGCATTTTTTAAAGAATTCGTACGGCTACATTTTTTAAAATTTGTATCTAGTTCGGCGTCAATAGATGCATCCGTTTTGTAATCAGCAATATATGATAATGCAGTGCAAACTTCAGTCAAGCTATCTGCGATAAGGATGTCATAACATCAGTAATGAGAAGTAACCTACATTCACTCAAGTGCGGTTTCCGTGAGTAATGGATTTGACGTAGTTTATATATATGTTTTTATGTTGTATATATAAAAACATATATATAAACTGTTAAACTGTTAAAATATATATATATATATAAAAACATATATATATAAACTGTTAAACTGTTAAAATATATATATATATATATATGCTAATAAATGAAATACATTTAATTTAATTGAAACCTTTAATTGAGCCAGGTCTGTCCTCCTTCCGGTGTCGTGTGGTCACTGCGGCGGATGTTGATGTTCTGCTCCGGAGCTGGCTGAGCGATGTGAACGTATCTGCTCGACATTCTCCCGTGGTTGTCTTCGCGGTTCTGCGGTTCTCTCGGTAAAGATTCGCTGTCCGTCGGCATCGTGTCTGTCCCGGTGTCTCTCCCGGGAAGCGCGAAGCCGAGTCGTGCGATGATGGAGGACTTTGACGAGATCTACGAAGAGGAGGAGGAGGAGGAAGAGGAGGACGAGGACAGGGCCGCGGAGGAGCAGCTCCTCAAGTACGCTCCGGACCCGGTGGTGGTGCGCGGGTCCGGCCACGTCACTGTGTAAGCGCCGGGCGACCCCTCCGCCGGTACCGCGGTGTCCGCAGCGGACACGCGTCTAGTCAGCTTCGCGTTCACCGGTGACCTCGCGCAGTCGGCTAGCTGCCGAGTTAGCAATAAGCTAGCTGCTAAGTTAGCAACGAGCTAACTCCGACGAGGACGGGCTAAGTTAAGTGAGCTTTCGTTTTAACTGAAGCAGCTACACGACCGAATATACATTTATGAACGGTACTTTGTCTTTGCTGTGTCTCACACCAAGTGTAATGTGTTCCGCTGTCCTCCTTCCGTTCACGTTGGTCTGTTACACTTTTTATTACCGCGGTTAACGTGTATCTGCTCTGTAATGAACAGTTGCAGGAGTAACGTAGAGATTGATGACTGTCGCCTACTCTGAGAATGTTACGTGTTACATTGTAGCCCCCGTAGACGTGACGTCACAGACGTGCAGATTATGAACACAAAGTTGTGGCCGTGTTTTGTCTGGTGTCCAGTTGGGGGAGGATACGATCATATTCTGCACTCCCTGTATCTGGGCACTGTGAATAAACACACATGATGACGTATGATGGTGGTCGTGGACAATCACGTAGTTCGATTTGGAGTTGAGAGTACATGGATGTACATGGGGCGTCTAACCACAACTATGTTCATCCTTACAATACTTAGTAAGGAATATATTGTTTATTTTTGTGCTTTGTTGTGTTGTTCCTTTAAAAAGGAGATGTTACGTCTCAGCAAATATCTCTTGTTGTGACGTGTATTGAAATTGCAACTATATGTGCTGGATTTGGTCATTTTACCTGTGAGGATAAGTGGCCAGAAATTGAGTCTATTTGTTTAAGCCTATTATTCAAGGTCAGCCTTCTGTTTCTACCTCTTCCCCCACAGGTTTGGGCTAAGCAACAAATTTGAGTCGGAATTTCCTTCAGCACTTACAGGAAAGGTAAGTGTCTTGTTGTTAATTAATGCATATTAATTATGGCAAAATGTCAATACAATATTTACTTTATAATCTAGTTACCAACCAACACGCGATGCAACATTTAATTATTTCATGTATAAAAATGGATCAATATTCCATAGTGCAGTAAGTTGTGTTTTCTCTGGCGTAAAAGATGCTCCATCATTCCTCGGACCACCAACAACCTCAGATAAGACCAGTGCACGATTACAGAACATTCCGTGCCACTCGTGTTCACTTCCCCAGGTGGCACCAGAGGAATTCAAAGCCAGCATCAACCGCGTGAACGGCTGCCTGAGGAAGACTCTGCCGGTGAATGTGCGGTGGCTGCTGTGTGGCTGCCTCTGCTGCTGTTGCACGTTGGGTTTCAGTTTGTGGCCTGTCATCTGCCTTAGCAAGAGGGTGAGACACCCGTCCGTGTCTCCGTGAAACCAAATCAAGCCGGGAGTCAGCTCAATGTTCTTGTGTTGACTTTGCGGGCTGTGAATGGCATCTAATATCCCTGTTGCCTTTCAGACCAGACGATCTCTAGAGAAACTCCTGGAGTGGGAGAACAGCAGACTTTACCACAAGGTCAGCAGGAAGGATTACGTGTGTGATGATGTTTTACCCAGCGAGGACAAGTTCTTAAATAGTAATCTGAATTCTGTTTGCAGTTGTGTTTGCATTGGAGACTAAGCAAAAGGAAGTGTGAAACCAACAACATGATGGAATACGTAAGTGTGTTGTTTGAGTGGTTGGTCAATGAGTGCCTTGTCAGTTTGTTTTTTTCTTCATACATTGCTATTGTTGATTACTTACTCACTCAGCATCATTAATCAAAGTAAGCCGTTTTCATAGAAGAAAATCCTCAATAGAAATAGTAATTTGTTGGACTAAATTTAGGCTTTTTATTATTATTATTATTATAAAATCAACTTTCATTCAAATGTTGATTTAAAGTTAAAATGTCAGCATTATCATTGAGGTTTGACCATTTGATAAAGCCCGACACGCCAATGTACTATTGATTGATTCATATTGATCTTCCACTACGACCGTAGATACTAGAATAACGGCTATTTTGGTAGAAATGTAGTAACAAACTGGAACCCGGTATCGTCTCTCCCTCTTGTCTCTTGCAGGTAATCCTAATAGAGTTCTTACCTAAGATCCCCATCTTCAGACCCGACTAGCCCGACTCCGGCCCCATCTGGAACCTCCGCCGCGGCCCAGCTCTGTCCCGCAACAAGCTCCTGAATAAATCCCCCAATGTTTTTTGTTTACAGGGTAGCATTAAGCCTCTCCCATCTCTCTTTGACCCGTTCTCCAACACATACCCCCACGTTTACAAATCCGGCCACCCCGACCCTGGTCTTTGGAGCAAATTCACTGTTGAAACACAACCCACTGGAGCGATCTGGGTCACAGTTTAGCCTTACTAACCAGCACCAGCCAGTGGAATGTAAAGAGATGGCTTGGGTGGGGGGGGGGCAGCGATATGGATTTTGTTAGCTACGACTGGATATGTCGTCACTTGTGTGTTCCCTTACCTGAACATATGGCACAGCCGGACCGTGGCAACACAAACACCCTCGCATCTTACCAACCGTCTCACCGACCAACTCCACCGGCAGAAATCCCCCCGCCCCCCCGGTGCTTTTGTAACGGTCGGTCTGGTGCTCTTGATCCATTTCAGGAGGCCACATAAGTACCAGAACATCCAAATCAAAGCCGCTGTGGACAGACTGCTGTGACAGGAGCGTGTTGGGGGAACTCCATAGTGTCCCTCGCTGTCCTCAGCTACCAGACACCCTCTCGCCAGCTTCCACGTCTCTGCACACTTCACGGTGCATCGCCGCTAACCCACTGACAATCACACACTCTTGACTGTAGTAGTATGAATGGGTATTTGTGCCACGTGGTTTACCTGGAACAGTTTGTCTTCAACATTGTATGTGTGTGTCGCTGTGATGGCTCGGTGCCTAGCAACCGTCTCGCGAGTCGCAGTGGGGCAAGTACGCTGGAAGGAAAGCTACTGGTGATTAAGAGGAGAGACCTGTTTTTTCTTTTTACTTAGTACCTCAAGTTTTGTTTACTATTTTGGTGGAAAATGTTTTTTTTCACTGTTGTGTTTAGTGTGTCTTTCTGCGTGAGGGAGAGAAACCTAATCGACATGAAGAGTTACTCTGGAGGGGAGGGATCTTTCTTTGACGCAGCTACTTGCCATAACCGACCTTTGTTACTTTTATTTTAGTAATTTATAAACGAGTGTACTTGTTATCTGTGCATTCATGAAATGGGCCTCCGTTTTTATTGTTCATGTCATGGTCTTCTGTCTTTAATGGTCACGTGTCCACACTAAAGCACACAATCGGTTCCTAAAAGGTTCACATTGCTTATCTGCTGACTTTGACTTACTTGTAGGAGTGTTTCATGTTATATGGCTCCTCTGAGATGTAGTCTGACTAACTAATCGGTAGAGTGTTCGGGCCTCTGTATTAGGTGTTGGTTAATGAAGCAGGCTTTCTTGATTGCTGCACTAAAACAAGACCATTATCCAAGCAGGAACCTGGACTTAAAGCTGCAGCACTACTCGGTGTTTCTGTGTTAACCGTAGAAACATTGTTGCTGTGAGAAGCCCGGCTGCAGTTCCCCACAGGAACGACACAGCGTTTGGACTTCATTCCTTCAGCGCGTAGGCCGATGCCGCTGTCGGGCAGCTAAAGAGGCAAAAAGTTCCCTCGTGTGTTAGTGGAGACCAAAAACCGACTCAGTCTTCACCAGGTGGAGACAAGACCTATAGCGTTTAAATAGTTGACATCTTCTAGACAGCGTCATCATGGACATCTCAAACCATCTGCCAGCAAAAAGAGTGATGGCACATATTTAGCTTGTCTCGCTCAGCAAACCTCATGATTTATATATATATATTTTTGAACATCCAGAGGCTGTGACTGAACAAAGACACGTTGTTGTGGGTCACACAGCTCCAGTGAATGTACGGGTCACACTCAGGGGATTACGCTTCTAACAAACGCATGTAGTATTGGGAAATCTCCCGGTCAGGTATGTCCCAACTTCCCAACAGGTTACAGTGCCGATCACATATCACTTGATAAACGATAAAATGATAATAGAAAAATTCCCTGTATATAAAACAGACAACCAACCACTATGTGGTCCTCCGGTTCAGGTAGTGAAGGGACTGATTCATGGACCTGCGGACGGTATAGTACCCAAACTCACTTGGTCAGCAGTGGGCTGTTGGTTGATCAGTCACTTTTCTATGTTTTACATTGTGGTCTGTTCCATGTAAATCAAGGCGTAAGGCCGTATGAAGATATTTGTGTGTGTGTGTGTGCGCACGTATGTGCACAGTGTGTTCAGATGCAAATTTTCTTTGTAGATCTCAGACTGTGATTGAACCCTGCACAGAAAACAAGTCCTTTTTTTATATAATCTTGAGTGATCAGTGTGTTTGTGTGTGTGTGTGAGGGAGAGAAGTATACATGTACATATGACTCATGTGAAGGTGTGCAGATAATACAGTAATAAACAGTAATAAACTACCAATTAAAAGGCTGTGCGCTTCTTCCTCTCTAATTCAGTGTGATACTTTTGTTTGTTTTGCTTGTGGATATCAGGTCAGAATTACAACTATCTGACCAATATGGAAGTAAATCTGTCATCGGATTTTGAAAGAAAAAGGTGATTGAATTTCTAGCACTGAATATTTATGCATTGAAATCATGTATCTGAATGTTTTTTAATGTTAAAATATTCAACTCCAAAAAATTAAACCGCAAATAATTCAACATTAAAATATTCAACTGCAAAAAATTAAACCGCAAAAATATTCAACAGCAAAAAATCAACCACAACATCCAGGAACCCAAAGAGGAGCAATCGATTCCAGATTGAAGCTCGGGAGCGTGCGTCGCGCAGAAGGAGCGAGCGCCCCAGTACAGCTCCGGCTTGTCGGCTATGATGACCGGATTTCAGCCATGTCCATTAATAATGGCGCTTCGTTGAGTGTTTTAACTTTAACGTTCTGCCACCAGTGTGGTTTGTGTCTGTAAGATTCAGTGATAGACAGCTGACATTTGTTCATTAACGGAATGTATAGGACATGAACTAAGCAGAAGTTAAACGAGAGCGTACAGCTGGTCAGAATACGCATTTTCTTCTCGTTTTGAATTAAGTTGATGATGCTGGGAAGCTTCGACAAGCCATCAGGAGTGATTGGCGGAGTTCATGCAGGTTATGCTGTTTACATGCATGACGTACATGCATTCCAACCCTCTGGCACTTGTCACATTCCAGCACCTTTAACAATTACCATTTGTATATCTTTCATAAAAATTGATAAGCTGTCCTCCGCTACCAGACACCCTCTCGCCAGCTTCCACATCTCTGCACACTTCACGGTGCATCGCCGCTAACCCACTGACAATCACACACTCTTGACTGTAGTAGTATGAATGGGTATTTGTGCCACGTGGTTTACCTGGAACAGTTTGTCTTCAACATTGTATGTGTGTGTCGCTGTGATGGCTCGGTGCCTAGCAACCGTCTCGCGAGTCGCTCATCTATGTCTATGTCTATGCTCATCCCTCTGGAGGAAATTGCATGCCTCGTTTTTAGGATGCCAGAATTCTCGTCATTGTTAGCGATGCATGTATTGATGAATAAAATGTGATGAATATGCTGGCCTTCATCCTACAGTGGAGTTAAGGTGATTAGCAGTATTACATGACTGCTTGGAGTAGCAGGAGCAATATTTGATAGGATGTCATTGTGCTATCAAAATATGCTACACCTCATATAAATACATTTCATTACACTTTTTATAATTAGACATGAGCGAAAAAACACTTACTTCATGCCTTCATTTGATGTACAGAGGTAGAAAACTATAAAGTAGCATTTTTTGATAGGGTAGCATGACTCGATAGACAGAGCCATCGATTTATGCGGCGGTAGCGATTTTCGACAAAGCAGCAAAAATCGACAGAACACGGGTCATCATAGCCGACAAGCCGGAGCTGTACTGGGGCGCTCGCTCCTTCTGCGCGACGCACGCTCCCGAGCTTCAATCTGGAATCGATTGCTCTTCCTTGGGTTCCTGGATGTTGCTGGAGGTTGAATTTTTTGCAGTTGAATATTTTTTGCTGTTGAATTTTTTTGCGGTTGAATATTTTGCGGTTTAATATTTTAACATTGAAAAACATTCAGATAGATGATTTCAATGTATAAATATTCAGTGCTAGAAATTAAATCACCTTTTTCTTCAAAATCCGATGACACAGATTTACTTCCATAGACCAAAATCTTGAAGCACTAAATCAGGGCAACTGGGTTATATTCTTGGCAATGGAAGTCAAGGTCACAGACCACGGAAAAGATTAAGATGGCTGTACTTCCTGGGAGAAGTTGTAAGAAAGACTGATAAGGAAACAGTTTGCTTTTAGATGGATACAGGAGCACTCATTTCAGAATGATAAGATCCAAAATGAAAAGCCTGAAAGGCCTGAAACGTGCTCGGCAGTCCGGAGGGTCCGGAGGGGTCTCAGTTTAAGAGGGGAAGTCACACACTGCAATGCTGGTTACGAATCTCAGAAAAATCGACACAACGCAAAATAATACAATTATTCCCCTCAAAAACAGGAGCAAGCTCAAATAGGTGGAAGAAAAGACAAATGAGAAAAATTGAGAAACGAAGGCAATAAAATCCAAAATGTGGCGCAGGGGGGTAGAGCGGGTGCGCTGGGAACCGCAAGGTTGGTGGTTTGAGTCCCGGCTGCCCCATGTCTCAAGTCAAAGTGTCCCTGAGCAAGAAACCTGACCCCTAAATGCTCCCCGGGCAAAATGTGATATAGCCATGTGTTTAAAGTGTAATGTAAGTCGCTTTGGATAAAAGCGTCTGTAATGTAAAGTCACGTGTACGACTTGTTTTTATTTACTTTAGCAGATGTGCATGTTTACTACACTGACTAAACCGATGTGACCTTTGAGAGATGGAGCTTAACTGCGTTGAACAGCAGAGAGAACGTTGACCGAAGGTCTGCTCATCTGTTACTGGTGCACAGAGCAAAAGGAGGCGGGGCTTAGCACATGTCCAGTGAACCTATTGTGTTTGTTGGGATGACTGTTGATAAAGCCGATCTGCATCTCTACTGAACTGAATGCTGTGTTGAACCTTCTACGGGGACTTCAAGTTGTTACTTTTCACTTCTAAAGTGCAGTTTCCTTGTTAATCTACTAATTGTATTCTAGACCCAAGAAGAATACAAATAATAATGAATAAGGAGAAAACAATGCCAGCGCTTCCATCTTCATTTTATTAAACTTCGTTATATTTCTGTTCATTGAAATCAAGCAACAAATTCCACTTACTTAGTCGGGACAAAATAAGAGAACTAATCAGTTCATAAACATTTCAAAAACAGAATCCAGGAGTTTGACAACTTTGTGTCCCGTCTTGGCCTCTAACAAAGTGTTGAGGGCGGCGATCCCGTCCACGGGCGGGATGTTGTCAGGGCAGATTTCTGTATTCATCAACATTCAAAATGAGACAAAACGGCTTTAGTGGGGCCACAGTGTGTGTTTGTTTCATTCTTACCGTAGTCTGGGTCTAACATTATGGGCGACGGCATCCGGAGACATTCGGCCTGTCTCTTGAGCGTCTCCAACGCAGCAGGGGAGACACTTTGTGTCCTACCTGGAAGTAAAGACAGGTTGAATTGGAATAACATTCATGTCGCTGCAGGGTTCTGGGAATGATGAAGACGTTTCTTACTGAAGAACGAAAGGCTGGTGAAAGTATCATTGCCAGAGACGACTTCTTCATGAGCGAGCAGACAGTCGCTGCAGTCAGTCTGCAGGTAGACCTCCTTGAGATAGAAAGGTTCCTCTTTGAAACACACACAGGGAATAAAAGGAGTGTTTTTAATCCAGATTTCCCCCCTAAAGGAGAATCTCTCTGATAAGATTGTGGCTCTTCTCTGCTCACCGATCAACAAAGTGCTGTTTCTAAAGTCCATATTGTATTGTATGCTGAAACATTGGCCAAATCTGTGAAAAGAAAAACATGATGCCATGATGGACTCTTAAGCCCCCATCAGAACCGTTTCAAGTCATACATGTTAAACATACAGTTGCAATCAAAATGATTTAACTGCCATTGCGTAACAGGCTTATTCGCAAATTGTATCATTTTTCAACTGTTTGCAATAAACAAAGTAGACAAAACCAGTTAAAATAGTTCAATACAACTAAGATTACCAGTTATTAACAAATCAGGGGCTTCATTGGTTGAGGTGTGCTTTAGTTAGAACATAAACACCTGGACTGGCTACGGGTTTGTTGTGAGGGACATTTGATGCTTGTTAGAAATATGGATATGAAATAAGTCAGAATAATTGTGCAAAAGGTTTGGAGTAGAGAGTAGAGTAGAGACGTGGCAGAAAGAGGAAGCAGCTGCCACCAGATTCCTGAGGAGGAAAGTGGTACGAGTTACTGCAAAACACCTGCAGGGGCCGACGGATCAGCAATATGTCTGCTATATGTCAGCAGAAACCTGCAGCGTGTGGACGACACGATGGATCCAGCCCCGTGTCGGGACGTCGTAGGACCAAACGCCATGCGGTCTGTGAAGAAGCTGAAGCTGAAACCGTTTTTCATTTAACTACTTAAACCGTTCTTGTGTAATTTGTTTATTGCAAACAGCTGAGGAATTGTATATTTTGCAATTAAACCTAATGTGCAATGGGGGTTGAATCCTTTTGATAGAACAGTCAACACAAGGCAATAGCTTATATTCAAATATGCTATATTTACATATATATATACAAGAATACAGAATATGAAAATTTACATTAGAATATGGTTAAAAAAACAACACAAATAAGTCATTTTAATGAGTCAGTGGTAATGGAAACAGCAGAACTGTGTCAACATGTTGTGTGTTTCTTTTGGCGGTGTGTGAGGATTTACACTTTCTCGGTCTGCAGGAAGTGGAGGACGTTGTCCTGCGTCGTCGTGGTGACGTTCAACCAGGCGCTGGTCATCAGGCGGCCCACGGAGCGGCTCCCCGGGAGGTCAGAGCTCCCCCCGATGTACAGCCAGCGCCCCAAAATCTGAGGGACACGCAGACGGAGCGCAGAGTACACGCGTCAGCGTTTCTGTGTCATTGGGGGCCGGGACGTCCTGTGGGCTCGTTGGAGATGAATAGGACGTATAAAATGAGATGATTTATTTCATCTATTGGAGTTCAGTCCATGCTGTGATCACACATTGATGCAATATTACATTTGGATAAAGCATTGTTACAGGTCTGTCATCTCAGGTTTGGTCTGAATTATTTTTGTAATGACTACAAATAAATGAGAACATGTTTTAGTTCCCAATAGAAATATTTGACTTTTTTTAAATTACATTTTGCACCACGTTACGCATCTCTTTCTACGACAAATCCTGGGAATGTATGTAGCACGTAGTGGAGTAAAGTACGTAGAGGAAGTGGGCAGAAGCGTTCAAACATGGAAGGTCACCCACAGCTCTGAGCTTTTATCGCCAGAGTTTAAACAACTTTGGCTGAAGGAAATATTTCACACGCACGTTTCAGTCGTGCATTTACCATCATTGAAATACACCTGAGGAAAACGTGTTTTTACTGCAGTTTGAATTAAACGGTGATAATTAAAGCTGAAGTGCACTAACCTCTTCATTGGTGACAGCGATGGGGTTCAACAGACTGTCACAGCTGCTCAGAGGAGCAGAGAGTCCCACTGAGAGGAGGCTCAGCACCACAGCAGCAACGCACTCCTTCATCCTCGCCATGTTTCTCCTTCTGCTCCCTGCTGTTCTCTGGTCTCCTCACGGCTTAAATCAACAGTGGATGCATCTCACCAGCACACATATCGACGTTTCTGTGAACTGATGTGAGCAAAGCAAACAGCCAGAGGCAGGAACAGTTGGGGGGGGGGGGGGGACTCTGACCTGTCACATGTAACAGCACAGGCTGTTATGCACCATGTGTGCTAGTTTAAGCCGTGATTGAGGACATTTTCAGAACGTTCACTGTGCCAAAATGACCAAATACCAGAAACACTTGATCAGAAACGTCTCGTGATACTTTGGTAGTGTGTGTAGTTGCATGTGGCCCTCCAGTCGTAGTGTGTAGTTGCAAGTTTTACACAAACTTCATGTACAATAGTACAGAAAATCTGGATTACAACAGAACACACAGAGGGAGAGCAACTTGATTCTTGACCCCCCCCCCCCACATACACACACTACAGCTTTTTTATATAGGATGACTAAAGTGATGCAACCTTTGAACAGATGGAGCATATCGGAGTTCAACAGGAGAGAGAACGTTGACCGAAGGTCTGCAGCTTGCACGTCTGCTCATCTGTTATTGCTGCACAAAGCAAAAGGAGGTCATGAGTGAACTTATTGTGTGTTTGTTGGGATGACTGTTGATGCCGATCTGCATCTCTACTGAACTGATTATTGTGCTGAACGTTCTACGGGGACTTAAAGTAGATGTTTCACTGGGATTTATTGCATTGTAAAGTGCAGTTTCTATGTTAATCTACTAATCGTATTCTAGACCCAAGAAGAAGAAGCGCTTCTTCCCTTAAGAATAAGGAGAAAACAATGCCAGTGCTTCCATCTTCATTTTATTACACATTTTAATATTTCTATTCATAAAAATCAGGGAACAAAATTCCACTTAGTCGGGACAAAATAAGAGAACTAATCAGTTCACAAACATTTCAAAAACAGCATCCAGGAGTTTGGCAACTCTGTGTCCCGTCTTGGCCTCAAACACAGTGTTGAGGGCGGCGATCCCGTCCACGGGCGGGATGTTGTCAGGGCAGATTTCTGTATTCATCAACATTCAAAATGAGACAAAACGGCTTTAGTGGGGCCACAGTGTGTGTTTGTTTCATTCTTACCGTAGTCTGGGTCTAACATTATGGGCGACGGCATCCGGAGACATTCGGCCTGTCTCTTGAGCGTCTCCAACGCAGCAGGGGAGACACTTTGTGTCCTACCTGGAAGTAAAGACAGGTTGAATTGGAATAACATTCATGTCGCTGCAGGGTTCTGGGAATGATGAAGACGTTTCTTACTGAAGAACAACAGGCTGGTGAAAGTATCATTGCCAGAGACGACTTCTTCATAAGCGAGCAGACAGTCGCTGCAGTCAGTCTGCAGGTAGACCTCCTTGAGATAGAAAGGTTCCTCTTTGAAACACACACAGGGAATAAAAGGAGTGTTTTTAATCCAGATTTCCCCCCTAAAGGAGAATCTCTCTGATAAGATTGTGGCTCTTCTCTGCTCACCGATCAACAAAGTGCTGTTTTCAAAGACCACATTGTATTGTATGCTGGAACATTTGCCAAATCTGGGAAAAGAAAAACATGATGCCATGATGGACTTGATAGTAAGTCCCAGTCAGAACCGTTTCAAGCCCCAAAATGATTTAACCCGCATTGCGTATTAGACTTATTAGCAAATTGTACAATTTTTCAGCTGTTTGCAATAAACAAAGTAGACAAAACCAGTTGAAATAAACTAATATTACCGGTTATTAACAAATCAGGGGCTTCATTAGTTCAGGTCTGCTTTACTTAGAACATAAACACCTGGACTGGCCCCGGGTTTGTTGTGAGGGACATTTGATTGCACGTTAGAAATATGAAATTGGGGATTTACATTCTCTGGGTCTGCAGGAGGTGGAGGACGTTGTCCTGCGTCGTCGTGGTGACGTTCAACCAGGCGCTGGTCAGCAGGCGGCCCACGGAGCGGCTCCCCGGGAGGTCAGAGCTCCCCCCGATGTACAGCCAGCGCCCCAAAATCTGAGGGACACGCAGACGGAGCGCAGGGTACACGCGTCAGCGTTTCTGTGTCATTGGGGGTGTCATTTGTTAGTCTTTTGGTGGAGTCTGAAGAGGTGTGTCTTTAGTTTGCGGTGGAAGATGTGAAGGCTCTCTGTGGTCCTGGTGTCTTCAGAGAGCTCGTTCCACCATTTAGGAGCAAGGACAGCAAAGAGTCGAGACCTAGTCGAGTGTTTTGCTCTCAGTGAGGGAGGGACGAGAAGTTTATCACATGCAGAGCGGAGAGTGCGGGTTGGGATGTCTGGTTGGACCAGGTCCTGGATGTAAGCTGGACCCCATCCATTCACAGCATGGCGGGCAGCCACCGGTACCAGTGAAGAGAGCGGAGGAGTGGAGGAGTGTGGGAGAATTTCGGAAGGTTAGAGACCAGTGGAGCTGCTGCATTCTGAATGAGCTGCAGAGGTGGAATGGAGGTAGCAGGAGACCTGCAGGAGGGAGTTACAGTAGTCCAGGAGGGAGACGACAAGAGCCTGAATCAGTACCTTCTGAGTGAGAAGAGGACGTGTTCTCCTGATGTTGTAGAGCGAGTATCTACAGGATGGTGTTGTCAGTGATGTTGGGAGTCAGGGAGAGTTGGCTGTCGAGTGTGACGCCGAGGTTCTTAGCGGTCAAAGTGGGCGTTAACACAGAGTTGCCAAAATTGACTGTCAGGTCCTGGGTCGGAGAATCTTTTCCCGGAAAGAGTAGTTCAGTCTGTCGGGGTTGATTTTCTAGATGGTGGGCGGATCCACTGAGAGATGTCAGTCAGACAGGCAGAGATCCGAGTGAGGGAAGGAGAGAATTAGTTGGGTGTCATCGGCATCGCTGTGGTAGGAGAAGCCATGTGAGCAAATGACAGCGCCGAGAGAGTTGGTGTAGAGCGAGAAGAGGAGGAGACCCAGGACGGAACCCTGAGGAACTTCCGTAGTAAGAGGACAAGGTTCAGACACAGATCCTCGCCAGGTTACCCGGTAGGAGCGTCCGTCGAGGTAGGACGAGAGAAGGGAGAGAGCAGAGCCTGAGACACCAAGTTCCTGGAGGGAGGAGATAAGGATCTGGTGGTTGACTCTGTCAAATGCAGCAGAGACGTCCAGAAGGACGAGGACAGAGGAGAGAGAGGAGCTCTAGCAGTGTGGAGTTGTTCTGAGACAGCAAGGAGAGCAGTCTCTGTGGAACGGCCTTGAAGCCTGACTAGTGGGGGTCAAGGAGGTTGTTAGGGTGGAGATAGGAGGAGAGTTGGTTAAAGATAGCACGTTCAAAAAGGGAAGAAGAGAGACCGGTCTGTAGTTGTTTTCTTCAGAAGGGTTGAGAGTAGGTTTCTTCAGGAGAGGGTTGACTCTTGCCTCCTTCAGAGAATTGGGAAAACAGCCGGATAACAGAGCATTGTTGATGAGGCAGGTGAGGAAAGGGAGGTCAGGAGCGATAGATTGTTGAAGATATGATGGAATGGGGTCAAGAGTCCAGAGGTTAATAGGGTGAGAACTTGGTTAGGAGACAGGGGCGTGAAAGAGGAGAGTGAGGGCAATAGAGGTGAAGTCAGTGGGTTTGAGAAAGAAGAGCGTATGTCAGCTATTTTCTTGGTAAAGTAGTTGACAAAGTCACCCGGAAGAAGGGTGGAGGGGGGAGGAGGACTAGGGGGTATCGAGGAGTTTGGAGAAGATAGAAAAAGGTTTTTTGGGGTTAGAAAATGAAGATTCAATTCTGGATTGGTAGAAAGAGCTTTTGGCAGCAGAGACAGAAGCAGAAAAAGAGGAGAGAAGAGATTGAAACACAAGCAGGTCATCAGGTCATTTATATTTACGCCATCTCCTTTCCGATGCTCGCATGGTGGCTCTGATGGCACCGGTTCAGACGGACACGGCGCCGGAGGGGATTTGCCAGTCCGTCGTGTATTAAGACGACAGAGAGTCTAGAGAGGAGGAAAGAGTTGAGAGGAGAGTCTCTGCAGCAGCGTTCGGATGCAAGAGTGAGAAGGAGTCAGTTGTAGAGAGAGCTGATAGAACAGAGGAGGCTTGTCAGGATCGGTGTGTAGGCAGAGGCAGGACTCAAATGCAGAGTTGACAACGAAAAGACTTTAATAGTCAAAATCAAAATGCCAAGGGGCAAAAACGCGGGCAGGGACCAAGAACTCACAAGACATTCAGGGAATGACAAGTTGGCTTAACATGAATACATTCAATGACGCGACAAAGGACACATGGCTTAAATACACTGGGAGGTGCAGGTGATTGGACAAAGGTGGAAACAATCAGACAATCACAGGGGACGACAGGACAAGGCAGGAAGTGAAGTTAGGGACACAAGGTGTCAGAGCGAAGGAAGAAAGTAGGTGTAAGAGGTCAGATGACTTCTCTGTCTGGATGTTGAAGTCACCCAGGAGGATGAGCGGAGGGTCATTTACAGGGAAATTGGACAGGAGAATGTCCAGTTCTTCCCAGAAATGACCCAAGGAGCCTGGCGGACGGTAAAGGACAACGATAGTTAATTGCACCGGGTGAGTAACTGACAGCATGGAATTAAAGACAGTGGGGTGGATGGTGGAAGAGGGTAAAGAGAAAAGCTCCATTTGGTGAAATGAGTAGACCTGTGCCACCACCCCTACCAGTGGGCCTGGGAGTGTGGCTGAAGGAGAAGGCGGAGGAGAGAGCGGCTGGGTGGAGGTGTTCTCCGGTGTGATCCAGGTCTCGGTGAGAGCGAGGAAGTCAAGCGACTGCTGGATAGCGAAGCCGAAGCCTTGCGAGCAGCTGACTGGCAGTTGCAGAGGCCTCCTGTGACGAGGTGCTGGACGTGAGTGGAGCGGGTGGGATCGGTGAGAGAGGAGGCGTAGCGTATGTAGCACGTAGTGGAGTAAAGTACGTAGAGGAAGTGGGCAGAAGCGTTCAAACATGGAAGGTCACCCACAGCTCTGAGCTTTTATCGCCAGAGTTTAAACAACTTTGGCTGAAGGAAATATTTCCCACGCACGTTTCAGTCGTGCATTTACCATCATTGAAATACACCTGAGGAAAACGTGTTTTTACTGCAGTTTGAATTAAACGGTGATAATTAAAGCTGAAGTGCACTAACCTCTTCATTGGTGACAGCGATGGGGTTCAACAGACTGTCACAGCTGCTCAGAGGAGCAGAGAGTCCCACTGAGAGGAGGCTCAGCACCACAGCAGCAACGCACTCCTTCATCCTCGCCATGTTTCTCCTTCTGCTCCCTGCTGTTCTCTGGTCTCCTCACGGCTTAAATCAACAGTGGATGCATCTCACCAGCACACATATCGACGTTTCTGTGAACTGATGTGAGCAAAGCAAACAGCCAGAGGCAGGAACAGTTGGGGGGGGGGGGGGGACTCTGACCTGTCACATGTAACAGCACAGGCTGTTATGCACCATGTGTGCTAGTTTAAGCCGTGATTGAGGACATTTTCAGAACGTTCAC
Source organism: Gasterosteus aculeatus (assembly GCF_964276395.1). Classification (NCBI taxonomy): domain Eukaryota; kingdom Metazoa; phylum Chordata; class Actinopteri; order Perciformes; family Gasterosteidae; genus Gasterosteus; species Gasterosteus aculeatus. The sequence goes on along the minus strand of NC_135696.1, from coordinate 807,529 downwards.
TGTGCCAAAATGACCAAATACCAGAAACACTTGATCAGAAACGTCTCGTGATACTTTGGTAGTGTGTGTAGTTGCACGTGTCTTTGTACAGTGTGACTGATTATCTGTGCAGAGGACTGTGATCCTTTAAGTGTGGTGAAATCACACAAATATAGAGTACACACAAAACAGCTGGCCGGGTGTTTACATGTGCGGGAAAGACCGTTGTCGTATGAAGGCATGTGGACAAATACACTTTCCCCTGCATTAAACATGCATTGCAGCATGAGGACTCTTCGAACACAACTTGTCAAATTTAAAGAAAAATACGATTAATCGTTTAATCGTGGCACCATCTCTGGTGGGGACGAGTCCGCCTACAGGTGGAGTCTGACCATCTGGTGTCCTGGTGCAGTCAGAACAACCTGGAGCTTAACGCTCTAAAGACAGTGGAGATGGTTGTGGATTTCCGGCGGAACAGAGCCCCACCCTCCCCCATCACCCTGTGTGACTCCCCCGTCACTATTGTGGATTCCTTCCGTTTCCTGGGCTCCATCATCACCCAGGACCTCAAGTGGGAGCTGAACATCAGCTCCATCACCAAGAAGGCTCAGCAGAGGTTGCTCTTCCTGAGGCAGCTGAAGGACTTGTTCGCTTCCAGGTCTCTGAAGCAGCTAAAAAGATGGTAGCTGACCCCTCTCACCCCGGACATAAACTGTTTGTGCCCCTTCCATCTGGCAGGAGGCTGAGGTCCATCAGGACTACGACCTCCCGCCACACCAACAGTTTCTTCCCGTCGGCAGTCGGGCTCATCAACAGAGCCGGTCCCCCACTGACTGACTATAACACTCCACCGGTCACTCCCCCTCACACTGCACATGTCACTTTACTGTAATTCATCACTTTGTCACTTGTCACTTTGTCTCTTGTCTGTTACTTGTTCGTTAGTGCACTTAATATTTTTTTTTTAACTTAGTATTTAATTTTTATTTTTTTTAACTTTATTCCCTTGTTTTATACTAACCATAGCCTTAGCCTTATTCTACTAACCCATTGCATTAGCATTTCATTCCACTTTATCTTATTACTTGTGCACTGTTGTCTTGTCTGTCTACTGTCGCGCACTAACCGCCAAGACAAATTCCTTGTATGTTTGACATATTTTGGCTAATAAATGTTTCCTGATTCCTGATGTCGCAGAATAGTTTGTCTGTTACGGTTTTTACACAAACTTCATGTACAACGGCACAGAAAAGCTGGATTACAACAGAACACAGAGGGAGAGCAACGTGATTCTCAGTTCATCTCCCCACTACAGCTTTAATAAATGTTTGCGCAGAAATCATTGGACAAAAATCACAAAATGATGTCTTATCAAAAAGGGTTTTTTTTAATTCAACAAATTGACCCGTTGGTAATAGATTTCTTCATACAGGACAATAACAAACAAATGACAGAAAAAAAGAGCTAAACCTGCTGATCAGTGGGGCGCTACAGGGAGATCTCTGAGCACCACCTCATTGTTACAGCAGTGCTCTGAGGGGCGGGAGAAACGAGAGGAGACGGGTGTGGAGGATGAAGACAGATTGGCGTCTTCGCCTCATGTCGGCCCGTGAAAGTAAGACCGACTGACTAAACAGGATGACCACCTCCTCCGCTCCATCAGCTCTCCGCCCGGGGCGATGGCGAGGACGGAGGACAACGTAGATTGATGGAGAGACGTATCGATCGCGCTCTGACTTTCTGGTTCTTGATCTGTCCCCAAACCCCCCTTTCCCTCCTCATCGTCATGCGTGTGGCAGACGCGGAGAGACAGACAGGACCCAGAGACAGACAGGGAAAGGACCACACAGACGGGGGGTGGGGGCAGGGGGTGGCGATTGCTACTCCATGGCCTCCTGGTTCTCTTGGTCTGCGCTGATCTCCTCGCCGGCCTCTTTGCCCTCCTTGCTCCTCTTGCTCTTCTTGTGTTTGTGCCTCCGGTGGCTGTCGCCCTCCTCGCTTTCGTGCCTCCTCCTGCTACTGCTGCTAATTGAAGCAGAAGGACAAAAGTGTGGAAAGGGCAAGGAGCGGTGGGTGGTTGACAAGGGAGAGGAAAGGGCATGGATGGAAGACAATATGGAAAAGGCAGAAAGGTTAGGGGGGGGTAGGAGACAAGAAGATCGAAGATCGAGAAGGTGACGTGAAATAGAGACGGACAAAAGGTGGTTAGCAAAATAACAGACAACCCAGACAGAAAACACTATAGAACTTTGTTATATAACTTCGTTATAGCGACCATGGCCTTATGTTCCCAAAGTCAGAAGATTAAACGTCTGGCAGACAAGAAGCCTACAGAGAAATAAGACATTTGCCTTTATACTTCCACCGTGAGTCACATGACACAAGCGGATCAGATCAAACAAATCAAACACTTTTTAATTGTTGTAACAATCTGAGCTCAGTGGGAGAAACAAGCCCTTTCAGTGGAGGTACATTGACGGTAAGGAGTTGCCCCATTCCCCAATTACACTGCAGCCTGTTTAGCAGATGGCAGCATCGTTCCCTTAATACTAAACCGATTTCAGAAATCGGTGTCGAAGTTGAAAGATACCAAAAGCGAAGTGATGGAACACTTCAGATGTTCAGAGAACGGTCCCGTGTCTTTTTCTGAGAGGGAGGGGTTGTGTGTGTGCTTACGTACCTGCGAGAGGACTTGTGGCGTCCCTCCTCCTTCTCTCGGTGCCGCCTCTCTCTGTGTCTGTCCTCCTTCTCCCGGCTCGACCGCTCGCGGTGCCGCTCGGCGTAACCACGTTCCTGGTACTCGCGGTAACGGAATCGCTCCTCGTCGCTGCGGGGGCCAAAACAACGGCTTTCACTTTCCTGAGTTACGTTTGCAAGCGTACCCAAACAGTCCTCCGAATGACTGTTATTAAACAATCAGTCTGACTATGAGAGCCCTGTTTATTCAAATATCTGGTTAATTTGTGACCTACATTAATAATATACCATTATAAACATAGACATTAAAACGTAAAACATTGGAAATAAAAATCTTGATATTCCTATTCTAATACTACTCATGATTTCTGCCCACGCTGCAGATAGCTGGTCCACTTACTGAGACCGGCCCAGATACTACGCCTGTGAAAGTGTCTCCGCCCCGCTCACCTGGTGTAGCTAATCGCTGACGGGCTGTGCTCCCTCTCTCTCTCCCGCTCATGCGTCCTCTCTCTGGGCCGCTCCCTCTCCTTCTCTCTCTTTTCGTCTCGACGGTGGTAGTAGTCCCAGGGTTTGGAGTTGTCCATCATGGGGGGCCAGGGTGGAGGCACGCCTCCAGTCATGGGCGGAGGGTATGCGCCTGACGAGGCAAAGAGGAGAGATTAGGATTAATAACACAGTCAATGCACAGAAATACTTTTTTTAAACTAATGATTATGAATAGCTAAGGATGCATATCTGATTTCCATTGGTCCGTTTTCAATGCATTTGGACCAGCAGGTAGCAGGTAGCATTGTAGCGCTTCCTACCTTGAGGGAACGGGTAGGGAGGGACCGAGCGTGCATCATAACCGCCAGGGTGGCCACTGTGCAAAGAGAAGAAGGTTACAGCACAATATATAACCTGCACACATAGAACAAATTAATTTGAGAATTGTCTATTGAGCCTGAAGGAAGATGTTAACAGCGCTCTGCTCCAAGATTACGTTTTGTACGGGGATAGAAGCGTTAGATAATACGGGGACTTCAGCAGGCGAGCCAATGTGCTTATTGTGTATGTGTGTAAGTCTGTGGCTCTGCATGTAATAGAACGAGAACATTACTGCTTCAAAAGGTCAGATTGATAACATTTTATGTAGCTTAACACAAATAATCCCCACAGTAAGGGATGGAATAAAATCACCTCTGTTCCTGATTCATTTCCAACAAAGCTCATTAGCCAATAGTATAAATCTGTATCTTTGTGATTACGTTGCCCGTTCACATGTACACGGCTGAGTTCATGGTGAGCGGCTCCAAATAGAGGCTGCCTACCATGAGGCTGCCATAACGGCCTCACTGACCTTACCAGCTGCAGGACAGGGAAACAGTTACTATGGCAACACGTGGCGTTAGCATGTATTAGCTATTGTAACTATCCAAAATAAATGACCTGTAAGATGAGAATACAGCAGAATATAGCCAACACACAAAACACTTACCTGTCCATAGTGGGGATGATAGCAGGAGGGGGGCCGCTGGGGGGAGGGGGAAAACCAGGAGGAGGAACTGTGATGGGCAACCCTTTAAGAGAGAGAAGGAGAATTTAAAAAAGTAAATACAGGGACAGATGCTTATAATCACACCAAGGGAACAAATAAGACGGTGATGGCAACAGACTTACGCGGTGGGGGGATGAGTGGAGGTGCAGCGTTGACGTTGGGTGGCGGCGGGAGGAACGGCGGTGGGGGGATGTTTGGGGGAAGCGCTCCGGGAGGGAAGAAGGGTGGGATCTTAGCCGGAGTCGGCTCGGCGTCCGTTTGTTCGGCGATCACCTGCACAACCACCAACAGAATGACTCCCGCGAACGCACTAGAAGGCGCACTGCCGGTCAACGTTAACACGTTAGTAGGAAAAAAAGAGACCGTGTTGCTTCTGTGTACCTGGATATTGTTCCCTTCTAGATTGTGTCTGCGTCGCCCTTCCACCCGGCTGATGGTGGCCGTCCCTCCACCGATCACATCGATAGTACCACTCGTCTTCCTGCGGAGAGACCAGGTAAAAAAGGAAAATCAAGGTCTCCAATATGCAGTCAGCCTCACATACATAAACTTCATAATTCCCCCGGTAAAAGCCAGACATTCCTTCTCAATTATTACTTTCATAGATATTTAATGTGAATCCATTTGTGCCAGAAACGTCCGTGATCCCGGAGGAGACAATTAAATACTCTAAGGAAATTATAAATTGAGAAAAATACTGAAGTTTAAGGAAGAATGATTATTTTAAAAAACGCAGGGGTTATCACGAACATAGAAAATAGGACCCTTCTGTCAAAGTAGCTTCTCTTGAAATAAGAAAGGTTTTGGTTGAAAATTAGCTTTGAATTCAGCTAATGATGATATTCTAGTGACTCTAAAGCTCTACATTTTTCACATCGACCACCCAAAAAACAATAACGTATCTCAGGGGCCTTGGAGGTTTTTTGTGGTCAAAAAAAAAAAAAAAAAAAAAAAAAGACCAGGGCCCCCATGTTTGAACATCAACACATTTCCAACTTACGTATAATAGGACAAGTCCTGAGGAGGCGGACCTGGCCACTGAGGGGGAGAGATCCTACCATTTTGAAACAAAGGACAGGGGTGAGGAAGATTACAGCAACATCGGCCCAATCACACATGGTCTAACCTACTAGGAGCAGAGCCATTAATAAACCTGGTGAAGACCAGGGGCCGGTATTTACAAACCGATCAGAATGATCCGGATTATGCAGCTGATAAAAAAGGCCACTTCAATCTCCACGGATCCCCATGTGAAAATGAACCGCTTCACAGACATACAGCGTGTACGGGGATGAATCTTTATACAACTCAAACGTATAAAGCTTTTCATGGCTTAATGTTCTGCATAATTAAGCGTAGCCGCTAGGTTTTTATATCGACTAAGTTCAGTCATTAAATGTAACCTGCCGGCTGTGTTACTTAGCGGCGATAAAAGCAAAGTCACCGGTTGAGCTGGCTGACAGCCGGCTTGTACAGGCTGACAGGAGATGTGAAGTCTGGCTTCGACGTGTGAACCGGCAAACTGGACATGTCCTTGTCATTCCCTGTCCGGCCTTGCTGAACCTAAGAAAGGGACAAAAATAAGCTCATTGGTATATGCAATGTGTTTATCAAAGTAGAGATATTTTATCTGATCACAATATTGTAGAATTATTTGAATAAGTTTCAAACTGATTTTTGTTGATAAAATCGATGTACGACAAAGTGGGTGAAGCATTTGCTATTATGTAAAGTTTCCAGATAAAAGCAAAGCAGGAACTGCTTCCATGCTAACTGATGAGAGGGAGGGGCTGATGAAGAAAAACAGAAAAAGGAGAAGATGGACAGAGTAAGCTCCGGTTTCTCACAGTGATCTTGCTCGTCACCGAGCCGATAGTAGAGACCTCCAGGCCCATGCGCAGTCTCCTCTGTTTCTCACAATAAGCTTTCCAAGTGTCTTCATTGAAGCCGTAGTTAAAGTAGTCCGACAGATCCGCTCCTACACACACACAAACACACACACACACACACTACTGTAAATGGCAGGAAGCCTGTATATCACCAAATATCCAGAAATCGCTCATAACTGAGATCCGTTTATATATATATATATATATATATATATATATATATATATATATTATTTTTAACTACATACACACACCTGGCTTTCTCCAGGGCTTCTCTTCAAAGGACTCCACTTCCGCTTCCAGCACTGGAACCCCGTTAATGTTACCAGGGGCGTCCAGATCCACTCCCTTCATCTTGGAAGCTGCAGAAAATAATCAACATCATAACATGTTAACTAGACATCAACATTTTGGTTCAAACTCTTTACTCTCCTTGTAATATCAAAGTTCTCTGTGATTTGAACTGGATAGTGGAGAGAATAATACGCCGTTTTAAGGTCAAAACAAAACTACCTTGTCCATAAGGTCTGGAGCCGGTCTTTATGTTGAGATTGACAGGTGGAGCGCCATAAGTTCTGTGAGGAAAGAACAAATAAAACTGTCATAAGGTCTCCTCTTAATATAACTGATGTAAATACATGTACAAGAGGTTAGCTTTAGGAGAAGGATCAAAAATACATCTGGTTGGAACAAGAACTGTCTCTTTTTGTTAATTAACAAAATAGTGAGTTTGACTGAAAACCTACGTGTACTGTGGCGCTCCAGTTTTAATGTCTCCAATGGTGACGCGGACATCGTCGTCATCGTCATCACTGTCGCTGTCACTGTCAACGTCCTCACCTGCTCCTGCACCATCGCCCTCGCCTTCACCCTCACCTGTGTCCTGACAGAGCATGGGGGGGGGGTCTTGGGGTTAACCAAGAGAACACTTTGCACTAAACCTCCGTTTAGAAACAGGGCCCGGCGAGGTAAGGAAGCGCACAAACAAAACAGAGAGAAAGCACGGCGCATAGTCGAACACACACTGTATGCATGCACACGAGGGTTACCTACCTCAGAGGCCACTCCATTGCCTGTAGCGTGTGCTGCAGCATCCTCTGTGGAGGCATCAGCAGGTGCACTGTAAATAAAAGGAAATTCTACTTGAAATCATTACAAGCAGGGCTGTCTTTTTTACCGAACTTCACAATCTCGATGCAAATGCAGCACAGGATTAAAAAGTTACTATTCCATAATAATGGCAACGAACACAGGTTTTGTATCTAGTCATTGTAAAGCCACTGATAAGAATGTATCTTACAATGGTGATGAAATGATGTTGTCAATTTGTATACAACACAATTTGTATATAATGAAGATTTAAGAGGTTTTGTCCTTTATTTTACATTTCTTTTGAAACCCATGAAGGCATACTTATGAATAGCCCTTGGATGTAAACAAGTGATCTTTTTAGTTCTCAAGTCTCTTTCAGAAAGTCCAGGTGTCGATGTGTGAACACAGATGACACAAACCTGACTGCTGCATTCAGTTTGGCTTCTTCGTCTTCATCTCTGCCCTCGGACTCATCTGAAATATCAAAAAGGCACAAAAGTTCTTTCATTCAGACAAGCTAGCTCTAGAGGCTATTCGTTAGCTTCTCATGTGTAACATATGCACACAACGCAATTCAGACACACCTTGGCGTTTAACACATTTCACGTTTTCATTGTGCTAAAATTAAAAATGTGTGGCAGGGATATATTTTGTCACTTTTTTTCTCAAGTCATACGGCCACAAAGGCCAGCAAAGCAAGCGAGGACAGCTAGCTTAGCTTAGCTTACCGGCTAACGTTGTTATCTTCTCACACTACTACCGTGTTATGGTCAGCAGTTATCACGCGCACAAACAGACACACACGCCGTTTTGGCCAAGAAGAGCCGTTTGCAGACAGAATGGCTTTTTCTTGTCATACCTCCGTACAGCCATTCCTCCTCCTCATCTCCAGCACTGGCATCCGTGGTGGTCGTTTTGTCCGCTTCCTCCGCGGACATGTTTAGCTAACACGCAGCGCTTCAGGCTCAACCAACAGCGGCGTCACAAGAACACAATACTCAAAGAAAAGCTTTTCAAAATTTGAATTCACGTACAGTGTTTCCCTTCTGCCGGGAAACGCGGTTATGTACCAGAAATTACGCCCTCATAACATTCATCTTCGAGCGAGGCGAGCGAGGGAATGGTGCGAACCCGGAAGAGGTTGTTGGCGTCCCGCTGCGGTGAACAAAACACAGCGCCGCCAGGCGGCGGAGGCCGGTAGTGCTTAATATAAGATCATGGCCTCAGCTCTTCTTACCTTCCCCCCGGACCTGGACTCAATCCAAAACCGTTTCATTATGGCTTCTTTGTTGTGTCACTTGATATCTTCAAAGGGAAAGAATTGAGACAGCTTATCTTGACTCCCTCAGACAGTTTAACCGACATATCGCATCATTGACTCCAAGGGTTCCTGCCAACAGTATGAGGAAAACATCACGCCCATGTGTCCTTATTAACCATTTCATTCCTAAATCATGAGTTCTCAATTGGTTCAACACAAGTCTCTACTGGCTACTACCTAGATGGGATTCAGCCATCATTAAGTTCATTATTGTTTCTACTGTGACATGTCAAAACACTTAGAAGAAGAAACACACCCGAAAGGAGGTAAGAAAAAGTTCAGTGTACTTAGTGCCCACAAACCCTTGGTTACAACACACACACACACACACACACACACACACACACACACACAGACATAGTGGTGGTGGGGGTGCAGACTGTCAGTAGGGGCCCACAGCTCATTAATGCCCCAGGGCCCCTAAGTGGATTCAACTGGCCGTGGCCACCAGAGAGAGGTTGAGCACTGGTGTTGAGCTCGCTGAGCACTCACATTCATCCCAGCATTGTTGAGTGTTGTTGAGGTTTGTGTTGGTCAGTCAAGTTTTTCCACATTCAGATTTGGGGGGGGATCCGTTTCTTCATCCCCTCATCCACAACAGGAACGGTGCTTTTGTCCAAACATCATATATGGGTGTCACAATCTATAAAAAGCAATCCCACACCAAAAGAAGAACGGTATTTGCACAGTAGACTCTACATACTTTTGTCCACCAAGCAGAAATATGCTACAATGTCACATTGTGAAATGTAACAGAGACAGTCGGTGAAGTGCAGCTTGGGAGTGAAAAGCGGAAGGGTTTAACTCGTTGGACCGCCAAGGAAATGAACATCGAGGCTAAGCACCCTGCTGCAGTGGGCCGTCATTTAGACTGCGGTTGTTGGTTTTACTGAGCAGCAACAAATCTATATACTTCTATCGCTATGGCTGTGCAGATTTAAAGCAGGGCGTTGCTGGAGAAGAGAAAACATCCTCAGGGTGTGCTAACATTATTCATTTACCACTACTCTAATTCTAAAGGGTGTACGGAGAGGCAATGATAAATGAAACAAGAGATAATCAATGAATGAATGCTAAATAATTGAATATGTAAATATATTTAGTTGTAATTTGAAAGAAAACCCAGTGTGGGCTCTGAGCTGTCTTTAGGGTTAAACAGCAGCAAATGCTCGGTGACCTCTGGTTGCAAATCGAGATTTAGGAGCGGCCTCCCGACCCCTGTGCACCCTTGTGCACCCTTCACAAGTCTCGGCTTCTAGAGGCTCTCGGAGCTGGAGGCAATCCACTTAATGCAACTTCATTTCTCCAAAATGCACTGAATGAATAGACTTCCCTTGATATTTTATTGCACCCCCATCCCCCCTCACACACACACACATTTCCCTCAACCTGCATGAGAGTTTAGTTTCGTTGTTGCAGAGAGAGCCGAGCCGCATCTCCCCCTTTTTCTACGTCTATGAAATCAAGCAGCAGCTGCATTGCTCATAACCAGCAAACAGATCACTGTTGTGGTTCTGTACACCCCCAGTAATGCAAAGAGGATTGTTAATGCATTTATGGCCTTTTAAGTGGAATCCACTTTTGCATTGTCACTAAACGCCAAGAGAAAGTCTGTGGATTCTTTCACTCTCGCTCTTTTTCTCCACCACTCAAGCTTTTTTATTTTCTTTACAGTGAAAATATGACTACAGTGATTATGCAGATGCAAAATCCACACAGGTATGATGGAAGTAGATTGGTGAGAAATCAGGAAACATGCTTATACGCAAGGAGGGGGGCTGCCATGCACAGCATTCACACACAGTGGTCATTTTATATTTGTGAGCACAGTGATGTTTTCTGATACTATAAGTACTGCATCACATCTGAGCTGTTGTGTGGATCCCTGTGTGTGCACAGGACACACACACATGTCAGGATGGATGCAGAGAGTGAGAGAGAGGGATACCAATGGTTTCTCAGTTAAACTAATCATGGACATTGCATTTGTTTTATTCTCTCCGTCTCTGACCTCATGTTACTCCTCAGTATATAACTCCATACTTTTACAGCATCACAGTCCCTTTGCCTGTCTCTCTCCACTCTTCCCCACAAATAATACTAACATGATAGTTATGTTGATAAGTGTGTGCATGATGACATTATATGTACAATGGAGAAAACTGTGTTTTTCTGGGATCATTGACCCTGCAAATCCTTAAACATTTCATCAATTGGCCAAATGGCTCACCCTCCTTCAGCGATGGATAGTGACTTAATAGAGATTAATTTTGATGACATTCTTAAAGGGTGCCACTTTAACGATAGCCCATTTGTCAATTGTCAAAGGCGTTCTTGGTAATGATATTGTTTGTAGTTAAAATTGTAACTGTGATAATTCCGACAACAGACTGGACTGTTGAAAAAAGGTGTCTTCACACTTTTGAGTTTACGATTTTGAAACCAGAAAGATTTAATTGAATTATCTAAGTTGATGTTTTGGAAATACATTGTTTTCAAAGGGCGGCAGCAGTGGATTCTAACAACATATCATTCACCACACAAATATTCTGTGAAAGAAAGAAAACCAATGACATAAATTAATAACATTTAAAAAGATAATGTATCCATACAGGTGATGCTGATGTTTATTATTCCACCCATTCCACTTATGTCAGTGGGGGTGCAACAAACAACAAGCTCTGCCTCCTCCTGCACCCTGTTTGCCTCTATGTCCCCTTCGTGCTTTCCTCTTCACCTCTCTCAGTGCTCCCTCCCTCCCTCCCTCCCTCGCTCCCTGCAGCCATCCCTCTCTCCTCACGGTGGATTAGGCCTCTTACAGCCTGGTCGATGCTAATCGGGTTTATCCAGACAGAGGGCGATCATTGGACTATCTGTAATTACACTCGCTGATATTAGCTTACTCAGATATGTGCACTGGCACATTTTCAATCCACAACATCTCTGTGGAACATGTGGTCCTTTCCAAAGTATGACGCCAAGCACGGCGGCTTATTACGGCGGATTCAACTCTTTTGTCTCGAGACACAAAGATCCATCTGCCGGAAAGATAAATGTTGTTTTTTTCTAGATAAAGCCTCAATGTATGAGATCATTGTCACAAATGTGATTACAGAAACTACTAGTTTTATACTGATGTGCAATTCAGATTTGAGCTCACTTGGTCTGCGTTAGATGTTCACTACAAAACCAACCATACATACGTTTATTTGGTTTCTGCATTGATTTAAATGGAAAGACACGCTCGCAGGTCTGGACAGTAAAGATGAAGCTGCAGACATTTAGCTCAGCTTTGCACGAAGACGGGGAGCGGTGGGAAACAGCTAGCATGGCTCTGTCCAGAGGTAATGCAATCCACCTTCCAAAAAGCTTCTAAAGCTCACAAATAAGCAACTATGTCTTGGTTCTGAGCAGTTGCCAGGCAACCAGTTAAGACTCTAGGATGTAACTGTCTGGTCCAGCCCCGAAAAACATTGTGATTGTTCTTATTGGGATTAACAAATAGACAGCTATGACGGTTGTATTTATCTTTAATTTAACTCCAAGAGAGAGCAGAAAAACTCTTTAAGGTTCTCTAAGGCCCTACATTGTTTCACTGAGGAAATGGTATTTATTTATTTATTTATTTAACCACATCTTAGTCTGATCTGAGGTGAAATTGAAACCACAATTGAACCGTGAATGGACACTTAACAACCACAAAGAGTGGATGGAAAAAAACAAACAACCAACCTCCCCCGACTGCAATAAAGGAGAGGGAAGACACATGAGACAGACATCAGGGTGATCGTGTCTAGTCAGCAGACAGAGAGCAGTGTGGAGGCATTCGGGGCGAAAGAAAGATCCGGTCGGGTCTGAGCTGGCGGCCAATCATGGGAAGAAGAAGCGATGAGGTATTGTTTCAGTTTAAGCGCGTGTCCACGCGCGTGCGTTCTCCTGCTTGTCTCCTGTGGTTTTGTGGAGCCAAAGAAGGCGTACGTGCCCGCCTGAGGGTGTGAACATCCATTTGTAGGCGATTGAGTTAGGATGTGTGTGTGTGTGTGTGTGTGTGTGTGTGTGTGTGCGTCACTAACAATGAGAGGGTTGAATGAGGACCGTGAACAAGAATAAGAGAGAGGAATGTTTTTTTCACTATGTAATCTAATATAAGTGGCCATCTTTCTTGTATAAAACCTCCGTTGCCCTCTAAGAGGCCGCTGGCCTCATCTGTCTAAAAGCACTGAGTGAGTCATGGTGACTTCACGCACACACAGACAACGTCACAGTGAGTCAGCCGAGATCTGCCCCAGCCGCTCACCTAAATGATGAATAATGTAAGCGGGACAGGCACAGCATGCTGCTCCCCTGACCTGTGTTCTCGGTGGACAGCAGACATGCGGATGATCTGGAATCCCGCGCGCAAACAAACACGCCGACACCTTCCTTCTGGCAGCTGGCGGACAGGTGAATTGTACTTTGACACCTCGGGGGGCCGGTTTGCTTTGTCTGCGTGCAGGAATATTCATGCGGCCGAAGTCAATCTGTCGCTGTCAACATTGAGGGAAAATGTTTATGCACTTTTGGTTGGAGAGTCAGCTCAGCACAACGACTGAAAACAGGGGGGAAACAGCCGGCCTGCAACAAGCTGAAAACAAACCAGCACCCTTAAAGTTCAACAGTTATGTCAGTTGAATTGTTAAACCCACACAGTTAAAAATGATAATTCAACATCTGGTGAGCTGAACATCAATGAGCCCATTTCCCAAATTGATTAATCATTCCTTCAGTGTTCATTGCTCGATAAATGTTTGGGGTAAGCCTTGAGGGTCCTTCAGGGGTTTTAGATGTGCAACCCGATTTTGCAGAAAAAACAACCAAATATTTGACACATGGTTGGGCTGAGGCTTCATGCTTCAAGCTTCCCAGTTAAAAGCCTGCGCCCCAACCACTACTGCCATCCCTGCCACACGAGCGCATTGGCCTCACAGCAACTTCCACAGCGCTGTTTGCCGGGATTTCCCAGTCAAATCAAGCAAAATCCCTCAAAGGACTCAAAGGACAGGATGAAATAGGTCATTGATTAACGAATCAGGCAGTTGGTCCTCTTTGCACATGCACACCAGGAAGGAAACTGCCTGAGATACTAAAGCCCCCCCCCCCCCCCCCCCCCTGTGTGTTAGCAGAAGTGAGATCTGTCCACGGTTTTATTACCAATCACATTTTCTGGAGAATTATGAAGCAAAAACAAACTAATGAGGTAAAAGAATTGATTAAAGAAAAGTGCTCTGTTTGTTTAGCATCGTCCTGCCGTCATGTGCTGAAAATGAGGCGCGTTGCCGGGGGGCGGGACATGAGGTTAGAGACGAATCATGTGGGTGAGAAAAAAACACAACAGCCCAGTGTTCCCTCACATTATCCTCTGGACCAACAAGGAACACACACCAGAAGATACAAAAAACCTCACATAACCTCACACACACACACACACACACACACACACACACACACACACACACACACACATTGCTTTCTTTTTAAAGATTGAAGTATTTAAATGTTTTGAAGTATTTAAAAGTTGTCACCGCCAAATAATACACCTCTTCTTTGTTTTTTTGGGGATTATGAAAAAGGATTTGAGGGGTCCGGCAACGCCTTATAACAGATGTAATACTAATACTGGCGTGTAATAATTGTGTGAAGAGCAAAAACGTGTAGATGTTGGGGCTATGAAGAGAAACACATTGGTATGTTCATGAATGGTTGAGTTTTGGCTTATTTCAGTTGCTCTGCAGCCTGTCAGCGTTGTGCAATTATTAAAGCTTCCCTAAGAATTACTCTTATCACACTTTGTGACCCTGTTTAGGAAGAATCATTGATTATATCCATACATATTGTGGAATTTATTGTTTTTTTTGTTCGTGGGCCTTCTGAAAGTTGTTGCATGTTTTGTCTCATACGTTATTGACCCCAAAATGCTCACTTTGTGTCAATTTCCCTCCTGTTGAGCACTTAGATAGCACTTAAAAAACATGCTCTATAAATACATTTGACTTCTTTATAACATCCAAACACTTGTGACGCGGTCTTGGGTCTGACCTTTGTAATATTGTTGGGCCTTTGGGTAATGTGGGTCCTACACGACCTCCTGCTGAGCCTGATGTTTGTTGGCTCTTTGTGGGTTGTGAAATTGATTAAATCTGGGAAAGGTGTGGGACCAACGTACGTCTGACTGGTCGAAGCTGGGAAACGCGCGTCACAAGCTGGAGGCCTCTCTGTGGGAAACTCATCAGCTGTCATCAAGAAGTGTCACGTCCGGGGATAAACGTCTGAAAGACCCCGCCAGCTCCCCCATCACTGGAGCCATTCATTACCGGTTTAATTGACCTCTCGCAATGACTGTAGAATAAAAGAAGAAGGCGAGGATGCTTTCGAGCGCATCACCTTGGCCGCTCTCCAGCCAGTGCGGGTCAGTTAAGGAGTGGCAGGAGCCGTGGAGGAGAGCCGCAGCACTGCGCCTTTAAGCCGCGGAGTGGACTCGTGCGCGCGCGTGTGTGCGCGCGTGCGTGTGCGCGTGTCGCAGCCGTGCTGGCTCGTTGTGTTGTGCGCCCCGCGCCGTGGAGGGACCTGCTCGGTGGATGCGGTGGATGCGCACGGGATGCTGCTTCCCGCACTTGTGTCGCGCGCAGTGAAGCCAAAGATTTGAACGAACGAAAAGCTCGAGTCGTGTCTGATCATGAGGTGCTGCTGGCTGGCGTTCGCCTCGCGTTTTGTCCTGCTGCCACTTTCAGGTAAGAAAGGAAGTATTGTTTAAATATTGTCTTTGAGCGACTCGCGGTGTGGCGGCGTTCGCAATGTTCATAGAGACCTCATGATACCGCGACATAAATGATCGTTTGGTTCCTTTCATTTCCAAATGATCCCCGACAGGGTCCTTTGGAAGTGGCGATGCCTTTGTACTTTGTGCGTCATTACAGAATTACTTTAACAATCTTTGTGTATTTTAGTAATACAGTGTTGCTCTGTCTCCAACGGTTTGCTACACATTATTTATTTAAAGTCCATTCCGCTCCTAATTACATGTGGAGAAGCTTAAAATACACGATCTGTCTCCACGGAGACGTCCATCACACCCAAGTGTCCTTCAGCGGGGCAGTTGGATCAACCTGTAAGATCACATATTTGCATGACCTTACTGTTGGGTCGCATGGCCCACACGAGGGGAGATGCCACTGCGTCTACCTGTCGCGGCAGCCAACAGGTGTGTGCGTGCATTCTGTGGTCGATTAATTCTTCATCACACCGACGTAAAAGGGGATTAAGTTGTGCGCCTTAGCGCGGCCAGCAGGAGCAACAAAGCGGAGGAAACACACCGAGCAGCACCTCACATTTACCCAGCTGCGCCTGCTGTGAAGAGCCCCGTGTTACTCACACGAAACAGCCTCAGGTTCTGTGCGAGACCTTTTGCCTTCCCAAACATCCACCGCATCTCTCAGCCAGATACCAAACATGCACTCTGCAGCCCGCACAAAAACACATTCATCATTGTTTATGCGTGTGTGTGTGTGTGTGTGTGTGTGTGTGTGTGCTTCCCCTCTTTGACTTCTCGCCCCGAAGGCACAACAGTCACATGAAGATCCAGTTTTTCGGGGCTTATCATGTTGAAATCTGGAAGGAAAAGCAAAGTTGTAACTGGAGGGGGAGAAGGGGGGCTCACTCATCTTGTGGATGTGCATGTAGGGGACTTAATGCATGTGTACTCAGGGGGCAGGCAGCTCATCATTATTGATTGTTCAACTGAGGCGTGGTGGTTTGATAGCACTCTCTCCTTGGGGGCTCTAACATTCCATTGAACCGCCACGTGTGTGCGTAACTGTGGTGGCAGTTTGATGGACTTGGCAAAGGAGTAATCTGCGTAAAACCCTAAACCTCTATTTGCTTTGTCCTGTTAACGCTCTTTCCGTTGATTTCCATCTCTTCCTTGCAACTCCTTCATTCATCCAGATAACGGTGCTTATGTGCAGCAGCTGCGGCTGCACCCAAGCTCCACCTGTACGTCATCCACATGACCTCCCTCTGTGCTCTGTCTCACAGTTTGGTGCCAGCCGGTCATCTCGCCCAGCGGGCCCCACGTAGTCGTTCCCCAGGGGGGAAGGCTGGAGCTGCGTTGCCATGACAGCGACGCGACGTCTGCCTCCCCGTCCGGGGTGAGGTGGGAGAGAGCTCACAGGTTGGAGGGAGAGGTGAAGGAAGGCGCAGTGGCCTCCGTCACGTTGCCGGAGGCCAAGGGCCACCACATGGGTCGCTACGTGTGCGTCAACAACAGCACGCGGCAGCACAGCTCCATCTACGTGTATGTCAAAGGTGGGTGTTTTAAGGCGGAGGCGGCGGCGGCGGCGGCTTGAGGTCGCGCGGTTCTGTGCGATGCGTCTGTCAACGTGCACCTTCCTCTGGTCTCCCCAGAGCCGCAGAAAGCGTTCCACAGCACGCTGGTGAATAACCTCCTGGCGCGCGCCGGAGATAACTGCACCATCCCCTGCCTTGTGACCGACCCCGAGGTCTCCCTGCTGGCCTTGGAGACGTGCGATGGAAAACCTTTGCCCTTTAATGTGAGTTACCGCAGCGACCTGCAGCGAGGGGTCACCATCAGCAGCATCAGCAAGGAGAACGAGGGCTGCTTCAGGTGTGTGGGGCAGCTCGCTGGGGTCAAAGTGAGGTCGAGTAATTACACGGTGGACGTACGACTCGGTGAGTGAGAGACACTGCAGATTTTTTAACGTTTAACTATTCTTGAGAACTCCAGGGTTCAAGGGGTCTTCTGTGGTATGTGTGTGCACTGGTTTGGGTGATAATTAACCCTAAAGGGTTAATGAAAGCTGTTGACAGGTGAGTTTGAGGGCTGATATAAAGTCAGCCTGCCTCCTGCAGCCTCCCAGTACAGAGGGAGTGAAAAGGGAAGCCAAAGCTTCTGGGTTGGGAATCGTAATGCGAATGTTCCTCATAGAGCACGTGCTGTAACTACTTTCACGGCCCCCTAAAATGGGTATTTGGATGTCTCTTGTAGCATGACTCTAAAACAGAACTTGTTCTGCTGGTTTTTAGGTCACAAAACTAATATTATAAACCTTTAAATGGTTCACCAAAGTCAGCGAGACAGGACCAAAAACATTATCCCTGAAATAGTGTGAACCATCAGGCCAGCAGAGCCAATAACAGGGCTACACATCTTCACCAGAGGCCATAATGCATGCGGGCAGAGCTCTGGGGCAGTGACAGCAGATGTGTTTTCCCCCGTAGCTTTTCATATGAGCTATATTAATAGCGAATGTAACATAAAAGCATCTCTGAGTGGACCTCGGTTGGAACCGATCATATTTCTATTGGTCCCTGCGATGCATCAGCATTTTCAGTCGGTTCTGCAGTGGAAAGGAGTGTAAAACAGAGAGCAGCTGGGAGGAGCCGGGCCACAGTGTCCGGATGGAGGGAGGGAGGGAGAAAGGAGGAGGGAGGGAGGGGAGAGCGGAGGGATTAGAGTCCCACACCAAACAAAGCTTTGCAACGTGCATGAAGGCCGTGTCTGGTGTAAACAGAATTACCGCCGTCTTCATCAAACACAGGCGCAGTGACACCAGCTGCCATTAAACGTCATAAAATAATAGTGGCCTGCACGTCCAAATCGACTACTTGTGTGTTTGTTATTAGTGTATGTTTGTTCAGTGACTCCAATCAAGCTCCTCCAACGGTCTTGAACGGCTGCACACGGATGTTGTAATTTCACACTGTTCAATAACACGCGACCGCTAGTGAGTTTAAATGAGTCATCCGATGAAATCAGTCAGGATAATGTTGATTTTGCGTCTCTTGATTCAGTGCCAGAGGTGCCTCCAGGGATCACGTTGTCCCACAAAGGAACAGTCATCCTAAGGAGGGGAGAGCCGTTTGACGTGACCTGTAGCTCCAACAACGTCAACCCGGCCCTCAGCGTCAAGTGGGAATTCCCTTCAACAGCGGTGAGATTGATGGAGGGATCGACTGGCTGACCTTTGGCCTCACGTCCGCGTCGTGTGTTTCTGTCTCACTTGCTGACTCTCTTTAAGTACATTAAGCTTTAACAACCCGAGACACTGAGATGTTTGCACTGCATGTGGATTACGGGATGCTGAGGTCAAACGCTGAGTAATGGTTTTAATGGTAGTGCAGAAAAGGTCTTTTTTAATGGTTGAATCCTACTATTTGCTATGTAAAGATGTGTGATGTCTACCTGCGCCTCAGCACCCCGATGAATCCGACACCTCACACATCCTGTCCGGTTCCGGCGGATACCAGCGCGTCGCCTCGCTCTCGATCAAAGCTGTCAACCAATCAGACTCGGGCACTTACCGCTGCCGCGCCCACAACGAGAGAGGCAGCAGTGCCACATCGGTGACGCTGGACGTCCGGGGTGAGTGTCGGGACGGTCACGCATGGGTGGGGTTGCAGACACAAACAACGGATGGATGCTCACCAACGTTATCTGGGCTCCTCTGAGCCGGCAGCAGCGCCCGTCCCTCACAGCGTACACAGGAATGTTAAAACACGGAAAACCTACGACATAAGATCTCAAATTTGCATAGTATGCAAATAAGTAGACGCCTTAGTAAAACATTGTTCAAAACGTGAGATGAACACGAGTTAGGCAAGACACACGAGTCAGACCAGGTGCAGCAGGACACAAGGATGTTCCAAAAAATCAACTTTTTGCCAAAATGAATCAACATGTTTCTTCGAAAGCAAAGAGCGGGAAAACCAGCTCACCAGATTTGACTACCAGATGTGCGGCATAACGTCCCATCACATGATTTACACTGGAAAGCCAACTCATCTGTAGATCTCATAAAAACCTACAGATGGGAACGCAAAGAAGCTCAGGCACATTTGCATCTGGCATTTTGTAAAATTCTTTGAAATCCCAAACGGAAACAGTGGTAGTAGGTTGAAGAAGCACGAGTAGGTATCTGTAAGCATGTAACACAAGGAGCACGCAAATGACACGGCATCTACACTGTGACCAACACACAACATGGATGGGCCGCTGTGTAAATGCGATGGGGGGCGCTTCTCCTCTTTGTTTCTGATAAGATAAGGGGTTCATCACCACGTTAGGAAGCCCAGGTCCCATCCAGGCCGAGGTCAAAGAGGGGCAGAGCCTGAGCCTCAGGGTGGAATTCAATGCCTACCCGGCCCCCAGCTCCCTGTCGTGGGCTCACAACGGCAAACGGCTCCTCAACACCACGGAGCACGTCATCGCCATCCACCGCGGCAAATACAGGTACGCCGAGTTCCCCCGCGCGCGGAGGCCGTGCACCGGCGGACGCGTTAACAGCCGCGCTGTGTCTCACCAGACTGCTCAGCGAGCTGCGACTCGTCAGGGTCCTCCGCTCGGAGGGCGGGATCTACGAGGTGTCGGCCAGCCACGAGGACGCCGCCGTCCATCATACATTCCACGTGTACGTCATCAGTAAGTGGCCCTGGCAGTTACTGCACAGCCTTAGTGGTAATACATTGTCTATGATTCATTTTTATCAATCTGCCCACCTTTTCCCACCACCAGGCAAGCCGGTTATCATCGGCCAGGACGGCCCTATTGATGGGCAGGTGCGGTGCATCGCCGCTGGTTACCCAGTTCCTAGGATCAGCTGGTTCTTCTGTGAGCTGCCCCACACCAGGTACACCTAACAAGTGTTTAGGTCCCTTTATTATGTACCCTATGAAACAGCTTCCATCAGATCGATGCTGGGATGCAGATTAAATCTATCTGAAAGGATGATTTAATAACATTCCCTAGAAATGAACTGCATCACATTGTAAAGTACCACATTATTTTATTTTGTTAATCCTTCTTATTCATAGTCAGCTCCGTTTCATTAAAAACTGTAACAGCAGTGTGACTCGGGAGCATTTCACAATAATCCTCGACACCTTCTGTTGTTTGGTCTGCCGGCTCCTCTGGGAGCAGAAGAGGCTGATGAGAAAAAGTTTCATGTGATCACATAATCTCCTTCGTATTCAGACAATTAAGCCAACGACATTTTGACTGTTGGCCAACACAATATAAGCAGTTTAGGACACGAGGAGCTTTGGTTTGAATTGACTTTACGCAGCGTGAAACCACTTCGTGACCCTCCGCAGGTGCTCGCTGCTCCCCAACGCCACAGAGTGGGAGACTGCGGATGTTGCCGTGGTGACAGATTCCTCCTTTGGTCGTGGCGAGGTGGTGAGCCGCCTGAACGTGAGCACGGAGCACGCGCACTATCACACCCTGGAGTGCGTGGCGAGCATGGAGGGCGAGGAGGTCTACACGCTGTTCTCCATCAGCGGTACGACACGCACGCACACATTGTGTCTCTGGCGCCCATTTGGTTGGTTATTGGGTGGAGATTAGATGAGATTAGTGCATGCTGACTGTGCAGGTTGGGATTAGATGGTGCAGTCTTATCCTCGGCAAGCCACCGCTGCAGCGCTGCGCGCCGACACCGAGGAGGTGGATGTGAGCGCGCGTCGTGTTTGCGTGTACTTGATGTCTGATCCGCTGCCGGCGTGTGTGTGTGTGTTCTTCTCTCAGAGCGCATCGTCCCCCATAAACTCTTCACTCCTCTCCTCACTGGCACGGTGGCCACCGGCATCCTGCTCAGCCTCATTCTCGTGGTGCTGCTCTATAAATACATGCAGGTAAGGCAGCAAGGAGATCGGACACAGCAATAAAGACGTAGCTTTAGATATGAGGGGGAGAGGGCTCACACATGGAGAGAAACAAACGGCTCTGACAAAAGGCCCACTCTCACTAACTAATGACTCGTGCCTCCATGTTGATTATTGTATGTTTTAGGTTTTCAGGAATCGGATTCATTTATTTTTGCTGCATTTGGTAGAGGAAGTATTTCCTTTTAAGTGATATAAATGTGTCTTGATGAATTGAAATGAACCAATCAGCCATTAAAAAGTGGCACACACACACGCACACACACGCAGCGTGCTGCCCTTGTTGCATGCAGATGAGTCAGACTGCACGAGCAGGAGTGATCTTTACTACGGGCAGACAACTGAACTGAAGTTGAAAACAATCACTTTCTCTGAATAAATGCTGTACGAATCTCTCCAAACTTGAACAGAAACCAAAGTTCCAAACCCAGTGGAAGGTCGTCGAGAGTATCCACGGCAACAACTACGTATATATCAACCCCACCCAGCTGCCGTATGACTCCAAGTGGGAGTTTCCTCGACAGAAACTACGCTTCGGTACGACGCCCCAGAGCTGGTTCCTCTGTTGAGTCGATGCAATTTGAAATACGTTTCCCTGCATAAAAACAAGACAGTTATTATTCATTCTGCAGTATTTTAAATGTCTTAAATGGTGCGCCATGGGGATCTTAGGTGTATTTATAAAATACTAATGTGTTTGTGTGTGTTCCCACAGGTAAAACCTTGGGCTCTGGGGCGTTTGGAAAGGTAGTGAGGGCCACAGCGTATGGACTCTGCTCCGCAGACACCGTTACAACTGTTGCTGTTAAGATGCTCAAACGTAAGTGTGTGTGTGTGTGTGTGTGTGTTTTTATCTCTCTCTCTTTTTGTGGCTCTGCCCAAAAACGTCACTCTGTCATTCCTTGTATCATAACTAAACACCACAGCTGGGTTTGTAACCGTAATACATTAAATCACGTCCGGGTCCTCATTAGGTTCTGACTTTCTGGGTGTCGGGGCAATACTATGAGACACACGCCGACCAATTGGATGATTAATAGTTTGTATGCACGTATATAAATAAAGGAAGTAATGTCCTTATGATGTCATCCCAGCCAACGCTCACGCTACGGAAAAGGAGGCGCTGATGTCAGAGCTGAAGGTGCTCAGTTACCTTGGAAACCACGTGAACATCGTGAACCTGCTGGGGGCCTGCACTGTCGGAGGTGAGGGAAGAGTCTGGAGTCTAGTCTCTATTTTAATGCTGAGGGTACAAATGTTTCTAGCGTTTGCTTATTTATTATGTATCTGCAGACTGATTATGTTTTATGGTTGTGTATTGTGCTGACTTGCTGAGCCCAGGCAATATTGATCTCTTGTGGAAAATCAGATATTGCGAAATCGTGATGCAGTTTGACTTGTCAAGGATTTACTTTGCAATCGATAATCATGTTGCACTTGTGTAGACCATCAACATTGATCATAATGCAGCATTTGCTTGAGTGTGCTGTGAAGAAGCTCTTTTGCACAAATTCAACGCAAGATCATCATTGGAGCTTCGTGTTTCCACGTCTCTTTTCATTGTTCGGTGGTGTTTCAAAATCAGCAAGTGAGGTTTTCTTTTCATCTCTTTTCACCCTGCCAGGCCCGATTTTGGTGATCACAGAGTACTGTTGCTATGGCGACCTCCTCAACTTCCTGCGCAGAAATAGAGAGGCCTTCAAGAACTCCCAAGTTGGGGATGGTTACTATCGCAACGTGTCGAACCCAACGGAGCACACAGCGAGGTGCGCATGTGTGTGTATTACAATTGTGAATTCAATTGCAATATAATGTCTGCTTAATGCTTATGTGTGTGTGCGTGTGTGTGTGTGTGTGTGTGTGTGTGCAGCGGAGAGGTGACTGCTACCGAATACGTGCCCATGCGTCCCTCTGAGAAAGAAGGGTCCTTCCAGTCAGGTAGAAAGTGTCTCAGTCCGCTCGTCTCACCGTGCATTTGAACGTCACGCGGCAGAAGTGTGACGATGTCCTCTCCATTCAGTCGACGCAGAGGAGCTGTCTCTGGACCCCGAAGACCTCCTCAGCTTTTCCTACCAGGTGGCCAAGGGAATGGAGTACATTACCTCCAAGAACGTAAGGCTTTTAGTGCGCTTTCTTTATTCATAGAGTCGTTACGGGAGGGATTTTAATAGTGCTGCTGCTGGTTTATGGCCTGTGTCCAACACGCCGTCTCATAGTGGCCGTGCATTCAGAACTCCACATGATGCATTATCAGGCACCGCGCACACAGTGAAACATGACCAACCTGATTCACTATGTTTCTGTTAAATGAAGCAACATTTATGCTTAACGGTAGAAATATTTTGGGGTATTTTTCTTGATTTCAATGAGTTTGTATTTGCCAAATCTATACAGCAGCTTTATCCATATATGAGTTCTGCTGCCAATATGCCTTTTGCGTTTGTGAGGTTTGTAACGAGTCGACACGTTTCCTACATGTCACTCACTCACACTGCAAAAACCCGTCACTATGTCAATACTCACTGATGTGTGTGTGTGTGTGTGTTCAGTGTGTCCACAGGGATCTTGCTGCCAGAAACATTCTGCTGACTCACGGCAGGGTGGCAAAGATCTGCGACTTTGGGTTGGCACGTGACATCACCACCGACGCCAGCTATGTGCTCCGGGGAAACGTGAGTCTGTCCGTCACTTTTTCTCGCTGACCGTGAAATCCAATCAAATCGTCATCTTAGTACCAGGTATTAATGTATTGTGTATGATTTTTGCTTGAAAGATTACAATGAACGTAGCTGCTGTTTATTTTTCTCTCAGCCTCACTTAAAGTTATGGATTTGTAGACCCAGTTGAACATCTTAGTTGTATTTGTTGAAATTCTTTCCAAAAGCAATCAGTACATCAGGTGTCCTAACGAGAGGCTGTGATCGCGGCTCTCCCTCCTGCAGGTCCGCCTGCCCGTCAAGTGGATGTCTCCCGAGAGCATTTTTGACTGTGTCTACACTTTCGAGAGTGATGTGTGGTCCTACGGCATCCTGCTCTGGGAAATCTTCTCTCTGGGTAACGTTTTCAATTGCAGCCGTGCTCTTGCATCTGTTTCATTATGTCTGAGCCATTATCATCGCTCCTTAGAGCTGACGCTCCCAAGCAGCAACATCACTTAGCGAGGGGGGATCGGGCCAAGTCATATCGCTGCTGATACAAAATGGTTCTCCAGAAACCAGTATCATTTCATGGATCCATGATTTCGTCCACAAATGACACGAAGGCATGTTAAGTGTCTCCGTATGTCTGCGCTGCAGGTCACAGCCCGTATCCCGGGATGCAGGTGGGCTCAGCATTTTACAGCAGGATTCAAGACGGCCACAGGATGAGCCGCCCCGACTTTGCTCCCATCGAGATGTAAGACGTGCATTTTTATTTTTAATGTCCAGCAAGGTGCCGACTCCATCCGATCGCATAGAAGTCTGTGAGGAAATTGGCCTGTTTCTCGCTTGAACTGAGAACACACTCAACATTGTTGAAACTGATCTTAAATCTGTAGGTACGACATGATGTTGTCCTGTTGGAGCCACGATCCTCTGAAGAGACCGGCCTTCAGTAAACTGGTGGAGCGGAATGAACTACTTCTGTCAGAAAATACCAGGAATGTGAGTTGACTCGGGTTGTTTTGTACATTTCCTGCTGAAAAAAGTTGTATCATCATCAAGTGTCGTCCTGCAGGTGTACCTGAAACTGAGCAATTCTCCCGATCATCCCGACCAGCAGAGGGCGCCATCACGGAGGCTGAGCTCAGTCTGCAGCACCACGGCGCCAAACCAGCCTTTGCTGCAAAACACTGCTGATGTCTTCCAGGAATATGTCTGACACACACTCTGACACACACACACACACGCACACACACACTCTGTATATACGGCCCTGCTCTTGGCTCTCAGTACTGGCCTCTATGTAATCGCCCCTTTGTCTTATTGATCTCTGTGGTCAGCATATTCACGTGTATAAATAGCCGACTGCAGCACGTCAGATGCAACATCTCCGATCAGCAGCACGGGGAGTCTTGGTGACCTTCAGGCTTAGTTTGCGTGTGAAAACCTTTGACTGAGAGAACATGAGCACAGTTGATAAGTGGACTGTTTATGGTTTTGTTGTGTTGGGATTCTCTCCCTTTTTATAGGAATGTTGGGCCTTCATAGAAACGAAAGCTACTGCTGTCTTGCAGAGAGTTGGATAAGAAGATTAATATCTCCTTAAAGGTACCTGTGCGTCGTTTAGATTAGTGTAAATACTGAAAACAAGGGAACAGGGAGCCTGGTTCTGTCCTATAGTCTCTATACACATTTGCTATCTACTTTTTCACCTTATTAAACTTTTGATTGATTAACTGATGAACTATGATTTTCCTCGAGTTGTCCTCAGGTCGGTCCGCTGGTTGCCTGGCAACCTCATCCAAACTAAAGCTGTGGTGCGCCAGAGTTATTATTACTTGTCCACGTATAAGTAGACTTACGCTAGCCAGGCTAGTTGTTTCTTAATACCTACCTAGTTTAACAGCTTCATGTCATGTCATTCACGTCAGGCAATTAGGAGCTTTATCCCAAAACGTCATAATATCAATAACTTCAGTCCCTAACAAATGCTGTTTACCTGAAGCTTCACCAGGGCTTAACAAAAGATACCTGCTGCTCATTTAACATTATAACAAATGAGCCACAGCAAGGTGGCATGTCAGCGATAACTAATAATAAATCATAACGCGCTGAGTTGCTGAAACACTGATTACCACCGCTGGGTTGTAGCTTTGAATGCTGTAACTAATAACTGACTAACGTGTCGTATTGTTGTAAGTGAGTTAGCTTTAGTCTGTGGCCACGCGTTACGTCAAACAGGTATGCAATGTAAATACTACAGAGATGTGCCTTTAGATTTCTTCTTTAAATACTGAATGCGTTTGACGGTGACATAGTGGTTGTTGTCGAGAGCCAGAGGAGCTTCTGTGTGCGTTTCCAGACTGATGCAGTTTTGATACAGTTGGTTGACTTGTAACAATAAAGAAAGTACCTGTGATGGTAGAACCGAAGCGTCCATTTCATTTGTTTGTCATTTCCCGTCCCGGAGGCTGTTTGCAGCTAAACGCTAACATCCGCATGCTAACCTGTTACAGTTCAAGTTTTGCCGATTCACCTCATTAGTTTAGCATGTTAGCATTAGTTAATTAGCACTGAACATGGGCTGAATGTATTTAGTTAAGCAGATATTGGGATGGTAACATTTACCATTTTGAATTGAGCGGATTTAATGTTTTAGTATTGATTACATATACGGAGGACAGGGAAGTCATTGGGATTAATCCTCTGGAAACCTCTTTACCAAACTTCATGACAATCCAGCCAATAGTTGTCTTCTTCTGACGAAAGAAGGAAGGCATCAGCCTGTTGGTGGCGCTGGAGACTCAGTCTGGGGACCACCAGGTCATTAGTTTGACCAACACACAAGAAACTCAGAACAGACGTTATATGTTTCACGTATAATATTTGCAACTGTTTTTATTTTCAAATTGACCAAGAGGGGAAAGGGGGGGGGGGGGTGTTATAATAACAGCAAACATTTTGCTTCAAACTGTTGATAATTATTACATTTGACTTTGGGCTGGATAAAAGGAGCACAGTTCAAGGGCAGAAAAAGGGGAATACATACATACAGTACAGGTAAGCATAGCACCGATTAAACTGAATACTGGTGTACTTCGCTGTGTGTATGTGAATAGGAGTATTATACGAGAACTACAACTTTTTAGAACCAGATTGTGTAGAGGACAGGTGATCTGTGTGGAGAGGGGGGGGTGCATGTCTATAGTGTCCCCCAAAACAAAAATGTCATAGTGGGTGAAACATTGAAGAGGTTCTTTTACCAAACAACACCTGTAAATAAGATTTCCCGTCTCGTGTGTGGACCCTTGTAGTGTAAAACAGGATTTTCTTTTCAACAACCCTCAGTTTCCTTCATCACAAAGCCTGTCAATGGTTCTCCACGGCTACAACATCCATTTGTCTCCTTTAAACACCTTTACATTCTTTGGGCTGGGTATCAGTGACACAAACTATAGACATTTCATCATTACCCTTTAGAGTAACGCCTTAAACACACACTAGTCTATGGAGGATCTACATCTGCTATGTGAGAAGTGGAAGATCTGCTTCAAACTCTAGGACCCTCTCCATAAATCCCGTTTTCTATTCCTCACATGTGGACAAAGTCGATAAGACTCAGACGCACAAATCGCCAAACTAAATGAAAAGACGCGTCTCAGCGATGTCACAGCTCGACGCGTAGCAGTTGTCGTGATAAGTCTTTTGTGAGCAGCCGGCCATCATGAAACCGCAGCACTGCCCGTCGGCTTTACTGTGACCAAGGCGCCGCATCGCCTCGCCGCCTTTCTTTTTATAGTCACACGTCTGTTTCCATATGAAAATATAACAACAGGTTACAGTGACAGTAATCATGCACACACACGCACGCACACAAACAAACATGTATTCAAGTTGAGCTGTCCCACACACAGGCTTGCAGAATTCTGAGCCCCACCGGAGAGGAAGTTTCTTGAATAGTTAAATTATTTTCTTTATACTGCAACGCAAGAACTGATTGGCTATCGCCAGGGGAATCGCCAATACCGCCCCTCGCCCCCCTGGAGAGATACGTATAGTAGAAGAGCCTATATATTTATATGTTTACCACACAAACACGCAGTCTTAACTACACTCTTGAGACAAAACAACACATTTTATAAGCTCCTTCGCCAACCATTACTTTTCCTGCGATTCCAAGGCTTTTCTGTTTGATATGGCTTAGTAGTAGAGGTGCTGAGCCCACTTCCACCAACGCCACGGGAGATGGACGTGGGCCCAGCCCTGGTTTTGACCAGAGACGAGAGAACTGAACCGTGTTGGGAATGGTTTCGGAGCCCAACAACTGCATGAGGGTTTCTGAGGCCTTGGAAGAGATAGAAGGATTAAAAACACTGATGACACAAAAAGGCCGTGAGACAGTGAGCCGGATCGCTGGTCCAATGACGTCTTACTACACCAATCGGGGTGAAGAGCTGGAAAAATATTCTGTTCTATACATTTCTTGCTTTACAAAAGGACAGGAAGGCTGTAAAGTGTTTTTGTCCTCCGGTCTTTGTTCATCACTGTCTAATCCTTCTCGGTCCGGTTCCAGACTGAGGCAGAAGCAAAAAATAAAAACCGTTCCACATTCCTGAGAATACAAGTACCATCCAGCAACTTCAAACCCTTACTAAGTCAATTATTGTAAGACACAAGGGGAAAGCGCACACACACACGCACACACACGCACACCAACCACAGACACACTCATGCACACAAAGATTGTATTCCCAAAAACACGCTAGCTCACAGAATCACACCACTGATTACAAACAACTAGGTCTCGACAGTGATTTACTGTACACAACCACATCAAGTGCTAAAGTTTCAGGAGGTTGAGGATATACTGTTTGTTACTTATAGGGCTCTGACTGTTAAAAAATAATCCCTACTATATACACACGCGTTAACTTTAATAGGGGTAATATCTTGTTGGAAAATATATATATATATATATATATATATACGCCTTTGTAATAGTCTGCTTGAAGTTAAAGAAAAGAGATAATCAACTATGTTATTGGCACTTGGAATCACTAAACCCGTTATACGTGCAGTGATCATTCTGCAAAGAATTCAGTTAAACTGTGATCTGCTTTCTTGCCAAACATAGTTTTTCACAAAGTTAAAAAGAGCCATTTGTCTCTGACACCCAAGAAAACCGCAGCCCAACCAAAACCGACAGAACGTTAAAGCCTCATCTGGACTGTTATTGTTTTGGGGGAAGGTGGGGGTAGAGGGGGACTGAGAGAGCAAAATATCGCTCCATCTTTGACCAGAAAACACTTGAACAAAGTAAAAATGTGTTTCTCAAAAGCGACTAATAAAAGCTTACAGTTATTCTTTCCATGCAATCATATAAAATACTACATTTCTGTTTCCTGTTATGGGCTATATTGGATATTTACACGTTTTCTTTTTTGTATCATACAGTAAATCTGTACATGGTCAAACTTCGACTACACACCTTCGAAAAAAAAGAAAAAAAGGTCCGTTGTTACTTGTTATTCCACAGAGACCGGAGCTCCCTTGCAGCTCAACCTCGGATAAAAGAAAAGGGGAACTTCAATCCATCCTGTTGCCACGGTGACAATAGAGTTCCTTGAGGACTCACAGGCTTCCCTCATTCCTATGATTCCTTTCTTTCAGATGGAGGAAGGGAGGGCAACGGTTTTGTGTGTGTGTGTGTGTGTGTCCATATGGGTGGAGGGCAAGAATGTTTGTGACGTTCTGGTGAACAAAAACAGCTGTTTTCCCGGTGTCTCTAACCAAACCGGGCCTTACTGTGGTTGGCTGCTGACGCTGTCAGTCCTGTGCGACGACGGGGCTTTCTGCGGTTTCTGGGGCTGAGGTTTCAGCTGCTGCTGGTGCCTCTGGTGGTGAGACTGGTGGTGGTGGTGCTGCTGTTGCTGCTGTTGTTGTTGTTGTTGCCTTTGCTGCTGTTGTTGTTGTTGTTGTTGTTGTTGCTGCTGCTGCTGCTGCGTTGTCTGCGTGAATGTGCCCTGTTGTTGGAGTGGGAAAGCTGCCTGCAGAATAAGTTGGGTAGACTGGTTGCTATGGAGAAGATGAGTGCCCTGACAGAAATACAGTGCAGGAGCATTAAAAATGGAAGCAGTCCTTTAGTATCTTTTTTCTTTTTAAATGTTTGACAACATGTTTGAGTTGATTCAGTGTATTATGTGACTCGTAGGATGAACACAAAAACAATATAAAACGTATATCGTATGTAGTCTGTTTTTAAATATCTGCTGCCCTCTACTGGTACCTGGAGGAACTGCTGTTGCTGCTGCTGCCCCTGCTGGCCACCCGGAGCCACTACAGTGGTTTGGTTTTGGCCGTCCGGTTGACCTTGGGGCGGTTGGGCTGGTTGTAAAGTCAGAGTCTGGGTTTGACCTCCCTGCTGAATATACATAAAAATATAGTTAACACAGAACAACAATGGAGGATATGATATTGTCATGTCAGCAAATCATACGGGAAATGTAGTTTGGGATTTTATATTAGGAGAAATCCCTCGCATTAGGTTTAAATAGCATCACCTCTACTCATGATCACTTTTAAGGCACTCACAGCAAACTCTTCCAGATGTGATTGGACTTGACAGATAAATGAAGAGGAATGGGGTCTACTGTAAGGTGAATACAACAACACTGCACCAGTTATATTGACTGACCTACACTGTAAATATTGCCGTCTTCTTTATGAAGACATTACCTTCACCTCATTGTATGCATCAATTACAGTCATTCAAAATGTGAGAACAAGCCATTGTCTCCCCACCACCTTAATGGCTTTTATTAAACACGTTCACGCTCTCACAGCACTGAGCCTGTGTGCCTCACACACAGCCGCCAATGGACTATTGTGGTATATAAAAAGTATACTGGTTTCAAATTTCCTTACAGTATGTTATTTTCACCCACCATTACAGACATTAGCTGTAACGACTGCTTTAGCTCTTCGGCAGGCAGTGAAATTTAATCAACGCGGGCGCAGCGGTCGGAGCTACTCGTCTTACGTGCATTGAGACGGAGTCATGGTTATAACTTTATAACAACAATGAATAACTCACAACAAACAGGGAAAACACAACGACGCAGCCGTTTGCTACACATAAACAATTTGTATCACTAATAATTGCACATTAAAAAATGACCCCATTAACAGCATGCTGGGTACAGACGCTACATGAATACACGGAAAAGAGTGATGCAGGAGGAACACCGAGAGACAAGAGATGCATCGACACAACTTGTGCCCAAGAGGAGCCGTGTGCTGTTTGGAGGTTTTTTAATGTAGAAAAACAATGTATGTTGGATCAGAAAACAATTTAACGCTTTGTTTACTTCCGGTGTGCGTCGACGACGAAACGGATTCGCCGCTAGCTGCTGCCAGTTAGACCGGAGAGGCTGAGACCGTAGCTGAAGACGGGGGGTGAGTGGCAGACGGACCACTTAAAGCGCTGCTACGCTAAACTAGCTGCTACGCTAAGCTAGCTGCTAAGACACTTCCATCTCAACATCTAACGTTACCCTGCGCGGCACACAGTCTGCAGGAGGACCACCACTGTGTCCCTCAAAGGCCGCGGTTTGAAAACGTCCTGCCTAAATGTGGAGAGATTGTTGGCACTTCAAACACAGTCGTCAAATAATGGAGAGTAAAGTGCACGAGGACAGCAGGAAAAGTCGCTACTTCAACACGTTCCACCCGGTGGAATTCTGCCTCCAGGATGACCAAATACGTGTGGTTTTATGTTTAAGAAAATACAATCGAACAACAATGTCCAAAATAAACGCTTTCTAAAGTGATTGAAAATGTGAGATTAATTTGCTCACTTCTTTAATCTATTGACAGCCCTAATATATAGTACACTACAGTTGTTTTCCTGGTATCAGACAACGTTTAATTAGTCCCTCTGTGCCTCATACCTGTTGCCCACCAAAGGGGTTGTATGCAGTGACCACCTGTCCCATGAACATGGAGGTGGGCACCATGACGGCTCCACAGGCCATTGGAGCCGTCACCAGCTTGGTCACCAGCTGCTGCCCTGCTGGGAACCTGCAGAGGGTGAATTAGAAAATGAAACAATATATGCGCTTGGTTATCTCGCCTACAAATCCTTGTTTACTGCATATACATGTGTGCCTGCAGAGGCTTGGGTTCGGTGAGAGTGGGGGGAGGTTTGAGTTTCAGGTTTAGTCGTTGTCTACCTACCGGATCTGTCGATCCTGCGTGAAGGTGGCCACTGCGGTGCCTTGCTGCGTGTTGGTCTGCGGCAGGCTGGTGCTGATCTGCAGCAGGTTGGGCTGCACTGGCTGGGAAATCATCATGGTGTTGTACAGCGGAGCGGATACGGAGCCCTGGGGCGGGGGCTGTGGCTGAGGGGCTGGCTGGGGCTGACGCTGGGGCAGGAGAGTGATAATGTGGGGGACGAGGAAGGGGCATGATACAAATTCCTGTTTTTATTTCAGCATTTTAGTCCATCTTGATTTGAACATATCAAATATACATACCATATAAAAAATGTAGACAATATATATATATAAATAGTTAGATTATTATATTCTATAAGTTATATTCTCAAACCATATTTTCAGTTACCTTCCATATATGTATGTATGTATTATATACAAAAAACTGCTTAACAGAATGATTTTGTTGCCCTGGTTGTTTGAAATGAATGTGACAAGATAACTTGGATCAACTTTGCTCCATTGCAGAGTACGGATGGCGTTTCTGAGTTAAACATTAGTGCGACTTTCCTGTGAGGTCCAACACTAACAGCGTGCCCTGTGGCTCTTCTGGAGGAGATGTACACACTGCAAGTGAATTCTCTACATGACCGATCAAGATTGAAAAAAGTGAACACAAGCTCAGTTTTCTCACAGGACCTCAAATATTGAGCACAAGATTCCCGTTTGACCTATTTCTTTAAAGGTTGATTATATCAAAAGTTTTGTCTGAGGTTAAAAGAACCTTTTGTTGATAGTGGGGTCCTACCTGTGCGAGGGCGTTGGTCTGCTGCTGAGGGGGCGGAGCCTGCTGCTGGATGGTGAGCTGCTGAGTTCCTGAATGGACGGGGTTAATTGCCGTTTGCTGAAGCGGACCGGTCAAAGCAGTCGTTGGTTGGACCGAGCCCACCTGGGATAGCTGCACGTTCATTGCTCCTCCTTGCTGCTGCAGCAACATCTGTCGGCATGGAAACACCAAAAGTCAGGCTACAGTGTGTGGCGGAGCTTCTATTTTCCTTATCAGTGTAGCTTAATACAATAATTCAATGTGAGTAAATTGCCTTTATAGGGTGCACGCTGTCAAAATAAAGCAATCCTCTGAATAGACCAAAATTAATAATACATAATGCATAACTCTCCGATCTAGGTCAGGAACAGCCAGTTGGAACAGGAAAAGACAAAGCGCACGGCATCTACTGATCTTATTAAAAAGGAGGGGAGGTTTTGTGCAACTTTTGTTCAAATAATCACCTGGTGAGTAGACTCAATCTAAATATAACGCCTATTTAAATCAAAGAAAAAAGGGGTTAAAAATAAAAAAGGGGACATTTCAAATTTTGGTGGCTAAATTATGTTAAAGCTCATAATCATGTTTGTTTTGTTAAGTTTAGGATTACAGAAGATTACTCATCAACATCCTAAAGTAAAATGTATCTGAGGAATTTTGCTCAATATAATAATAAACACATTGGTCATAAGATGACGCAGCAAAAAAGATCACACCCAGTAAGCAGGGCTAAACAAGTCATAATATCCATTTGAACGGCACGGCCCTATTGCACAATTTTAAGTGTGTGTGTGTGTGTGTGTGTACACCCGACCTGGATGCCCTGCCCCTGGACTCTCTGCAGCTGGTCCTGTATATGTCTCAGCTCGTCCTGCTGCCGCTGGATGTTGGCTTGGATCAGTCTCGTCCGATGTTCCAGCTGGTCCTTCAGGTGCTGCATGGCGTTCACCTGCGCTGAGAACTCCATCACCGGCTGTGGGTGGAGAGAGACAGTAGAAGCCACTCGTGTCAACAATGCTCAACAAGCCCAGTATGAGCATCGTTCAGCTTTATAGATTCTCAAAAACTCTCTGGATTTCTACTAGTACTAGTTAATGTGCAAGGATTACAGCCATTAAGTAGGATGTTACAAGAACTGTGATTAGTGAAAATGTTGATTTCATAAAAAGATTACTAAAATATACCCAGATGTTATGCATATGGCAGTGTATTAGTAACAAGACAAAATGTAATGCCTTCATTACGACATGTATCATAAGTGATTCATCATTTTGGTCTATTGGACAGAATATGTGAAGAATCAAGCTCTGACAATCTGGGACCACTGAATATTTCCTCTTTGAGCTCTGCTACACAGCAGATCATGATGAGAGGAGGTGTCCCGTTCTCACCTGTATGTTTGCCTGTAGCTGCTGTGGCGGCTGTTGCTGTTGCTGTTGTTGCTGTTGTGGTGGTTGCTGCTGTTGTTGTTGTTGTTGTGGTTGTTGCTGCTGTTGTTGTTGCTGATGTTGCTGATGAGTGATCATACCTGGAGCCACACTCTGTCCTGTGGTCTGAGAGCTCATAGACTGAAAACAAACCCCATTACCAAGAGACTTATGCCAACTGACAGGAGGAAGAACCTGTTTTACAGCATTTTTCTTAACCAAACTGCAATATACAACGTAATTGACTGAATAAAATCTCTATTTGCGTAACCATGGTCACAAAAATCAGTATCAGGCAAAAGAAGTCCAAGAAGTGTGTGCTGAGTGCGGTCTCACCTGGCTGCTGATGGATGAGCGGCGCTGTGATGTCATCTCCATGGTGGAGGCCAGGGACTGCCGAGGAGGCGTGGCCGTGTCCATGTGGAGCTTGGAGGCTGTCGAACACAATCATTACTTCAGCGTAGTCGTACTCTGCTAACGACCTTGTATCATCTTACTGCGCAGCCTCACGTGCCAATCAATTCTACAACCGACACTCGTGTGTGCTTTGTGTGTGTGCGCTCACAAGTGCACGTGTTGTCGGAGACGTGCGATGAGGACTTGCAAGAGCTCTGCGAGGAGGTCGAGTGCGTCCGGCTGCGGTCGAAGCGCTCCAAGGCCTCCTTGAGGCTGGACGTATTCAGCTGGGACTCCGAGCCGGAGTCGTGACCCTAGAAGGAAATCCATCAAAGAACTTCAGAATTTCCCTAAACAAATAATGTTGCATCGCTGTGCTGTGTCCTTTTGACTGAGCCCCCCACACACACACACACACAACCACAAACACACACACACACACACACACATTCCAATTCCGGCAAAGCAGGACCTTCCTGCAGGCTCGTGCAAAGGTGTGGGTGTGTTTTATTTGTCCCGCTTTGTTCTCGCTGGCGGCGCTCCCTCTCTTTATTCACGCTTGTGTTCGCCCGCCCGCCACACCGTCGCCTCTCTTTCAGTTAAATTTCCTTCGACCTGCTTCACACTATTCCTTGAGAGCCGAGGAAAACGGCCGGCTTTGGGTGAGCGGTTCTCTAGAAAGGTCCATGCTGCGATGCAAGAGGCCGACCAATCGGCGCGCTGCAAAGCGACGCGTCTTAAACAGACGCCGCACTAGTACATGATAATTAGCAGCTACTAGATGAGACGAGCGACAAATGTGTTGTATAGACAAATGTCACTGAATTAATGTGCAAACGACAACCATAATCCTCGTGGTTTATCCGTTTCTGAATTCTTAAAAAGAAGATATTATGATAATTTGTTTTTTCTCCCCTTGATGTCATCACTCACCAGAAGGATTGAGATAAAATAAGTGAACGGCAGATAGTGTGTCGGAGAAATATATCAATGGGCAGAAAGAAGCGTCTCACAGACAGAAGTTATTGAACAGCACATTCGGCTTCCTTTTGTATCAGTACAGTTTACAGTAGAAAGAAGTCAATCTACCAACAGAAAATGTAATTTACTACTAATAGTTAATTGTCTTTCTCGGGCTTTAACAACAAATCTTCACTATTTCCCCTTCATAGTATACCGTATATTGCCATACCTCTTATCATTACACATGTGCATTGATGAAGGCAGACGTGTTTAAAGCACTTCTAGTAGTTTCTCACCTTATTTGCATTTACTTCTGGGTTAGACTCCTCAATGCCCAGCTCTCTGCGCTGCTCTGCCCTCACCTCTGCATAGCTGCATTGTAGACAAAACAATAAGAAATGTTTAGTATATAGAAATGTGCATACGAGGAGCGGCTCATT
This sequence comes from Gasterosteus aculeatus, assembly GCF_964276395.1. NCBI lineage: Eukaryota > Metazoa > Chordata > Actinopteri > Perciformes > Gasterosteidae > Gasterosteus > Gasterosteus aculeatus. The sequence continues at coordinate 771,387 of NC_135696.1, read as the reverse complement.
GTAGCTTTTGACAAAAGGTTTGTTTGTAAATGTCTCATGACCAGAGCAGTACCTGACTACTGTGTGCGTACAGACAATAAACTCGGGTCGAGAGTTCCACTGGTGATAGGTGATGTAGTAGTGCGTCTGAAGCCAGATCCACTGTTGCCCTTTAGTCAGGAAACGATAGTAACAAGACTTCCCTTTGCCGTACTGCATCACTGAGCAGGAGACAGACAGGGGGTTAGATGCAGCCGGCCTTTCACCGCGCAGAATGACCGCGTGCAAATACGAGCCCTCACGGTGTTCGTGGCACTTGGCTAGTGTCTCCAGGTCGTCCACATGGTAATAGTCGTACCCAGATGTTCCCAGGACCTCGAAAGGCAGGTATCCTATGATTGGTGGAGCTCTGAGAAGTACAAATGGAAAACAGAAGGTCTGGTCACCAAGCTCAAAAAGGACCAACTCTTAGCTTTCAGTGAAGTGGATCCAAAGAGGAGAGAACTTGATGCTCAAAAGTACATATTGATAAGACATTACTGTTTTGCCTAAATAGAAGTATTTTATACATAGTTTGCATATTTACTGTATGCAAACTTCAGACGGCGTATACGGCGGCGGGGGGGGGGGGGGGGGGGGTTACCTATGGTCTAAGAAGAGGAACTTCCATTCTAGACTGTGTCTAGAGGTGAATTCTTCATTGGGCTCCTCCACTGTACACATTTCCTGTGAATATAGAAACAAAAACAACCGCAGCGAGATGGTATGTTAGATCAAACAGAGCATTAACGGCTCAGCGTGAACTATGTGTGCCAGTGTGTGTGTGTGTGTGTGTGTGTGTGTGTGTGCGGTTCAACCTTGATAAACTGAGGTTTCGCCAGCCGAACTGTGGCTACGAAGCACACTTGGTCGTCGAACGCAGGCTGTAGCGACCGCTGTAACACCCCGGCCAGACCGTTCCTGCCGGCGTTGGGAACTGCTCGCCATGCAGCGGGGTTGAAAAGGTCGTTCAGTCCCTCAGTCTAACCGGCTTTACACAAATGCTGCTGAGCTGAAAGCTTTTTGAGGGACATACCGTTGTTGAGGGATTTGAAGTTGCCGATGAACTTTACGTACTCGTAGACCGGCGGTTCTTTGGGGTCGATGGTCCCTCGTAGCATATGGCAGCAGAACTCCATGTGGTTCTTAGCTGGAAAAAGGAGAACAATAATACAGTTCGGTCCAAAGAGAAAGTTATGCGAAGAAGACAATAGTGTGTTTATATAGAACCAATTGGTATAAATTGTTTGAAAATGTGTCATGGTGCAGGAAGGATATCAAGACAAAACATAATGTAGAATATAAGCCTTTTGTTTCCTTGACTTTGAGTTAAAAAGAAAGAAATGATTGATAAATCTTTGTTAAGCTACTCAGATGTTTCTACATTCTTCAACCTGTGTTCCTCACAGACAAGACCAACGGGACAGGATTTGTGCCAAACAAAATTAAATACGTTTATTTGAACTATTTAATGTGATCTGATGGCTGAGAATGGATTTGTAGTCTTATGGTCTTTAGAGGCCCTAACACACATTTAAAAGTGAAAGATATTCCCCAATTAACCATGAAGCACATGTATCAGCGCAGTATCACTGGATACTGTTCAAAACCAGCAGCATGCACTGTGTAAAACGTCTCGGGTGTTACTGACTCTTCAGGTAGTCGGAGCTAAGGTTCTCGTGGTCGGTGGGGTGTGTGGACAGAGCCTTGTACACCTCAGAGTGTTCCCCAAGTGGCAGGAAGTTTAACAGGTTCTGGTCCACCAGGTCCGTCTGGGGAACACGACACACACGTGACAACAAGCTTTTCCCCACAGACACACTTAGGTCGTCCCAGCATGAAACCAGCATGAAACCACTTACAGCGTGTTCCACCGTACAGTGACGACTGATACAATGCAGAAAGACCAAGAGAAGAACAAGTGTTACTCACCGGTAAGTGTTCAAGTAGTGAGGTGACACTCTCGGAGACGTAGAGGATGTTGCCATCAGTCATTATTGCTAAAAAGAACCCGTCCAGAGCCTGACGATGCAAGACAAGGTCAGGGAGACTTCTGGCCTCAGTCTCTCGATTGATTAATATCAACAAAAGCAAAGCAATGCCATAATCCCTTGAAATAAAACCACAGCGTTTTTACTTTTAGAAATATAATCCAGTGCGTCACTAACTGCCTTTTTAAAGTCTCTAGTTTGGCATTTTGGCTGTAGCCATGTTGGTTTTGTGCAACCAGAGTTGCTACGAGAGTGTGGAGCCAAGTACAACTGACAAAGGAACGTTTAGGCAACCAAAAAGTCTTTTAAAGTCTTTAAATGGACCAGCATTTATAAAACAAACACCATCCTGTAGTGAAGAAGACGTCAAACTAAAGATTGAGACCATAGACTCATGTTTACAATGTTCCCTGAGGTAATAAATCAACAGAGAGTCATTTTCCCATCGACTTCTATGTGAGTGCGTCATTTGCAACCAGAGGAGTCGCCCTCTGTCGGCCACAGGAGAGAATGTGTGTAAGGAACCTGAGCAAAAACTACCACAAGAGTAAAACTACCTACGAACAACATTACAGTACAAAAAGTGTGGTGTCTGACCTCCAGCATGAGCTGGGTGAACTCCTCATTGCTGAGAAACGGAGGCTTCCAGTCCTGCCTGATCTCACTGGACTCCGACTGCGCTGCGATCTCTGGTGGAGGAAAGGGAAGGCAAATTGAGGGGTTGATAGCAAAGGGCTCAGAGTAAAAACAAGGCCCTTAAACAGAGCAAGAGATAACACAGTGCAACGGTGAAGAGGCAGCCGAGTTAATTATCACGCACACAGCAATGATAAGAGCTAGGATTAAAACAAAGAAGTAACACGTGCCTAGTAATTACATATTTCAACATAAAGGAATCCCAGTGATAATGACTGTGAGGGGCAACAGAGTAGAGGGTGGAGCTGTAATCAGCTAATCCTTAAAGTAGGACACGTTTATTATTCATAACACATTCGGTATTATTATTCATAACACACGAAACAGTCAAAAAATGATTTGCACTGTCTCATAAAATGTGACATAGCGAGAGTGTCGAGAGAGAAAACACTGCGCAGACGGAGAGTTTACAAAAGAACAACTAAATAGAGAGCGCGGCGCGTCCGCCCTGTGAGGTGTCCCGACCTTTGTGTTTACACAGGAAGTCAATGCTCTTCTGCAGGATGGTGGACTTGTCCATCTTCCTGGTATTGCCCGGCAACATCGTGCCGAGTTCCTTGATGAGGACATTGAACTGGTCTCTCCGTTTCTTCTCAGACTTGTTTCTGGACACCCTGAAATGAAAGCTCACAGCCATCAGTTTGATTCTTAAACTTTTGGTTTTACTTTTCTGCCCAGATTTGATATTTTAACTTACAAACCACAAGGATCTTGGAAATAGGCAGGCGTAACTTTCTGTCATGTGGGCCTATGATATAATGCTGGTTAAGTGTAGTTCTGGTCAAGAAACAATCCTTTATATGTTTATGAGGCTCTTTCATCACACTAGCGTCTTCATCCGTACATCTTACTTACCGTTTTGCTTTGTCCTTCTCATCTTCTTCCATCAACCCGTCAAAGATGCTACAATCATCCCTGAGGGGCAGAAAAAAGCACATTTGCAGCTCATCCAACCTCACTCTGTTTTGTTTCCTGTGTGAGCGTGTTTGTTGGCAGCTTGATAGCGGATCTGTATTGTTAATAATAGCGAATGACGGATGCCGGTTAATGAGAGGATTCCTACATGCCAGGAGCAAGTCTATTTTTGGGTCACCAAAAAAAAAAAGAGTAAGAAGGGGGGGGGTGTTGTGGTGGCCAAGAAGACAGCAAGTGCATTGGTGCAACAGGGTGTGTTCCTGCCAACATTTCAATCAATATGGGTCAAGACAAATACTGTCATTTTCACTGACTTATAACTGGCGGAGCCGTTGGAGCCGTTATTTAATACCTTCAGGTTCTCTTTTATTGTGACACTCCATTTCCTGATGTATTACTACAGAACAATGTGTCCTAGAGACACTTACTGCTGAGGAAACTACGACAGAATGGACGAGAGTACTTTGGTCGCGTCACAACCTTACAGGATGCATTGACAAACCTTTACAAGTGTTGTTGTTGGGATCAAAACAAAGCTTGAAGCTGGCTGTGGTTCAAGAAAACGGGGGGAAGGGGAAGTAGTGGGGAAGGGGTGATCCGGCTCCAAGATGCACTTCAGTTCAATTATTATTATTATCATATAATAATTAATAAATAACTAAGAATAATTATTCTAATTATTCTTCTAATTCATTAGAATAATTATTCTAATTATTCTAATGAATTAGAAGCATGTGAGGAATTTACATTGACACCATAATAGGTTTAATGTTTTTGAGAAGCTTGAACGTATTTTGTGTGTAGAGTGTGCATGAACGTCATTAGTGACACATTTATATATGATGTGTGTGTGTGTGTGTTGCAGTATACCCTATGCTTGATGTCATGGTGGCTGCGGATCAGGGCTGTGGCTGCAGTGATTTGCTCTTTAGGCGTGAGGTAGGCATTTGGAAGACCAACTGGAGAGACAGAAAAAACGTTTTTGAATTAGTTTAGTTGTGGTTGACCTATTTTGCAATTTAAGTGGACAGAAAATACGATTGACCATTTGGGAAACTTGATAACAATCTTTTCTGAAAAAAACCCACAAATCCCCCCCAAGGTTTTTTTTATGTCTTTCTCCAACACACATCACAGATATCGGTGTTTCTATGGTACGTTATTTTATTCATTAATAAACAACAGACCATATTTGTAGTCAACATGTTGACAGAAATGTTGTGTGTGTTAATGCACATCTCACCCTAATGCAGCTTATGCACGTGGTCTGTTTATGTCTTTTCTCAAGTGTCGTAGAAAGGGTTTGGGGTCAAAGCTGACTCTAGTACGTCCTTTGAGGTCATTGGGGTCATGAGAGGGCAACAGACCAGGGAAACAACATTGCCATCCACCCTACCTGCAGGAGAAGCCGCAAGAGAAAAAAGGGGGTCAGTAGGTCAATTTGAGGGGAGCGTTTTATTTCTGCTTCAAAAGTGTTTTTTTACAGAATTCACCATTGAGCGTATGTTAAATTGGACCCTGCAGAATTAATACTACCTGACTTTCTAGACAGCGCACTGACTAATAAACAAATAAAAAACAAAGGAAGCTGATTTTATGCGTCAAGACCGTCGGTGGGGCTGGAAATTCCATTTATTGCAGCACAAAGTCATAAAACATCCGTGCAGCGAGGAAACCCTGGTATAAGTCAATTATTGTGCTTACGTTTGAAGCACAGTGACCCAGTTATGAAAAATGTGGCGATATAGTTGTTTTCAACTCACGTTCTGGAATGTGTCTTTGCAGGCAGAACTATCTGCTTCAGATCCGGTCCTTCCAGGCGCTGACAAATCTTCATGAGTGAGCCACACCTGTCCTGCAACATAAAGAACCAACACTCATTCACAAACATACCAGGGGGCCGTATTCACTGTTTGCCTTGCATGCAAATTCTAGAGTCCACAAGGACAGAAAATGGTCGTTGGTGCAAAACAGGAAATTAGCCACCGAGCAACGTGCGTCCAAACGGCAGCTGAAAAACTTAAAATATATTCATACTTCCAAGATTGCGACTGCAAATTAGGAATCTTTCATTATCCTTTAATCTGCCAATTATTCTTTTGATTAATGCATTAATCATTTTGTCACGAAAAAAGTTTTTCTGACCCTCAAGGTCAAGATGAGGTCCGACGTTAGTCCAGAAGTCAGATATGGTCAGTTTGCACTGATATAAAACCCAGATGAGCTACACAGATTTGATGCTGGATCAGATGAATTAATTACTAGTGAGAGTGGAAAATGCCTTTCACACTTTTGGTAAACCCAAAGCGTCGCTTCCAAAGGGCCGACCAACGTAAACAACATAAATATCGACATCACTTAAGATCATTAGAAAATGCACCAAATTTGTCAATTTATCAAACAACCATTTTTGGGAGTGTGGAGAGACAGTCCACACCGATCTGACACCAAAGCAAGGCATGACAGCACACAGTCACACGTCTAGGAATAACATTACCGCCCAGAAAGATCAAATATACCGCTGGTTTTCGCGGGGGATTACGGTGAGATTTAGTCATTTTGTTGAAGCATCTTATGCGTGTCCTCGCTGGCAGAGCGCTGATCTTCAGCCGCGCATTCCTGACGGCCAATAAGTGGACCTCATTAGCCGGAGCTCCTTCATTGGACGACCCTGAACACCGTAGTGCTCAATGAATCAACGCGGATATTACCGACGCGGTAACGAGCTCGACCCGAACAGCCAGTAGCTCTCAGATGTGCGCGCTCGCGTTTTTCGACGCGTTACCTTCCACAGGTGTCTGTTACACAACCGAAAAGAGAGCGACGGCGAGCAGCTAGCTAGATGCTAACTAAGCTCGCAGCCGAAAAACGGTCCATTTCGCGCAGAGCCCGCGCGCACCTACTGACCCCGTTTCCTGCACGCTCGCGCCGGTGCGCGACGCGGATGTGACAGGTAGCGCGCGCGCGCGCGCGCGACAAACGGAGGCGGAATGTCAGCGTGCGCGCGGGCAGAGCTGGCCTCGCGCTGTCACGCAAACAACTGACATTGAGAAGGAAATCACCTCTCGGGAACGTTACCGCCGCTCCTCACGCGTCACGCGGCCGCGCTCTCTTCCTACGAGCCAGCAGAGACGCGCATGTCGGCCGCGGAGAAACGCACGAAAACAACGACGAGGGGAACGTTTCCGCGGCAGATGAATGTACACACACGCACGCGCGCGCGCACGCGGCGCCCAGGAGCTTTCCCGTACACACACACACGTAAACACACAACGCACACACACACTGGCAGAGCGCGCGCGCGCCGCTCCGAATGTGGGTCACTGGGCCTTGCTCTCGCTCGGGCGCGCGGACACCGTCCCCGAAGCCTCCTCTCTGCGGTCCGACCACAGCGACAACGACGCGGCCGCGCTCGTCCGCGATCGGCGGCCGCCGGCGCCTTTGAGCGCGCGTTGGGAGGCCCTCACCTGGTCCGCTGGTCGACGGCAGCCTCCGCGCTTCGCTTACTCGGACGTCGCATCGAGTCGGCGGGGGCCGGGAGGACTCCGGGGTTGGGGAGAAAAACAGGAGGCCTACTTCATATTGCGAAGTACAGTCATGCGCAATAGCGACAGCAGGGCGCACTATTTCGCGAGTACAGTAGCAGCAGAGCCGAGGGGATCGCCGAGTGGTCTTCACAGGGGAAATTACTGCGCGCGTACTTGTGGCTTTACATTTGTAAATATGACAGAGAATAAAAGGACGCGGGCTGCAAATCAATGATTTTGATTAGTCTTGGTATTTACATTTAAAAGATATCCCTGTTGAAAAAAAACTATTTTCATCACAATTGCATTAATTAGCATTATTAACAATTGCATGTTCTGTTTTTAGGCAAACACTGTGGCACCGGACGGTCACCAGGGGGGTGCAGCGCAGGGTGGGGGTGCAGCGCAGGGTGGGGGATGGCCCGGCCCGATGGCAACGGGTTTCCCCTTTTCTATCCACATCCAATCAGAAGCTCGCCAGGCCGTGACGTCGCACCTATACTGTGTCGAGGTTCCCTCCTAAATTTATATTGAGCATTCCGACCGTGGACACGCTGTTTTTATGAGGTTTAAGTGGTACTTCTAGGTTCATTTTTAAAAAAGCACCGTGCCATTTTTATTGCGACAAGATTTATTGGCATGACATAAAGTGGCACACAAAAGCAACTGCATTACAGCTCAGGATGAAGTTTACAACCATTTTCTTGGAAAGACCGCATCAGGGGATGATAGGGAAGTCCGGCCATGTGGGCTGCGAATGATGTAATGATGTCTGTATGGTTTATTGGATGAGAGAATTTTATTAATAAAGATAATAAAAGAAAATACTACCCACCCTTGCAAAATCAAAGCTATCTGGTCAGGATTACACCAGTGTTAAGTAACACAACCCACAGTTCTTCTATACTTCTATATAAACATATACCCATATTAAAATCACTAGGATGAAAAAGATGCCAAAAGGTCACTACTAATACTGATTATTCTAAAATCCTGATTTTAAAACTAAAACCAAGACAATAGTTTAATTCTTGTTCAAAACAGGTTTAATTGACCTGCATATTGCCATGGGACAGTTCTGCTGATGACTTTGTGGCTGTGTCATCCTCCTAGTGCAGCACTTTAAATGCTATAAGCTCAAACAAACAAAAGCAAAAAGAGATAACTGTAGGTGTGTGTGTGTGTGTGTGTGTGTGTGTGTGTGTGTGTGTGTGTGTGTAAAATCCAGTTCTGCAGGTTTTTCTGCATTTTTTGTGCAATCTTAACAGTGTGAGAAGTGTTAGCCGTGGGGCTAATACTAAAGGCATGCAGTGTTGTCAGGAGTTTGGGTATTTAAAGGGGAAAGTGATGTCATACATCACATGATGAGGCACAGTTCTGAAGCTCAGGTGTGGCCCATAACATAACCCAACCCCCCTCTTGCCAATGTTTTCATACCTTTCTTCACCCCACTGTTAATCCCCGGAGAGGTGAAATTGTAATTACTCTCGGCAGTGGTGCAGTCTACGTTAGGGGAAGCGGCCCCGTGGGGCTTTATATAAACGGGACGCATTCATATGAAGCTTTTCTGGTCTTAGCAACCGCTCAAAGCGCTTCACAGCACAAGTCAGCATTCACACAGTCAGTCAGTCACTGACAGCAGCCCAGAATACAAGGTGCCACCGTGACACATCCACGCCCACACTCAGCACTTAGTTTCAAAATGTTAAAAAAATGCTTGTGGTCCAACTTAAAGACTTAATAAATGACATTGTTGCCATAAGGTTTCATGTTGTCGAGATGGCTTTACAATTAATCCTCATTTTAAGTTTTCTTTGCTTCTGATTGCTAAATTAACATGACTGTACTTGTTGATTCAACTTAGTATTTGAATAAACAGTGACTTTTTCTCTGCTGAGACAGAACCTTTTTTGTTCGTCTCAGTGTCAAAGTTGTTTGCAATCTGGATATTGTTTTATTGTAAAAACAAAAATAAATGAGCTAAGGAAATTAGGAAAACAATGTCAAGGGTTGTTGGAACCACTACTTTGGACATGTGAACTGAATGCGTGTTAATACGATTTACATACACCTCTTAATTTGCATTGCTAACATATTAATCAAATGGGTGTCAAACGTTGTATGATTTTGAATTTAGTGGCCTCCTCTGGCAGGAATGACCTGAATACCCCTCCGCCCGCTCCTCCCTTTCCAAGCAAGTGAAATTATAGTTTGCAAAGTTTTCATTACTGTAAAGAGTCAGCGAGGGTTACAATGAGAAAACACAGTTCAATATACTTTAGGTAATGAAAAAGCATGAGAAACAACGGGCTCGATGAGCAGAGGCTTCTCCCTGAAGGATTTATTTCAGCTTTTGGTTGAAGAGCGATAGGAGATGCAAATAACAGCCTGTTTTCCTGTGTGACGCATTTTGTGTCATGAGAAGCCGCTCGTAGAATTAGATAACCTGATCCTCTTTCAGTCATGGGCAAACTGCCCGCCCGTTCTTTAAACTGACATCCTGAGGCACGTCACCTTTTGTTGCACGTTTTGTTTGGCAATTCAATAAGAAAATAAGAAAAACACACAAATCTATTGTGTAGAAATAAAGGAACAACTTTATTTCGAATACTAATAATAATTAATGAATCATTTTCATTTTGCCCAAACCCGACAGGAGCCCTTGGATTTGTTTAGAGAGCATCTTCCACATATGAGCCCTTCTCAGGATGAATAAGCACATTGTACACCTGAATACAAAGCGCATGCACATTTTTGTGATTAAATACAAAAGATTTTGTACATATATGTACAAATAACACATAATCCACAGAAATACAGTACTTTCACCTCCCTCGTCTATTTCCTTCCTCTCTGTGACCTCAAACTGCCCCCTAGCTTTTCCTCTTTTCCTCAGTCATCCGTTTCAGCTTTGTGTTTTTCTCGGATTAGTTTGTATCTGCTTCTCAAGGACCCCCCAGCCTCCCTTCTCATTTACCCGTCTATTATTGTCTCACCGCTCGGCAGCGCTCCCTCTGTTATTCAATCCTTGTTTTAATCTCCACAACCGGATGGTTTTTCTTCCACCTTTCCCTTCGTTCCATTTGTTCACGCTTAGTCTTGCTCCTCTGCATCTTCTTCATTCACTTCATCTCATCCCTCCAGTTCGTCACGCGGATCTGCTCCTCATCCTCTGAGCTTCCTCCTGAATCCTAAACGCACCTCCTCCTGTTCCACTTTAATCACGGGCCCTCTCTTTTCAATCTCCTCCCACGGAGCCACAGGTATTCACACTCAAAAAATGATTCAAGCCCTTCTTAGATGTGACAAGTTTAAATGCTGTTTGCTTTATTTGAATATATCTTTTTAATATGTCTATTAAACGGTGATATAATCAATAGCAGCAACTTAAAATGGTTTAATAGTTTCACTTATGCGATTTATTTAGGTTAAAGCGTGTATGTGTCAACTCAAATAAATTAATTAATCAAGGATTAACCACACTTATCAAAGAGTCGATGGAAGTTCGTGTGACACACGTAGGATATTAGAAACAAATATACGACCCAGTTCATAAAATTAATAAAAATACATATAGTGTACACCAGAATACAGACATGATTCTGAAACTGTGTAATCAATAAGGAAATGACAATATTGTAAAACCACTGTGATTCTGCAACTGTAATAGAATAATAATAATGTACAGTTATGATTGTATTTGATGTAATGTGATCAACTGGAATGCATGCATGTAATACTTGCACAACCACTGATATTGACTAAGGATCATTCGAAATCCCGAGTTACATTGAACTCACCAGAAGACTCCCAGAGGTGTGGACACTGACTTTCACACCTTTAAGCATTGTTATAAATACCTGTAGGAACCATTGTTCTGGAGTTCACTGGTGGAGGAACAGACGGGCACTATGGGGGTCAAAGGACTGACCTGGGGCCTGTTGGCTGCTGAGACCAGCGGCTCCTCAGCTGAGATGTTCTTTTTACCGCAACGCCATCTCCTTTATTAAATACATTTGATTTGACCTTTTGATCAGCGATCTCACCAGCTGACCGGAGTTGTCAGCTGGAGGGAGCGGGAAGCCCGCGGAGACGCTGTCGCAACCCCTGCCAGGACCCCCCCCTCAAGGGCCGGATCCCAGACGGCCCTCAAATCACCACCGGGAGGGAGGGAACGACCGGGAGGGAGGGGGGACCGGAGGCATCAGAGTCATGAGTCTCGGGGCCGGGACTGGAGGGGTCGGGGCCGGTACTGTGCAAGTCGGGGCTGAGAGTCTCGGGCCGGTACTGGCTGAGTCGGGGTCGGGGCTGAGAGTCTCGGGGCCGGTACTGGCTGAGTCGGGGTCGGGGCTGAGAGTCTCGGGGCCGGTACTGGCTGAGTCGGGGTCGGGGCTGAGAGTCTCGGGGCCGGTACTGGCTGAGTCGGGGTCGGGGCTGAGAGTCTCGGGGCCGGTACTGGCGGGGTCGGAGCTGCGAGTCGGGGAACGGGAGATCACTGCGGCGGCCCAGCATTTATTTAGAAGAGAAAAAGATGACATGAGAATTTCTCCGCAGATATCTGTCTCTAACTATTGCTTGCAAGCAGGAGGTCAAACACACCATCTCAGCGTTGGTCTAATGGCGTCTCCGAGCAGTAAAAAGGCAGAGTTTTTAATATATTGCTAACACGTTACCTCGTCATTAACAATGGCTCACCGTTCACATCAGCAAGTTATGTGGCAGGTTGCAAAAAGGAGACACCTTAACGTTAGCTAACCTAAGCATTGCTAGCCGTGCACATGGGGACTGCCGGCTTTTCAAATTTGGTCAAAAATAACACTAAATAAGAAATAGCCTCAACAGAACAACTAGCTAAGATATGAAGACATTAATGCACATATAATTGTTTTACATTTAGACGGATGGCGTTGGATATCGGCTTAGCTTTTCCATGTGTGAACCAACGGTTATCTTCTTAATCTGGTTGTGACAGACGGCCTTTGGTTCTTGTCAGATACTCGATTGTCTCAGTTTATCGCATCTTGAATGGATCTAAAAAATGTTACGTTTCTGAAGTTCATGCAAATCCTACGTGACTGAATCACGTTCACATTGGAAACATGAATTAATATCGTTCGAAATACATGTTGCACTAAAGTAAATGTAACAACCAGCCATAGCTGTGTCTTTTGAGTCAAATAGCATTTTTTTGAGTCAATGTCAATGTCAATGCTTCTATACTTTCTTATGAACATAGATTTAGACACATTCAATATGTTTCCACTAACTACAGATGTAAAATCCCTGCAGCCCGTGTTCTCGTGCATTCCACCGTATGCATTACAAAAAGCCACTTCCTGAGTTTTCACCTGCATTATTGTATAATTACAGACCCATTCAATTGAAGTTTGAACTTTATGATGAGTAGGATAAAACCTCATGCGTTATTCACGAGATTCGACACTTGTATGTTTCCTTCCCACCCTCGATGCTTCCTGCCCCTCTGCTCATCTTTCCATCTCAGAGGCCAGAGAGCCTGTCAGGGGATCAACTGCAGAAACCATCTCCCACAATAACAACAACAGCCACCACGATGGAGCACTTAGTTCTCCGCCAAAAAACGTGACAAATCCAATGGAGCCACGCTCTCCCCTGCCAACAAATCTAATCACAGCTTGGTCCGGTTCACCCGGGGCACTTTGTCTGCTTTTATTCATGGGAAACTCTTCCCATGCTGTTTTGAAAGAGGAAAAAAGAAGTAAAAACATGTCCTGTTTCTCAGTACATCAGGCAAATGGTCTCGTGGAGCCATGCTCGCTAAATAAGTGTACATAGCATTCTTTATGCGCTTTGTGAAACCCTCCATTTAAGTGCTTAGCCCGGTTGTACCTGTGCTCATGAGATTGGATTACTACAGGGTAATGGAAACCATGCAGAGTGCTGTGGGACATCCTTTTCCCACACAACAACGTTTAATCACAGACAAACAGTGGGCACCCTGCCACACACACACACACACACACACACACACACACACACACACACACACACATCGACTGTCTGTGGGCGAGAGTGGAGACGCACAGACCAAGGAAATAAAAAGGTTGTTAGGAAACCACTTAAAAGCAGGGGCAGTCCTTCTGTGCTTCGCATGAGACGCACACTGAGGTAAAAACAAATATCCAGTGAAATCCATATTTGCAGGAAACCTGAGTCAACGTCGGGGGGGTCAGCGTTGTATAATGGATCTTAATTGAAGCAATAAAAGGGAACCATGATGAAGACATTGGCCTTTAATCACTCCCTTTCTGCTCAATCTCCTCCGAGGCAAGTTGGTACTAAAGGCAGTACTTTAATGAAAGATCAACATAGGTCATCAAAAGTTGACAGCCTCAGAGTGGAGTGCGTGTTTTGTGTGTGTGAGTTTCATACATACGATCACACACTCCTCCCCGCTCATCGCTGACAGCTTTCAGTTTTTGCGATTCATCTTCTCCTCTCCCTGGATTTCTTCATCCCTCATCGTTATTTCTTCGCCTGGCTTCTGTCTCAATTTTCTTTTCCTTTTTTTTCAGGAAGCCCCACACTCCCTCCCGTCCATCACCGGATCTCGATTCTTCTTCGTTCACTCTCCAGCGATGTCGTCTCTTCTGAAGGAGGAGATGCAGAGAGTTTTATTCCGACCCGAAAAACTGAGACTGGCGGAGTTTATTGAGATCGAGGAGCCGACGGACGGGAGACATTTTCTCTGCGTCTCAGGTAAGCAGCATTACACAGGCACTGAATATTACCTTGGTTGTGAGAGTCTCAAGAGAAATGTGGTGAATGTGTATTAAATGCTATGAGGCCTGGAAAAAGCTTGTACTTGTCCTGCAGATGAAAAGTCTGTTGTTGCATTGGGGCCTGTTTAGCGTCAAAAAGGTTTTTTTTTCCCTCTTTCATGGAGTTTCGAAAAACAAAGTGGTGCAGTTATGCATAGTGCGATGTCAGGCTTCTCAGCCGTCCCTCAAGCCTGGATCCAAGGAGTCCCACACCATGCGCTCCAGCATCCAGGAGTGCTACCGGAGGACGGAGGTGTGGCCCCTCCACGACCTGATTCTTGTTGACGGACGGGACCCTGATGTGGTAATTAGCATTGCAATAGCATTGCAGTATTACATTGCTTTCTTTAGAAAGGATTGGAACTTAAAATGTATGAATGTATGTTTTTCATAAATAATCAGTTATGAAATCTTTACAAGCTTTGATCATGTTATAATTTTAAATTCACACGTTGTGTTTTCAGTGATAAATCATACTGGGAGGGGACCGCAAGAAGAAACGTCTCTCTTTAGAATCCTATATTCAGCGGTAGAACCTGATCTGTCTCTCATCCGTAGCAGCAGTGTGGTGGACAAACATCATTTTTTAACCAGATTATTCCTTGTATATTCATGCTTTCATTTCCCAAAAGCCCCTCTGCCGCCATATATCCGGCATCACCTCCAAGGTTTAGTGTCAGACTTGAATCTATCTGAACCGAGTGACAATTGTGTTGTTTCCCGGAGCTCGAATCCACTGCGTCGGCTCTGATATCATGATTTTCATTGTTATTCTCCCCAGGATGACCCCTGTTTCCTGCTGCACTTTGACACGGTGCGCACGGTGACGGCCGTCAGCTGCTCGGCCAAATACACGTTCGTGCGCGCGCTCTTCGTCCTCAGCGAGCAGCACTGCCAGAGGTCACTGAACCTGCGGAACTTTGACTGGGCCTACATCAAGCCCACCTCCTTCTACTCCAACCGAGGAGACTGCGTGGTCCTCACACAGATCTGCTTCTACGCATTCAACCTGGTGTGTCTCTCCATGTGTCCCGTGCCCCTGGACGCGTAATGGAGCGACACCACGACCGCGTGTACGTGCGTATGTTAGTAAACTGCACAAGCTTTACAGTATAGAGCTGTGGATTGAATGTGAGCTCGTGGCTTATGCTAACTATAGTAAGGCTTATTCACCGTGACATGTCTTTTCCGCGTTAATTCTCTACTGAATGCGTCCAAGTCACAAGCAGCTTGGTATTTGTTCATTTTGTACATCTACTTTTGTGATGTTTTACTTACTCACTCTATTCCTCTCTGTGTGCTGCTGTGAACATGTGGACTTCAAATGGAGAACCAATAAAAACAAGCACACATTCCTTGCCTTTCTCTGCCTTTAGCATTGTTTCACCATTAATACTGTACATTTAGAAATGAACTTTGCACAATATTTGTCAGGATTTGGGCTGTTGGTTGGTAGCTCATGACAACAGCTTAGGCCTACAACTGAATTGACATTAAGAGGTAATTACTGATTTCAATATATGTTAGAATCGATATATTGATCAGCCCAAGTAGGCCACAAAATAATTATCCCACCAGATTTATTTTTATTTCTTGCTTTGTTGAGGAGGTTTTGAAACAGTACACATGTCTTTACCTCATTAAGTAGTAAAAACTCAAGTAATTACAAACCATGATGTAATGTCTTTTTAATTACCCGAGTATATTTATATAATGAGTATAACTTTTGAAACTTGTATTCCTCTATTTTTAAACTAACCCATAGCCTTATATTGATAACCTATGGGTTATTAATTATATTTTATTTCTCTTGCACTATGTTGTCTTGTTGTCTGCTGTCATGCTGTCACGCACCAACCGCCAAGTCAAATTCCATGAATGTCTGACATATTATGGCAATAAATGTTTCCTGATTCCTGATTCCAGAGCAAATTGATGTTGCACAGGTGAACGCTCGGTAATTAATGCGAGGGTTTTCTGTCTTAATAAGTACGGCTTCTCACTTGACGTTTAGATACGTTAGTTATAGCTAAATTACACCCACCGTCGGTGACATTAAGCGGTTTTTCTGAGACCGTTGCTCGTTCATGTTACGCGCGGGACGAGCTGTCTTCCACCTGCGGTTCAGCTTTCCACCTGCAGGGGGCCTCGTGACATTGCGACAGCCGACACGAAGTTAGTAGACTTAAAAAATGCCTGACGAAAATAAACATGCATAAATATATAACGGCGTCTTTTAAATATCACCTTTACATTTCGAGTCCATCGTATTATAAATATTGATACGTTGATTTAACGCGCGCACACATCGTGGTCATATTAGAGTTAGATTTATTCGCCCCGTTCCCGGCACAGAGGGGACCGACTACCGGTCCCCTGCCTGCCGCCAAAATTCAAGCTAGAGGATAGAAGAGACAGTTCTCCCTGTTGTCGGCTGTAAACACTGGGCGAAAACTTACTGCTACGACTTTTTCGTGCCTGCGGAGTCCGCGGAGAGGGAAACATGCACATCAAGTCTATTATCATTGAAGGATTCAAATCCTACGCACACAGGACGGAGATCAACGGCTTTGACCCGCTGTTCAACGCCATCACCGGACTGAACGGCAGCGGCAAGTCCAATATTTTGGACTCGATATGTTTCCTTTTGGGGATATCGAATCTGAGCCATGTAAGTGTGCTGTTGGCTGTACGGTCTTTGAGCTGCACGGCTTTAAATACACACGTTGTTGACCTTAAATTAATCACGCTGCACAGTTGTGATGTGAAATATTTCTGTCGTCTAACACCAAAACAGTCACCGAGCTAAGCTAACTGTTAGCTAGAAGCATCTTAACACTTTTTATTTTGTTAATTTCACCTGAAAGGTGCGAGCCTCCAACCTCCAGGACTTGGTGTACAAGAATGGACAGGGTGGCATCACCAAGGCCACCGTGTCCATTACCTTTGACAACTCCAACAAAAGCCAGAGTCCTCTGGGTTTTGAAACCCACGACGAGATCACCGTCACCAGACAGGTCGGCCAACAAATAACGGTGGATCAACATCTCTGCTTTGGTGTTCAAAAGGTCACAGTGTGCGATGCTGAGCTTGTATAACTTTGTCTCAGGTGGTGATCGGCGGCAGGAACAAGTACCTCATCAATGGAGTGAATGCAAACAACACCAGGGTGCAGGACTTGTTCTGCTCTGTTGGCCTCAACGTCAACAACCCACATTTTCTCATCATGCAGGTGAGCCTTGTTTCTGCAGCACTGTGTTTGTATCCCTCTACAGCGTTTGACATCATGTGATCTTTCTGATATTTTAGGGGAGGATCACTAAGGTTTTAAACATGAAGCCACCAGAGGTAACGCATACACACGCTGTCCCCCATCACCACTATTTCATACAGTCTTCCTGCCCGTTTTTCACTTCCTCCAATGAACACCTCTTTTCGTCCAGATCCTTGCCATGATCGAGGAGGCAGCGGGAACCAGGATGTACGAGTGTAAAAAGATTACCGCTCAGAAAACCATTGAGAAGAAGGAGGCCAAGCTGAAGGAGATTCAGACAGTGAGTCCGGCATCCCAACTCGTTTTGATTCATTTATCTCGCTTCATTCTCTGGTGAGCCGCTGCCACAAATACAACTGCAACTAATGCTGAGATCGTTCTCTCTGTTTACGTCAAGATTTTGGATGAGGAAATCACTCCAACCATGAATAAACTCCAAGAGGTAGGTTCAATGCAAAGACCAAACTAGAATGAGAGAGTGTCTTGTGAACACATCATGTCTTTTTGAAGTATTTCTTTTTCTAAACCGCACTCCCTCTGCAGGAACGATCCTCATACTTGGAGTACCAGAAGCTGATGCGCGAGATCCAGCACCTTTCCCGGCTGTACGTGGCCTGGCTGTTTGTGTGCGCGGAGGAAACCAAACTGAAGTCGGCGGATAACCTGAAGGTGATGCAGGACAACATCACCAAGATGCAAGCGAGCATGGCCGAGAACGAGAGCAAAGTCCAGCAGCTGTCGGCCCAGATTCAAGAGCTGCAGAAGAAAAAAGAACAGGTACCATTGAATACTTTGTTCTCTTCTTGCAAATTTGTTTGGTAATTTGAATTTTCTCCCCGGGATGACTGTGATTTTGGAGCAAGGCGTCCAAAAATGAGCCTTCGTTAATCTGTAATGATCAGTATGTTTTAAAATTAAAACAAGGATCTTGAGCTGAGTAATGCTTTGACTTTTTTGTCGTCTCCTCTGTATAGGAGGTGAACGGTGTATTAAAGTCCCTGGAGGAGACGCTAGCTGACGTGCAACGCGTCGACGCCAAAGCGCAGAGTGCGTTTGACCTGAAAAAACAGAACGTCAAAGATGAAACCAAGAAGAGGAACGCGCTCGTGAAGACCATGGAGGAGGTGAGTGAACAATTCATTTAGCTAAAACGGGCTTTTAGGACTTACAAAACTTCAACGGTTGCTTTCCTTTCATCCTCAGGACAAGAAAATGCTCGTGGTAAAAGAAAAGGAGGTGTCCAAGTTGGCGGAGCAGCTTCAGGCCCTACAGGCGGAGGGGCAGGAGGACAGCGCGGCGCTGGACGCAGCGGAGCAGCATTTCCGGGCGGTGTCTGCTGGCCTCTCCACCAACGAGGACGGAGAGGAGGCCACGCTGGCCGGGCAGATGATGACCTGCAAGAACGACATGAGCAAGGCGGACACCGAGGCCAAGCAGGTGATGGAAGCACTTGATCGTGTCCGAGCTCGCAGCACAAACCTTTGTGCTCGAAAGCGCTGAACACGCCACACGAACGCAGGCCGGCTGTTTGCCGCCCGGAATCTCCTTCCTCCCGCCGCTTCAAAGCTTGTTCCTCCATCTTGTCCCCGTCCAGGCCCAGATGACCCTGAAGCATGCTGAGGCCGAGCTGAAGACCAAACAGGCCGAGGTGAAAAAGATGGACGGTGGCTACAAGAAAGACGAGGACAGCCTGCAGGCCGTCAGGAGCAGCAGGGAGAAATTGCAAGCGGAGCTCGCTAAACTCAACTACGAAGGTACTGCGTGAGAACAGACCAGTTTGGCCTGCGGGACGCACAGTTTGTATAAACACACCAGGTTGGCTTGTGCGTTTCAGACGGGAAGGAGGAGACTCTGCTGGAGAGAAGAAGGCAGCTGTCCAGAGAGGCCGCTCAGCTCAAGGAGACCTACGAGCGGCTTGTGTCTCGCTTCCCCAACTTGCGCTTCGACTACAAGTATGGATCGTCTGAGCGAATGAGCTCAATCTAGATCTTCTGTTAGTCCTCCGGCTCATAACGTGACCAAAGTCGGCCTGAGCTTTGCACACCTGATTTGCAGCATAGTGTTTAATCTTCTTCTTTTGCCATCTCAAAAGGGACCCGGAGCGCGGATGGGACCGGAGCAAAGTGAAGGGGCTGCTCGCTAACCTGATCACCGTCCGCGACGTCTCTTACGCCACCGGCCTGGAGGTGGTTGCGGGGGGTCGCCTCTATAACATCGTAGTTGACACAGAGGTAGGCGTGTCAGTGGACCACTTGCAGTCATATGATGAACGTTTGGTCATTCCATTCACGTACCAGTGGGAGAGGGCAACCGGGGTCGACCATGTCATTTGTTACTCTTTTCTTCTCTCCACCAGGTGACCGGTAAGAAACTGCTGGAGAAGGGAGAGCTGCAGCGGAGGTACACCATCATTCCCCTGAACAAGATCTCTGCCAAGACCCTCAACGACCGAGTGGTCAACGCCGCCAAGAGCCTGGTGGGACATCTAAACGCAGACCCCCCCCCTCCCCACCCCGTTTAGAAAGGTCGTGACTCGTCTCCGCCTGTCCCCCTTTGGTTTCCGGCAGGTGGGAGAGAACAACGTCCACGCAGCGCTGTCCCTGGTGGGCTACGAAGCCGACCTGCGTAAGGCCATGGAGTACGTGTTCGGCTCCACGCTGGTGTGCGACACCCTGGACAACGCCAAGAGGGTGGCTTTCGACAAGCAGGTGATGACCAAGACCGTCACTCTCGGAGGGGACGTCTTCGACCCACAGGGGACTCTGAGCGGAGGTGAGAGCGAGGCTTTGAAAAACGCTTCCACTGTTCCACTGAAATGTTTAGTCGCTGCTTAGAGCGCCGTTGGTATTTTGCTTCTGCGCATCGCTGTAATACGACACCTTTCATTCCCTTCTTCTCGTCCAGGCGCTCGCTCCCAGTCGGCATCCGTCCTGTCCAGCCTACAGGAATTAAAGGAGGTTCGTGACAGCTTGAATGAAAAAGAGAACCAGCTTCGGGAAACTGAAGGACAACTGGTCAGCCTTAAGGGAACCGCGGAGAAGTACGCAGACACAAACACACAAATGACTGACACTGACATGAAATGATTAACGATCGATTTGTATCATTTTGTCCCGTTTTGAGCTCATTTATTACCAATTTCCCCTTTTTACATAGTTTGTCCACAAGTTTTTCCCAAATGTAGAATCTTTGAATTCTTTAAAACATTTTTTTTTACTTGCAAATCTTCTTCTTCATTCCCCACACTTCCTCCCCCCAGGTACCGTCAGCTGAAGCAGCAGTACGAGCTGAAGGTAGAGGAGGAACAGATTCTGCAGACCAAGCTGCAGCAGAGCTCCTTCCACCAGCAGCAGGAGGAGCTGGAGAGGCTGCGCAAGGCCATCGGTCAGAATGCTGCACAGACACCAAAATACAAGCAGGCAACCTTGACATACCGTACACACATGGACCCCATACGTTTTATTCTCCGGGGCTAACCCAACTGCTGGCGCTGTGCTTGCTGAACCAGACGAGAGCAAGGAGACTCTGCGCGTCACCAAGGAGGTGCAGAAACGGGCGGAGGAAAAGTACAAGGTGCTGGAGAACAAGATGAAGAACGCCGAGGCGGAGAGGGAGAAGGAGCTGAAAGCCGCCCAGCAGAAGCTCAACGCGGCCAAGGCCAAAGCCGACGCCTTCACCAAGAAGCTGAAGCAGAAGCAGCAGGTGGGCACAGTCTCTCCGTGGGGGGGGGGGCCTCCGGTGCGCTGATCACACGTGTCTTACCGCGCTGCTCGTGCGTGCAGGAGTCCGACGCCGTGGCCCTGGAGCTGGAGGAGCTGCGGAGGGAGCAGACTGGCTACGAGCAGCAGATCCAGGCTGTGGATGAAGCCATGGGAGCCATCAAGGAGCAGATCGACAGCATGGCCTGCACCGTATCCCAGAACAAGGTATTTAGGGGTGTGTGTGTGTGTGTGTGTGTGTGTGTGTGTGTGTGTGTGTGTGTGTGTGTGTGTGTGTGTGTGTGTGTGTGTGTGTGTGTGTGTGTGTGTGTGTGTGTGTGTGTGTGTGTGTGTGTGTGTGTGTGTCCTCATTCTTTTTCGCGGTGCAGGAAGCAGTGCTCAAAGCCCAGGAGGAGCTGGCCAAACAGAAGGAAGTGATCATGGCTCAGGACAAAGAGCTCAAGGTGATTGCAATTATTTCCTTTATGATTAAATAAGTAGGTTAAGTTTGCTAGTCCACGGAGGCCATCCTTACCGTAAGAACTGCATCATAGGAGCAACCGATGATTCCAGGTAGCATGAACACGCAGGAAGGCCAGTGTTTGGTTTGTCCATTGCAGGCTGTAAGAAACATGGTGGTCCGATCATAAGATAACGTGATGGTTCTTGGTTTCATGTCTATTACGTTGCATTTCTGCTAATATAATATCCTAAAATGCTCCATACTGCTCCTTTTTAATGCGGCTAATTTAGGAGCTTATAGTCACTCTAGTACTCTAGTAATATAGCTTGGAATTCTATATGTAACCTGTTTTGATTATTATTTTTCCATCAAATGGAATGTTCCAGTGTAAGAGCACAGAGGCCAATAAAATAAGGGAGCAGAACAACGAGGTCCAGCTGAAGATCAAGGAGCTGGAACACAACATTAGCAAACACCGCAAAGACAGCCAGGAAGCCGCTGACAAGGTACGCACACATTAGTATACCGTTGTTATACTATGAAGGTACAACAGAACTCTCATCATGACGTCCGTCCTCCAGGTGTCTCGGATGCTGGAGGAGCACGACTGGATCCAGTCGGAGCGGCAGTTCTTTGGCCAGCCCAACACCTCGTACGACTTTAAGACGAACAACCCCCGCGAGGCTGGTCAGCGGCTGAAGAAGCTGGAGGAGACCACGGCCAAGCTGGAGAGGAACGTCAACAAGAGGGCCATGAACATGCTGAACGATGCCGAGGAGAGGGTGAGGACAGCGCTGTCGCAGGAGGAAAAGGAAATTTGAATGACGACGTTTATCGCAACCATCTTTCCTCGTGCAGTACAACGACCTGATGAAAAAGAAGAGGATCGTGGAGAATGACAAAGCCAAGATCCTGAAGACCATCGAGGAGCTGGACGAGAAGAAGAACGAGGCTCTCAACGTGGCGTGGCAGAAGGTCCGCCCTCTTCCGGCACACCGGTCCTTCCATCTGTCACTTTGACGGATTTGGACCAGACGCTAAATTCCTTTTCCTTCTCCCTTTGCAGGTTAACAAGGACTTTGGCTCCATTTTCTCCTCTCTGCTGCCAGGGGCCACTGCTAAGCTGGCGCCGGCCGGCGGAGTTCTCTTGGAAGGTCTCGAGTTCAAGGTGGCCCTGGGCGACACCTGGAAGGAGAACCTCACCGAGCTCAGCGGAGGGCAAAGGTCAGCGAACAGCTTCGGTGGTTTGTTCTTAGCAGCGCGTGTGGGGTCGGGCCTCCTTCATCCAGCGTTCCTCTGTGCGTTCAGGTCCCTGGTGGCCTTGTCCCTCATCCTGGCCATGCTGCTGTTCAAACCGGCGCCCATCTACATCTTGGACGAGGTGGACGCCGCCCTGGACCTCTCGCACACGCAGAACATCGGACAGATGCTGCGCGGCCATTTCAGACACTCCCAGGTACGCGCAGGTTCCCCCAATGAGGCTCATCCTCATTCTCTGAACCGGGTGCACTCGACTCACCCTTTTTTTCCCCCCCTCCCCTGAATTGTCTCTTCCCCAGTTTGTGGTGGTGTCCCTGAAGGACGGCATGTTCGCCAACGCCAACGTCCTGTTCAAGACCAAGTTCGTGGAAGGCATGTCCACAGTGTCGCGGACGGCGCTCAGCCAGAGCGACAGCAACCTTTCCCAGAAAAGCCGGGACAAAGCTCGCCTGAAGGACAAGAGGGTCAAACAGCTGATCAGCTGATCGACGAGTCAGACGGCCATCTTTCTAAATACGCGCCGGTAGTGTCTCCTTAGAAACCATAGCAACAATCGCTCACGTGAACATGTCCTGTGTGTGCTTTCCTAAAGGATTCTGTGTGTATTTTAAACGTCTGTACTGTCGGTTATTCTGTCTCCTTTCATGCGCTTCTGCCACACATCACTTTTTTATAGTCCGCTAACGTATCCATGTATTTTACTAAATAAAGCAGGTTGAAATATAAGGTGTTTTTTTTTCCATTGTTTAACAATGAGGTGGTCAGACAATTCATCTTATTCACGTTACAAAAATCCTGATCCCACTTGTCTAACTCGCTATTAGGTTGAATCAAGAGTAGTTATGTACATTTCATTAACAAGTGAGAACCAATTACTGTCAAGATGATTCAATTTACCGATCCTGTTCACATCTCAAGACCCAGTTGATATCAGATGCCATTCAACGTACCACTTTTATTAAATTGAAAGACTTGCTGTCATCCACGTCAGTTTGTACCTTCAATGTATGAGCATCATTCCAAATAACTTGTCGCTTCCATTTTAAGCCGTTAGAGCAAAATTATGTATTTGGACAAAAAGAAAGCCACATGTCAAAATTGTCACTGAAGTTTTATTTCATTAGGGACAAATTCAAACAACTATATCATCACAACATTTTATTCTTAAGCCCGTATCAAATTGGCTGCAGTGTTGCTCATTCTCCATTGGTTAAGGACGTACCTCCTGCCTGAGCAGAGGTACAAGCTGCTATCGCTGTGATACTTATGAGTAGGCTAACCTACGACAGTAGCAAAAGTGCCCAGCTCAGGACCCTGGAAATACAGTGTCTGCAAACCCACCGGTTTCTATTGCATGTTTTTACCACTAAATGTGTCAGCTTGAATGGAGCAACTCCCAGCTAATATGGAAAAGTAACGCAAGGACTTGAATATCTATTTAAGAGGATTTCTGCACCAACAACACCAGAAAGAAGAGAGTGAGTGAGTGAGTGTGTGTGTGTGTGTGTTGCGGTCAGGGTTGGCTCTGGATGTGTCTGCGCAGCTCCTGGGCCTTGTCCCTCAGGTCAGGCCTGCTGTCGGCCTGCAGCGTTGACAGCGAGCGCTGCAGCTGCTCCCGACTCTTCACGGACACACAGTCCCACTTCTCACTCTCTGTGGACAAACACAGAACCATGTACACAATGATTTATATGAGAAACTCACACGTGAGGAATCAGATTGTAGAACGAGACTAATGAATAATATAGTCCAAAAGAAACAAACATTGATTCTTAAAACAATCGGTGGCTCGATTTCAAATGGGAAGAAGTAAAAGAAGAAGACAAATGGTTTTATTGAGGGAAAGAAAGTTCCGTCTTCTCACCCCCGGTTCTCTTCACGATCATATCCACAACCGACAAGGCCTCCGTCCTCACAGAGGAGTAGCTTTTGTTTTCTGGGTGGAGGGAACAACACAAAGACGGTGAGGACAGTCGTACTATACTGGAGACGCAGTCCACGGCGACGCGGCGAGGCCCTGACCTAGAGGGTGCGTGAGGGCGCCGCAGGTCTCCGCGAGGATCGGAGACAACGCGTCCAAGTCCCCGCCGCCCTTCTCCAGCAGCAACAACCTGCAGAGACAAAAACACCACAAGCTCCTCGGTCAGAAGGGATTTACCGCGAGCGCGGCGTGATCCGTCGGTTGGGATCGGCCCTCACCCCTTGAAGTACGCCTTCATGGACTGGAGGACCGCGAGCTGGACTCTCCAGGTGCTCAGCTTGAGTTTCTCACACATGAGACTGCACACGGCCACCTGGAAACGAGCTACAGAGGGACACTCGGGTCAGAACGCCGCGTGACCTTTGAAGCACGCTCACTGGTCTGCAGTTAGTAGATTGGCTACTTCACTTGATCTCAGTTCTATTTAGCAACCGAGAAAAAAATAATAATATCTTGAGTTTAAGGCGCACAGCAGGTAGTAAAAGTGGAATAAAATAGACGTGGGGGGACACCTGATCTGTGTGAAGACAAACATGTTTTATTATCCCTCTATTAGCTCAGGACAAGTGGAGCACCGTCACCGGGGTCAAGGTACAAAAGACACAGGGGTGGTCCAACGTGAGGGACCTCACTGGGCTCCATGCTCAAAAAGTGGAGTAAATAAAAGCAATTTGCAGAATATCGTGGCGTCGGTCACTCACCCTGAGTCTGAGGGTTTCTGGGCCAAGCCTTCCCCAGAGTCTCAAAGGCACAGAGCAGGGTCTCCGTCTGCAGCTCCTTCTCCTTCACGTCTTTATCGTCGTCCTCGTCCTCCCGCAACCTCTTCGACACGCCGCCGCTCTCGGGGCAGTTCTGTAGGGTGATCGTAAGGGACGTTTCAACAAGAGGGGAAAGAAGAAAGTGGTGGGATGGCAGAAGTGATGCGAACCTTCTTGATCAGGGGGAAAAGGATGTCGGCCATGTCGCTGAAGCGGTCCTCCTGGCTGCTGTGGAGGACGTCTCCGGCGCAGCGTAGGGCGGCCATCTTGTACACCAGACTCTCCTTGCGGCATTCCTTCAACACCAGTTCCAGCACCTCTGAGATGGTGGGCTGGCCGGCGCACGGCTTCTTCAGCTCGTTGCTGAACGCCACAGAAATCATGGAAGCAATTATGTGTACATAACAAATAAGAGATTGTTTGTCCGTCAGATAAAACTGGGGGGGAAAGTATGTTGTCTTACCTGCATTTGGAGACTACTGATCCAATGGCTTTCAATAGCTCCTCCTAAACATACAAAAATATATGAGACACAAAAGCAAGACGAGAGCAAAAAGGAGATTGTTGTTGCCGTTACCTTGCCGGCCCACGTGCGTCCAGACAGCCCCTGCATTAAAGCCGTTAGCACCATCCCGAGGTGCGGCGCCACCAGCGAACCCGTCTGTTCTTTGGCAACGGTCGCCATGGCAGCTGCACCCTGAGCCTTCATCTTCCAGGACTGAGACTGCAGAGCCTTCTGGGTGATGACGATGAGCTCCGTCATGTAGAGTCGGATACCTCCAAAGCTCCCTAGAGTCCAAGAACCGTTCAGAGGGAGAAAGCTTAGCAACACGGTTATTCCACAACCCTCCATCAGAGCAGTTGGCTATTTAGATCAATTAAGTACAGGACTGGTTTCTCACCCGGGACGTTGTCCTGCCACACCTCGGCCCACAGCGCCGCGTCGTGGCCCTCTCCCTTCTCCTCGTCGGGACCGGGCGCCTGATGCATCCCCAGGAAGGCCAGCGGCAGAGCGACCCCTGCGTTGCCCTTCAGCACATCGGGGCTGTAGTGGCTGATGGCGTGCACCGTCAACACGCATGACGACTTGTACACCAGTTCTGGGAGGGAGAAGAAGATGAGCCGGGTCCCAAAAGGTGCCGGTGAGTTTAATGCGCACAACCATTATATTGGGAGGGGAAGTGAAGGTGTCAAACA
Source organism: Gasterosteus aculeatus (assembly GCF_964276395.1). NCBI lineage: Eukaryota > Metazoa > Chordata > Actinopteri > Perciformes > Gasterosteidae > Gasterosteus > Gasterosteus aculeatus. The sequence goes on along the minus strand of NC_135696.1, from coordinate 744,809 downwards.
TCTTACCTTCCTTCTCCAAGTACCAGCCGTTTAGCTTCAGCAGTAGCTTCTCTACGCTGCTGTCTTTGGCGGTCTGAGGGGAGTAGACGGCGTGAGGAGGGGCACATCCCACTCAACACTGAGAACCACCAATGCTGTAATCAGAAGCGCTGCTTACCCTAACGAGGTGTCCCAAAGCGAAGGCAAAGGCCTTCTGCACCACGGAGCTTCGGTCATGGATGCCGTTCAGCAGGGCGCTCATCAGCTTACCTGGAAACACAGAAAGTCGCCACCATTGAGGTCCCTCACGCCAACTCTTAAAAGCACACAGTCCAGGGAGGGATGGGCTTCTCTTACCCGAGTACGGGGTGAGGTCCTGGGGGCACTGCACCGTGAGTGAGACGATAACACTGGCACAGCCTCCCTGTGCAGGAAACGGAGAGCGAGCATAAAAAGGGGGACGCCGGTTTCTGTGCACACGTACGCGAGACAAAGTTGCCAAGAATCCGAGGCAGAGGTGTACGTATGTGTGTCTACCTTGGTGCCCAGGCCCACGCCGCTCTTGAGCAGCTCACAGAGCCTGGGGACGAGCTCCCCCAGCACGGAAACATCCAGGTGCTGCAGACACTGAGCAGAGGAACACACACGACGGACGCTCACTCAACAGCTCGGTTTTTGTCATGTTTTTCCAATGAATCCTGGCGTTCGCTTTCCTACCATGTTCACGGTCTCCATCATCGGAGAGGACTTAGCGGCACTCAGCCTGGCGGCGTCCATGGCACTCTAGAGAAGCACAAAGAACATGATTAAATAAGAAAAAGACTTTGGGGGAAGTCGTGGAAGGCGCCTGCGCTCACCTTTTCCTGCTCTGTGGCTCTGAGGCTGAGGTAGTTGAGGACCTGAGGCTCCAGGGTGCTAAGGGCCTCCAGCAGGGCCGGGATCAGCCGGGAGGCGTGAGGCTTCAGTCTGGCGCCCGCCGTCTTACTGACCTTCACCAGGGTCTGGATACTGATAGGGGGGATTTGAAGGATTCGTGCTTATGTGGCGACAGAAACCAGGAAAGATGCAAACTGCTCGACGTTACCTGAGCGCGCGGACCTCCGACACGTTGCTAACGATGCCTTTTTCCAGCAGGGTGGGCAGCAGCACCGCCACCGTCCTCTGGGCTGCAGAGCCCGTGGACTCGCACATGCGAGTGCACACCTGGAGCAAGACGAGAGGGTCGCACGTCAACGCGCGCGCGCGGTAACATCGCATAGAAAAGTATCGTGAGTAACTATTTGACCTTGCTGAGCGTCTTCAGCGTGAGGTCCGCTGCTTTCCTCACAGACTCCTGAAATGCACGGAGAGAGATGAGTACACAGCGTCACGCTTCCTGCAGTTATTCTGCTGTGCGTGCGTGACGTCCGCCTCTGCGTGGCGACCGCATACGAGTCATCACAGCGCGGTGTCCATCCAGTGAACGGAAGCCACGTGGAGCGGCGCTCACCTTGATGTCGTCGAGGACTCTGAACAGCGTCTCCCACATTTCGGCCAAGTGGTCGACGAGGTCGTCGGCTTGGCGGCCGCGGATCAGGTCGTTCAGGGCGAGGCAGCTGGAAGGAAAATGGATGTTTTTTCCTGGCGTTTACGTTAAAGGTGAAGGCTTCTTTACCTCAGCACCAAAAAATCTAAAACAAATTAAATATATAATATAATATATAAGCATGAACACGGAGCATACAGGCAAACAGCAGTAACCGTTTTATCCAAATACATGAAAAAGAAATATGAAAGTAGAAAAGCAGACATTAAGTCTTACTTTGGAGTTTAGTGTGTAGTTCCCCTACCTGGACTCACGGACTCTCCAGGTGTTACTGGTCAAGTTGGAAATGACATCCTGTAGGATCTCCTTCAGATATTTATCCACCTGAAACACAGCAAACCAACGCGCTCACGTCACCTCAGGACGGCAGTCCGTCACGTCCATTTCTATGCGTGAAGGCGCTGTAAGCTCCTACCAGGGTCTTGTCAGTGACCAAGGCGTCCCAGATGCTGGTCATGGCCTGACGGATGCCCAGGTTGGGGTCAAACTGGTAGCGGTACAGGCGGGGCACAATCTGGGGCAGGAACGGGGCCAGCTGCTCCCCGGCCTTGGATGCGATCATGTTGAACCCGAAAGCCGCTCCCTGAGAGGAGGAGGAGGAGGAGGAGGAGAGGTCAGACGACCCTTGGGTTAGTTCCGAGAAAGGAGCCACAGAAAAAAAAAGCAGCCGATGGTGCGTGAGCGGCGTACCTTGCGGGAGTTCCACATGGCGTGGTGGTTGGCCAGGTTCATGAACTTGTAGACCAGGTCCGGTTGGTTAAGGTCGCTGGCGAGCGAGCAGAGCTCCTTGTAGGTGGTCAGGCCGTGACTGCGGGGGGGAGAGGGGGAGTCAATGTTTGGCACCGCAGAAAGTCCAAAAACTCCCACAGCGGGGACATCCGACTCACCCGTCAGGGGTTTTCCCCAGACCTTCTCCCTGGAACACCTCGGTATCCTCTGACACTGCGTGCTTCACCCTGCTTGCAAAGATGAATGACCATTAAACAACGTCCACACAATGCCCCCGCCCCCCGCAGAGAGGGGGCTACAGCCTTCTGTTGTTTCACTCCGTCCTCAAACCCCCCCCCCCACTCGCCTTTTGCCCGTCATGAGGGTTTCCACCAGGGTGGACACCAGCTCCTGCTGGTCAGCCTCTCCTCCCATCTCGTACACAAGGCCCAGGCCTTTGGAAGCCACGTCCTGACTCAGCTCTACGTGAAAGATGGAGAAAGGTGGGCCAACGGTTCGTTTGGTCACGTCCTATCGCATCCTAAAAGCAGCATCTGGTGTTGAGCAACAACGGACGGATCAAATGTCTCCTCTTACCATCAGGGTCCGACAGAACAGAGATGAACGCCACCTGAATCTCCTTCAAATGGGACTGTGAAAGAAAAAAGGCTAAATGTTTGTGATCATTGAGAAATACAGATACAACCTCGTCTTCAAGAAAAGCACTCAATGATAAAGATGATATTTTGCCAATTAAAAACACTGGAAAGTAGGGTTTATTACGGTTAGAATTATTACAGACTTCACTGCGAGTGGCTCAATGCGTGGGTTTTCCTTCTCCCTGAACAGGACCCCGTTTCTCCCCCCCTGAAGCCCCCTGTTGGGGAAAACACCCACCGTGATTTCCTTGTGTTGGCTGAGCTTCTTGACCAGAGAAAGCAGCCACACGCAGGCCGCCTGTCGGACGTGGGGGTTCTGGCTGGGAATGTACCTGCTCAGGATGGACTTGAGGACCCAAGGGACCACATCGTTTTTTTTCACATCTAACGGGGGGAGAGAGAGAGAGAGAGGAAATGTTTCGGGGGTAAATGATTGCTCAGGTAAATCTAATGTGTGACATATCTGATTAGTAACACTGGAGAACTGCTGGACAGAAAACATCAAATCTGTGCAAACATAGCTTGAGAAATGACCGAATTGCTTTGAATTGAAAGTACTTTTTTTTCTTACATAGCCCATCACCACTCATCTGGCTCTGGGGCTTCAACAATGTACCGAGCAGACGACACTCAGTGGACCGCTTTGGGTAATAAAGAATCCATTTCCAGCCCCCAATCATTAACGGTTGAAAAAATTGGACGAAACCACGAGAAGAGCGACAGAGGTGTCCTACTGGTGGGACGATGCGTGCTATAGGGAGTGAAGTTCAGCTAGAGTGCTTACTTTGTGGGGGGCTGTACTGGTCCTCAGTGCAGGTCCACGGGTCTCGGGCCGCTCCGGAGCTGGTGCCTATCGCGACACTGGTGATGGCCTCCCCGACTGTGAACTGCAGCTCCACCTGCTTGGCCTTAACAAATAAAATAAAAAAAGCAATCCTTCCACTTATGAGCGTCTGCCGGGACTCAACGGTTTGATCAGTCAGTTGGGGGATCTCTCATACCTCCACGGAGTCCATGAGGCCCTGCAGCAGCTTCTTCTGGTGAGGGAAGTCTCCATCTCCCACCGGGAGGTAACCCAACGTCTGGATGGAGCGCTCCTTCATCTGGACGGACGAGACAAACGTCACAAATCTCTCGGCTTAAGATCTGCTGCGTCATTTACATACACGCATGTGCACACAACAAGACAGCGTCCACTTCCTGTTGCGTAGTCCGCGGTTACCTTCGTGCTCTCCTTGCCGGAGGGGATGCGAGCCAGCAGGTTGTCCGTGGCCGACAGTTTGGTGAAGCCTGGTCCGTCGTCGGGGATCAGCAGGGGGCCGTTACGGCCAACTTCCCCCAGAGCTGTACACGCTGCGACCGCCAGCAGCGCACTGCTGCTGTCCAGGAAGGAACCTGCATGGGGGGCCGGAGGTCGCGTCAGTAAGTTAAAGCCGTCTAACCGCAGAAACTTGTTATGTAAAAGGAAAAACGGCATACCAATTGACTTGGTGGCCATGGCAACAAGTTCGTCATCTTCTTGGGAGGTGACGCTCATTTGCGGTCCGATGCTGTGCTCGGAGTCCCCGAGGGCGGCAGCTTTTTTCTTGCTCATGTACCGTCCCACCATGTAGCCGAGAGCCAATAGGGCACCGTGCTGAGTCTCAGGACTCTGTGGATCAATGAAACAAATGAACATTATATGCAGGTTAAAACCAGATGCAGCTTTTCCTTTATTTTATTTTTGTTTTAATTTTATTTTCAAGTGCTCCGAGGAGACGAAAGTGTGCGTACGTGATTGTCCTTGGTGATTTTGAGCAGATTGTGCACGGCCGCCTGCAGCTCGTTGCCGGTCATGGAGGAGACGACCACGGCATACAACTGGGCTGCCAGCTCCCTCATGTCCTCCTTATTAGTGTTCATCAGACTCTGGAGAGGGAACATCTGTCAGCAGAGCTCAAGTGGAGACTCAGGAGTTATGCATCACAGGACAGCCAGGTGGAGAGTGGCTTTTTAATGGCGCCAATATATGTGTCACTAATGAATCGTGGTAAATCCCAACGCAGACTGGCCCGCACCCTAAAGCACACGTACACCCACAGAAAACTCACTTTGATCCAGTCAATTTTATCAACGAATCTGGGAGCCAGTAACTCTGGGCAGACAGACACCGCCTCCAGTAGGCAGTACATAACTGGGATTCCTGTGGAGATCAATAAGGACACGTGCAATAAATAACAGGGTTTCCAAACAAAACCTTCATGACAATTCCTAAAAATATATAGAAGATAACATGACTTATGAAAGGTTAAATAAACAAAAGCAAACTCTGTACCACTGCATTGATGTCTCATTAATATAAACCACTGGTAATATCTTAAATGTTCTATGAAGCTCATAGTATCAACGGCACACGACTCACCCCCGACAGCAGACAGCAGCTGCTGCAGCAGATCCATGTAGACGTGGACGGGATTCGGCTCGGAACCCTTGGACTCGAAGGTCAGCAGCGTGCGGACGTAGAGCCCGATGGCCGGCGCGTCGTCCTGCATGTCTGCCAGGCGTGCCGACATGGGCGTGACGCCGGCGCTGTGGGCCAAGCACATCCTCAGGTACAGCACGATCTGGGAAGACGGGGAACAGTTAGGGCTCTGCAGAAAATGAAAAAAGAAGTAGAAGCAAACTCATCCAATGTCACGGCAAGTAATATTTACCTCCCCAAATGCAGATGGGTTGAAAGGAATAGTAAAGGTTCCAGAAGTGTACTTAGCTGGAGTCTTGATCCTTTGAGCCGCCTGATTAAAAAAAAAAAGTAATCATTTTTATTCCTGGCTAAGAATGTGTGTCCTGGATGTTTGTGTTGAAGCGCAGAGCCGCACCTTCTCCTGCACAAAGGCCACCATGTCAGGGAAGGAGGGCATCGGCTTTGGTCCCTCCTTCTCAGAGTTCTTGCTTGGAAAAACTCTCAGAACCTTCCGGGCCTCAGCGGACACCTCCTCCCTCCTGAGAAGCACACAAAGTAACAATTAACACCCTCACGTTCCCACTAACCCTCCTCCATCTTACTCGTACATAACAAGCACCCACTCAGCACCCCCGGCAGGTTTGCGTTTCAATTCATTTGCCGTTGGGCAGAAGCCGTCCTGTGTTTGGGGACTTACGGGTCTCCAGCAGCCAGCAGCAGCAGGTATCTCGATGGCACGTGATTCGCAGCAAACACGGTGCTGGCGAATTTCAAGGCCACCTGTCGGACCTGCACCTCCGGCTGCCACAGAAACATGAATTCACAAATTACTCAACATTAGTCTTCTTTAATAACTGAAAATATTGTGTTTAGCCGTGCAGACCAAGGTTATTATCGTTAACGAAAACTAACTGAAAAAGGAAAACGTTGTTTATTTTATTATTTCGTTAACTGAAATAAAAATAAAAACGAGCCTTTATAAAAAAACGAAACTCAAAAACTAACTCAAACGGTATTGTGTCTTTACAGAACTAACTAAATTAAAATAGAATTATAGAGAAAATGTCTTTAGTTTTCGTCTTTGTCAATGCTGTAGAGCAGCGGTTCCCAAACTCAAGAAGGCCGCGGCCCAATTTGAAATCTGAAAATCTTTCGCGGCCCACCCAAACCTTTAATCACAACTCTGATCAAAACATAATGATTAAATGACCTTAAGAATTTAACCAAAATCAAACATCTGCGAGCAAAAGTCCGTATTTGCTCGCTTGCGAAACGTGAACTTCGCTGCTCGCGAGGAGAATCTCTGCTCGCGCTGGAAGGAGTTTTCTACGCGCTCGCTGTGGTTCTTTCTGACAGTGAGGTGGAGACAGTGCTTTCAGGGTCCGATCGATGCCGCGAGGTGCGTCCTCTCCCGCCGCTCAACGGATTAACCAATGGATCCATATATAAGGCTCCGGATTATAAAAGGCACTGTCGTTTTTTGAGGAAATTCAAGCCTCGCCCCGTTTGTTGAACAACGACAGGCGGACAAGAGCAGCCGTTTTCGAGCGAGAGCCTTATTGTTTTATTAATCTGTCTGTTTAAATTGTTTGTGCTTCATCAACTAACGTTTCACATAACTAATGTGCCGCATCATGAACATTTTTATATTAATTTCAAACTTTTAAAAATAAAAAAAAACGTATTATTAAACTATTTATTGTCAATGACCTCTCGCGGCCCACACTTTGGGAATCGCTGCTCTACAGCTTTTATTGGGTTTTAGATTTTTTTTTTTTTCAGATTGAGCTCTCTGAGACTCCCGGCTCCCAAGCAATGTCCTGTGTGGCTCATTAATGGGTGTAGTACATGCTGTTCACTTGTGTCTTTAGTCTATTGGCTGTTGCGTCTTGTGTAGATACATATTTGTACGAATATCTACATTTTATGTTCGGTTGTTGATATTGTTGTGTCCAGTGGAATTTTTCTGGTTAATGACACAAACACATGACCGACACATGTTCCATAGTTGTCATTTGTGGATGGCTGTTCATCTGTCCTAAATACATTTTTTTAAATGGTATGTTGTGTTGAGTTTGTATTACTTATTATAGCTTGTATCTACAATTAATTTTGAGCATTTTGTTTTGCAAGCAAAAAATGAAGCTTCCCTGACTGCGCCCCCCCCGGTCTGTTACATTCTGCGGTAAAGACTAAAACTAATACTGAAACTAATAAAAAAACTAAACTAAACTAAACTAGCACTAACTAATTAAAACTAAACTGAAATTGAAAACAAAAAGTCAAAACTAAATAAAAAAAAAAAAACTATTGAAAAATTCAAACCTATAATAACCTTGGTGCAGACTCACCTTTGTTATATATGCAGCCACCAGGGCCTCCATCAGGTTGAGCAGCGCCCCCTGCAGGTTGGCATAAGCTCCAACCATCATAGACAAAGCTTCCTGAATGGCAAGGCGGACGTCAGACTCCTCCTAAAGAAGACAGATATTTTGGAATCAGACACCCTCTCGGTATCTTCTTAAAATGGAGGCTGGAAAAAAAAGTTAACTATATTTTACTGTCAAATATTTCAGAGATCTTCCACTTACTTTGCACATGGACTCAAAAAACTGCTGCACGAGGGCAATATCCTTAGTGAACAGCTGCGGCATGCGGCTAGAGGAGAGGATATGACATATTGAATAGGTTTCAATACTAAAAACAATGTTTAAAAGGGACAAAAATGTAGTTATTTTATTTTACCTCGACAGCTTCCCAACAGCAGAGTAGGCAACACATAGTAATTTAGGATCCTGCAAGAACAAACGTTTAGTAGGTATACATATACACATATATATTTATTAAATGAATTGGTAAACAGACAGGGCAGTAGAAACGTGCGTTGTCACAGTTTTACCTCCTTGTATTCGTTGATGAGCTTGGTTAGACCATTCAGCAGCATAAGTCCCAACGGTTTATTAGTGTCAGGACATCTGAAAAACATCAGCATTATTTTTCAAATGCAGGGAACATTGGGTGTTAAAATATATGAAACATGGATGAATCTAGAAAAAAAACTACACTTTACATCATGCAGATGTGATGGACAAACTGCAAGGTGAGGGACAGAAGTTTGTTGTTGGTGTTTGCTCCGAACAAACCATCGTACACAACCTACAGAGGGAGAAAGAGGAGAGGAATGACACCAGCAACTTGACAAACGGACTTGGCCCAAAGAGAGTGAGAATACACGAACGCAGCGTAAAGAAGCAGATGGCCTACCTGGATGTTAGCAGGGAAACACTCTGCAGCTAAGCGGGAGCGCAGGAGATGAGGCAGGATCTTCAGCTTGACTCTCGTGCTCACAGGCTCGTGTTTCAGCTCTTGCTTCACGTTGCCGCCCTGGTGCACATACAGAAAGAATTGTATGAAATGATTCAGATTTAACTAGATTAAAACCGCACTCAAGTTAAATCATTCACCTTCAAGTTTACAAACCTTTGATTTAAGAGGAACGTCCCCCAGGTACACCTTGTACATCTTGTTGATGATGAGAGGATTGTTCCAATCGATGATGCTGGAAGATAATTGAAAGACGCAACCAACATTGAGAATAAAGGTTTCTACTTTCAGCATTTCTTTCATAAGGCTTTAGATACCAACCTGTCAATCTCTTAAACGTGCTGTGAACATTTTGATGTTGTCAAATAATCAATCAATGGTTTTTTATCTTTTGAATTTGACAAGAAGTATACGGATTCATTTGATATCTCATTGCACCGCTCCCTAAATTAAAAGTAAGATTACTGAGTGATGACTTGCTAAACCAGAGGATTCAAGCTCCTTTACCAACCTCTGTTTGCTCTTCAGCTCCAGATCGGCCGCCGTGGCCACACCGTGTCGGGTGTCGCTCGATGCCACCACCAGGTGCACCACCGTCTCCACCTCCGGGATTTGCTTCGCCTCCATGAACTTTACAATGCCCAGTTTACACTGTTGAAACCAAACACAGGATGAGGGAATTAGAATTGTTATACAGGCCTCAAAATACAGGGGCTCCGGCATAAAAAGGTTTAGAATGTCTATTATCCAATAGTTCTGAGCTGTTTTTAGAAACCAAGTTAAATGTTAGGCATCTCCTTTTGAGTTGGAGGCTCCAAGATTCCGGATAGATTTTATCTTTGTCACAGAAACGTATTACCTGCCACGAAAAAAAAAAACTATAGCCACTACTCGTCCTCCAGCCGGGTGACCGTACCTGCTCTAACTGCTCAGCGCTCCACTGCGCCTCTCCGATCACCCTCTTGGCAGCGTAGACACTCATCCCTGGGGGGGGCTGGGGGAGGCCCTGGCCACCGGCGGCCACCGTCCCATCTGAATGACTTCCCTGGGCGGAGGAGGGAGCCGGGCGAGTCGGGGATTCATTCAGCACAAAGCTAGAGGAGGCAGAGGGGCAACAGGTCAACGCTCGTGTTCACTTCGACTAGGACCCCTCCCTCTACAGATGGACATGTTTTTACCCAGAGCACAAGGCGTGAACTCACCCGTAAGGCATCAGCAGAACATCCAACATGAACTCCAGCAGCAGGTGCACAGTCTTTGGCCTCTCGGATAAGTTAAATGGAGACGTGAGCTTGGAGTTGTCTGCAGGATACTTCATATGGTAAAGAGTGGGAATCAGCAGGTGCATCAGGCTGAGAGGAGAAAGTGAGGTCAAAAGATATCCGTAATAAATGTTATTCATGTGTGAATCGAGATAAAACTTGAGTGGATCTAAAAAAAACAAATGCTTGCTTTAACACAGGTATGTGATAAAAGTGAATATACTTGTGCATCCCTACGCGGTGTGAGAGCATGTGACCTCTCACCTGTCCTGTTGGGGCTGTGGCTTGCCCTCCATGGCCGTGAGAAGGGTGGGGGCCAGCTCGCACTGTTTTCCCACCTCCAGACGAGGGTAGCCCATTTTGATGTAGATGATGGTGAAATTCTACAGGTTGCATGGATTAAACAATCACCAGTCGGGTTTAAAACCACACATCACTACTTAGACACAATGCAAATCCAATTGGTTTCCGATCCATTGTTAAATATTAAGACATAGGGGGAAAAAAAATCCAGATCAGAGGAAACTTAATTTAGCATTTGTTAAAACTGTGTGTGAAAACCCAGACTTGCAGATACGTTATTTGTTACTATAACTAGTCATCAGTCAACTTACACATAACCAAATCCACTTGCAACTGCTTTTTTGCACTACGACATCAATCGAAAATACACATACCTACACAATTTGAAAAAGCCCAACTCTGTACGTTAAAACTTCTTCTCACCGTCACAAAGGAGGCAGCTGCGGGATCCTGGTACTGTACGAGCAGGGTTTCTACTGGCAGCTGAATCTTCGGTCTGCTTTTTATCCGCTTGTTCAGGTGGACCAACAACTCCATCACCTAGCAGAGAACCAAAAGCATATTCGCTTGTCTGATCAAAACCTCACTGGCAAAATGGAAGGATCAAAAGGTCATTACAAGCATGTTTGCAAACAATGGATGGATGACATCCATGGATGGATGTTTAATAGCTTTGACTTAAGTTTGGGTGGTGAGAAAAGACAGTATCTGGGGTGTAGCTTGAGTCGAATACTCTGTAGGCACAGATATGAACGACACCCTGCTTACTTTCTTCCGCACGCCCTCCTGGACGCTGGAGAGTTTGAGGAGCACAGGAGGAAGGAACTTGGAGATGATGTCCTGCAGCTGCTCATCGGTCTCTGCATGGCCCAACCGAAGGAACACACGCTCCAGCTGATCTGTCAAACCACACGAACCACAAATGAACACACGGAACACCCTGATCACCGGCTGCGTCTCATTTCCTCGCCAGTATTCGTCATCAATTTAACGTGCGACCCGTTGACCAATTTGACAGCAATTTCCGATTCAAATATGAAAGTGGAACTCACTGGGGGGTCTATGGAAACACGTTAAAGCTTGTAAATGTGACAATAAAAAACACGGGAGTTAAAAACCGGTCATGCCAGCTGAGGAGTAGCTCAACCATCACACAGAGCTTCTCCCTATTAGCATGCTGCTAGCTACGTTAACTGACACACCATCAACGCATTTCATATCATTTTTGACGCCATTCGACTGTCGCCTCACAATCACTGACAACCTTCGCATTTAGCGCCACCCGCTCAAAAGGTTCACGCTGTGAAACTACCACTTCAAAGTTCGCTTAACGAAGACTTATTAATAGCATACGTGATGGTTTAGTTTTGACCATGACTGGGCAAACGGCCTCCAGACGTTAGCATTCCAGCTAGCGGTGTAGCGGAGTAGCTAGCTGCCGTCCCTGCACCAGTTGTAAAATAATATAAGCGTTATTCTTACTGGGGGGAAAAAACACCGCAACCGTTAGAACAAAGGAGGACTTTTAATTTATTTGATTTTTGGCATCCGCGGATACGGCATTTTAACAGATAGTAATCACCAATACCGCAGAAAGAAACTTACTGAGTTCATCCTGGGCAGCCATGTTTGCAGACTGACGTCAGCGCCCCCCACAGTTCGCAGGGCGTTACTGCGCCCAGCAGCGCCACTCCTTTATCGCTCGCTGTTAACTTTGATGTGCACACAAAGCAGTGCCACTTTACACATGTTTACAAGCGCTGTACTGTACGTCCTTGACAATACTACACCATGCTCCACATCGATGTTACGTCACAGCGCACTATGGTGCCGTTTTATATCGCTTTCTGGCACAGCTAATAAACGCACAGAACAACGAGATGTGACTTAGCTACTTGAATTGTTAAAGCCATTTCCCAATAGGTCAAACACACCTGGGCGTCTTTGTGGTGATCTTTATTTACAACTTTAGTTCATCTGTTAAAAAAATAACTGCGAGCCGGGGCAAGCCTTTACATAAACAAGTATTCTAAATCATTGCAGTAACAAAATCATAATCCTAGTCCTACAATTGGGCAAATTGGAAATAAAGCTAAGAAGACTAGTATATAACATTTTTATTAGTACTAGTAGTAGTATCTTATTAATGAACTAATTAGTTGGCAGACAATGTGCCATATAACAATTGGTACGACACAGTACCATGGTGGTAACATTTAAGCAAAATCAAATAATATGCTGTATATACACATGTTTATATCTTATCATTAATCAATTACTTCAGAAACATAGCACACAACTTATAAAAGCGCCAAAGAAAACCCCTAAAACATCTGAGGTGCAGATTAAAACAGACTGAAGCAGGAGGCGCAGGTGCACTTTCCACGGGCATTGGCCGCGTCCCAGTTCCTGCGCTCGCCTCCTCTGCTGACGCTCAGCTCGCGCAGCGGGGGGACGTGTGCACACGACGCGCTGCCGTCCAACGCGTTCGTGCTGATCCGCACGCAAACGCAGGCGAGCTGTCGTGCGGGCGGTGTGGAACGCGCCCTCTCTTCGCTGGAAGCAGCAGCAGCAGCTAGAGTTGCTGTCATGTGAACCAGCTGGACGAACAAGGAAGGCGATAAATAACAAACACAACTCCGTCTTTTTGGATCGAGGTAAAATACTCTATGCGTTGTGGAGACGACACGTGATATGCCGGCGTAGGATGCGGCTTGGTGGCTATTTTTGAGGCCGTTGGCGAGAAAGCGAGATTTTAATCCGTGGCTACTGTGCAGAATTAGCCAAGCTATCGCCAGCTAGCCGCTAGCCTCAACCAACTAACGTTGAACAAGTTGGCACGCGCTCGTGCCAACGGGAATATCGCACCGTGTGCCCGATGTGCTTCTGTCTGCTGCTAAGCACGTATGATCTCGACAAATGATGCATACACGATATAAATATAAGACGTATTCGTGTGTAGCACAGATACAGACACCGCACGGGCCTCTCTGCAGCCGCCTGGCAGGGGCATTTAAACGCCATCCACTGGAGCGTTTAAGAAGTTAGCTAGCTACGTTAGCTTAAGAACTAGCTGTGTTTCCCTTCTACAACTATTAAGTCACTATTCCAGGGGGCTTTCGGGTCAGGTTCTTGGAATTAATGATCAAATCCAAGTGAAACGGAACCCAGTGAACCTAACTGTGCCAACTAAATATAAATAAGCGAAGAAGCTTGGCTGGTTGTTTGCATCATAACAAAACGGAGGCTAGTTAGCTGAGCTCTGTAGACAACAAAGCTCCATGCAGCATTTACGGCTCTGCTCAGATTCACTCGTCTCGTTTTAAAAGGTTTTGTTGTCTTCATACATTAACGGGCTGAATCACCAGATTAAGGATACCCCTTGGTCTGTAGTTATTTGTGTACTATTTAAACAAAGACTTAACAAATAGTGGCTAAACATTGTTACGCTGGCCGATTTGTCTAAAACTTGCGATAGTCTGTTACATAACCGGGTCGCACGCCGTTATAATGTCGCTTTGCAGAGAAGCAGCGATATGAAGATGTTTGTAAAATCCCTGATAGCGTCACTCGGGACATCGCGGTCCTTTGTCTGAACGCATAGTGAAGTTGCGGGTGGATGGGACACAATCTGAAAAGGGCTGTTGGCATCAGGAAGGATCAAAGGACCAAATCGACATTTATTGAATCTCTACCTCCACCTAGTGGTCAGATCTCCGCCATTACACCAACCTGCTGCCTGCCGGCCCAGTTACACGCCTGCAAATTACATCTAGGGCTGCACATTTTGTAACCGTATATTTGATAAGCTATTTGACATGGGAACTTTAAACAACGACAATTTCTTCTGAAGGAATTTTATTACTGGTTTGAAATTGTGATAATATGATTCAACGCATCAATTCATACGCAACTGTAGCAAGTGCCAATAAGTAAAGTGTGCAGAACTAATGTTTTCAACCAGCTCGCTTCTTGTCTTACACTATATATGGAAAAAATGCACCCAACAAACTAAATTAAAAAATGGATGAAATGGTAACCCCCAAAACCTGTTGGCTGATAATATGAAGACATTATAAATACATTAACAATTTACAGAATCAAATAATTGTTTCAGATATATCACTATCTGGATTATTAAAGTAATTATGTCTATATTCTGAATAGACTATATTGTACTTAAGAATATATATTTAGCAGATTCTGTAGTTTGCCCATTCTGCTGACTTGACCCTGGCACCTCGTTCAGGCTAGAAGATTCACCCCACATAGCTGACAAAGTCAATACCTCTAACCTTAAGGAATATCTATCTGCATTACTATTTAAAAGCCGATAATAGAAAATATACTGATGTTGGAGCATATTTTACTTGATGTGATCTGGACCTCGAGTCTGAAATAGATAGTTTGATTGATGTGTGTGCACGTGTGATGGATTTTTCTTCTTTTTTCCCAGGTTATATCTGGTGAGGGAGCAGGATGGCGGGGGCAGAGGTTTACACCCCTGCGAACCCCACCTGCAAGATTATGACCTTCAGGCCCACCATGGAGGAATTCAAGGACTTCAACCAGTACCTGGTCTACATGGAGTCTCAGGGTGCACACCGCGCAGGCCTGGCTAAGGTAATTCTTAATTGTAGTTGCGGTTAGAACACAGTGGGTCAACTACTGCTGATTCCAAATGTAATGCTGATCAGAGGAATCTTAATTGTACCGAGTGACCTCTTGTTTTTGCCCCTCAGGTGATTCCTCCTAAAGGCTGGAAGCCCCGGCGTACCTACGACGACATAGACGATCTAATGATTGATGCTCCCATCCAGCAGATGATGGCTGGCCAATCAGGGCTCTTCACACAGTACAACATCCAGAAGAAGCCGCTCAGCGTGCAGGAGTTCAGGCGATTAGCCAACAGTGACATGTGAGTATTGTGACCGTTCACACAGAGTTTACATCCTGGTGCTGCTGGAGGTGACTGGCGCATGGAGTAGAGGTCCCATGCCCAAGTGTCCCTGAGCAAGACGTCTAACCCCTAATTGCTCCCTGGGCAAAAATATAAAAAGCCACGGGTTAAAAATGCAAAGTATGTCGCTTTGGATAAAAGCGACAGCTACTTTACCTGTAATGTAATGAGTAAGAATATAACCGGTTTCTCTTTGTACGCAGGACATGCAACTGGTGTATTACCAAAAGGATACATATATTATTTTAGAAGGTCACTTGGCAAACTGGCTGATAGTGAGATACTTATTACCAACAGTATCAATGTTGATATACACTCTCAAAACAAAAACAAAAAAGCCTTGTTTGCTAACCTTACATATTTAAAATGATAAATTATAGAAAAACTATGAAATGGCAAAAGTAACTTAAAAGTACTTGTGAATCAATGAGTAAATTTGCAGAGCAGTTTTCTTTACTTGCTTTTCACTGGAGTTGTGTGAAACATTATTTTAAAGGGCAGGAGGGTGAATGTTGTGCTCATATGTATTATGAGGTAATCATCAATGCAACATCACATGGAACTACATTAATATTATAAACGCAGATGCTAATCATAAGTACGATCAGGACTACTGAAATGCTTGCTGCAGATGTCCTGACAGTAAACACTGCTTTACGTAAAACGTCCTGTTTTAATTCTGTTGTCTCAGCCAGGACTCCGAGAGGTTCTGAATCTCAGCGGGAATCTTCCCACTAAAGTAAAGACAAAGTAAACACATTTTTCTGTCCTCCACAGGTACTGCACACCTCGCTACCTGAATTATGAAGACCTCGAGAGAAAATATTGGAAGAACCTCACTTTTGTATCGCCTATATATGGTGCTGATGTCAGTGGCAGCCTCTACGACGAGGTAGACGAGTCCTCTGTCTGTTTCCCCACGTGTGTGTTCATTTCTGTCCCCACTTACTCAATCTCAATGTTCAGAGTGTCTCATTTGAGATGCTCACCGCTTTGGTTGTCTGGACAGCCGTCCAACCGGCAGGACGCGGAGTTCAATTATTGATGGGATTGTCGACCGGAGTGCAAATCCTGACGGTTGATTCTAATCTGTAGGACGTGGAGGAGTGGAACATTGGCCACCTGAACTCCATCTTGGATGTCATTGAGGAGGACTGTGGCGTGTCCATCCAGGGGGTTAACACCCCGTATCTGTACTTTGGCATGTGGAAGACCACCTTCTCCTGGCACACGGAGGATATGGACCTGTACAGCATCAACTACCTGCACTTTGGAGAGCCCAAGTCCTGGTTAGTGTGGCACGGGGGGGGCGAATGCATAGAGAAGCAACGATTGTGCAACATGATGTAATGTAACTTTATTACTTTCTAAGCCAGCGTTACTTTTACAAAGTGCTTTACGATAAAAAAAGAACCGAACACATTTATAACACCTGAGTGAAATTAACACAAAGCCAAAAAACCACTAGAATGTCATTAAAACGTGTAGAAAGAAATCACAATAACTGCAGAGGCTGCATCCTCTTTATGTGGGAATCTCGACCTCACAATGCAACAACAAACAACGCGTTCACGGCTCTGAGGGTGTGGGGAGGGACAACGGGCCACGTGGGGTCTGACGGACAGCTTCTCAGGACCTGCTACGTAATCGATCATCGTTCACTGCACTTATTGCTCCTTTGCATCCCCTGTGAACGAAATGTTTTAACCTGACTAACCTTTTTCAAGTTTCGTCTCATGGTATTTTCGTGGCTGGTGCATATTTACATAAAACCGTCACATTGAAGCTGTCACACCAATGTTAAGCAAATGGTTAAGTCCGAGTGTAGTATGTAGTTTCATATCCTAGTCATCACAACTCGCATCAAAATGTGCGACACGGCTGCAAAATCCATCACTCTCCATTCAGATGTGTTTCAGTGGATTGAAACGGTGAATTACAAAGGTTGTCACAGCCGTCATTTTATCAAGCCGACCATCCTGTTGTTCCCTTTCTGCTTGTTTGCACACAGATGAGGTGGTTACCTGCAGTAAGTGAATGTACTTTAGGGAGTCCAAATACCAGCGAGAATAGAAGAGGTACAACATAAGCGGCAGTAGGGAGAAAGGGAGGCTGTGTGTGTTTTGTTATTCTCCACGGGCGTGAGCATATGGGCTGATTTCCTGGAAGCTATCATTCCTGTCTGCTCTGGAGGAAGACAAGATTTAATATCCTAAGCAGTCGCCCACATGCTATGCGTTGTTTCTGTTCATTTACCTCCGACACGCTGATTAGCTCTGTAAACTAAGAGGAAGTGGCGTCTTCTCCACGGTCCCACACTCGCCGTCTCTGCATGTCACCTGCATGCAAATAACAACTTGATGCCACACAGGTGACCATGTGATTGAGCGAGGCAGCGGCTTGATGCTGCCTCGTAGTTCAGGAACGTAATAACTGTGGGGAATCTTTCCAACACCTCGTTGAAAGTATACCACGTAGAATTAAGCAGCCATCAGACGATGGTACGCTGTGGTTATGAAGGGATGGACGCGGTCACCGACAACACGCTGCAGCACTGAAACCCAAAGTGTGGCAAGAAACCCCCCCCCCCTCCCCCCACACTATTACACCACCACCAGCGTGAGCGGTTGATACAAAGCAGGATGGATCCATGCTTTCATTGTTGTCTACGCCACGTTCCGACCATCTGATGGAGACTCGTCAGACCCCTTCTTCTATTCTGTTGTCCTCTTTTGGGCTCTGTGAATTGTAGTCTCAGTTTCCTGTTCTCGGCTGACAGAGTGGTGCTGCAGTGCATCTTTGTCAGGGTTCCAGCTACCACGCCAGTCACTAAATTCCCCGTTCTGACTCTCTGTTTGAACTTAAGCACGTGATCCTGATCACTTCTAAATGCATTGAGTTGTGTCCATGTGATTGGCTGAGCATGTTAATGAGCGATTGAACAGGTTTACTGAGTGTAAATGTACTGCACAGTTGTAATTGCGAGGGTTTGCATTTATCATGTAGAATGGGAGCTTTGCTTTAGTTACCTTCAAGTGACTGAAGAGATGAAGAATGCAGGTAGATGAAAAATGGAGTTTGCTTTTTATTTCATGTCTGCTCCGCTTTCTCTCTCTCTCACTCGCCCTGGAGGGAGTTCTGCTTATTAGAGCAGTGAGTCCCGCAACCCCACAGGGATCAGTGTCACAGCCAGACAGTGACACACACACCTGCATACCTTTATCATCCAGCGCATGCACACACTCTTTCATCCTGCTGCTATTTTGACATCTCGTCCCTGGGGGGGGGGGGTGGCTTAAAGATGCACCTCTCTCACCTCCACTCAATCCCCGACCCCTCTTGTATTCTGCATGTCATCTCCACCTGAGGATGCCTCTCCCGCTCATCCTGTCTGTCACTGCGCTTTTAAGCTGACGGGTGATACGATGATGGAAAGAAAAGCCACAGACCCGTCGTCGGGTGCTGGTAGTCAAACAGAATCAAACCTTTGGCGGAATTCTGTCAGCCTCCCCGGGTTTCTCTCCCGGGAACTTTGGGAACAGTTTTCTACTAGAACAGCGTCTGCAGAGTGGTGCGAGAAAATGCAGGATAAGGATGAAATGCAACTCTTACCCCGTGTCAGAGGGGGAACGAGGCTTTTAAAAAACAGTATTGAAGAAACGAAAGAGCGGGTAGTTAGACTTCTAAATGTTTAAGAATACACTTCGATCTACTTCAATATACATGACCCTTTGATCCACCAATCGAGGATGCACTGCTGGAAAGGCTCCACGGCCTCCTTTACAGATGTTCATTTATCCGCCACTTGATGGCAGTCTTGAAACTGCAGCGGCTCCTCTCGACACGTTGGCGTTGGAGTGTCCGTGGGTGCCGCGGTGTGTTTGTCACGCCGCCACTACGATGCGTGGTAGACAGAAATAATTCAGTCTGCTCCACATCCCGTCTCCTACAGGTACGCCATCCCCCCCGAGCACGGGAAGAGACTGGAGCGCCTGGCCACCGGTAAAAGCGTCATTTGTATTCTCTTTGTGTGAATGGAGACGCAAGAGGTGATTAAATAATGTATACAGAAGCAGGTGTGCATTAAACAACAGAGCCCAGCACATAAATTAAACTTTGCAGTGAGGGGGGAAAGTTACAGCAGAGATGCTGAATGTTAATGAGCTCCAACTGCAAACATGCACCAAAAAAAGTGCTGCGAGTAGAGATGTAAATTGATGTATTAACGAGCCACTTTAGTAAAATCCACATTGTAAAGTATGAGGAGGCTAAATGCACTCTGACATCGTTGTTGAAATGGAAAATGAGGCTATTGGGTGTGAGATTGCGATGCCGATTACTTCGGTAACCGTAGTAGTAAATCATCTGCAACCAAGCCTGGATAAAACCGATAGTTGACGCTTCATTGTTTCAGTCATTTATTGGGTCATTCCATTTCGGTTGTCTTGTCAGACGCAACAAGCAATTTGATATTGATTTAGTGGTAACTTTTGATTGATATTGTCATATTCCTGGTGATTTAATAATCAAATTTGTTGATTTACTTTATAGTAAATGTTCTGTTATTATACAGAACTTAAACTATACTTCTGGTAAAACAAGACCGAACTGCAGGCCGTAAGGTCAAAAGTGTTCTAGGCTGAACATTCAGCTTTAACGTGGCTTTTTTAGTCTGCCTTTTCATTCATGCATTTTCTTTTCCTCTTTCTGTTCATGTGCACATCTTTCAGGTTTCTTTCCTAACAGCTTCAAGGGCTGTGAGGCTTTTCTTCGTCACAAGATGACTCTAATCTCCCCGTCCATACTTAAGAAGTACGGCATTCCCTTTGATAAGGTAGGCTCACAGCTCCTTCGTTCCTCTTTGGGCCCTGTTATTTAACACATCTTCTTCCTAGTAAAATGAGCAGGGTTTGTATCCACTGAAACCTGCAATGGTTTATTTATTCTCTTATGTGAACATTTCTGTCCTTTTTATACTTTCTCAAAAAGCAACATTCAACATTTCTCCCTTATCGTCACTTTATGCCAGATTACTCAAGAACCTGGAGAGTTCATGATCACCTTCCCTTACGGGTACCACGCCGGCTTCAATCATGGCTTCAACTGTGCAGAGTCCACCAACTTTGCCACGGTGCGCTGGATCGACTACGGCAAAGTAGCCACACAGGTAGCACGCAGCTCACCACTGCAGCAAAGAAGTGTTAAAGTCACTGGAAGAACAATGTTATAGAAATGAGCCACGCTAGACAGTCTGCCCTCCTGCTCCCTTCTCTAGTGCACGTGTAGCAAGGACATGGTGAAGATCTCCATGGAACCCTTCGTGAAGCGCTTTCATCCTGACCGCTACGCTAACTGGATGGCGGGCAAAGACTTGGCCCCGCCCGACCACATACTCGCCACTCCCAGCACAACGCCGGAGCTGCAGAGCTGGTTGCAGAGTCGGCGCAAAACCAAACCTGCCAACAAAAGGTACGCCGTCTTCCGTTCCCTCAGACGTGCCGTGAAGGAGAAGTCTGCTGCAGCCAATGGTGCTGCCGGGGTTCGTAGTGATGAAATAATGTAACTGTCACACACTCAATGCCGTTAATGTTTGGGACAGCCGTCAAAGCAAAATGCCGTTGTCTTATAAGTCCCAACATGTATTTGCTTTCATTTACTTCTTAATTTGCGTTAATTCGTTTTATCCTCCAACCCCTGTGATCTCTCTCTCAGCTGCACACACTCTCGAATGCGCTCCAAACGCCTCAGAACCAGCGCGCAGCCCATCGGCCTGGATGGCAGCTCGGGTTTGACCGGCACCAAGAGGAAAGCCCTCAGCGGTCCGGCCGGGCCCAAGGTGCGAAGGACTGTGGCGGGGACAAGCTGCAGGGAAGAGGAGGAGAAAGAGAAGAAAAGGGAAGCGCAGTCCAAGCACACCCCGAATCACTCATCGGCTCACCTCTCTGGTAAGAGACGGTAGTCGGCGCTCGTGTGGGATTGACACAGCTGGTCTGCATGCCTGTTTTCCTTTTCTCCTTGTTGGATATGTCTCCTTGCTTACTTGGTGAATCCATCCTGTTATCTCTGGCAGGTCCTTGCAGACAGATGTGTGTGGTCAAGGTAAATCGCGTAGAGAGTAATAGTTTGGGACTTTTGAATACGGAGCCGTCCCATGACTCCCGCTGCCTCTCCGGTGCCTCCCCTGCTTCAGCACTGACAAAGGACCTAAAGGCGGAGACGGGCGCACGCGACGACCCTCTACGCCGCTCAGGGTCAGGGGTCGCGACTCCTGAAGGTCTCGCACGGACGCAGCCGAAAAATAACGAGCCCCGGTGCTGCTCTCCTGAACGGCGAGGCCTCTGCACCTCTCAGGACTGCTCCGCCGGGGTCTCTCCCCCGGAGGCCGGCACACTGCGCTCATCGTCCCACACAACGGGCTCCTCCGCCGCGGCAGGTTGGGTGAGCTCGCGTCCCGCCGACCTCCGAGCTCCGCCATCTAGCTCCCCGCGTGGAGCAGAGGCTTCAAGCCGGACGCCAAACACCGACTGCAGCACAAAGACTGGCGCTGAGAGCGACGCTAACGGCAGTGCTAAGGCACAGACCACAGACCCAGTCGGGCACACGCTACACATAAATCCACACCGCGCTACAGAAGCATCCGTGGAGGGCGGTAGTTACACGGCATGTGGCTCCCTCTCCCCTTCGGGGCACGGTCGCAGTTTGGAGAAAACCGAGGAGAACCTCCCCCCCCCTCTGCTACAAAGGAATGCAGTGGATATGCCCCGACTCACTCTGGAACCGGCAGATAAGGTCGGCATCTCCCCGTTGCCCCCCGTGCTGATCCAGGAGATGCCGTCGCTCACCCCGGCCGACGACGCGCTCCCCGCCGCCCCGAAGCCGCGCCCGCGTGGCCACCAGGTGGCGCCGGTGCTTCAGCGGGAAACATCGGCCAGCTGTCCCTCCTCACGCCGAGCGGAGCGGCAGGAGGAAGCCGGCTCCGTGATGTCAAACCAACCTCTGACCGCAGGGCACGCCGGCCGGCGTCGTTTAGGTTCCCCACATGACTCCGATGGGGCGGCAGTGTCGGGTTCAGAAGGGAAAACGGCCCATTCAACCGCCAACGCGCCGCACAAAACGCCCTCTGGCGGAATCCGTGAGCCAGCATTTGCTGCAGAAAAGGGCCGTCCAAAGCTGGGAAATGTGGACGAGGCTTCGTCCCGCCGGCCCGCTGCATCCGGTCTGAGCAGCTGTGGCTTCCTTTTAAATGGCCCCTCAAGCAATAACGCCGCCGCCTCCTCCTCCTCCTCCTCTCCATTATGCACTCAGAGTGACGGTCACCTGGCATCACGACACCACGCCGCCTACTCCCCTTTGCATTGTACTTCGGAGAACCCGTACACGGAGCCCAAACCCTTCTCCAGCAGCATCTGGAAGAACTTCAATTCCCAGGGTCCCGCAGTGCTCATCCAGAGTCTGCACCCGGAGCTCCCCTCTGGCTTCAGCCACGACCCCTTGCCTTACACCATGTGGACCGAACCGCGGTGCAAGGAGGTCACGGACCTGGAGGACGCCGAGCACGCCTTCTGCCAGTCGGGGAGCCGGGAAGACGGAGGCGTGGCTCTCACCTGGGCCCAGCTCGAGCCCACCTCGCTGGTTTCAGTCGGTGCCGTCGAGCCCCCGGGGCTTTGTGGGGATTTTGACCTCCACAGAGGGGAAGCGGAGGGGTCCGAGGCCCTTTCCCTGTGCAGGGAGCTCGGCGCGCAAAGGGAGGCGGAGCAGAGCCGGCACTCGGGATCTGCCGTTTCGCCCCTCGGGACGGGAAGGAGACAACGGGACGGTGTGTCTGATATGGAAGAAGGGGGGTCTGACGTGGACGAGGCGGAGCATCGAGGTGGGGTCGAGGGAGAGAGCAGTAGTGACTCCTCCAACAACGAGGAGGAGGAAAACGACACGAGCAACTGCGAGTGCGAAGAATCGGGCCTGGAACCTGGGGAGGTTTGTGCCGTGAGTGCTCTTTATTACACACATTCTTTTTCATACAACTACAGATTAGTTTCAATTCTTAATGCTTTTTAATTGCGCCTGTTCACGCCAGTACGCTGCGCTGTCAGTGAAGAGGACGACTAAGAGCCGGCGCCACCCACTCAGGAAGCCCACCGCGAGGGCCGTGCCCACTGCCGTCAAGCAGCAGGCTGCCAGTGACGACGGTGGGAACTCACTCACCCACACACAGTTCACTGAGAGCTACTGCTAAAAGCAGAAAACCCCCAGTCACTCACACAGGGGCGCGTGCACGCGCAGGAGAGCCGTGCTCGCGTTGGCGCTGCACGGGCGGATGGCACCGGGCCAAGAGAGCGCGATCATGTGACTTCGGCTGGTCGCGTTGCAGTGAACCACAATGCAGAGGCCAAACCCGATTGTACTTTATATACACACACTGCTCTGTTGAGAAGTAGTGGCTAGTGAGACAATGGGCCGCCCCCCCACAGTCCCCTCTAAATGATTGTTCTGACGTCAAACCAAACCAAACTAACTCTCAGGCCCACCACAGTGAAATGCCCCTGTGCTGCTGCTTGTTTTCCTGGTCCTCACATGGTGGGAGGCAGGGCCCTCAATTAACAACTGCTAATGCACACACACACACACACACACACACCATGGTATTCATCATCTGCATGGCTGTGAAAACAGATGAATAATTCAGCAGCCATTTTATTTGTTTATCCCGGAGAAATTACCGCGGCTGTGAGAAGCCGATTTTATGATGATGAGAGCTCTTAATCATTTTAGTTATTTTGTTCTCAGCACACAGGCTTCACTTCTTTGCGACGGTGTTTCAGGTCACTGGGGGGAAGTTGTCACCACTGTTGAGGGATTAGATCAAAACCTGGCAGCAAGTCTGTTAATGATGCAGATTTCCGTAGTGAGTCCGAACTGGCTTAAAGAACAAACTACCAGACCAGGAGTGGCTCTGTATGGGCCGAATCATCAGCTAGGGCGTAGTGGGGAAAACCGTTGAATAGATTAGTGGTTGTAAGGCTTTGTTGTGTCTCCACTTAGAGCCCCCTGACGCAAGCCTGGAAGAGGACGACGAGGAGGAGGAGGGGGACGACGACGAGGACGAGGAGGGAGAGGAGGGGGAGGAAATGGAGGCGTGGGCGAAACCCCTCATCTACCTGTGGCAGAACAGGAAGAGCTGCTTCACGGCGGAGAGGGAGTTCAATGCCTATGCAGCCACCATGCGGCCGCACTGTGCCGTGTGCACACTGTTCAGCCCTTATGAGCAGGTAGAGCAGAGGCCTCGCTGGATGCTTGTCTCATGTGTTGAGCCCCACAGAGGGTCAAAACTCAAACCAGCTAAAATGCTGGTGAGGTGGGCAGGTTTCAGTTTTACCTGCGCTGATCAGTGACTAGAACAGTTTTAATCAGAATTTTCCTCTCGTAGAAAATGGCAGAAGTAGAAATATTTTTTGACACAATTATGTTTAAGGACTTTTTCACATGAAGTTCTGATTAAAGCTGTTACTGTAACACCGTTTCATCAGCTGAGTGAATAGTGTCACAACTGGAAAGAAATCACATGTCACAGAGGGATCCAATAGATCTCTGACATCAGTCAACTCCTATGATGATGCAACAAGTTTATACCTGCAAGTGAATCAAACACGCTCTTGTAATGTCACGTTAGAGGTGATATTGTCTTTGCCAATGGACCTTTTATTTTATAGCCGGTTTGAGGTGTGTGTGTGTGTGTGTGACACTGATAGTTGTGAAAGCGTTGTCTCGAAAAGAGCCGTTTAATTAGTTTGCCAGTGTCTGCGCAAATAACTTAATGACGGCTAAATGATTACCACTAATTCTAGAAGTGAAATGAATTCATTGGAAGCCCTCTGGGGATGACAGTCACGTGGCTTTCTTGCAGCATATCATTGTTTTAATACAAAAAGCAGCTCCTGTAAATCCCCCCGGGCTGAAAATCCATCCAGAATGACTTTAATTATGAAGATACTTTTCCACCTTAGTTAAGGAGGTTCTGAAGAACGTATTTGTTAAAATTGAGTTGTTTATTCAGGCAGAAGACGGCGCAGCTACCGTAGCGAAGGGCTCCTCCTCTCCGTCGGAGGGCCCCGCGCGGCCCTGCAGAGGTCTGAGGCGGACTCGCCCTCTGGTCCCCGAGATCTGCTTCTCTTTCCGGGAGCAGAACTTTCCCCCAACTCCCACCAACCCGCTGCTGCAGGAAGACGGCACCTCCCCTCTGCTCTACTGCCAGGGCTGTTGCCTGCAAGTCCATGCAAGTACGTATGCACGACGGCGTGTGTGTGTGTGTGTGTGTGTGTGTGTGTGCGTGTGTGTGTGGATACTGCTGCTTGTGGTGTAGTTTTACCTTCTAGCTCACCAAGCCACATTGTTTGTTTCTAGATGTGGTGTTTTGTCATGTCGTTGTAAGAGGGTCAGTGGGTTTAAGCCCTGGCTCTGTCTCAATGTTCCACCCCCTCTCCTCCCTCCGTGTGCCCCCCCCCGCTGTGCGGTTTGGAGTATTTTGTTTCCCTCGTCGGCCAAATGTCGGCGAATCCTCTGTCTTCACCACACATACTTCCTGTGCAAAATCCCCGAGCCAGAAGACCACGCATACTCACACACACACGGACTCAATGAGGGAATAGAACTGGAACCTCTGTCGCACTGGACACGTTATCTCAATCCCCCATACACACAATTTAAGAACCGTAGGTCTCGTTCCAAATCCTTCAATGTTTTTACCAATATCTTAAGCGCTCAGCTGGTCTTCCACAGCCAGACGTACACACACATATCACACGCTGTCCAAATCCACAGCTTTACTAGTGTTGTTGTAGGTGTGTGTGGCCGGGTGCATGTGTGTGTATATGTAGACTGAGTGGGGGGGTGCGAGTCATTTGACACTGATGGAAAAGCCACACGTTTGGTTTAGAGCAGCGATTCCCAAAGTGTGGGCGAAGGTACTGCAGGTGGGCCGCGAGAGGTCATTTACAATAAATAAAGTTTTTTATATTAAATTAATATAAAATGTATTTATGATGCGACACATTAGTTATGTGAAACATTAGTTGATGAAGCACAAACAATTTAAACGGACAGATTAATAAAACAATAAGGCTCTCGCTGGAAACGGCTGCTCTTGTCCGCCTGTCGTTGTTCAACAAACGCGGCGCCCTCTTGTGGTATTAAAGTCAATATACCGCGTTTTCCGCACTCCAAGGCGCACTTAAAAGGCTTTAATTTCCTCAAAAAACGACTGTCTTATAATCCGGAGCGCCTTATATACACATGGATCAATTGGTTAATCGGTTGATCCATACTGGTTGTTCACTCTGCCAAACACGCCAAAGCTCGTCTACGACGGCGAGATGCTGAGATACGGAGCTGCTTTCAGGGCGCGTCGGAGAAATAAAGCTGTCGTTCTCGCCGAGCACTTCATGAGATTAAAGAGCGAGAGACGGCGCCCTTTTCTCTACAGCAGCTGAACCATCTTAACGGGGAAATAAGTTATTCTAAAAGGAGCCGAAGATTAAAGGCGCGGATGGCGAGGGGGGCGGCGGGAGCGGACGCACCTCGCGGCATCGATCGGACCCTGAAAGCACCGTCTCCCCCTCACTGTCAGAAAGAACCACAGCGAGCGCGTAGAAAACTCCTTCCAGCGCGAGCAGAGATTCTCCTCGCGAGCAACGAAGCTCACGTTTCAAGCGAGCAAATACCTCGCGAGACGGACTTTTGCTCGCGGATGTTTGAGTTTGATCAAAACATAATGATTAAATGACCGTAAGAATTTAACCAGAGTTGTGATTAAAGGTTTGGGTGGGCCGCCAAAGATTTTCAGATTTCAAAGTGGGCCGCGGCGTTTTTGAGTTTGGGAACCGCTGGTTTAGAGAATCTACAATAAGTACAAGTTGATGTTGCTTTCCTTCCCTCCTGCACTGTTATTTGAACTCGGGAACGGAAATATAGGTGAGCTTGGATTTGATGTTTGGTGATGGATAGTTCGGGGAAAGAATGAAGAACACAGACTTTTAAGTGTTTCTTGCATATAAAAATTCCAAGCAGCTAAAATCTGGAAGACTGAATTTTAACCAGCTGTCAGCTTTGAAAAGAGACTCATTTGTCTTACTTTTAGATTCCCAAATGTCTTTCTGCCGGGAGCCACCGGCATTCATCTTTCCATCGAACCCGTCTGCCGTTCCGCGGGACCAAGGACACCCAACTAAACTCAGCAAAACAACAATATTTACTCAAAGCGGCTGAATTTCATGCTTCATGTTTTGCGGCGTCTGTCAGCCGTGTCATCCGGGTTGCTTCCTTCCCGGCCCCCCGGCCCCCCCAGCAGGTCTGGCTGTCTGCAAAGGGCTCTTTTGATGCGCAGATGGACAAACACAAAACATGCATTTAGAAACAAAGGCTCTGCATTTGTTTCTCTGCCACGACCGCTCCCCTTCACGGACTTATGACCCGGCTCTCCGTCTGAACCTGGTCAGCCACACGGACAGAAGCCTGCGTGCAACCAGGCGGACGTCCGTGGAAACGGCGTTCTGGTGTGTTCGGCGTTCGGCTGCTTTCTGTGAATGGCGGCTTGGAAAGAGGCCACCGGGTTAGAGTGAAGCGGTTCAGCAGCATCTGAGTGGGTGTGATATTTAATATTATTTCCCCCCCTCATCTACCACTTCCTCCTCTAGGTTGCTACGGTGTTGCTGCGGCCGATCTCAGCGAGCAGTGGTCGTGCGACCGCTGTGCGGAAGGAAGCTTTACGGCAGTAAGTCCTTGTGTGACGTCTTTCACCCGCAGACTTGTTTTATCATCATTATCACGTATAATGACGAGCGCATTACACAGAGCAACATTTACAAATAAAACCACTCTGCAGATTTCCAACGAATTTAATTGGACCACACGAGGCAGTTTGTAATGGTATTGGTGCGGAGGAGAAAAAGATCTTTCTCTCATACTTGCTTTTTTTTTTTTTTAAATGATTTCTTTAGGAATGCTGTCTGTGTAACCTCAGAGGTGGAGCTCTGAAGAAAACCCAAAGCGACAAGTGAGACCGGGTTTTGTTCTGATTAGCTCTGGATACTCGTCTGTGAGCTCAGGCGGAGGAATCGTCTTAATCATCAAACTGTGTGTGTGTGTGTGTGTGTGTGTGTGTACAGATGGGCCCACGTCATGTGTGCCGTAGCACTGCCAGAGGCACGGTTCAGCAACGAAGCCAAGAGGAGTCCCATCGACACCAGTGGGATCCCCATGCAGCGGTATAAACTGGTGAGGACACACACACTCTCTCTGATGCTGCACTGGAATTCCCCTGGTCCTTGAGGACTGGCTCAGTCTAATTAATGAAGTGTTCCCAGTTCTAATTAACAATGTGAGACGAACATCAAACCTAGATAATTAACCGTGTGTGTGTGACATGTTGCCTCTGTACTCGGCTCTCTGCTGCAGGCGCCGTGTTCGCTCAGCAGAAAGAAAAATGGACGCACGGCGATTCTCACTTCTGTCACTTTTCCAGCAGAAACTTAACTGATTGGATTAAAAGCACAATTTGCGTTATTAACGGACTAGTTTCCAAAGCTAGAAATGGAAGAAGATGATTTCCAAAGACAACCGTAGTGGTTTCATACTCGTGGTATTCTAAAGAACCAAATATTAGGTCAATGTCTTCATCTTTCAACAGTATTGATTGAGCGGTCGGCCTCCTCTTAATTACTAATTGTTTTAGTCGGCTACTTTAATCTTCGGCAATGTGTCGACATGCTTTTTCCTCATGCGGAGTGAACGTTTCCAATAAACCGAACACGTCTCTGGTTAACACGAGATGCAAAGTGAGTCTGTTGAACCTTTTCACTGATGGAAGGCGAGTGGATCTTCCTGTGTGAACTCCACCAAGTTACGTTCAGCCGTGTCCACCATAACAGAACTAACAGTTGCAGGGACACTACGGCCCTAAATGGGGCCCTGACTTTATGGACACGGGGACGTTAGCCACCGCACGCGGCGTTTACTGAGCTCACAGCACATTGAAGTTAATGACAACACGGCCCACAAAGTGTCAGTATTTATATCCAGATGCCAAAAAGCACGGGACATTCCCCCGATGATGGTTGCATCTTTCAGATCTCGTTATGATCTGGTTTGTTTTACTTCATGGAAACGGTGCTTTCCTTCTTTAGCTGTTGGAAGCTGTTCATTCGGTCGCAGTGCCGCTCGCAGCGGGCGACGCTGAAGACTCTTTTGATGAATAAGTGTACGCCGCTTCTTCCCTTTTGGAACCTGCATCTGATCGGACCACATCAAGTTTTTCTCACACTTTGTGATGACGCACAATGTTTGCACTAATTAAAATGCTGACAGCAGCGCTTTCTGAGAGGATGCTGATGCTGAAACAGATGGCCCCTCTTTGAAATTACCTTTTTGAATTATTAAGAAACAGTTTTAACCATCATGTTAAAACGTTCGGTACAATACACACGTGTTGAGATTATTGCTGTGATGCCTTTTCTCTCCTGTGCGATGCATCATGTGTAGGTTGGCTCCGTGCGCCACGTGCTTGCATCGGACCCGTTGCCCCTGCAGCAGCAGCCCAATGCATTTATAATTTACTATCACGCGCTCACACATGCATTATTTACTGTGGGAATGTTCTTCACGCATGGCTCAACACAGGCGCCCAAATACACCCCAGAGAAGACACAGGCATGGGGAGAAGTAGGTTAGACTCTGACGTTCCCACAAACTCCCTCACACCGAAACGTCAAGCCGCGTGCAGCACTTTTAAATGACCCGTTTTCACACGAATACATTTTTCCACCAATAGAGGGACTTCTTTACAAACACACAGGTCCCTCTGCCTACACAAGGGGTCTCGCACGGCGTTCAGAATCTCGATAGGTGGAGGAGACGGTGCAGCACACTGCTCTCATGATGATGGAGGAGGAATGGGAAAAGGGCTTTAAATCTAAGATCTTCTCAAAGGCGATCCTCAGCTGACTCCTGCATTCGATGAGGCAGCCGCGCTGCACAGGTCAGCTGGATTAATGTCGCCCAGGTCAACTCATTAGATCAGCTAATGGTTTTTCAAAGAAATGAACAAAGAAAGTTGTTCCTTCTCACCGATCTGGTGCTGTGCTGTTTGTCCTCGCACAGTTGAGCCCACTTTACCTCTTTATAGGCATATAATCCGTATTTATGGATTCACAGGAATCCGATTAATGAATAAATGACCCCTTTCAAAGCGATGTGAATATCGCACAGGAAGACTGGGCAGAGAAGCGGAAAAAGAGAGCGCGCAGATGGATGTTTTATTAGGAGAGTGGAGGAAATGGAGTGAGACGGGAGGGATGCGAGAAGGGTGAGCAAGGAACGGAGGGAGAAAAGGGTTATAATGGGAGTATGCCGTCATTCTTTCCCTTTAGCGGGAGAGCAGAGGGGTTTTTGGAGGGGGAGGGGGGGGGTGCCACAGAAAATGAACTTGAAGGGCCGTTTGGTGCACAACACCAAAAGAATGCGGGTTTGTTTGTGCGTGCGTGGATGCACGGCATGTCTGCTGCGCCCGCTGTTGTGCAGCTAACAGACCTCATGTGGGGTGGAGGGGGGGTTCCACAGCATAGGCTCTGCCGCACTGCTTTCTCTTGTGGAAACCTGATGATGTCATCGTCACATGGTCTATTTGGGGCCTTGCTTGAATTGTCGCGGTCGCATGTTTCTGTTCATTTTGTTGTCATCAATGGTTTGTTTACACCACCGTATCCATAACGACGCTTCGAGGGGGCCTCACTAATGCGCTCATCATTTGGGGCCTGTAATGGTTTTAAATGTTACGTTCACGGGCCAATTGGAGGCCTTTTGTCTTTACTGCTTCTTAAACCTGTATTCAACGTCAAGTGGAAATACAGACTTTAAGGCCACACGTAAGAAGGATGGGCAGGTTTTCATCACTGCAAACAGCCTCAATGGTTGATGTAGCTCGTGAGAGGAAAGAGGGGATGGAAGGAGAAGATGCGACAGAAGGAGGCGCTCACTTTCAGCTGGGTTTTATTAAATTAAATTCTACTGTTCTGTATGTATGAACTACAACGCAATTAACTTTTTAATGTATGTATTACATTAAAACAACATTTAAATGTATGTATTTTATTTTAGGTGAGCAATGTGCCTTACACATAATGACCCCGTCTCTTCCCCAAGTGAGGCGCGCAGCTTGTTAATCAATCTACGGATTGATTAACAAATCCTGTGAAAGAGCCTGAAAACAGTAATTTACCAATTTCTGTTAACTAGAGACCAGTCGTTCCTTGATGAACTGTTTTCCCTTTTAATCTTAGTGACCTTCACTCTGTTGCACGCTGTGTTCGCTTTGTTCGTACCCGCCCTGAATATGGAAAATATTTACCAGAGAATTATTTTTGAATTTCTTATATTCACAGCTGGAATCTGTCTACAAAAGGAGATTCTTTGAGGAGGCCATGTGTGACCTGTGTGTGGCCCCGTGCTGACTGTCTGCTCTGCTCTGTGTTCACAGAAGTGCATCTATTGTGGTGCGCGCGGCTCGGGGAAGCGGCGGCCCGGCGCTTGTGTCCAGTGCTCATGTGGCCGGTGTCCCACCTCCTTTCACGTGACCTGTGCCCATGCTGCCGGCGTGATCATGGAGCCGGATGATTGGCCGTATGTGGTGTCAATCACCTGCCATAGACATCAATCACGGAGCTCGGCGGCTGTAAGTTTTAGGGCGTTTGTTTCCTCCAGCTGCCATGAGACCGGGTGGTGCTCCGCTAGAAAGGAAACGGGTTTTCTCTTTTCAGATCAAGCTTCACTTGTCATTTTAAGAAAAAGGGATTACTAGAGATAATTGGTTGTATTTCATAGACCCCAGATGACTGGTGACTCCCCCGCGGTGTAGTAGAGGTGCTAATGGTGGTCACATATTTCCAAAAAAATAAATGCACGTGGAGTGAAAGGTGATTGAGTGCAGGGACGTGAACATGCACATTGACTAATTGCTGCTCTCCGTCTCCACCAGAAGCAGCGCGCGTGCCAAGCGCCGGTCTCACTGGGCCAGACGGTAATCTGCAAGCACAAGAACCTGCGCTACTACAGCTCAAAGGTCACCCAGGTGACCTCCCAGACCTTCTACGAGGTCATGTTCGATGACGGCTCCTTCTCCAACGATACCTACCCTGAGGATATAGTGGTGAGGATGTGTTTCAATTCGAGGTCGGATATTACGACCCGTCTCCGTCCTTCTGGTCTAGAGGGATTATTGGTTCTCCGGCGGTCATCGCATGAGGGATTACCTCTAAATGTGCTTCACAGTCCAACCAACTAGACTCATTTTCAATTGTTTTCTCACTAAACTCTGAATAGGATATGAAACGTAACGGGATTGAGCTGAAATGCATTGATTTGTTTGAGTCGCTATGGGAGCGGGCCGGTCCCTCGTGGTGAGCTCAGCACTGATGAGAATAGCCGTGGCACACGTATGTGTCCATGTGTCAGTGAGGGCATTAACTGATCAGGTCTGTGAATTGCTCCTCTTTAATTCACAATTGAAAAGCATTCTTTAAATCTGGAGTCCATTTGGGACCATGTTGTAGATGCAAATTTTGAATTCTTCTAACCAGAGACAATGTTGCTGCATTTAAGAAATACTGCAAAGCTCTTTTCATGGCGAGTCCTAGCAGGCTGAACCCTGTGTGACTGTTACGTGTCGCAGCAGGTCCTGAAAAAGGCCATTAATCGATGTTCTCCATGAACCAACCGAACGGACAACACGCACACACAACGCGCACGCTGCGATCAGACCAACCGGCCTCCTCTTGTGTCTTTAGAGCAGAGACTGCATGGACTTGGGGCCTCCAGAAGTGGGGGAAGCTGTTCAGGTGAAGTGGCCCGACGGGCTGTTCTACGGGGCCAAATACCTGGGATCCAACGTATCGCACATGTATCAGGTACATGCCAACGCGCTGACTGCACGCCAGGGACACGCACACATGTATTCTTTTGCAGGTGTAATCACTTTTTGGGGTGGATGTTGAATAATAATAATAATCCCCGTCGGGGGGTCAAAGCGAGACGTCAGTGAGCTCGCGGCAGCATCAGCGCTCTCGTGACTCCTCTGGCGTAGGCAAAGGGGGGGATGTGGGGGAGAGATGGGAGGATGAAGGGCGAGGGGGAGGGCTGTTCACGTGGAGAAGAGGAGGATGAGAAGGAGGTGACAATCTGCATTATTCAAACTAAATGAAATATTCACCAAGCCAAGTCCTGCGGCTTCCACTTAAAGCTTTATTCAGTCGAGCTGCGCGTCGTTATTAGTGATGCACAAATGCATCTGTGACGCAGACCGCCGGCCTGAGGAGGGTCAGAACTTTCCATTGTGAAGGTGTGTGCAGATGGGAAATACTTTGAGGCTTCATTTCTTCAGCAGAAAACATTTGTTTAATCCGTCAACGCTGATCGTGTTTCATTTAGATCTGTTTTCTTTGTAATTTATGATGAATCAACAAATCCGGAAGATCTTGGTTTCTTGCCTCTTTTTAGGAGCTTATTTACAAATATAATATATATATATATATATAATATATACACAATTTAGTTAGAAAAGCATCTAATTTAGTACCATAAGTGCCTTTTCTATTTATTTTTTTCATAAATGAACTGTTTAAATAAGAGCTGTTGATGTCTTCTCAGGTGGAGTTTGAGGACGGGTCTCAGGTTCTGGCAAAAAGAGAAGACGTCTACACTGTAGAGGAAGACCTGCCTAAAAAGGTGAAACGTAGACTTGTAAGTATTAAACTTACAGGGCCACACGGAAACCATACGTTTCTCTTTCCCTCCCGTGTTCCTGTTTACTCATTTTCTCTTCCTCGTGGCTCATTTTTCAGTCCAGCGCCTCAAGCATGCGTTTCCAGGACGCCTTCTTCACCACGCAGGGCGAGAGGAAGCGGCAGAGAACCCCTAATTCCCGCTTCCAGAAGGACTACGTGGCCCTGCCGGGCCTCCGCGGGGCGGCCAAGAGCTCGTGGGAGCAGCGCGGCCACAAGGGGAATTGAAGTCTGGGCGAAGCAGTGGATGTGTGCGTCTGCGTGCGTGTTGTCCGATCCCCACGTGGCTGCTGGTGGAATGGGGCGAGTGGGGTCTGAGGGATGACGTCATGGGTACGTCATACAGCGATTGTGATTGGCCGGCGAGGAGAGCGTCGCCTCGTGCCGTCACATCAGGGAAAATAAACGCAACCTTTTCTTTTTTTTTTTAAACGACAAACTTTTTTTCTTTGTACATGAAAATATTCAAAGGGGAGATTTTTCTAAATGGCTCGCCCACGGTAGCTTTTTTTTGGGGGGGGGCTGTGCTATTTTCAGAACTGAGTTAGAATGTTTATGCACTTTGCTTTAGTCTGTTCCCCTCCTGTCTTACTGTTCATCACCGCATGTTCCACATTATGTCCTGACTGCTCCTGCTGGAGTCCAATGACACTACGATGGCTTCCTCGCTTCCTTCACCCACATGGACGAAATGTAGTAATTATGTAACTTGTTATTGAAAAAATTAATTTTTGCTGAGTTTAAGAGAAACCAAATATCAATCATGTCAATCCCCTCCTAAGGTGAAAGATTCAGGCAGGAAGCCACAACTTTGTGTTGGACTCGTGAAATGCTACTGTCGTTCCAATGAATGAAACATTGTCGAAATTATTTAAAATTTGTATTTATTTTTGGCTTGCCATAGTTAAACTATTGCTAACTGCTGTAATGAAAACAATAAAAGTGTTTTTTTTCATGACGTTTTGGCCTTCCTTTCAACTGCTAGTCTGTAGATGATGATGATGCAGCTCTAGTCTAATAAATAATTATATATAAATCTCTTTCGCTTTGTCTAAGGAGCAGAGGAAAGGTAGGAGGTTAATTGTCTGCGGCACAAGTTGTGTTTGATCTCCTTGGAGCGGAGTTAAGTTATAAAAATAATAGCCCAAGCTTTGAACATTTCACAAAACCTGGAAAGACGGTGGGACAACCTACCAAGAGACGGCCGTCCAGCCGGACGAGAACATGAATCCGCAGAAACCGAGAGGCCTGCGGGACCTGCAAAGAGAGCTGAGGGGGGGAATCCGTACACAGGACAACGATCAGCCGTGGACTCCACTAATGTGGCCTTTGTGGAAGAAAGGCCAGAAGAAAGCTGCTGTTGGAAGCTAAGAAATCCCATTTGGATTTGCCAAAAGCCACGTGGGACCCACATCAGCATGAGATAGGTGCTCCTCTCCGATGGGGCCTCAATACAAAACGTTGTGTGGAGGAAACCCGGCACATGGTGGGGGCATCCAGCTGTGCAGATGCTTCTCTTCAGCAGCTACAGGAAACTAGTCAGAATTGAGGAAAAGAAGGATGCAGCTAAATAAAGGGCCTGGACCCTGGGAAAAAATATGATGCAGTCTGCTTTTCTTAAGTGGCCCGAACCTCAATCTGATTCTATAGGAAAATAGAATCAGATTGTTCACCGACGGCCTGCATCCAATGTGACGAGCTTCAGCTAGGCGGTTCTACCAAGTATTGACTCACGTCGCAATAAATGACGTTTTGCACCTTGAAAGTACTTGAATGCACGTTGTGTTGATCAAATGGGGAAATGTCTATTTCTATGTAACCGCACAAAATAGGGAAAGCGGTATTAATCCCAGGGGAACGAATACTTGTGCGAGACACTACAAGCTGCTGTTTATCAAAATAATGTTAATAGTTGCATAAAAATTTCAATTATTTTCATATCTTTCGCTTGGTCTAAGTATTATACAAAACGACAGAAGTATTTCACTTGAGTTTATTTGTAACAAATGAAACTTGTGTCGACAGAGAACAGAAATCCATACAGACCTGTTTTTTCGGTTTTCACACGCTCCAGGAACCAATGTAGGAAAATAAAAAGCACTTGTTGACCCAGAGCAGAAAACAAACCCCAAAATAAAGTTTACATTTACAGACCAATTAAAGGTAATCGATCCAAGTAACACCATATTTTAATTATTATACAATTTATAAACTCGTTTTATCCATCTACATTATACATTAGGGGGTAAAATAGAACACTTTCTTTGTGAAACTTCTTTGTGGTACAACAAATCCACAAAGTGACGTATTGCACATACTGCTGTGCCATAAACTGTGATTTCAGGTGCATCGTTTTATTATATCACTCTGATTCCTATTCACTCTTTACCTTAATTATCTATGCATTGATTTATTTATGCATTTCAATTACTCTCTGTGTTTTGTGTTATTTACATATGAACAACCATGTGAGCATTACAGGGTCCACTTTGACTGAGTTCAAGTAAAACTCCTTTGTGAGGGGAGGGGCTATCGCAGATAATAGGATACTAGTATTAGTGCATAGTACAAAGAGAGAAAGTGCAAGTCTTCCCGTAACAGGTGCGACCAAAGGGGCATCTCAAAAGTGGTACCATGCATACAAAAAACGACAACAGGGTTACTGTAAGATGGTGGGAATCCGTCAGCGACCCCGTACGCGGTGAAGCGCCAACAGAGATACAAAAAGAAAAGAAGAGATGGTTTCTGTGTAGTTGGAGACGTAGCACCGGAACTTCTCTCAGCCTTTGTTGTTAGAAAGGAAACGAAATGGTGGGACTGTTGACGTGAGAATGAGGAACACGGAGGAGCAGCGTGACTTCAGGAGGAGGCCTCGGGTATCTGTGCGTTTTCATATTCAGCTTTTCCCCAAACGGACAAAAGATCTTCCTCATTTCTACACGGCCGAGTAAGTCGCTGCGGCGTCAAAGTGGCCAGAACGTGACGGCGGGCCAACCGAGGCCCGGGTGAAATACATAAAGCCTGTGCACACGTCCCGGGAACGGAGAGGAAGCTGTCGACATACAAAATGATCAGACCATCCCGCTTATGATCAGGTTCCAAACGAGTTCCGTGTCTGATGTCACGACTGTTTGATTAAAAGTGACGTGACCGCGTTGCTGCTGGGAAAGTGATGAGTCCAACTGTGCAACTTCCACACAAAGATTCACAGCCACGACGCACAAGATACCTAAACGTACTGTAACATAACGAAATCATATGCACATCCGTTCCGTTCAAAAGCACACACACGGAAAATACACAAAAGAACCCTTTAAAGTAACGTTATCAAAATAGGCGTGTAATATAAGGCACTAGAAATCTAAAATCAAAATACTTATTAGATGCTGTTTGAAGTATGAGTTTGATCATCCCTTGGTAGCCATGACACACAGAAGTATGACATCCTCTACTGGAGTGGTGACACGAGAAGAGGTCAGAGGTCGTCCCTCTGTTTGGACACGAGACTCGTTTTGTAACATCTTTGCGTCACATCTTCGTGTCTGGAAAAAGACGCGTCGTCGATATCGTCGTCTTCGTAATGACGTAAAACTGCAGTTAGTGACAACACACAAAAATATATATCACACATCTACTTATTGCACACTGAATCAGACCGAGAGAGAAGTCACAGGTGAGAACGCCGATGCCGCCCCAACACCATCGCCCCCCTGCCCCCCCCCCCCCCCACGCGACGCTCATTGGAGGCATAAATAGACGTACTTTGCTCTCTGTGCTTCCGTCCGGCCTTCGGCTCGACCGGCACACAGACGCACTCGGCGAGGAGCGCGTGTGTGTGCGTGTGTGCGTGTGCGTGTGCGTGTGTGTGTGTGTGTGCGTGTGCGTGTGGCTTAGAGGATACGGGAGTGACACTCAACGGTGGCGTTTATAGAACTGTGAACATTTTCCACACTAGTTTGATATTACACTTTAAAACCGTTTCACCTTTTTTTCTGCTTTTAACGCTACAGCTCATCGTGTTACACAGACGGGTAAAAAACACAACTTTGTGTTGTCAGTGGCGACGGAGTCGAGAATCTGTTAAAACAAAAAAAACAGGACATGCCATAAAGAATTGCCAGTTTGAAACAAAACAACAACAACATAGTCACATATCTATATTTATCTCTCTAGAAAACTAAATGAATGTTTTACTCTGTGGTTACGCATGTAAAACCCCTGTCAGGCTTCCCTTATCTTAGAACATGAAGCATAAGGTTGAACCGGTGGTTTTTATTACTGTATGGTAGAAATAGCTTGTTTCTCGTTCCCTAAACAAGTGGAAACAGAACACAGCTGGGTGTCTTCTCCTGGGATGTATATCCTCGGTCTTCTGAATGCTGTGTGCTCGGTGGGCTCAGCCTCCCGTTGGCCCTTCTCTGGTGCTCAAAAGTCCTTCAGTCCACGAGATGGAAACGAAGGCTCCTCCTGTTCTCAACATAGACAAATCTAAGTTTCTCGTGACGGCTAAATATCGCAGCCGGGTCCTGTGTCCATGTTGGTGATGCTACACTGGCGGTGGACGAGGTGAGACAGTTCCACACCCAAACAAAAGCACTGAAACCAATAACAAAAGCAAAGGAAAAGAAAAGCAAGATTTGATCAAGTATTCTGATTGGAACAGTGGTTGAAGTTGCTTCTTCAGACTGACCAACGGGTGAGTTTGGGCTGAGGGTGAGAGGAAACACCCTGGTCAAGCAGGTTGCTATGGCTCAGTTAGAGGTGCTGTTTCTGAGCCGGCGGGTCCCCTTCACTCTGCATTCGGTCGCAAACAAATCTTCACAAGACACATTGCAGCCTAGTGCCTTGTTTTAGGCCGCTCGTGACCTAAGAAAAGTGCACTAGGTGGGATGTGGCATGAGAGAGGCGGCCAGTCGGGTTTATGTTGCATAGTGATCGAAGCTTCCCAGGTACTCCAGACTGGCCCGGTAGCAGAACTGGTACTGGTCCTGGGGGGAGGCAGACGGATGTCAAGTCAGGGAGAGAAAGAGAGTGATGAAGACGAGTGTTGAGGGGGAGGACGGCAGCGAGGGAGTTGAGAGGATGACAGCGGGGGGGGGGCTTACCTCTGTCTGAACCGTGGCGGGTCTCTGGGTGCGCAGCATCTTGACGGTCTGGAAGATGTCCACCACTCCCTCGTACCGCATCCTCTCCAGAACGATGCTGAGGGTGATGAACACGCCGGTCCTGCCTACTCCAGCACTGTGGGCGGAGAGACGGAAACACAGTATAATAATACTGTCGTAGTGTAGTGAGTCATGAAAAGTATTTCATTTATGGAGCCAAATCCAAAAGTTTTGTTCATTTGAAAAACAAATGTGTTTTTGTTGTTGAACATTGAAAAATGCAACATGTATTCAAAATAAAAATAAGTGGACAAAAAATATTTTCAGGATGAATATAGTTTTGACTCTGTCACTCATGATGACTCGCCCCTCCCAGTTGATGCCCCGCCCCCTTTGCCACATCAGGGTCATAAGTCTGAATGTTAAAAAAAAGATCAGAACGCGAAAAAAAAATTTGGAAGTGAAAATAGTTTTGAATGTGAAAATATAAGATTTGAATCTGAAAATATATATATATATAAGTGAAGATTGGAAAAAAAATGTTTTATTCAAAAAAAACATTGAGCTGAGTCAAAACTATTTTCATCCCCAAAATATTTCTCATCCACTTATTTTTATTTTGAATACATTGTTGTATTTTGTAATATTCAACAACAAAACTTTCAGCTTCTTTCAGGTTGTTTTTCAAATGAACAAAACCTTTGACCTGGATTTGGCTCCATACTCATTCAAATGTAAAACAACTGTATAGTACAGTAAATGGATAGCTGGAAGTACAGGTTCAGGCCTTCTTCTTCCAAGCTTTTTGGAGATCGAATGTAGTGAAGAATAAAGCACCCCCCCCCCACGTGCTTATTGCCCAGCAGGCATGAAGTAGGACCTGCTGGTGGAGGTCTTACCTGCAGTGCACGGTGATTGGCCCGTCCTGGCCAAACTGCTCCTTAGTTTTGTGCACCTGGCCAATGAAATCGATGAATCCCTCCCCTGACTTTGGCACTCCTTGCTCCGGCCAATCGGTGAACTGGAACTGACGAACTGTCCTTGATTGGCCGTCCTGGAAGATACAAATTTACCATCAAAGGATGAACGATAAGGCAGGAGAGTAGTGCTCACACACACACACACACACACACACACACACACACACACACACACACACACACACACACACACACACACACACACACACACACACACACACACACACAGGCGACTCACCCTGGCGTCGGTGACTTTGAACTCTCTCAGGATGTACTGGGGCATGTTGTACTCCGCCATGGGATCCACCACAAAGTACTGGTACCTGGCGGAGCGCTCTGCGGGCCAGTACTGGTGGCACTTCTCCTGCGGGAGGGGAGCACAGAGGCGTCTGGTCACAGCTTTGTGTGCGTCCATGACAACGTGTCGGCTGGTCAGCTCTGCCCACCACTTACAGATTAACAACACATATTTAGTAAAGAAGTAAAGACCTGAGAAACTATGATAAACATTGGTGTCTTAAATGATGAAAATGAATTTTGTCAGTTTTATAAATTGTTGTGAAAGAAATCAGCTTTTTACCGTCTCAAAAACAGGAAAAACAAGCGAGTTCTTTGGAAACAAAAAGGACCAAACGCACTTTTTAAATCATTACATGGAGAAAGATGAAAATACAGGTCAGATATGTTTCACCTGTACATAACAGCTGGACCTCTTCACTGCAAAGACATCGTCTCCTACCTAAGCTAAACATGGGCAAGCACACGCTTTAAACTGTGACGATCAACGTGCTGGGCCTCCACATCAGGCCTGAGAGCATTTTCTGGTTTCTCTGTCGTGAAAATACCATCAGCATTATTCATTTGAAGATTGTCTCTTGCCAAATGAGAGAGGATATTCATGAGATGTTTCTCACATCATTATGTCCCTGTGTCACTATCACTGTGCTGCTTGCATTTTAAACGCATCACATACTGTTCTTGATAGTATAAGTATGTATTAAATATGCATTTCTTTGGTGCAGAAGGACATTATTCATCACAGTTCTCAGTAAACAGGAAACGGGAGAATGGCTAAAAAAGAGCTGCATTCTTTCAGCGTGAAAAAGTTAAATTATGAGGTACAATTGACTGTCCGTACCCGTCCCATCTCTCTCAGTTTGGTCAGCATGACCACGATGGTGGAGTTGTGTTCCCACAGCATCCTCCAGTAGTCCTCAGTGGTCTCAGCCAGCGGGCCTTGGGTTGCTATGTAGGCCTTCTGCTGCCTGCGAACACAAACAGCAGCGTTAGCCTAAAATAACAACTCAACCTGAATAAATACCAACGAGGCAACTGGGCAAACAAACGAGCAGCCATGTGATCTGACCTGTATCCATCGATGAAGCTGGCATTGATGTAGTCCGACCCCTCCACCCCTCTGATTGGCTGCAGGCTGACTCGCGTGGTCTCGTACGGCATGATGTTCACCAGCCGGTTCTTAAACTTGTTGCACGGCAGGTTGGCACTCACAAAGCGAGATGTGTGGGCCTTGGCACTGGCCAGACGCTGGAGCGGAAAGCAAGTCAATATCTTACAGCGTTACACTGACTGGCATTAAAGATGCGTGAATTCATCTATTAAATCATTTTATTGGTGTCAAAAACTTGGCCGGTCCCACACGAGACTCTTAAAGATCCGTGGATAGGATTCAAACACAACGACATCAAAGGAAGGATGAGGGGAGTGATGAACAAGGGGGATTGGATGAAAAAGGACAAACACAGGGACCTCATTCAGATGTATTTAGCGCAAACCTTCCCCAGACAACAAGAAGACTAAATCCGTCTGACTCAGCAGGCCGGAGGGTATTTAGCCAGACAGACAGAGGGACAATATCGGGGAAAGAGGGCAGCGGGGGGGAATATTCTAAAAGGAACGAGAGGAGAGAGA
This sequence comes from Gasterosteus aculeatus, assembly GCF_964276395.1. Classification (NCBI taxonomy): domain Eukaryota; kingdom Metazoa; phylum Chordata; class Actinopteri; order Perciformes; family Gasterosteidae; genus Gasterosteus; species Gasterosteus aculeatus. Next base: position 702,751 of record NC_135696.1, on the reverse strand, counting down.
AGAAAAGAGTCGTGGAGGGTTACAGGGGGGGCAGAAAACCACAAGGGCCCCACAAGAGCCCCACAAGAGCCCCACAAGGGCCCCACAAGGGCCCCACAAGGGCCCCACAAGGGCCCGACGCACATGTGTGAACCGCAGAGGATCCTTCACCGGCAACGGGAGAATGAGAAAGAGCCTCATACGCACACACCGCACCCTCCCTCCGACCCCCGACCCAGAGACCAGAGACAGAAGAACAGAGAGCGGGCCGGGGGACGGGGACCGCAGACGGGGACAATGGGGACGGTGAGCGCTGTGGGAGCAGCAGCAGACCGCGCTGCCGGGTCATCTCTGCTCGCCGGGCCGAGGTGTCCGGTGCCAACGACAGCAGCTCAGCATGTGAGTCGGACTTTGCCTCATCGATGAGGTGTGGAAGACACGAAACGTTCCGTCCCGTTATTTTAACCATCTGTTGAGCTTGGATGGAATCCTGCGCTGCTGGCAGCCTCTTTAGACTCTCACAGTAAACTCTCTCTGCCTCTGTGCGAGGAAACAGAAACATCGTGTCCTAATGGAGTGTTGGGTTACCCAAAGCTGCCAGGACAGCTGCGTTCATGTCTCCTCCCACAGACCGGCCTCTGCGTTCCTCCGTGGGAAATTCCATCCCGTCGGTGCTTTTGTTGACGAGGGGCGGAAAGCGCAGCGTCTGTCACCGCAGAGTGTTTGAGTGAGACGGGACGGGGGGGACGGGGGGGGGGGACACCTCTGGCACGTACGTCCCGCCGCGAGGTCGAGCAGACGGGTTCAAGGGCCCCTCGTTTCATCGGCAATCGGAGCGACGCGCTGTGGTGGGATGTAACCGACGAGTGTACGCGAACCCGTCACCCTGCAGCGTGAGCTTCTAAACGGGCCACACCGCATCCCAAAAGCAGCAGCTGGCCCAAGCTGAAGGTTTCATGGGAACGAACCACCCAGATATAACGTCTTCTGTTCAGATTGCCTCAATCATCGAGGACCATCTAAATATTGTTGCTGTCGGTTCTGTGAGCCACAATAAACGGAATAAGTTCCTCACCTTGAACTCCACCTCCATGCCGGTGACGTTCTCGCCCGGTTCCATCTGCGTCAGCCTCTGGATGTAGGAGTACAGGTTCCTGGCGGGGACCTCGGTGTTGCCGCAGGTCACGGCCTCCAGCAGCGCGTCGTGGATGAAGATGTACTGGTCCTCCGTCTGGACCATGTAGTTCCTCTGGGAGCGCATCAGCGTGACGTGGCCGTACACGTCCAGGGTCTTCTCCTGCTTGATCCGCTCCGCCATGGCGTCGATCACGATGAAGCAGCCGGTGCGACCGACTCCGGCGCTGAGCCGAAGAACCAGGCGGCGGGGGGGGGGGGAAAGGAGCAGATGGGGATGCGGTAAGACATGCGTACCCTCCGGGGTACGAACTGTGGGGCAAACGGTTTTGCAGCGACTTTTGCAGCCGGCCGGCGACATTTCCAACAATGGACTTTAGAATTGACATCAGCGATGAGTCAGCGTCGCCGTCTGACTGGCGTTAAGAAGATATCCGCTCGCATCGACATGCAATCCTGAAATATAATACATTTAGCTGCCCACCCAAACTGGTACCGACGCGGTGAAACAGCCTGACCAGGCAAGTCAACATAAACGCTTTATGCTGTTCAGTGTCGGTGAGGTGCACACACACATGCAGAGGTTGCTGCACAGGTGAAATGAGACGGGTCGTGTGATACGGAGGCTGCTTAATACGGTAAAGCACATTATGATGGAGTCTTGCCGGGATAATTAAATTTGACTGATAATCCTGTTAGATGCTCCATCTGAATGCTACGGAAGATTAGGGAGAGCTCCTCTCCTGCCAACCTCCCCCCTCCCTCCCCCTCCGCGTCCTTGTCTCCCAGCCGCTTCATCTTCTCCCAAAGTATCCCTGCACCACTCTCACGCCAGCCCTACCACTTTTTCATGCATTAGTCCTTTTTTTTTCCCTTTCTAAATTCCATTTTCCCGTCACCTTCTCTTTTCTTTAATTCATCATTTCCATTCGCCGCGTCCTCAATTCGACCTCATCTTCGCCGTCGTTCCGCTCGCATGTCACCTCCTCTGACACCCGGCCCCTCGCTAACTCTGGCTCTCCATCATTCCTCAATCCCCTTTTCTTCGCTTTCTTGCTCTGCCGACCCTCCATCTTGTCTTCCTTCACTCCCCGACAGCAGCTTCCCTCCAGCTCTGGAGCTCCAACGACAAACCTCCGGAATCTTCCCTCAACCTCCACGCAGAGCAGCGCGCTTCAGTTCCAACTAGTGGACCAGCGAGGACGGACCCAAATCAGGATGCAAGCACTCACACACACACACACACAGACCTGCAATGGACGACCATGGGACCGGCATCTGGGGGGTTGCAGGCCTTGACCCTGCGTAGGAAGGCCAGGAAGGGCGTGGGGTGTTCTGGGACTCCGTGGTCCGGCCAGGCGGTGAACTGGAAGTGACGCACCTCGCGCTTCTCATTGGAGCCGCTCTGGAAGATAAAGCACGTGTTGCTTCTTACTTAGAAACGTCCCTTTTTAAGGCTGGAAGCCAACGGATCTACATTAGTTAATATATTACTGAACCCAGTGACCCATTGAACTACATATGTTGTTTTCCCTTCGTGTTGGGTCACAACTACAAGCAACTGCATGTACAGAATATTTCAACAGATGAATGCACACGCGGCCTCATCACAGCCCACCGAACCCCGGCGTGTTACCTTGTAAAGGGCGAAGGTCCTGACGGAGTAGGTGGCCAGCTCCACCGTGTCCAGCAGAGTGACCTGGATCAGGCCGTAGGTCTCTGTGCCGCGGGTCGGCCAGTACTGATCGCACTTCACCTACGTGGGGGGGAAGCTGGTAAGGACGCGCAGCAGTTTGCATAATGTCTGTATGCATTTTCTTTTTGTGAAAGAAGAGACAGAAAGAGCAGACTTTGGGAGGGGAACGTTACTGCAAATTAGTAAGAGAGTTTGCGCAAAATTCTGACAGTAATGTTGGGAAAAAATGTGCATATATAGCGACTACCCGGTGTGTAAAAGTGGCTTTAGTGAGTGCGTGGGGTTAGGCGTGACAGACAGACAGACAGACAGAGAGAGCTTTCAATACTAGAAAACCTGTGTGGCATGAACAGGTTGGTGGCCGTCACGCAGATCCGTCTACTCAAAGTGCACCGCTTCCCTTCACATGTGTGAGGTCGCACATCGCCCTACAGTACAACCTCACAAATCCCTAAAAAACGACACCCTGCACAAACCAAATCGCCCCCCCGAATAAAGCGGCCATATATGTAGTTTCTCCAGGTCAGCCTCAGAGAGCGGGGAGGGTAACACAGGGGGGGAACGGGCCGGGTGTGCTTGGCAGAATCAGGCCGGAGCAGACGCTGCGTGCTGATCCCTCCACTCGTCACATCAAAGACAGCAGGGAGCTCGCTCTGCATTCCGCTGCTCCTGCCTGGGGCATTACGCCTTCTGGCCCAGGACAATCAGGCTGTAATCACAGCTTTCCAACCGTTGTTTTCCCACCAGACCTTGAGACGCAGCGGGGACAGGAGCGGCTGTCCACGGGGGGGCGAGACTAAGGCTTGCAGCGTGAAGGCCACCTGACGTACTGGGTACCAGCCTGAGTGGAGCTAGAAGACGCAGACGGACCATCTGGGATCATGCGTGTCGTTAATGCGTAAACACGTGACGTTGAGAGGTGCTGACTGAGATTAAATCATCTCCTCCAACAAGCAGACATGGAGCCAGTGGGCTGATAATTAACCGCTGTCCTCGCTGTGATCACTTATTGAATTCACATCGCGCTCAGTCACAAACAGTAACAGCCTGACGTTTGTAACCCGTCCTCAGGCAATGTGCACTGTGTCTGACCTGCGGGGGACACAATGAAACTACGAGGGCCCTGAGATGAGTCAATGCACCCGGTTGGAAGCACAGATAAAGAGGTGGTGGGGAGAGGTGGAGAGGTGGAGGGGGGGCAGCAGAAAAGGGCACTGGATGGAGGAAGAAGGTAAGGAGAGAACCATGTGAGGTGAGGTTGCATTTTAAGGGATTAGCAAAGGAAGGAAAGAGAGGTCTTGCCTTAGAGAAGAAATAAGAGGGCATCTGAGGGTCAAACAGACACAACGGAGACGGTTGGAAAAAGTCGGAAAAGCAAACAGTTTTAACACAGGACACAGGTTAGTAGGAGGGAAGCAGATGGAAGGAAAGGATCATTTTCTGAACACGGCCGTGGACATAATTGCTGACGACACCTCCAGCATTTCTAGTTATTGCTTTATTCTAACATGACATTCTCATTACATTGCATTCATACTGAAATGATTTTCTAATTCACTGCCTCCCCCCTATTCAGCTGTACTTGTAGCCCCCCCTGGAACTGCCCCCATCCTGCTGTTTATCCCCTTGAGCTGATTAACTGCATGGCGCCTTTCGCTGTGCTCTCTTAACTTCTCACTCTGGGCTTCGCCGCCTTAATGACGTTGCTCGTCTTCTCATTCAGTCCTCTGATCTGTTCTCGCGATGAGGCGCCCCGGTGCTTCGTTATGCCGCCTGCTGCCTCGCCCACGCCTCAAGGAAACTGGGGCCAAACAGATAAGGCTCTGCCTCCCTTGCAGCATAAAGATATTGTCTGCTGGATGCAACGGTTGCAGTTTCCCCTTGGCCTCCCTGAGGGCGCCGGTGTTGTGTTGGCGCCGCCCCAGCGTACTTTCTTACCCGGGACTTCTCTTCTAGCTTGGTCATCATGATGATGTTGGCCGTGTGCTGCTCCCACACCATCCTCCAGAACTCGCCGAAGGTCTCGGGGAGGGGTCCCTGAGTGGCGATGTAGGCGTTCTGCCGGCGGTAGCCGTCGATGTAGTTGGAGTTGATGTAGTCACTGCCTGGGACACCTGCGCCATGAGGTGAAGGGAATGTGACGTCACTCGCTTGGTAAACACATTCTGTCCTTTGCGGATCAACCTGATTGTTGTTCGGATTCACGGTGAAATAATCTATATGGATTAATCAAAGTCTGCAGCTGTGAAAGCAGGTTGGCGCTGCAGTAATAAAGGGGGCGGGGGGTTCATCTGGGGTCATGGCGGGGGGATTAACGGTTGCACCGGGCCAAGCGTCCTTTGGTGTTGGATTGTTCAGCCGTCTTGTTTTATAATACGTGCTGAGACGATCACGGGCCTAATCTGAGAATACTGGATGTGTCGCTTTGAATGGCAACGCGGCTGCAGGGCCCCTCTGTGTCACACTCAGCTGACACCGCTCGTCCTGGAGGGGATTGTGTGTGTGTGTGTGTGTGTGTGTGTGTGAGTGTTTGCGACGCGAGAGACCATCTGTGTGTATTTGATTTAGGATCAGTCCTGCTCATCTGGGGCCTAATACCATAATCCCCAAAATCACTGAGTCACAGCTCAAACATCCACACTCGCACAAACACACACAAATCAAAAACACCACAGTACACACAGACGCAGACGCGGGCGCGTGCGTTCAGCCTTGACCCGAATCCGCCAAAGTGCCACAAAAAACGTTTGAGGAGATGGAAGTCGATGACAGAAGAAGCCCTGACAGGAAGAAACTCCTGCAGATGATTCTCTTCCCGACGCCATTTCATGTGAGCGCAATCCTCCAAGCCGCCGCCGCCGCCATGTGCACTTACGCACACACACAGGAGCGCGGGGGGGTTTGAGCACAGACGGTAAGAAGAGCTTTGAACACATGTTCATCAACTCCGGTCTTTAACAGACAGACGGGCTACGTGCTCTGATGTGCTGCAACTTTATTTGCGAGGGACTACAGCGCTGTGCAGATACGACGCACACAGACACACACAGACGCACACAGACGCACACAGTCGCGCTGGCACAGAGTGTGTGTTCATGCAGCACGGGGAGCAGAAGTGCATATCTGCGCTTATGCACATCCTGGGCATGTGTTTTAAACGTGTAGTAGAAACGGTGTGTGTGTGTGTGTGTGTGTGTGTGTGTGTGTGTGTGTGTGTGTGTGTGTGTGTGTGTTAGCTGTAAGCTGAAAGGGAGACAGACAGCCAGGCCTCCGGGTGGAAGGGCTGCTCACACATGCTCTGCCCAGATAAGGCTCATCTGTTCGGGCTCGGCCTCCCACTGCCTCCCTCTCTGCCAGTTTCTCTGCCTCAGGTCTTTCCCAGCTGAGGTGGGCGCCGAGAACGCGGCCGAGACCATTTTATTTTTCTAATTTTAGTTTTAAGAGGAGCAAATACAGTAGAATGAGCACACAGTGGAACTATATGAATAAATACGCTGTACAGTGAATACCTCACATGACGTGTACGGCAGCTCTGAGACGTGTACTTTAATACTTGACTTACAGTGGCTGCAAAATTCCAATATTAAAGTAACCAACAGTATCAACGGAATGTGCGTTTTCTGTTGTGTAGAGATGGAAACACTTTTTACTCGATGTGTCAGAATTGAGTCTCCGTCTGTAAAGAAGCGAACACTCAAGATGGAAAGTATAAAAGTAAGTAACATGAAATCCCCCTAATTTAAATCAGTATCTCCTAAAATTATTGGAAAATAAAAGCCCTCTTCACAAAGTTAAATGATTCAATTTGGTATTAGACAATTTACTCACAAAATGTTTAACCTCTAACAGCTTGGGATTCTTCTCCATTAATTTCCATTGATCACGTTCGAGCAGAACTACTGTTAAGGTGAACAGCTTAACAAATAAATTTAAAAAAAGTTCCCAGCACTTGCAGGACGCAGGACGTCACACTGACCACGATCTCAGACTTTTACGCCTCACACAAGTTTCTTTTCACAACTTACAGCTGCAGAAATGTTGACGTCACGCACCAAATAGAGGTGAAATGCCCCCCCGCCCCCCCCCCCATCAGCCTAACATTTACTCTGTAACCAAGACACAAACCACACACGGCCCTTAAGAGAACAAAATGCTGTCACTTCCTCAGAATGTCTCACTGCTCGAGTTGGTCCCCACTAGGGTAGAAGTAGAAGTTCTCACACACACACCGCGGCAGCGTGTCTCACCCTCAATGCTGGAGAGAATCACCCTGGAGTGATCGTAGGCGATGACGTTGGCGTAGCGGTTCTTTGGTTTGTTGACCTCCAGGTTGGAGTTCTCCCATGTGAACTGCTGCCCGGGGTCGAGGGACTGCAAGGTGCAAGAGACAAGGTCAAAGAAGGGAAGATAAAATACCAACATCTCTTTTCAACTCGCATATAATGGATCGAATTATTCAACAACGCGCTGTACAGTTTTCCTCAGACATTGGCCTCAAAATGCAGAAAATGGCTTTAGAAAAGCCCCAAACTGCCCAGTTGTGTGAACTTGAGCTGTTGCCCACTGTGACTGAAGCAAAACCACAGCATTACAAACAGAGGACAAATTGAGAATTAACAGCGTTATTGAACCTGGACAGTAATGTCTGAAACTACAGCGCTTCAGACTTTCCGCTTTCGACGCAATCGAAACAAAACAAAATGCCGCCAACGAGCAGAGACGGAGGATAAAAGCAGCATGAATCCCTCTGGTTGTGTTGGACCAACACACTAAGTTCCTGCGGGGTAATGACAGGGAGAGCATCGGCGTTGAGGCAGACGTGAGGTCATCACGGGGCTGTCAGTGGAGGGGGACGGCGAGCGGCGAGCGGCGAGCCACAGCAATTCAGCAATTGTGAATATTTTACGGCACATAATTATGGTGCAGCCGGGGAGGAAAAAGGGGGCCGCAGCGCTGCTGGATTGAGTTCGTCCCTGCATGTGTGTGTGTGTGTGTGTGTGTGTGTGCGCCGCCCGACGCCATGTGTGTCTGATTATTACGCCGCAATCGCCCCCCCCGTCCCCCCTGCATCCATCTCTCGCGCTCCCTTTGCCGTTAAGGGTCTCGGCCCCGAACAAAGCCCACAGTCGTGCAGAGAGGACGGGGGGTTCAGCAGAGAGCTGACACCACAATCACACACAGCCCCCCCCCCCGGGTAGCGTGCTCTTGTCTCCCTCCACACGCCGCTGTCCGTCACACGCGAGTCTCGTTCTGGCCAATTAGAGCTTCACGTCTGCCACGTGTTTCCTTCGTTAGGAGGCTCTCTGTGGATCTCGTTGATAAGTTTTATTCAGCGACACAGCGCAGCACACTGAGTTCAGGCGCCAAGTACAAGGCCTTTTATTTTGACTGTGCTGCGAGTTAAAGGAAACTAATCAGAAACTCTTTTTCCTTCTTAAGAGGGCACTCGCTTCCTGTATCTCTCTCTCCGACGCCGACTCTTTATTTCCATCCTTCTCGCTACGCCAGCGAGTAGAAAATGTAAAATGAAATATGGGGCTGGATAACCATCTGGCTGTAAGCAAACTCTCTTTGAGCTCCCCCCTTTGTATTTGTAGAGATGAAGACAAGTCAGCAGAGAGAGAGTGTCGCTCTATGATGAATAATATCAAAATGCCACTCGGGGGACTGCGGGACGAGCTGAGCCGAAAAACAAGACGAGTCGACCGTGAATCTGCGTCAGAAACCAGAGGAGTTTGCCCGAGTGTGAAGCCTTCCAGGAGAAGACAAGCAGCACGCCTACCTCGTACTCTTGGGAGAACTTGAGGTTGTCGTTGGCCTTGAGGCGCTCGGAGTGATCCGCCAGCTCGGAGATGGGGACGGGCGGGTGACTCGCCATGCCTGCCGAGCACACCAGGGAAAGAGAAGCCATTTGGGAACATTTACAACGTTACTTGGATGTTTTTGGGGGGGGGGACATGTTAAGAGTGAGGATTCCCAGAGTGCTTTAGTGCGCCGTCCGCAGTCGACGCAGGAAGCAAATGGGTGGTTTTATTGGTTAAGCGACCATGTTCTCTCTTGGCAGACAGAGAGAACAACGCGCATGCTCTGAAAGTTACTGCGGCGCAGGAACACGTCCGCGCCGACACGGGAAAAAGACCATGACCCAGGCGGTTACAAATTCTGCTTTTTATGATTTTTGGATTAAGAAGCGTTCCGGTGGCGTCTGGGTGAAATGTTGTCAGTCCAAGCAGCTTCGTCCTAGACGGGATGGGAGGTTAGTTAGCGATGAAATGGGATAGAAAAGAAGGACACGCGGTGGGAACAGAGCGGAGAAGCTACATGTTCCCACTGAGGGCGACTAACTTGACAAGCGGCGGTAGCCGCGGTACACGGACACGCGGTAGGCTGAGAAGGGGAAAACAACACCGCCGTTAATCCAGCAAACACAAGACTTTAAGAGAAAACACACGTGGAGCGACGCCCCGCGCTCGCGTGTTGGGGTCGAACCTGGAGTCTGGAAGTTGATGCGGCGGAGCTCCACGGGATCAGTGGGGTGGTGGGACGACATGGCCTTGCTGCAGGGGAAACTGCCCTTCCTGCCCTCGGCCTCCGCCCGTTTCCTGGAGTCACATCAACACATCAACGTGAATCCTGACTCGACTGAGATGTGCTATAATAATCTTTACTGGCTTTTCAAGAGAAACGTGCAGGACGGAGGAAACGGGCGGCGTTTGATTACCTGTCAGGTTTGCTGGATCCAGAATGGAGAGGACAGCAGGACAAAAGGACAGACGAGGAGGAATTACATTAGTGTCCAGTCGGAAGAAAACAAGATACACCAGCGAGTAAAGCAGAGTTTCTATCTCTCTTATTGAAACGAGTCACAATGTCAGACGATAACAGCACCTCCTATTCAACGAGTTACACAGTGACTGTAAAGCTAACTGATGAGCATTTCGTCTCTGCGTCCACACACACTGGAAAGGCTGTGGGTCAACAACTGTGTGTTTTTACCATTGAGGTTAATAATTCTGCAAAACGCCGCATTGGTCGCAGTCATTTATTGCATTTGCATTCGTGCTTTAACAAAGCTCGAGCCAGCAGAAGGGATCATTATCGTGAATCATGCTAATGAGCGATCATCTTATCTTCCGCTCTCCGTTACGCCGGCCCGGCTCCCCGGATAGACATTTTTACAACCAGAATACAGAAGACACACAAAGCCTGAGTACCAAACACACACATATTGAGAAGTTAATTGTGTAGCAGCAATAAATACACCTTGATGTTTGTCCAGAATATAGTATTGATTACGGAGCCGCATGATGAACCGTCAATGACACATTGATTTGATTCAGTGTGAATGACACTTTAAATACAACCAGAATCCAATTAAAAGAAATAATCTCAATAAGGAGACTGGTGAAAGTAAATCATGTGTTCCTTCAGCACCAAAGTCATCCAGCACGCAGGGACACGTGAGACGCAAACAGGAACTGATCCTGCACACAGGCTGATAACTGACTGAAACATTAGACTTCCTGTTTGCGTGTTGCACAGCAGTCTGGGACGCTGTTTTTCTTCTGACTGCTTTGTCAAAGGCAGTGTGAGAACTGCTGCTTGTGATTCAGGACTACTGAATACGTTTAAGGCCCCAAGAACAAGCAAAACTGCAAATGAGAATCTTTTAATCCCATGAAAGTATCCGCGGTTGATTGTAATTATTTTTCTCTTTTTGATTTCCTCGCTCCGTCTCTCATTATCACTCCTTATTAAACCATCTCTTCCTCTCCCCACCTCTTGAACAGCAGAATGGCGATGACGATGCAGACGATGAAGATGACAGCCAGCACGGGCCCCACCACCCACAGGAGGCCCTCCTCCTCGTCCACGATGGGCTGAGGGTCCACGCCCGATGAGGTCACGGGATCAGAATAAGGGCTGGTGGCGTACATGGTCTGCGGCGAGAGAAACACACCCCTAAGAACTGCGTTTCACACTGAACGGCGCCTGAGGGAGCGACCTGTGTGCGCTGGTTCTGCTCACGTTCTCGGAGAGGTCCAACAGCGCCAGCACAAAGAAAACATACTCCTGCCCGTTCTGCAGCGGACGGTTGCGGAAGTCGCCGTGGTTGCGCCCGTCGCCCAGGGTGAACTCCAGGGGGAGGGTCTTGAAGTGAGCGCTGACGTAGGCCCTGGGATCTGATTGGCCGGCCTGCCTGCGGCTGCGCAGCGCGCGGCTGACGCCGGTCCTGTTCATCTCTTTCAGGAGCTAGAGAGGCAGAAAAGAGCCTCATCGGGACGGAACGATGGGAGCCGCACGGCGCTTCATCGACTCAATCGCTGCCACATTTATCCACGGAGACGAGAGGGCGCCGTGAAAGCTCCATCTGGCTCACGCCGGTGAGCTTTCTCAGCAGTGTAATGAGGCGGCGAGGAAAAAACGACGGGAAGTGGAATTGGACGGGACGCGCTAAGCGAAGGCATTGTTTGGCTTGAACAGGCTCGTCTACCTTTTGCATAATGAGACACAAATCGTGTGACACCGGACGCTTTTTCTCTTTTGTGCGACTTGCAATGAAATCGAAATTGTTCCTCAAGGGGCCATTTCGAGTTTGGAATTAATTTAACAACAATCTGAAAATGGCTTATTAAGGAGTTGCGATAAATAAAATGCCTCACCTCCTCCAGGTTCATCTGGTCAGGCTCCTCCCAGGGGTTGAGGAACTTCCCTCCTCTCTGCTTCTTCAGCGGCAGCACCACCACGTAGTAACCCCTGCAGCACAGAAAGAAGCTCTCCGTCTCTGCAGGAACACCAGCGCGCTGACGTCCCGGCTCGTTTAGCTCCCTTTACCCTGCATCCGTCCTTTTTATTCATTTCATTTTGGTTTAATAAAAATCTTGTGTATTTTTTTTGCTCTTCTATTTATCTGAACTCACATCTACTCGCTGGCTGTGAGGGTCTCATCGTCTAACTCTCAGTGGACGAATGTCTCCTTAAATGGAAAACTCTTTGAAGCTACTGAAAGAAAGAGTCTCGCGCCATTAATACGGCGCTATGCGGCGGCCGTGTCACCGCACGCGTAACCCAAACAGCGCGCCTGTTTTTGGAACAGAGCGCTCCGAGACAAAAACAATAACACCACGAGGAATTCTGTCAGAGACAGTCAGAACCCGCCATCAGACCGGAAAGTCTAGAATCAGGCAGGAGAGACGTCCGCTGACCGATGGGAAAGTCTCACAAAGCTTCCACGCGAAACATCTCGTCCTGTTTGGGATTGGTTGAGCGCGGCGAGCGGCAGCGCTCTCAGGCAGAGGGCCACTTCTCACTTTGTTTACTTATGAAAAAGGCAGATGAGCAGCTCGTGATTCATTTGGCTTATTACGAGACCGGCCTCGCTGCCAAACTCCAGAGAAATCCCTCCCCAAGGAGCAGTGACTGAGAGGCAGCAGCTGAAGGAGGAGAAATCGGGAGCACAATCCGCACGGGTTGCTGTCAAAGAGACGAAGGCTCGCCCTCCCCCCTTCCCTCCCCCCTTCCCTCCCCTTCCCTCCCCCTCCCTCCCCCTTCGCTCGCATCGTCACTACCTGACTTTGGCCGCGGTCTGCACGGTGGGCAGCTGCACCGTCACCATGCCGTCCGCGTTGGTCTTGCCCACCACCGTGGGCTTGGTCTTCAGGATGTCCGGAGCGGTGGTGGCGGTGACGCGGTGCTGCAGGCCCCCGGCGCTGTTGGCCCGGTTGGTGAGCAGAAAGGAGTAGAGCGTGTCCGGCTCCAAGCCGGCGATCAGCTTCTGGGTCTGCTTCCCGTCCACCTCCACGGACTGGCCCTTCCCATAGAGGATCTGGACGGGGGACGGGACGGGCATATGGCGAGGAGTCAGACACGCAACGCAGCCCGTGTCGAATGCTCTCACATAGTTGCTGATGTTACAGATGCAGGTGTTATGTTTAAATGTAATGACTGTACTCACAGTGAAGGGCTGGGTCGGGTTCTTGTCTCGTATCTCCCAGGAGAGCAGGACCGAGTTCTTCATGGACGCTTTTACTCTGAAGTTGGTGGCGAAAACTACAAAGGGACAAAAAAGAAGGCAGATGACGACGGTTCCTGTGGTGTTTAGTCTCTACTGAACCCAAGGTGATGTCCTACCTGTGTGTCCCTCTACCGCCTCACGCTAACTACCCGCGCCGACCAACACTCATCACCCGAGACGCTTACCTTGCTTTGGGAAAAGGACCTTCTAAGACTACAGTGACAAGACAACGAACAAGGACACTGAGTATGTCGTCACCAGGCGTGTGTGTGTGTGTGTGTGTGTGTGTGCGTGTGGAAGAGGGGCGTGTGTGTGCAGCGGGGAAGCGCCCGCCGCCTCCCGACGGACGAAGGCGGCTGGTTGGAAAAGTGAAGCCTACCTTGGTCCAGCCGCCGCGTCCTAAACTGGACGGCGGGGCCGAGCGGCCCGGCGCCGACAGCGGTGGACGCGCGCAACCTGACTTCGTACACGGTGTCGGCACTCAGGCCCTCCAACAGAACCGCCGCCCCCGGCGCGGCCACCTCCGCCTCCGAGGCGTTTCCCCTGCTGTTCACGTCCTTGTACAGAACCGAGTACTTGCGGATCTTTCCGTTTTGCTCGAGCAGCGGGACGGATTTCCACGCCAGCCGGAGGGAGTCGGCGGACGCCTCCTCCAGGACGACGTTTTCCGGGTAGCCGCTGGGGGCGTCCTCCGGAGTGGTCAGCTCCCCGAGGGCCTCCTCGCCGTAGCCCATTTTGTTCCGGGAGGAGAGGCGGAACACGTACTTGGCGCCCTTGTGGATGTCCTGGGCCGTGTAGCGGCTCTCCTTGGTGGGGAACTCCACCACGGTGAAGGGGAGGACGTCGAGGCGGCCGAAGGTCAGGCGGTACCCGAGGAGCGGCGTGGGCGGGTTGGGCTGCGGGTGCCACTGAAGCAGAGCCGTCCCCGAGTCGGTGGCGCTCACACTCAGCCTGGGCTTCTCGGGCACTACGAAGCGAGAAGCGATGAGAAGATCATCAGGGAATAATTGCAAAGCGCATTATTTCTCACTCACGAGCAAAACCGCAAAATATGATTAACGCGGCTTCTTTTTGGGCACATCAAGGTGTGACAGAGTGGGACAGGAAGCAATTTAACGGCCTCTAATGATCATTAGCGGCGCTTTGGGCTCAGAGATCATTACTACGTGTGCGTGTTCGCGGGACACACTTACGCGGCAGGGCGCTGCACACGGTAACAGGTTTGCTGCGCGCGCCGTCGCCCTTGGCGGTGTAAGCCCCCACCGACACGGAGTAGGCAGTGTCCGCCCTCAGGTCTCCCAGAACCACCTCCTGCAGGAAGACGGAAAGCACTGTCAGCACCACAGCGGCGCCGCCCCCCCGGACACGGAGCAACGGTTTAACGGGTGCTGCTGGGCTTAAAGGAGATGCACTTCTGTGCCTGTGCAGGACGGACATTCCACCGTTTCTATGTCAGCGAAGTCTTTCTCCATAATAAATCGTCTCAACGAAGCACACGACAAATACATCAAATCATCCCAACAGATTTGAGGATGTGGTTCACTAGCAACACAAAATGTCCTTTAACCACGCAGACACTCGCAGCTCATTTCGATCGGTCTCCATCTAAACACCAAATACAATTCTTTCTTCATCTTCTTGGCCAGCGGAAAGCATAAATGATGGTATTTTGGCAATATCTGCGAGTGACTCACATCATCAGTTACCCATTTTCTTTTTCACGGATGTTTATTTAAGAATTCTGGAGACAATACAACGTGCAGAACAGAAAAACTATTTACGCCCTCATTCATGTCATAGGACACGTTAAAACTACAATCTCATCACTGTGACTCATAGTTCTCACTATTAAACAACACGGGTTTACTCACATATTCAGTTGAGTCACCATGTTCCCTCTGAGAAGCAGCATCGAGAAAAGAGGAAAAGAAAAGCAATCTGTAATGTTTGGTGTGCAAGCGGAAAAACGCAGCATCTTTTACTGGCAGCAGTAGCTTGAAACTATCAGCAGTAATTAGCAGTTAGTTTGATTTCGGTCCATTATTTATCCCGGACTGAGATCCAATAATGCCGAAAATGAAAATAATGAAATGCACTTTGATTTTCTTTCTGCTCGTCAATAATTAGAGGAGAAATTAGACGGCTTGATCCAACAAACAGGATCGAACATGTATAATAGTGAGCTTTAGACCCCCCCCACCCTCCCCCGCTGTCTCATCTAAATGTAGAAGGCAAATAAGCAGATATGAGGCAATCTTAAGGAAGGTTTGTGCTCAATGCTTCAACACATTTGGCCCCATTTCTCTGATTATCGTATGTTGGACGTTTATGTGGAAGCTGCGACAGATTCCTTCATTGTGACTGAAAAAAAGGATTCATCTTCTCGAGTTACACCTCGATGGCAACATTCTGGCTTCCTCATCATCGATCTATATCAAGGTGTCGAGGGAGCTCTTTATTTATTCATGGCTTTAATGACACTATTACCATAACACGTCCGATTGCGAAATTGCAATAAATATTAATGTAAAATAGAAATATGTAAATTGTCACGAAATAGTTGCTGCAGAGTGCCTGTTGGTTCTACCTGAGCGTCCTCCATGAGGATGTCCTTGATGAGCGGCTGACCCTGAGGTTCTCCGTAGTGCGTCCTCACATAGTGGACTTGGTAGCCTCGAACGTGGCCGTGCTGCCGTTCGGGAGCTGGTGCTCGCCATTTCACCCTAACGGCCGAGGCGTTCACAGTCTCCGCCTCCACCCCTCGCGGAGGACCGCTTGGAACTAAATGTGCATTTTGGGATACAGGTCAAGGGTCACAGAGGATGGGCACTCAAACCTCTAAAGGCCCTCACTTTTTCTGTTCAAAAATATACAGGATTCATGGGCAGATACAAAAGAAAAAACACCCAAAAGCTGAAAAATACAACCCTCCAAAAAGTGTGAAAGTGCTCTGATGTCTGGGGAAAAAAGTCAAAATACTAAAAGAAAATGAGTGCTTGAGGAAAAACATGGAGGAAAAAAGCAGTGGAGGATAAGAAGCAAATGTAGAGGAAGATAAGAATGGCAGATAGAAAAGGACTTGTTGCCCTGGGCAGATAAACAGTGGCAGGCAGTCAAAGAGAAAATGCTGTTATCAAGAAAAAACGCTTCGCTGCCAAGAACTACACTTGTCTCTATAATGTAATGTCTCTACAACTAGAAAAAAGAGGACGTTGAGAGTATCAAATGCATCGTATTACAAACAGTGAGAGGCATTGATAGAAGGAGCTGGAAGGGCATGTGAGAGAAGCCATGGCGTGGAAGGGCCAAGGTGCAGCCGGAGCCAAAGGGATTGGTTCTGGTATCGTTAGTGGAGACAAAAAGGGGAAAATCCCAAGGAGGCCTGATCCCAAAAAACAGGGAGTTTCGTCAGAAAGGGGAAAAATGCGGAAAAACGACGCCGGTAGGAAAGAAAGAGGGGGATGGAAGTCACAAGAGGGTTGCTGTTGGTGCGGGAGAAGCAGGGAAGGTGTCCGGATGCTGCAGGTTTCCGGCGGTGAAGAAGGAATTCAGGAGAGGCTTTGAGAAACACGACGCTCGCACTGGTTCCTAAACGCATCCTCCATTGGACCGAGCCGTGGACGGAAGCCGCTGTTAGTTTTGGGTGCACTGAGCTCATTAGTGAGGTGAGCCGTGGTTAGAGAGGCGGACCGGGAGGTGGGGGTGAGGGCGGGGCGGGTGGGGTTGGAGGGTGTTGCTTGGGAACGTACCATCTTCCTCCGTGCGGATGAGCAGCTGTAAACTCTCCGGCCCGTCCCCGGCTTCCGTCTGCGCCCGTACCGTCACGCCGTACTCGGTCCACTTCTCCAGGCCCTCCAGGAGGAACGGAGAACTCTCCGGAGGAATCCCCTCCACGCTTTTAGACACCCGGCCGCCCTCGGTCGTGGAGTACTGGATGGAGTATCCGGAGATGACGCCGTTTTGAAACTCCACAGGGGGCGGAGCCCAACTTACCAGGATGCTGGTAGAGCTGGGGCTGGCGCATGTGATGTCCTGCGGCGGCGCCGACGGAACTGACCGGCCAGCAGAGGAGGGTAGTGTGTGTGTGTCGTTTGGGTGTGGGAGGTGGTAATCAGTGGGTGGAGCGGTGAGGAGGTGAAGGAACGGTGGGATGACATTGAGCGGACGAACGACAGAGAACAAAAAAGACAAAGAAACATAAAATGAAAACAAAACACTGAGAACGGAGAGCGAACAAAATGACCCGGCGGCTAGAGAGCGGGACGACGGAGCGATGGAAACGGGTGGATGATTTCAAAAGAAGAGACAAGAGCTGCAACACACAAACATACCTGCCCACAGCTGCTCACAGCCCACCCAAGCCTGTGTGATCCTTGTGGTAGTGCCCCTCTATCTAGCGCCTCCGGCTGCTTACCTTTGTCTTCACTGATTCTCTCACACACCAAACAGAGCGTCGCCACGTTACAGACAACTAACTAGCAACTTCTGGGAATGATTTCATTGGTATTTGTGTCGAACATCAAGCCTGAGGTGCTGTTAGTTGTGGCAATGCGAAGTACTTATAGAGAACCGTTTGTAACATACAAATCTACGACGGGGGGATCCAGACATTCGCGGTTCTCTTATTGAGTCTCATTTTTGCATCGACAAAATTGAAACCACTCTGTCTCTGACACACACACACACACGCACTCGCCGCAGTATTCGTCGTGGGACCTACGCGTCTGCGGCGTGTCGATGAACACCTCGTTGGTGTACGCCCCGATGCCGTGCTTGCTCCGGGCGGCCAGCTGGAAGGTGTAGCTGGAGAAAGGCTTCAGGTTCTTCAGCAGGTGGAAGGTGGAGGGCTCAAAGCTCACTTTCTTCTGAAAGCACACGGAGAGGAACCCGAGAACAGCGGACGACGTGAGCATAGAACAAGAACAGAGGGAGCTTTTAGTAGTACGGACAGTTCGATACAGTCCTCCTGTCCTTTTGCTTTACCTCCTCCGTGTCGTCAGCTCGGCGGTAGACCAGCTCGTAGCCCGTGATCAGGTTGTCGGGGCCGCCCTGGGGCGGCGCGACCCACGACAACAGGATACTGGTCTCGGACTTGGCCTCGCCCTTAAATTCTGAAGGTTGGGATGGAACTACAGAATTGGGCCAAAAGCAGGATGAGTAAAGCCATGTTCAGATCCCTTCTTGTATTCTTTATCTACGCCCCGGCTCACCTCCGGTCTTGGCTATGATCTGCAGGTCCTGAGACAGCGGCCCGTCTCCCATGGAGGTGAAGGCCAGCACTCTGATGTAGTATGTCTTGTTGGGAGTCAACCCCTGGATAGTGATGAAGTGGGCGCTGCGCACCATCTGCTTCTCCCACTGCGCACACACACAGACACACAGACACACACAGACACACACACACACACACACACACAGCCGGTGCGTGAGTGCAAGCGAAGCCACAGACTGACTCTGTGTTTCTTAACGAACGGACGCACCTGGTTGACTGGCAGCGAGTTGTCCGAGGTGTAGTAGACCCTGTAGCCCACCACCTGCCCGTTGGGTTCCTCGGGCTCGTCCCAGTGGATGATTGCCGTGGTCGTGCTCAGCATGCGACCTCTGACCTGCAGGGGGGCGAAAACAAGAGCAACTTGAGCAGAGCGGCTCAAATGCAGCGCAGAGACGTAAAGGCCACTTTATTATGCATCACACACACAAAGTATCCGATGTCCAAAAAAAGCCTTTACGGGATTTTCGTCTTGTCCCAACCGAAGACGTACCTGCCGGGGAGGCGAGGAGGGGGCCTGCTCAGCTGTGCGGGCCTCCACCACCTCGCTGGAGGGGCCCTGGCCAATTGTGTTGACGGCCGCCACCCGAAAGTCGTAGTGGGAGTACGGGCTGAGGCCGCCCACGCTGTAGCGCGTGGTGGCGATGCCATCGATCTCCTTGTAGGGGTCCTCGGACCCTCTTGCACGGTGCTGGAGGAGGCGAGAGAGGACTTATTTAATAATACACACGTTTAACAAAAATGATGAGGTAGTTTCAGTCTGGTTACATATGAATTGCCTCTCATGCTGGTGAAGGAGGTGTTCAGTGATCTTTCATTGCTAACATTTCTATTTCAGAACTCCTCGGGGACAGAGAACACACCTGATTTCATTTGAGCTATTTGGTGACTTTATTACTATAATTTTACGTTCACATAAGATTGCAGCTTGCAGCTTTAGGCGTCTTAACTTGTGCCTCCCTAAGAGCCTCTGTGCACAGCACTGTTACCCACCTGAATGATGTAATAGGAGACCGGCTCAGGGTTGCCCGAGTCCCAGGTGAGTGTGATGCTCGTCGCAGTTCTCTCCGTCACCTCGGGGTTACCAGGGGCCTTTGGCAGGGCTGAGGGACGGAGACACAGGGACACTTTACAAAACGACCCCCCTGGGGTGAAGAAATCATCTGACCGACTTCCCCCAAACGAGAAAATCTACTTTTACGCCACGAGACTGTCTCAAATACGACAAATCACACACTGAACAACATCCAACTGGAATTGGATCAGAATTGGACTAAATAAATAGTCAGTTCGACTCATTGCTAATCCAAATGACACCCTGTGTATATTGGAATATATTATATTGGTATTTTCCCAACGTGAAATTGTAATTCAGCTCGTCGCTCCTCTTTGGATTCTAGATTCAGAAATCATTGTTGATGTTTAGAAAAGAATCTGTGACACCACCTTGTTACGTATTCATACCAACGTCTCATTGAAATGTTGTCCTTGGCGTTTCGTTTTGTTGTTTTTAAAAGGACAAGCCCTCGGCGAGGTCCGAGCAGCCCTTCCTGTGCTGCTCTCGCTGCCTCCTGTCCTCCGCCCATAAGCTGCACCACCCACCTTTCACGATGATCTGCGCCACCGCCTCGATCACGCCGAGCGTCGACATGGCGACGCACGTGTAATTGTTGGACTGGCGCACGTCGGTCAGCTCCAGGACGTTGCGGCCGATGGGCATGTCGTCCTCGGGCGTCAGGTCCTCCGCCCCCAGCATCCACTTCACGTAGGGCATCGGGGAGCCCACGGCGACGCAGGTGATGTTGACGTTCCCCCCCGGCATGATCTCGCTGTCGGCTGGGGGGATGGAGAAGCGCGGGGGGACGCGGCGGACTGGACCGGGCGGGAAGAGCGGAAGGGGGGCGGTTAGAAATCCGCTACTGAGCTGCTGAGCTGCAGAACAACGACGATGTATTTGTTTCCGTGTGCTCTGAAGATGAAGATTCACGGCATTAAACAACAACTGCAAAGCAGTGAGACGATGTGGAACGTCACCGTCAGGCCGCACGTGGCATCAGAATATTTTATTCATTAGGTGTGCTCTATTAAATATTTCATCAACTGAGACACGGAAGATACTCACATGAACACAACGCACTGCAAACACACATGCACTCACGGGGGAACCAGAGGAACACAAACCACACACACGGACACACACGGAGGCTTAATGGACGACAGGGGGGAGAGACTCAAAGAGAGCAGCACACTCGTTACTGTACCAACCTTCTCGCAGCTCTGCAGAGGGGAGGAGGAGGAGGAGGAGGGGGAGGGGGGGAGGAGGGGGAGAAAAAGGGAGACAGAAATATGAGGAGCGCAAAGAGAGAAAACACAGCACAGACGGCCTTTTGCTGTCTCCGCCTGTCAAACACTCACTGAGCAGCGCTGCAGGATTCAGCGAGCGCCGGTGTGTGTCTGTCTGTGTGTGTGTCGGTGTGTGTGTGTGTCTGTCTGTCTGTGTGTGTCTATGTGTGTGTGTGTGTGTCTGTGTGTGTGTCGGTGTGTCTGTCTGTGTGTGTGTCTGTCTGTGTGTGTGTCGGTGTGTGTGTCTGTCTGTGTGTGTGTCGGTGTGTGTGTGTGTCTGTCTGTCTGTGTGTGTCTATGTGTGTGTGTGTGTGTGTCTGTGTGTGTGTCGGTGTGTCTGTCTGTGTGTGTGTCTGTCTGTGTGTGTGTCTGTGTGTGTGTCGGTGTGTGTGTCTGTCTGTGTGTGTGTCGGTGTGTGTGTGTGTCTGTCTGTCTGTGTGTGTCTATGTGTGTGTGTGTGTGTCTGTGTGTGTGTCGGTGTGTCTGTCTGTGTGTGTGTCTGTCTGTGTGTGTGTCGGTGTGTCTGTCTGTGTGTGTGTCTGTCTGTGTGTGTGTCTGTCTGTGTGTGTGTCTGTCTGTGTGTGTGTCTATGTGTGTGTGTCTGTGTGTGTGTGTGTTGCTGTCTGTGTGTGTGTCTGTCTGTGTGTGTGTCTATGTGTGTGTGTCTGTCTGTGTGTGTGTGTGTCTGTCTGTGTGTGTGTGCTCGTGTGCGTATGTGTGCATGTGTGTGTGTGTGTGTGCATGTGTGTGTGTGTGCGTATGTGTGTGTGTGTGTCTGTCTGTGTGTGTGCTCGTGTGCGTATGTGTGCGCGCGTGTGTGTTTGTGTGTGTGCATGTGTGTGTGTGTGCGCGTATGTGTGCGCGTGTGCATGTGTGTGTGTGTGTGTGTGTGCGTATGTGTGTGTGTGTGCGTGTGCGTGTGTGTGCGTATGTGTGTGTGCGTATGTGTGTGTGCGTGTGCGTGTGCGTGTGCGTGTGCTGGGGAGACAGTGCCTGAGGAGGTAAGGTGTCATATTCATGTCAGATTGGGGGAGAAACGTGTCGTGGTTGTTTCTCCCCCGTCGGTCTAAAGGCTAAAGGAGGGAGAGCAGAGAGATTAACAGTGAAACATCGGGTGAAGCAGCTCTCGCTTTAAGAAACAATTGACCCGGTTTTACTGCTGTGCAGCTCTGAATTATAAAACACAAGTGGTTTAACGAACCCATGATGACATTACTGCAACTTACAGTTGTAAAAGATGATTTCAAGAGGAATCCTCTGCACGTCCTTAAATCAAAGCGCTCTAATGGGCTGACGGACCTTTGGTTTATTCATTATGATGTCTTACCTCTGACGTAGAGGTTGGCTGGGGTGGAGTAGCGTGTCCCATCGCTGTTGGTGGCCACACACTCATACTTCCCCTGGTCCGACTCCTCGCTCATCTCTATCTGCAGGGCACCTGGACGGATGGAGAGGAAGAGGAGGAGACAGAGAGAGACGCACAGAAGGATAGCCAGGAAGAAAAAGCAATTAGCACAGGGTGGAAGACGTGGGATAATTGGGTATAGTTCATAAATACACCGACATAGAGATGGTAAGAACTGCACACAGTGTCAATGAATCAGAGGAAGGTTTCTCAGCGAAAACAAGCTGAACAAAAGCGATAAAAAAAGAGGGAGACCAATAGTTCACCACTGTCAGCAAGAATCTGCCCAAAACAAGGGGTCAGCTTCCTGTTTTAAAGATGGTAAAGAAACAAAATGTAAAAGAAAAAAAGCAAATCAACCAAGCGGCCAAAACGTGAAGAGATCCAGTCACCAAAACGGTATTAAAAAAAAAAGAATCTTTGCTGAAAATGAAGATGCAGTTACATCAGGGAGTTAATAATGCTTCAGTTGTCAAGGTTATAAGGTGACAAAGGTATCGCCACGGCGACGTGATATCAACCCTTACGGATCCACCACTGGGATCAGGAGTGTGATGTCATTATAAAAACACACCCAGTAAGGAGGTACAGACATTAAACAGCCTCAAAAGAAGTCACAGATTAAAAAAAAAAAAAAAAAGGAACGACATACGGAAAGCCTTGGGGGGGGGGCGACGCTTTCTCCCTCCCTGAAAATAGAAAAACTGTCAAAAAAGTCAACCAGAGGGTCCTTGTAAAGATGGTGAGAAGAGGCAAAAAAGCGCCCAGTAAAAACTTTATCAAAAAAGTGGTTGTTTGGGGCTTTTTATCGGCAATGAGAGAGAAAAGAGAAAGTAATGGTTCAAAATCATGAAGATATGTGTGTGCAGCTGCACATCGGTGTGTTTACAGCGCGAGCACACTAATGTCTGCACGTGCGTCTGAGCCATCTGGGCTTTTCAGGTCGAGCGAATTAGCAGCTGGGAGGGAAAACAGAAGTGGGACGTTGGATCGGGCCGATGTGGACGAGGCCGGTTAAGCTCGTGTTATACGACCCTCCCAGCAAAAAGAAAGAAAGGAAGAAAAAGGAAAAATAAAAAGCATAAAGCCGCAGTGTGCTTTGCCACCTCAAACTAGGGGACCAGGGTATAATTCACTCTAAACAAGTCATGCTTTAGGCTGAGAACAACGCAGACGTGGAATAAAAAAAAGCGAGGTGATGTTAAACTGGATAAGAGAGACGACAACATGGCGAGAGAGGAAGCGATGGGGCCATGTGTGGCCGAGCGAGGCTCAGACGGACAAATGAACGGATGAGGAGAGGGTGACGGATGAGGAGAGGGGAGGTGATTAAAAGGTCATAGCATCATGAATTGCTTGCTCAGTTTCCAATTCCCCCCTTCTTGCACCTACTGCAGATCTGATCTGAAGCAGCTGGATGAGTATCGCCAATGGGGAAGTCTTTTGGACTAAACGTGTATTTTTTTCTCAGATCCGCGAGACAAGTAGGAAACCAGGGGGGTTGGAAAGGAATCAGCCCACTGTGTCATGTTGGTCCTCCCGGCAGTCTTACCTCGTATGGGCGTGCCACCTGAGTGGGCAATGAATGCACGAGATTAGAGAAGGAGAAGAAGAAGAAAGTGTTAGTACCAACGGGGCAGGAAGTGGGGGAGGGAGGGGGGGGGAGGGGGGGGAGGGGCTGGGATGGGGTGGTAACTCGGTAGAGGAGAAGAATCAAATTAGAGAGGAAGACTCCAAAATATAGATCCTCGAGAGCGAGTGAGAGGAGAGAGAGAGGGAGAGAGGGAGAGAGAGAGGCATAAAAGAGAGAGACAGGAAGTAGAAAGACGCAGTGACGGAGCTATAAGGAGATGGGTTATTGATTGGCTGTAGGGGGTCTCTGCACTAAGAGGTGGACTGGGACTCTAAGCGCACGTCACCTGGCGGAGACTTAACCTCACCAGCAGGTACCTGTGGAAATGTGCGGAACGTCCAAAAGGGAAAATGGGGGAGATTTATCGTTTCTTTACCGCCTTCCAGCTACCAAGCGAGTCTGACAGCGGGACAACGCAGCAACATGGCTTCATGTGCATACGTTTAGCTCGTGATGATTAGACACGGCAAACGCTCGGTCAACTCGTTGTACCGTATTCTCGCCTCTTTTGTTCTCCATAGAAAAAGACAAAGGCTCTGTCCACTTTATAAACACTAAAAGTCTCTCCAAGAGTCCCACACGCTCAGTTTACAACCGTAATAAAAAAATAGGCAAATTCTCCCATTTCAGAAGCCGAGTGATTCACATAACAGTGAAAGCTCACTGAAGGCGGGTTGGACCGCTTATTGTCTTATTGTAGTGACGGGTTCATCAAGTCATCAACGATGCACCTCTACACCGCGCGGCCTGATCGCTACCTCGGGGTTCTCTGGGGCCGAGAGCCTATTCACTGGTGACTGTGCAGCAGGGCCGGGGGGGAGGGGCGGGAGTAAGTGGGTGAGTGGGTGAAAGAGTGAGCGAGCGAGCGGGTGAGTGAGTGAGTGAGGGGGAGAATAGTCAAATCAGGTGAGTGTGAGGAGAGGGTTATTTGTATTTCTTTTGGTGGTGGAAACAGGTGAGGGTGAGACCAGCTACCTCTAAGGTGACAGAGACACCTGAGACTATATGACTATGTGTCTATGAATATATGAAATATGTTGACATATTTGTGTATTTTATTGAACCAAAATGAGTGTGTGTGTGAGCGTCTGTGCCTCGTTCTTTCTTTGCATGTGGCTGTTAGTAAGATGCATGCATGCATCTTACTAACAGCCCAACGTTGTAAAGGTGAGCAGCAGCAGGATCAGTAGCAGCAGTTAGTGAACAGTATACAGAAGAGTGGACAGTGAGGGTGTGGACCTCGGAACAGAAGCACTTACCAAAGGACTCTGTGGTTAAAAAGATACAAAGAGAAAAGAAACAGCATAGACATGGTATTACAATCAGGCCATTGGTTACACAGACGAGTTGACTCAGCAGAAACACCTTGAAAAAGCACTCAAACTCCCGAAAGGAGTCATGGATATGATCTAACTATCTAAACAGACCTTTGTGCTAACATACAGGTTGTATTTTACATTTAAAGCACTTAAAGTAAATATATTTTTGTGAAATAAAGGTAAAAACGGGAGTCTAAGCAGGGCGTTGAAGGTTGAGCCGTAGAACTAAAGTAAAGCAAATGGGACAGAAGCAAAGAGGTTGTTATCCATAAAGAAGCCAGAGTCGGGTATCCAATCACAGGAGGGGGGTTTGGGGCCCAGAGGTGGTCCCTGGAAGCAAGAGGTGGGATTTCACACACTACTGTGGCTATCGACAGGCTGATTGACAAATCATTTCCAGGTCGTTTGCCTTTGAATTTGACACATTTACACCAGTTCACTTCCTCGGGAATCATGGATGAGAGTCCGCGAGTCGGTTTCCCAATCACGCAGGACGCACTTCCCATGAAAGGAGGAACAGCAAAGGGTTATTGGTTCGTTTAGTCACAGCAGTGAGGCGTCCTGAGAGGACATTCCCTCGGTGCACGCCACCATCACCTGGGTTTCGCTTGTGATTTCCTTCACTCGAGGAAACCGGTGCCAATAGAAACTTGTTTTTCTTACAAATGTTTTTCAAAAACTTTGAATCGAGCCCCCTTTGGTGATGGCGATTTGCACGGGGAGACCTCGGAGAGTTTGCAGAGAAGCGGAGAAACGTTGGAAAAGTTCACCGTCGGAGGCTTTGAAGAGGTTTTTAGAGAGTTGGGAAGCACACACACAGTCAGGTCATAGCACAGCGGCACAGCACACGGCCAGAAACTGGGGCAAGAATAACACGCTTTGTGGGAACAGAAAATAAAAAAGGGGAATTAGATATTGAAACAGGGATAAAAAGCAGACTGGGAGGGAAAGAGAATCCCAAAGGTGGGAATAAAAGCCGGGGGTCGAGGGGGGATTGAAGTGTCGGTTACCTGAGCGGAGCTGCTTGATTCGTCCGTTGTTATTGGACGTGTTGACCGGCAGGAAGTCCTTGAACCAGGTAATTTCTGGGTCAGGGTTGCCGCTAGCAGCGCAGAGCATAGTGGCGGTCCGGGATCGCTCCACCACTTTCAGCTGGGGGCCCATGTCTATGGTGGGAAACCCCGGGGGCAGCTGGTCCTCTACGGGGAGACCGGCACCAGTCAAACAATTCAGCGCTCAATAATACATGTTTTCAGTGACAACTTTGCAGGAAATATTCTAAACATTTGTTAACTGGTTCTAGCTTTGCGTATCGAACAGAGAGGCATCGGTCTACTGAAGCAACAAAGTGAATAATGTCCCAAAATTCATTTGAATTCAAGCCGTGCGGATTGAGTCGGTTGAGTCCAGTGTGAAGAGGTTTTTAGTTTCCATTCCGTTTGGAGCCGTAATGGGTTTTTGGAATCGGCTTTGAGCCCGGAGGCCAGAACGCGGATACAACAGCCAGGTCAAATAGAATAAGCAACATTTCACTGCACCTGACAAAAAGCTTTAGGCGAACCCTCCTCCGAGAAGAATCAATTGAAAGTCAATCGCTCCGTTCCGCAGGGAGTCGGCTCAGAGCCACGCGTCTGATTGGGCGGCTCGGCCCCGGTGCACGCGTCCAACAGGTCAGTCTCATGACAACTCTGCATGCCAGCCCTTGTTCATAATGAAGTGGGTACAGACAGTCACAGCGGACGAGCTCGGCATCCCTGCGCGTGTCTGTATTTGAAGTAGAACGCAGTCTATTTTACCCAGAATCCACCGTAACCTCTTCCCTCATTTAATGGGAAACCCAAGCGCGGCACCTCACCAAAGAGACGCTAATTCCAGTACCGGCCCATCGAACCGCAGCCAACGGGCCGTGAGACTCGAGCCCTGCGTGTGGCCTTTTAACAGCTCTGCTTTCAATCAATCGCAACGGCCGACGAATGGAAACACGCTCATAATAAACCAGGAGGACGAGATCAGAGGGGATTTAGTGTGTGTGTGTGTGTTCTGTTCTCCATGAACGGGGAGAAAAGGGTGAAAAGCGCTAAAGAAAAAAGAGCGACGGGAAGGAAGAGAGGGAGAGCGCTGACAGAGAGGGGGGAGGAGAGAGAGCGCAGGGGGAGCCATCCCCATTCTCTCTGCTTTCATTATGCAAACTTCAAAGACAGATATAATGCATTCCGCTTCATCCACCTGGAGGGGGGGAGGGTGGGGGGGGGACGCGCTCAGACCCGAGACCCCGCTGCTCCCTTTGCCCCCCTGCAACCAGGAGCTCGTGCACCACCGACAAACTCCAGCGCGTCACAAATCTGGTTGGTTATTAAAGGCTGACAGAGTGTGAAATGGCGTTTGAGGAGCGATAGAATGAGCCGATACACACACACACACACACACACACACACACACACACACACACACACACACACACACACACACACACACACACACACCCCACACACACATAACCATCGTGACAGGTGTAAGTAACAGCAAAGTGTGTTAGCTGATTCAGTGTGTGCATGTGTGTGTGTGTGAGCTGCAGAAGAGATACGTGACCTTACACCCCCCCCCCCTCGTTGGGGGGGAATCCCACCGTTTCCCACACTACGGCGACAGGTCCAGATTATTTCACAGCTCATAGATGAAGCCCCAGCTTCGACCCCCTGCCCCCCCCCGACCCCCGACCCCACTTTCCCCCAACGATGGGAAACCGCGCGAACACCGTCCTCTTTACGCAGGACCCCAAAAACTGCATCGCTCACTGCGTTTGTCGAGCGTGGGAGAGCGCCGGTCAGGCCGGCCGTACACAGCGTGGGAACCACAGCGTGAGCCAGCTGCTGCCCGCGTGTAACATCTGCACCTGCAAGCCAACCTGTTTCTGTCATTCATGACACGGGGCTCAGGGGGGGGGGGACGACTGTGATGGATGCTGGGAAAGTAACACTCGCAGCTGTCCTACTGTGATGCGTAATTGTCACATTCTTGTGTCCCAGCCTGGTCTGGTTTGCGAGGCCACAGCTCGTTCTTGTTTCTGGGCGCCGTGGCTGCTGATGTCATCACTATTTAAACATTTCAAATGGCCGACTGGACAACGTGAAAGCGCCAGTGTTTGCTTTGTCCATCCATGTTTCTGTAATAACGTGGCAGCCGACCAGCGGCGAATGAAGATGTATAATCGACAACACAACGCGTCTGGTCTTCAAATGATGAAATGCTGATTTACATCATATCCCATATCTGCCAATACGTCCCCCTAAACGCTGCACGCTATCCCTTAAGCAATGGAAGTAAGTAAGAACATTTTGCACTGACGCACAAACTCACATTAACCACTTTGACCAGAGCATGAATAATAGAGCGTGGGACTGTACACGGGACCAGCAGCAGTAATTGCTCTCGGGTTCATTATTATTTCAGCCCTTGTCAATCACGCCCGTTTACTGGAAGGCAAGATTTCAATTAGCCGGCTTCTAATCCTCAGTAATTAAGCCTGCTGACCTTAAGACCGGATCCCTCCCGTCTGACAGGCAGTCCCTGGAGCCGTGTCTTCTCAGAGCCGGGGAGACGGGGGGACGCGACTGACTGACAAGACTCCCTGTGTGTGTGTGGGCGTGCCTTCCACCTGACATTTGGACTGACAGCATATCAGGGGCTATTAGGGGCTCCCAGGTGGCCTCTCAGTCGTCCCCGGCACAATGACTCCTCAGAGGAGTACAAACCACTACATAAAGACTGCTTGTCTCACATGCAGGACACTATGTCTGCACGTTTCTGCCTTGCTGATAAAGACAGAGATCAGACGCGAGCGGATGGTTCTTTCTAGGGAGGCAGGGAGGGAAAATATAAAAATTCAAAAAGGCATGCGCACGTGCGCACACGAGCACAAAGACAACCGTGTGAGACAGGAAAAGTTCTGGATGGATGGAGCGGAACGGCCCAGAAGATGCAAAGAGTGGTCTGCTGTGAATAATTTAGAGGCCGCTGTGTAGTGGACCTGAGACACCGAGAGGAGGGGAACAAAGTGTAGAAAGACAGAAAAACACGAGACGGACGAGACAGAGGACTGTGTTATTACTCCTCCGAGAGAAGAACAAGACAGAGCCAGAGACGCGAGAACAAGAGGCCGCGCGTCCTTCCCCCACGAGCGCGTTCCGTAGCGGCAGGCGATGTGATTATCTACACTTGAGCGGCCTCACTCGCCGAGACACTCTTGAGCTGCAAAACTACCGGTACATAATGTTCCCCTAATGGACTCCACTAACACTAACGTCGCCATCAGCCTTAATGGACCAACGGAAAGCGCATCTACCGCAGTGCATCCCAGCAAACACCCAACCAGCCTCTGCTGCAGGACCGGCGGCTCAGGTCGGGCTAAACATCACACAGACGTTCTACAGCCCGTGTTCTGTGCCGATACTCGTGGTTCTTGCATTGATTCAGCTGCATGTTACTATGGATGCATTTGGCTCCAGATCTCGTCTCATCGTTTGTTTTTTGGATTTTGTGCATGTTTGGATCCTTAATGGTATATAAAAACAAAGCCACACCTGCTTCACCAAAGTTTTGCCAAACGTCCGCGTGGAGGACAGCAGGGACACGGCGAGTTGGAAGCTAAGCTAACCCAAGCTAGTAGCTAGGCCCAGCGTCGGAGACACACCAGGGCAAAGGCAAAAATTGCCCCTAATAAATATAATTTTGCCCTTGATATCACGAGGAGAGGGTTCAAAAATGTCCTTTAACAACAATTACAGCTCAGTTAACTTGTGAAAAACATGGTGGCCTTTATGACCCCGTCCAGTGGCCATAGAATGTTTTTGATTCTCGCCTTGACCCAAGTTGCGTGTGTGATGGGGCCATGATGATGTAGGACGTTCAGGTATTATGATTAGCACATGTTCTTAGTGTCAGGAAAAAAGGCAGCACACTGACCCCGTAGCACACTGAGCCGGGTGGAGGCAGTGAGCTCTCCTGCAGAGTTGGAGGCGTGACATTCGTAAATGGCCTCGTCCCTGGGGGTCCTCAGCGGCTGGATCCTCAGGACCGAGCCGGACCCGTCGTCAAACTCTATGACCTGTTGTGTAGGAGAGAGACGTTGAAGTGGCTGTCAATCAATCAAATATACCACTAGTGGCTGCACACCACATCAACATTGTTTGCAGCTCAATGAAAGACAGTTTTCCCAGACGTTTTATTTACAAGGGTGAGCTGAAGGGACAAAACCAGGGAGGCGTGAGAGCACTAAATCAGGTTTGATCCAAAGCCACAAATCACATGTGGACCTACAGTGTCGGGTCCATCGCTGCACATTCAAATAGATTCCAACTGGCAGCAGAAAGTCCACTGATGATTAAACTAACTTTTGACAGAGTAACGAATTGAAATGGGATGATTGAAGATGAAATGGTCCTTTATTGCCCGTTTTTTGACATCTAGGATGTGTAAGAAGGGAGAGGTTTGGATCGTCCAGCAGTAACTGCTCTTGCATAAGTTGTATCAAGCTTATCAAGATGTCATGCATGTACGACATCTGGATTTGAAATTCTGATAAGGTTTCCACTGAATAAAATCCAATAAAAAGAAATCCCCCCACAACTCTCGAATGACACGTCAGAAAAGAATAAATATAAGTCTGAGCTTATATAGGGTGGATTAAAAATAAAATATCTCCCCGAGTGATTTAATCACAAAGAGGAACGAGCCAAGATGAACTCAAACCTCGGAGGAAAATAGACTTATTAAAGTGGAAAAGCACTGTGTGAAAGTGGGGGGGCTGGTTCAACAGCTCCATCTCAGAGGGACTCGTGAGGTGGTGAAATAAATCGAAGGTTACTGCCTTGGGGAAACTAATAAGGCTGATCATATGAGCATCTGAGGCCCGGGGCATCATCTGACACGGAGACGTAGAGCAGATGCTGTTTCCCACAGCTGTAAAACCTTTGCAGTACAAATGAAGAGAAGCAGGTAAACGGTTTAGCTTTGACCTCACTGAAAACGCATCATTGACTTGCATTAACTGCAATAAACACAGTGGCAACAATACACCGTTTTCAGAGCGATAGTCGTCAGAGGAAAAGCAAACGTGTAACTACAAATATAAATGCTGGCTCTGTTCCCTTTCAGCAGGCTACGATAAGCTAACTGGCTCCACCTTCATCTGCTGATCTCCTCCACTTTCAACAAGAAAACTGATCAGGGCAGTTTCTTAATCGTTTCATATTATAGTCACTATTCCACAAACCAACCGGTCCGCTGTGAGAAAAAGTGACGCCGCCGACAGCAGTTGTTTGGCCTTTTGCGAACACAGTCTTGGCTCTGCTGTCCAATGCTGAGCCACTTTGCTGTGAGAAGAAGTGTGCACAGATCATACAGAGGTCACACAGTTACCAGCGTCTCAGGGCCGTACCTCAAATCTCTGGTTGCTGACTTTTTTGCCCTTCTTGTTCCAGACGATCTTGGGCTGTGGGTCCCCCGTGGCCTGGCACACAAAGGACGCCACTCCCCCCTGGACTCCTGTCTGGTCTTCGGGGGTTCGTGTAAACCTGGGGGGTGCTGTGTGGGAACACATGGGTGAAAAGTCAAGCGAAGCTCCATATGACAACCAATCCGTTCCAAACCAACACGCGCCGACTCCATGGACCACGTGTCACGTGTCATGTGTGTTCATCAACCAAAGGCAGCACGCGGATGCCGTTATCGGTGAGTCAGAGCGGAGACAGTGTGAGCGTCTATCAGCGCACGCCAGTGGCTTTGTGCATCCTTCTCTCTCAGTACACGCGTGTGCACGTTCCACCATGTTCTCCTCACTGTCCATGTACCGCCAAAGGAGCTTAATATTTCTGTGCCATAAAGGATTTATGAAGACTTACTCCTGACATGACCACTAAAGCCCCTCATTCCGGGGACGCCAACAATATCATAACCGCCGCCTCCCGCTGGATTGTGACATCACGACATCAAAAAGATTCGGCACGTCAGTCACGGCACCTCACCAGCCGCCCTAATGGCATTCCAGCCAAACCAGAAAATCCCTACTTTAGGGCTTACCGCCAAACGGCCTGACAAAGGGAGAGAAATTGCTTTTTGCTGTTTTAAAAGGGGGGAGGAGGAGAGGCAGAAAAAAATACTAAGCTTTTCAGAGGAGGAGAGAAAGCAAAATGATGCAGGAAGAGCAGAGGAGAGCTGGGGGAGAAGAGCGAGGGAGATAAAAGGAAACGAGAGAGAGAGACACACAGACGGAGAGGGGAGAGAGATGGAGAGGGGGGAGAGAGAGATGGAGAGGGGAGAGAGATGGAGAGGGGGGAGAGAGAGATGGAGAGGGGAGAGAGAGATGGAGAGGGGAGAGAGAGAGATGGAGAGGGGGGAGAGATGGAGAGGGGAGAGAGATGGAGAGGGGAGAGAGATGGAGAGGGGAGAGAGATGGAGAAGGGAGGAGGGGAGAGAGAGAGATGGAGAGGGGAGAGAGAGAGATGGAGAGGGGAGAGAGATGGAGAGGGGAGAGAGATGGAGAGGGGGGAGAGATGGAGAGGGGGGAGAGATGGAGAGGGGAGAGAGATGGAGAGGGGGGAGAGATGGAGAGGGGGGAGAGATGGAGAGGGGGGAGAGATGGAGGGGCTCTCCTCTGCTCTTCCTGCATCATTTTGTTTTCTCTCCACCTCTGACCGACACACACTTCCTCCGACTGTGTGTCGGTCGGAGTGTGTGTGCGTGTGCGTGTGCATCTCCATGTTTGTGGTCTCTTCCCAGACGAGTCAGCTGATACTTATGGAGACGCCTTGATGACCTTTGACATGAATGTGAAGTGAATGTCTCCAACACAAGCAGCTGTTTAGTCATTTTAGGGAATTTGACAAATTGCCTCATTTACCCCCCCCCCCCCCCCCAAACATCGATCAATCTATCGGATCGGTAGAATGTCCTGACGTGATCTGTGCCTGTGGCCATTGGAGAGAGAGAGAGAGAGAGAGAGACTATCAGAATGAGAAGGGGGAGAGTCTCTCTCTTAATCCTCTGCTAATCTCTGCCTCACAAACAAATGAAAAGTCTAAAGCCAGAGTCATCATAAGAGACACGGAAGACTTTTCAATTGCTTTTTTTATCTCCCCCCCTTCTTTTCATCTCTATAACCAGATTCCTCTCTTTATGCATCTCTCATTAAATTGTCTTACGTTCCTTCGTTCTCATATTTCCCCCTTTATCTTTCTACCAGCGACTTAATTATTTGCCACTGAATCACCCCCCCATCACCCCCCCATCACCCCCCCTCCACTCTCCTCCACAGCTGCTCCCCTTCCTCCCGCTTTCATCCTCCTCCTTGTTATCCTTTCTGCATCTCCTCCCTCCATCTCTGGGGTGTTACATAAGTCTCGCTGTCACATTGACTGACTTAATGGGCGGGGGGGGGGGGGGGGGGGTGTAGGTGCGCAACTCTCTCCTCCACACTTCTCCCCAATTCCTCACCCCCCCCACCCTTCTAGTTGTTTCCTCCTTGCCTCTCTTTACGGGCCGCGGTTCCATCCTCCCCCCCTGCCGCCTCCCCCTTTCCATCCCGCGCCGCTCCCCTGCTCTCTATTTACGCTCCTGTCCGTCTTCTGTCCGGATAATCGGGGGTCTCTTGGTGGGATTGATCGTTGACATTTGGCCCCGCAGCTCAAAGGGGGCCGCAGGACGCCGGCGGCTTTATTACTATTTGAAGGATTGAAGAGCAGAATGAAGGAATGAGATGAACTGGGAACACGAGGGGCACTTTGAAGCAGTCACATGCTCGTAGGTGCAATTCTCTCTGGAAGTGATAGAAGTGTGTGTGCCATACAGTGGGATTCGACATACACAACAGATGGCAGGGTTTACCCCCCCCCCCTCCAACCACCCCACGGACCACCTTCGAGTCGAATCGGAGTAAAAGAAGCAAAATCAAAAGGACTTAAGGAGGCTAATGACACTTTGTGGGAAGCTAAACGAGACACGAGCTGTAGCTGACAGATGCTGCCGTAACCTGGAGGGACACCGCGAGAGGGATGGAGCTCGTAAGAACAGATGCTGCCACAAACCTTCAGGGAGTCTGATTTACTAACATACAGTATTAAGATCGGGAGATTGTGTGAATTCAAGAAGGGGAAGTAAATGTTTTGGAGGTTTAACAGATGGAGCTCAGCTGAAGAGTCGCCGCTTGCAAGAGTAGCCTATAGATTTAATGGTTCCCATATGGGGTTTCTTTACTTTCTGATGAGGCAAAGAGATGGGTGGATGGTTATTGGGATATAGACAACGTTGTTGCTGTACTGTGCTTACGTCATTTGATTGGAAATAGACTGTAAATGTCCACTAAGTGAAATAATGACCAAACTGCGATGCACTAAGTGATCCAAACTCACACACATCTTCTCCAAACTTTCCACTCTCCAAAACATTAAAAGTCAGCAAATGAATTGATCCGACACAAAAAAGCACAGAGCAGACAAAGCCAACGCAACTCGGCAGCACACAACGGACCAACACTGACTAACTGCCAGAAAACTGACAAAGTAAAGAAGAATATAAAATGGGTAATTATCAAATCTTTGGACCCCCCCTCTTTTGGAGAAAAGGGATAAATACCTTTAGACTCATGGGTGTTTGTGAGTCTGCGTGGGCATGAAGGGCTTTCGTGAGAACTCGTGTCGTCGTTGAGTGGGTTCTGATCACATGTTGGTACAACTCGCCAAGCATCTGCGTCTGCGGATCCCTTCCTCCTAAGCAGGTGCTCATGTCGATGGTTATGCACGTAATGAGCAATGCGCGGCCCTTGCCAGGAGCACATCCAGCTGCACGGGGGTGGGCGTTTGGCTGATCACTCCACAAATGAGATCTGAGTCACGCCTGTCAGTCAAGTTGAGGAACGAGGCCAATAGCGAGGCCTTAGCAGCAGTCGGCAGAGTGGGTGGGCAGTTGGCCAGGACCATAACTTGAGCCGCTAACATCAAAATCGACACAAAAGGAGCAAATGATCAGCCTCTCACATTGGTCCTGGGAATGAAAGTGCCCGGGTCGATGAACATGGAAGGACAGCTATCGTCCCTCTGCGGGACACTTTCATTGGTAAGCATTTCGTTCCCAATGAGTCCTTTCAACGTAGAAAATTGAATCAACTTTTGATCAAACTTCCCATTAAAGTTGAGAAGTTATTAAAGCTTAAGAGTCCGTCTGTGTCTCAACCAAGTAAAATTGCGCGCTTATGAGTTCTCTGTCACTTATCTGTATGCAAGTCTTCCGTAGTCACTTTCACCGCGACGCAATAGAGAAACAATAGAATGTCCTTTTACTGCCGATCGGAATGCACGTCCAATTAGGATGCCACTTCCCCACCATGGCTGCCCCGGGCTCTGGCTAGTGCACAGTTAATCAGGGTTAATTGCTTAGAAACACAAGGGGAGGAATTAATCAAATGGGGTCTTCTATTATACACACATCATTAGAAACACACGGGCTACCCACTGGGTACACAGCGTTACTGGGTCAGGGCCGGCGTCCCATGACGACCAACAGAGGGGTTCCTCAGCGCCGGTCACAGCGCACCGCTAAGTCAGAGCTAGGCCAAGGCTACCGAGGCCTCTTCACAGACGGGTGCACCTGCTAAGCTAACGCTTGGTCGGGTCTTGTTAGCCACGCATGGGTGCGCAGCTATGCACCAACCCCCCCCATCACCACCCACACTGCTGGGGAAGGCGACGCTCCGCGCTGAGGAGCTTGGACGCCTCTTTCTGGTCTCCAATCCGGCTCACTCCCAGATGGACCGTCATGGACACTAGTGGAGAACCTGTTGGGGGGTCCAAAGGGTCACTGTGCTCAAACTTAGTAGGAGATTGATTTGAAGGTATAGATTATTTTTGTGTAGCCAGAACATCAACAGCAGGCCTCTCTGCCTCTCCGTCAGAGGCAATAAACACCAGTACTGTGATCCGCCTTTTAATGTGACTTGTGATGTGACCTCTTTCTGTCACCTTCTATCGAGAAATATTTGCACTTCAGACGACGGAACAGCATCATCAAGCATTTCAATTTGCCTTTTTCATTTTTAAGGTTTATCGTCACATTCCAAATGAGCGGGCACATCAACGCAAGAGCTGAATCTGCGGAATCTATTTCTCATTTGTGGTAAAAATATCACTGTTGACTTTCCTCAGTGTCAGAGACAATTTCTTAATAAACAACTGTCAAACCGCGTTAACCCTCCCCCTGTCTTAAGGGGAAGAGGTGACCAGTTTACTAGAAAACTTCCTGAATTCATCATCATCATCTATCATCTATTCGGCACGAACATTCATGACATTTTCCGGCCTGACCCGATTATTTGGGAGCTTACAAATCAAATCCGTCCATCACATAGAAGCCCGGCACCATCACGGTGAAGATATTGTCTTTGGGTGTCGTCGTGCATCTCTAGGGCCTCAACGTTGTCTCATTGGTTTCAAACCCAAAAGCCATTTTTGACACAGTTTGAAGAAAACATACGTGTGTTATTTGTCTTCCAGTCTTTATGCTAAGCTAGGCTAACCTGATGCTTTTCTCAAGCTTTATATTGAATGGGCAGATCATTTAATGGTACCAACCGGCAATTCTCGGCATTAGAGAGCATATGTGGCAATAAATGTCTTCTGATTAATGTCTTTCCCAAAATGTTAAAGCAGTCCTTGAGAGATCTCTGAATGACCTTGCTCTGCACATTTCAAGGTATCTGTGTCCATGAAGACACCTGCAACAATGACAAATGAAATGGTAGAATAGAAAGGATCTCCACCTCGCTGTCCACAGGAGAAATCACCCCGAGCCGCCTTCACTCTTCTTCTCATCTGCTGAGAGCAGATGTTGGCGGTTTGCAATAATGTCAACCGTCTTATTTGTATTTATTTTAACGTTCAGTGGGACAGACAATCAATCACAAAGGAGAAGCATGATCCACTGGGGAAAATAACTTGGATTATGTTTCGCCATCTCTACTCATCTCTACCTTTTGTGACCTTGCATTTTCATCTCACGCCTTATCCGTCAACTCCGAAACTAAATACTTATCACAATCTAATCTCTCGTCTAATCCAAAGCACTACACATGCTTGCACACATATACATAGAAAACAGACAAGTACAAGCATAATCACAGGGGACGTACACATGCATGTGGCACCAAACACAAATCCTCATCGGCCTCATAAATCATGCAGATGCAATTTCTGCCTTCTTATGTTGTGTCCCCACCACAGAGGGAGGGATTGCAGTCGTAAGGGGACTTATTTATACATCCAGAATCACTATCTGTACAGCATATTACACCAGGTACTGTATCCTGTATGGCAGTACAGCGTGTAATGAGTAGGGAGATCTTTTAAAGTATGTCAAATGAATTAAATAAAAAATGTGAAGGGCTTGTTGCAGAGTGCGTTTCATTTCCACTGGAGCTTAAGAAGTGGAATTAAAACAAGTGACTGGTCTAAACTAAAGACCAAACTCATTGGAATTCCCAAAAAGCAAGGACAAGTCAACTACAATAGTGACCTTTGACCTTAGAACCCGGCGGATAGCTGCATCTAGCACCGCTAACTGGGGCTCCCGCGGTAGGCCTAAGCAGCGGCGGCGTCCCCGTGGGGGGTTGACAAACCTTTTACATCGTTGACAGGTCAATCAGCCAACGCGGCCTCCTATAGTTCTATGGGAATGCATAACCCTCAACGGAGGGGAAATCCAGCCAATGACCAGGTTTGTAACCCGTGACACGTAGCGATACCATGCTGAATGCGTCTAGCAGAGAACAGCGAATCAGCTGGTCCCTCCCCCCCCACAGCGAGCTTTACAGTTGTTGTTCTCAAAGCGCACCAGTTTGTTGTATTCATCTAATCATGTTTTATCAAAAAAATCAAGATTTAGCCCCCAATTGCTTTCTTTAGTTTTTTCCCGTGGATTTCAAGCTATTACAAATCAAATGCCTATTAATAGTTAGTAATTAATAGTTAGTATTGCATCAACAGTCATTTTGTTTGCTAGTCGATGAATACATCATAATAATAACTGGTTATGAACGTCAAGTGGAGTCTTGAGATTTGAGACTTTTGCAGAAGATGACTTGGATGATCCGTGCTCACAAGGAATGAGGAACCGTGACCTCACGCCTGTCGCTCTCTCCTAAGTATACCGGCTCAGAAAGGTCATCGTGATGGATGAGAGGATGACGGCGTGACATTTTGGACAGACGTGGATGTCACATCGAGCATGACCTACTACTACAAGGCAGTAATTGTAGCTAAACACACACTCACACACAAACGCGAGGAGTTGTACGTCAGCTGGTATTTTCACTATGACTTCTGAGCGGCGGGGGGGAGGGTGGCAGCTCGTTGGCGTTGGGGCAAACGAGGGTCAGAGGAGAGAACCCCGTTGTTTCATCGCTTCCCGCCGCCCGGATTCACACAGTGTGAGATGCAGCTTCTGATGCAGCGCATCTCACTGCACACATGGAGCGGTGGCCCAGTTTAGCGACGGGATCAGGACATTGCTCTTAATCCAGCAGATAGATGTCATGTGCACGCACGCGCACACAAACACACCGACAAGCATAAAGGGTGGGCGAGAGAGAGAGAGAGAGAGACATGCATATGCTTGATGCACTGCTGATATTGTTACACCAGCGCGCGTGTGCAGGAATGCACATAGGTTGCAGTGCCATGCAAGGTTTCATGTGGTTTTATCTTGGGTAGGGGACACAAGATGTCCAAAGCTTAATAAAAAAAAACCTGTGTGCAGGCGCGGAGGAGGAAACCAAAAATGTGCTGTCTATTGTGCTTAAAATGTGCTATTTATTTGGAAAGATTCTTCTCGGACTGCGTTTAACATTCCCAAACATGGAGAGACGGCGAGGGTCGCTGATGCCGACCGGCCCAGTGGCCTCGGTTTGAATACCCAACAGTCAAATCTCCCAGGTCCCCACTGTTGATATGAAAAGAGGCACTGTGCGCCACGCGCAATGAGATGAGAAGAAGAGAAAAGAACAGTCCTTTTTCTACCCTTCGCCCCCCCATCTCCCCCCCAATCTCCCCCCGCCCCCTCCAGCCTTCTGTCCCGCCTTTCTCCCCAAATTACATGGACGTGCGGAGAAGAGGCGAGCGATGCGAGCGAGGGAAAAGAGCAACGGGGAAAGTCACAGCAAATGAGACGAGAAACAAAATGCGAACCCCCCCCCCCCCTCTCTCTCAGTGTGTGTGTGTGTGTGTGTGTGTGTGTGTGTGTGTGTGTGTGTGTGTGTGTGCGTCGGCGTTGACCTAGCAGGCCGTGGAGGAAGTCCCGGAGCATCACCGTTTTGATGGATGAGTGGGTCTTTACTGGCCGACCCTGGAACTTACGCAGGGGACAAGAGGGCATGAGGCCGAAAGGAAAACACGAGCGGCTTGTGGACGTGTGTGTGCTTGCGGGGCCGAGAGTGTGTGTGTACGCACATGTGTGTCTGCGTGTGTAAAGGGCGACCACGATACACACGCCTCTTCTTCTTCTTCTTTTGGACTGCAGACATGCTGCGTGTTTGATCTGATTCCCTCTGACCGCGTGTACGGACACATTCACACTTCTCAGACCAGCGTCTGCGTTTCGATGGCATCGCGCTGCATCGCTGTCTGACGGATGACTCCCAGATGTTTTAACAGTCTGCATGCTGAGCTTGAACGACCCCCCCCCCCTTTCTCTTCCATTATTCTCTTTCAGTCCATCCCCTCTTCGTCCTCCCACGCTGCCCTTCTGTGCTCGTATCCTTTATCCTTAGTCTCAACCCGAAATCCACCCCTTTCATCACAGCTGCTGCGAGATTCAAAGACGCATTTGTCAACCTGACAAATTGGCAGAGAAGTCATGCCAAGCAAAGACTTTCTCCCGCACAGGTAGGCAGCCATACTGAGCGCACACACACACACACACACACACACACACACACAGATCTCTTTCCTGCTTCCTCTATAGTTGTGTCCTCAACATGACCCATCATTTCCATGATGAACAATGTGGTGTCTTGTGAGTGAGTGTGAGTGTGCGTCTCTGCGTCTGTCCTGGTCGGTTCCCGTGTTCATTTTGGGTTCCTACTAATGGCTGCGTGTTAAATGGCCCGTGATGGATGTGGTGACTCAAAGTTCTTCCAAACGCCATTTGTCCCCTGCTTTAAGCGGACGTGGACTCTTTGCGCACTACTCTTGGCTAACCGCTAGCCGCTAACAACTGTGCGATCTCGGTGGGTGTAGATTTAGACGGTGGTTGGTTTAACTGAACATGTTTACTGAAGACTGCAAGAATACATCATCCTGCACACACGCCTCTGACTAACTAATGTTAACTAGCTTCCTCTTTACACTCTAGAACAGTGATAACGCAACATGAGAAACCCAGTAAACATTCATTATGTTTCATTTTGGTTTTAAGTGCATTATACAGCGATTGCCTTGTTTTCTGTTTGTTTCCTTCCTTACTGTAGGTTTGATTTATTATACCGAACACCAGAGCAGTGGTTGTCGAAGACACACTTTCAAGCTGATATAATCCTATGTCTAAATGACATACGTTCATTAATAATACCTTCATTTTGGCATTCAGGTTCCATTCTTCACAGTTTCTCAAACTGAACATCTGTGGGTCGTGGACCGTTTCGCAGTACAAAACAAGCAATCTGAGGACATCAACGTGTAGGCTCTTAGAATACATTTAGAAAACTGTCAGCAGGTTAATTAATAATAGAGATAATCAGTAGCTACAGCCTCAATTAAACCAGCATACGGGTCAAAACCACCATCCTAATGTGCATAGGACCAGCCATAATCAGGGATCACACACCTACACACACACACATGGTTTTCAACACAATCGTACCAACAGTGGAAAATGATCTGATTCGCCATATGTGGTCTGTTGGTCCGTGCCGAGTAATACTGGACAAAAACAGCTGGCCACGTATCAAACATGCTACCCAACACGCACGCACGCACACACACGCACACGCACACACACACACACACACACACACACACACACACACACACACACACGCACACGCGTTATCAGGAGTGGAGCTGTTTGTGGGAGAAAATCAGGTCATTCCAGCCGCCGCGTGTGCTCGTGCATGCGTGCTTTTATAAGACACGCACTGCTTTTATAAACACAACCGTTGCTCCCCATGCGTGTGTTCATCTGTGGGCAGCTGTATGTGAGAACCCTGTGAGGGGGGAGGGGCACTCACAGTCGGCATCGGCGAGGAAGAGGAAGCTGAGGAGGAGCAGGCCTGGACTGGCAGAGTGCATCATGGGATACGTCGACACATGCATGCTGTATCCACCGTGAGCTCACTGCCTCGCTGCTAGAAACAGGTCCTCACAACCTGCACGGAGAGAGAGAGAGAGAGAGAGAGAGAGGGGGAGGGTTAAAGAAATGCAGTCATTAGACTCTCCATATTAAGAGGGTTTGGGTTATTAAATCCCTGTATGTGCACACACCCAAACGCTGTGTTAAAGTGTGCGAGTTCCCTCCAGGCCTTTACACTCCGGTTATGCAGCTGCCTCTCTCTCCTCGCTTCATTAGGACCACACACTCAGTGCCGGGGGTTTGTTTTGGTGTGTGCGTGCCTGTCTCTGCGAGTGTGTGTGAGTTCACAAATGAATCTTAACTCACGACAAACACTTAAAACATCAGTCTTACGTTTTCTTACCGGCCTGATTTATTTGTGGTTTTCCTGCTTTTAGTTTTCGCCCGTTGCACAAAGTACAAAGCCGACTCCAACAGCAGATTGCTTTGATTTCATATTGATGAACAGAAACGAATGGAGGGGCGGAGGGACGCATTGATGGCCGATGGGGGGATTAAAGTGGGAGGAGACTGATCCGCTGGCTAAGCTGCACGCGGCATCGAGTCAACATGCGGCTCAATGTCTCTATCCTTTCATACTTACCTTGCCTCCTTTCCTTAGGGTCACTGTTCCTTCCCTCCTTTAATCTGAGTGTCCCCTCTCCTTGATTCCCCGTCTGCTTCCAGTTCATTCATTCTGTCACGTATTACTCTGCTTTCACCCCGAGCATCTTTCCATCAGTAAGACCCCCCCCCACTCTCTGCCATCTGCAGTGCCTCGGTGCGAGTGTCTGGCGCTGAGAGAGCGAGTCTGTGTCAGAAATCTCACGGCTCAAATCACACGGCAACGACGAGACGTGGCAGATCGCCGCCGCCGCCGTCCAGAGACAAACGCCACCGTCCACAGAGAGACGCCGAGAGCGAGCGAGCGAGAGAGAAACAGATTTACCCCCACAGTCATCAGCAGTGGCAGCAGCAGCAGTCTTAATCCCCCCCCCCCCCCCCCCCCACTCCTGAACAAGCTATCTGATTAAAAGCAGACGGGGGGGGGGTAGAAGGGCTCTTAGCATCGCTGCAGCCGAGGCAGCACACAACTAAAACCCACACAGGATTTTCCACTTGGTTTGGTCTGAAACAATTGCTTTGGGATAACCTCGATCCCCCGCCTGCACAAATTAAGCCCTCCGCTCCGTGACGTCCGCTGCTCGAGCAGATACGGGGGTCCACCGGCGCCGCGTCATCAGGCCGCTGCATTCAAGCACTTTGTGGTACTGCATTCACACTGTTGCCCTAACCTCGATGCGAACGCCGCGTGGAATGCGCCGGCCTCCACCCAGTGTGTGTTTGTCTAATCGAGCCCCGTCTCTGTGCAGGTCCTCGCAACGGAAAGGGCATCGCAGGCGTCGTGTGTGGCCGCTAATCACTACGGCTGATTCGATGTCACTGGGAAGGCCTGCATTATTTAGCGTCTCACTTCACAGCATGTCACCCTAATTAAAGAGCCGAGATAACGGCGGGGAGGGAGGAAGACGCAGGACCAACAGACTACACTGGTAAGCTGAGAAGGAGAAGACGCCGGGATGGAAAGAAGACGAAAAGAGCGATAACCTGAGACACACACGCACGCACGCAGCCAGCCAGCCAGCGGATGGTAATCTTGGTGGCTGTTGTTGCTGGTATTACCGGGCGCCTCTGCTGTGGATCACATCAGCCGCTCGCTTACGTTTAGTCCCTATCACTCAATTATACGCCGTGTGTCTGTCCGGGCCTGCAGACATCAGTCACACTTATCGCTGCGATCGCTTCTGACGGAACAAAGAGCGGCTTGTGTTTTTCACACAGGACAGAGAGGAGGACACGTGGGGGGATTTGATGAAATGATTACACATGCACTGAAAAACTGCGGGTACCAAGTTGTCCGACATGAAATATGACGCACCTCTAAACGGGTCGGGAACATGAACAACACGGCACACTTCAAACCCCCGTTTACATCATCAGCATCAAGTCAT
Source organism: Gasterosteus aculeatus (assembly GCF_964276395.1). Lineage (NCBI taxonomy): Eukaryota > Metazoa > Chordata > Actinopteri > Perciformes > Gasterosteidae > Gasterosteus > Gasterosteus aculeatus. The sequence goes on along the minus strand of NC_135696.1, from coordinate 659,578 downwards.
ATTCATCTTAGGGTGATTCAGTATTAACTGGCTGCTTATTGGATTAAACGCTGCTCAACGGAGGGTTATTTTATTGTTGTATAGTTTGTCTGCTGGTTCTTGCGTCGTATATTGCAACAGAACTCAAGAGTGGAAGCCAAAGAGGGTAAAGAATAAATAAAAGAGGGAATAATAAAGAAAGCAGGGTGGAAGATGAGCGCGGCTGAAGAGAGGCGACTACAAAGCCAAGGCGTAGTACAGCTGGAAGGGACGTCGAGGCCGAGAGAGACAAAAGACAAAAGACAGATCCTAAAAAGCATACAGCTGCAGGCGAACCGAGTGCCGGGAGAAAAAAAGAACACTGCGTCTCCTAATTTGATTCGATATTCCCAAAAGCCGGGCCACCAAACCGCAATTAGACGCAGTAATTAACTTATTCTATTCGCCCCGTTGAAACAGGGGGAGACGGATACAAATGTCAATAGAGACACGATTTGTGAGTGTTGCATCACAGGGCGGCACGGGGGAAAAGACAAGATGAGCGAGGGGTCCCGTGGACACACGTCCACACGTTCCTGGTGGAGGAAGTCGACGTGCAACGCGCCGGGGATCCAAACCGGATCCATCGAAGCGCGTCCGCTAATGGGGATTCAAGACGGGGGATGGAGCGGCCCCCGCCCCCCCTCCGCGGCACCGCCGTCCCGTGTCCGTCCAACCCTGTGACGTTTCACAACGCAACCAGATTGTCGGAGGGCACGCGGCTCTCCCTCTGACTCGAGTCATGTGAGCGACCACGGGAGTCTGAACCGAGGAATCCACGCGGGGGAGCGATGACGAGCCGACTGGAAATGAAAGACAAAAACAAAGCTGCCGACGACTTGAAGGGAGAGAGTTTGTTTGCCTGTGTGTATGCATCGTGTGTGTGTGTATGCATCGTGTGTGTGTGTATGCATCGTGTGTGTGTGTATGCATCGTGTGTGTGTGTATGCATCGTGTGTGTGTGTGTGTGTGTGCGTGTGTGTGTGTGTGTATGCATCGTGTGTGTGTGTGTGTGTGTGTGTGTGTGTGTGAAAGTGGGTCACTGTAGGTGGACATATGCATTTCTGTTCACATTCCCTTCAGCCGGTGTTTGTTTTCCCGCTGACCGTGCATGGCGAGCTACGCGCCATTAATGCCTCTGGAGGGACGAACACCTCCACCTGGGCAGAGATGGGTCTTATGTTACAGGAAGTATGTCACAGCGAATCGTTGCATGTTGCTCCTTTTAGCTTTACGTCTCCCTACATACCTTAAAAAAGTACTACCCCTGTTTGCTGTGGAGAGGCACCACTTCCTCCCTCCCTAAAACATAAATGTGAGGAAGAAGTTTATCTGAAAGGACATGGAAGGACAATGGGCTCCTCCATCATCTGCCGAAGGGCCCGTCGGTCCCTGAACTCCGCCTCCCTTCCTGTGAGAACAAACGGCCAGAGGGGACTTTTCCCTGCGAGACGGAGCCCCACAAACTGGGAGCAGTCATTTGAGTCGGGCTTTCAGGACACTGGCAGAAACAAGAAATCAATAAGACAAACTGAGAGCAGAGGAAGGGGGAAATGTGATTGATTGAGACGAGGATTCGGGCTGTCTGTCTGTACTCAACTCATCAGTTCCTCCCCTCCACCTTCCTTCAGCCTGCCTCGCTCTCTTCTTCCTCTCCCCACCAACAGATTCCTCTCACTCTCCCCCAGCAAACCATTTCCCCTCCTTATCTACACGCGAGGCCCAGCAGCGGGACAGAGGGGGACCCTCCGTGACCCCTCCGCTCTGAGCTTATGATAAAGAGGTGGTTTTACGTCATGTGACCCTCCCTTCATTCACTTCATGTTTGAATAAAACCATGAGACATCTATATCGTTTAGAACAAGAAGAGCCTGCCAGCAGCAGAGTGCGTTTATGTTGTTACTGTTGACGCCATGGACGAGGACAACCCGAAGACAACGCCTTTGTCCCGATTTATTTAAGCAACATTAAAAGTGATAAAAGCGCACAATCCCCCCTGTCGCTGTCTCATGCGTTCCTAACACCTGGAGCTGTCTCCGTCAGCGTTTCGCCAGTGGGGGGGCGGGGGGGGGGGTCCAGTTTTTCCATCAGGATGACAAAGTGTCTGAGATAATAGAGCTGAAGAAAGTGAAAACCGAGCACTCAGCCGAGTGCTGAACGCGGCCAATCGAAGGGTTAAGCCAGCTGTGACTAACAGACCCCCGCTGGGGGAGGAGGGGGGGGTAACGGACAAGAGCGAAGTTGGGTGGATTAGCAGGAAGCTGGGGGGGGGGGGGGGGGGGCAACATGTAATTACCTATTGACCCCGTCTTTAGTGGAAATGCTCATCGGAGGCTAATTGAGCGGCGCATTAGCAACATTAGAGGGTGGTACAGATAGCGGAGCAGGACTGGGGGAGGGGGGGACAGGGGGGGGGACAAGATATACGGCCAGCGGCTTAGAGGCGAGGGGAGGGATGGAGGAACGTGTCCTCTGATGTATCTTAAGTATCAGTCCACTTATGAGACAAAAGACAAACTGCTGCACCGTCGGATCAGACCAAGAAAAACCCCTCAAACATCTCACATCCTCTTCCTACCACCTGCACAACGACCAGAGGTTGACCAATGGGGGACATAATCGGCAGATGACTCGCTAATGTGGTGCATCGCTCCCAGTGCTCAGGTATTGATGCGTTTGTGTCTTGGGGGGGTCCAACGTCTGTGGCCATCCAGGCAGGACCCCCGTCCTCTCTGCAGGAACAATGCTTCATGAAGGGGGCAACATTTCAGCAAAAGACTCCTCCAGCGGCGTACAGTAGAGAGCCTCTAGTGCCCCGGGGGCAGGGGGGGGGGGCAGTCATCCCTGAAATGTGTTTTAGCACACGGCTGGATGAAGAGAAGGGATGATCTATGGACGAGCTCACATCTTGGTTGCGGCGCGGCTGCCGTGACGTGCTCCACCGCCGCCAAGGCTGGACGTGCATCGGGACAAACACACACACACACACACACACACACACACACACACACACACACACACACACACACACACACACACACACACACACACACACACACACACACACACACACACACACCCTATCTACTGATCACGCTGGTGACCTCCACTAGCAGCTGGAATGCAGCAGTAATAATTTACAGGCCTTGAGCGGCTTTCACGTGGAATAAAATATGGATTTGCTCCGGACCAGAAGCGGGCTGCATCTTTAATGACTTTACCGTGGTCCCGTTATAACCTGCATCCTCTGCTATTATATCGTATACCATCTAGAATATGTGTGTGTGTGTGGGGGGGGGGGGTTCTTCTGTGTGGAGTAGGCAGCGCAGCCCCTTCATCTTCCGCTCACTGCTCGGATCAAGAGTGCATTTACCTGATCTCTTAAGCAGGAAGCAAACACATATGCACATCCCACGCCCCGCGAGGAGGAGGAGGAGGAGGAGGAGGAACCACGCAGCAGATCGTGGAGCCGGCTGCATTCACTGAATTCCACAGTGCACCACAAGGCAAGAAACGGCCTTGCCACGAAAGAAAAGCACACTTTCCTCTCCAGCGAGCGGCAACGCAGCCGCTGACACGCGGCGGACAAAGAGAAACTCCGCGTGAAATCAAAGGAGCCCCCCCCACCCCCCCCTCCCTCCCCCCCAAGGTGACTTCATGTGGAGTGGACAAATTAAAGCGAAGGCCGTCGGCTCTCCTTTTTTCATCTATTCACGGCGCGAGCTGAGAGGAGAGAAAGACTGAACCCTCGGAGGATCAAATCAATTAGTCAGGGCAAAAGAAACCCGGAGTGAATGTGACGAGTCAACTAAAGCAGAAAGAATAAGGAGGACGGCCCTTGAAGGTCAAAGGGGAGGCGCTGAGACAATCCGCTCCTGAAATACATTTCTTGATCAATCTTCTCCGATGTCATGTTACAAACGGCTGAGGGAGAAGGATGGGGTTACGCGGCCGTTTCCCTTCCCATTGATTCTGGTCGGCGGGGGGGGGGGGCACATGAGAGCGACTCAAAATAACATGCAGGGAAATCGGACTTTTTGGAATGACTGCAACACCTCACGTCGCTTCCTCGCCGACACGACCCCGAACCCTAACTGACACTGAAACTACATCACACCCTGCATATGGTACAACTTATAGTGCAGGGGGGGGGGGGAGGAGGGGGGGGGGGGTGTTTGCCTCTATGCCTCTATAACTCTATGCTGCAGAACGATCGGGGAGACGCTTCGTATGTGTCGCCGGTTCCTCTGGTGACCAGTCGCTGGGTGACGAGAGCCAAGTTGAGTGGATTAGCAGGAAGCTGGGGGGGGGGCAACATGTAATTACCTATTTACCCTCGTCGGAGGCTAATTGAGCGGCGCGGAGCGGGACTGGAAGAAAGCTTTACTGTGGACGCACGGCGAGAGAGAAACGAGGTGGTCTCGTCCCTTCAAGTTTAAAAGAGGCACAGGGGAGAAAGAGAGAGCAAAACCAACATCCCCTCTGGCTCAGGAATTAAGACTGGGGACAATAAATATGTAATGGGGGCTTTTTCCTTCCTCCCCCTCCTCTCTTGGAGACCGCGGGGAGACGGCCCAGGAAGAAACAACTAAGTACACTGGCCATTAAAAATGGATGCGAGGGACGCCGGGCCTCCGCCGCCCGACCGCCTGGAAAAGTTATGATGGAAGTTGCCGTGGTTACCGGGCTCCCAAGTGCTCCCCGGTTGTCAGGGTGAATCAAATCGGACATCCGAGCAGCAGAGCCGGCGCGTCCGCCAATCGTGGGCCATTCTGCTGCTGCTGGGGGGGCAGCTCAGCCCAATGATGTCACCAAGGAGGGGAGCTGGTACCTGCAGTGTGTGTGTAAAGAAGGAGAGACGGACATGATCTCCCAAACAGCCCACTTAGAAAGCTCTGGTAGCGCCTGCCAGGGAGCTCCGTCTGGTCCCGGCGCGTTAGATAATAAGCGGGTTTGCCTTTCAGTTTCCGTGAGGGAAACTGCTTTAAACAGATCGGAATCTCGCTGCTTATTGGACAAAACCATGACCCGAGTCCTACGCGGATCCGTCAGCGTGTTTTGTACTAATCGTGCTGATAGAATAGAGAGATCAGAAGCCCGGTAGCCCCTTTTAACCAAAACAAGCCCGCCTGTACCGCCTCCTTAAAGCTCGCCATTTAAGACTGCATATAGTTTAGTGACAACTTCCCTGAGTTCCTGTTGAGCGCCTGGCAACTACTAAAAGTCCAAAAAGAATATGAAGCACAGCCTTGGGTAACACTTTTCTTCTCAGAGATTTAAATAGGAGTAGTAATGTCCTAAAAATAGAATATTTATAGCTAGCTTATAGCTAATCACCTCAAAGCTATGCTACATTGTGAGGTCACGGCTAGCAGGATCATAGTGATGCCGTCCAATCATTTATGGTTAGGATCCAAATAAACATTATTTACTCATAATGAAAGTTTTGTTATCAACAGATTTACTTTAAATATCAATATTTGATTTTTGGGGGGATTTTTACGATGTGAGAAGCATCCAACGGAAACTAAATTGCAGTATTTGCCTGCTGCAGCATCCCTACGGTGTCGCTTTTATTCTAAATGGGATTCTGCTGTATACGTTCTAATAGTATACAGAAATACTGAGGAGGAGACGGGGTACCACACGCACGCACACACACACACACACGCACACACACACACACACACACACTGTGACACCAACCCGGAGTATAGACTCATGTTCTTACACACCACTTCTGAGTTGATGGAGATTGATATAAATGTTGCATAGTTCCCTCATGTTTGATATATGGGCACACACTCACACACACACACACACACGCACACACACAGTGACAAGCACAGATACGCTGCAGAAGGATGCGGAGAGGCTGTCCGTCAAGGCGTTTCCGCGTGTCACCGCTCTGCTAACGGCGTCCTCCATCATGACGCAGGGTCATCGGAGTGGATCTAAGGGTCGTGGGTTCAGGGAGAAGCGCTGGTGACGCTCTCCGCTTTATAAACTAAGAGCACAATAGTGCTGCGCTCGCTGGACTGGGCGCCCGCATTGAAGGGACATCCAGTAATAAGCAGAAACTTTGAACCAGCTTTGGGGCACCGGCACCTTTCTTCTTATTGCTGTTGGTGTTTCCAGGTTTAGAGATGAGGGAGGACGGAACACACTGCAAGGTCACAGATTCAAAGCCTCTTACACACCATCATATCAAACCATTATATCAATGCAATCTATATCATGCACCAGATTATTGGAAATCTACAGCATGAGGGGACGATTTGTCCACCGGCACCACTCCACTGAGACCATCACATCGGGACTTCTATCGCCGGATTAGCAAAGCGTGCGACTTAGCGGCTGTTGGTCATACTAATATCACTCTGCTCTGCGTGCCATGGGCCAACACCAACACCAGCATGCTCTTTGCACGGTGCAACGTCATGGCAACGCCGGATGCCAGATTACAAGTCTGACATTTCAGTGTCAGTCGTTGACAATCAAACGGACGGAGCTTCACTTGCGCATCGGCAGACAAAATCTACATAGAAAGAGCCCCCGTTGGTAGAGAAAACCCCATTACTACCAACAGCTATCCTTTAAAAGAAAGTCCCTGCCTGTCCTCCGCCTCCGTCCCACCATCCAAGTATGCAACAAAGACAAATGCCTCGTGCATAAAACAACTCACCACGGATGAACACTAATATATATTTATATATATAAAAAACAAGACTCATGATCATAAAGGGACATAATGATCTAATCTGTCACTTCCTCAAAGTCTGATAGGCCAATACATCAGCACATGGGAAGTAATCCATCACGGGGCAGCGGCAGGTTATGGCGGAGTGCTGATGGATGGGAGCCGGGGAGGCAGAGAGAGGACAACTGATACGCCCTTGTCGGAGTTATGAAAAGGAGAGCGAGAGGTGTGTGTGTGGAGGGGGGGGGGGCATGTCTTCCATACAGACTCGTTTGTCACTCTTTGTCATCGAGGGAAGGCGCGTAAGCAGTGTGTGTGTGTGTGTGTGTGTGTGTGTGTACAGTAGGAGATCAGTGTGCTTTGCTTATATGCAGCATGTTAATTATTAGGCCTAGGAAATAAATAACACTTGAAAGGGTGCGCGCACGCTTTGTGTGTGTGTGCGTGTGCGTGTGTTGTGGAATTCAACGCATTTGACCCCAATATGGGCTTCTGCATTATTTATAGTCCGATGCCAGCTTCCCTTTTGTTTGTTTTTCCGGAGCTCGTCTGTGGTTTGGAAGTGTGGGAAAAAGCGGTGGGGGGAGTGCGAGGTGGGGTGGGGGGGGGGGGGGGGGGCAGATAACAGGAGGTGCACCCGGGAAACTCTCTCCATCTCTTTATGGGTGATCACAACAAATCCCATCAAAAAAGCATGAAGGCAAAGCGCCGTTTCCTCCACAGTAAACAGTCTGGAAGTGCACAGCTATTCTCTCTTTGTATTTGGACACACACACACACACACACACACACACACACACACACACACACACACACACACACACACACTTCCCAGGGCCGGCTGCCGGGGGCAACAGTGTGCATCCTCAGGGACCTGCTGGGCCAAATCAATGGCAGCCAGCCGCCGTCCACGATGAGCGCCACCCTTTCTTCTCTTGCTTTTCTCCAGCAAAGGGAGCGGCGTGCTGGTGTGAGAGGAGAGCCTGTGAGGGTTGGGCCAGAGGCACAGTGTGTGTCTGTGTGTGTGTGTGTGTGTACACGGCGGGCTACCAATTTGTTGTGGAGCTAAATGTACGCTGCTTGTGTGGTTGTGTGTACGCATGAGTTAGGCAGTCAGTTCAGGGTAAGCAATCTCATCACGGGCCGTCTTGCTTGTGTGTGTGTGTGTGTGTGTGTGTGTGTGTGTGTGTGTTTGTGTGTGAGTGTGTGTGTGTGTGTGTGTGTGTTTGTGTGTGCGATGCCAGCAGCGAGGTTTGCAGAGTTCCAATCAGAGCAATGTAGCTTAGCGATTCTCATTCGGATGATTGTTCCCTTTCATGCGGGGGGCATACGTTAAGCTCGCCCCCCCCCCACACACACACACACAAACAAATACACTGTTTGTGTGTCTCTGTGTGTGTGACTCACCCACAAACACTGCTGGCATGGCAGACTGGTTTTCTAATCGGTCAATCAGCATATCGGCCAAGAAATGTCAGATTACGTTCTAATCCCAGCGTTCTGGGGCCTTTAACTCGCACACGCGTTGTGTGCGTCGTGGTTTTGACACCGGCCTATTACGTCTGCGTGTGTGTGTGTGTGTGTGTGGAGGGGTAAACTCCTACGCACACATGAACAGTCATGCTCACGCGCGGGTTTAGGGTTGGGCGGGGGGGTCGGCTGAGGTGGAACTAGACCGTAAGTGTCGACGTGTCGCTCATGAAATAAGAAACACAAAACAACGGAGGGCCACATTTGTGTAACAGACTTGTTTGATGACCAGAAGCTGCTTAACTGTCTCCGTGTCTCCTGGACCATGAATTAAAACGGTTACAGAGTTTTGGGCAGGAGGGGGGGCACGAAGAGCCGGAGCGTCCTTTCTGTCTGCTGCCAGGAGGAAGAGGACAAGCAGCGTCCTCGGCGCCGAGCTGCACGCGCTCATAGAGACAAACCGGGCCCCATTGAAAGAAAAATACCCCACCGCTTATCGACGTTCCAACCGAGACAGCAGCCGAGTCCCGTCCGTAACCCGAGAAGACAACCTTGTTATTTTCAATAAACCTATTATAGAAGCTTCTTATGAAAGGCAGAGGGGGGGGATGGGGGGGGGGGGGGGGTTGGTTAGGGGCCTTTCAGCTTCGGCTCCGAGGACGTACGGTGGAAAGACGATGCCAATCTCCACACCGGGGGGATGTATTAAATGGCAGGTCTAATTTAATAGTGCAACATTGAGAGACCCGCTGAGGAACTTCCTGCGTCTAAAGGCCGTCCAGGAATGGACGGAATCGCAGAGTAAGGGGCTTTTGGGATACATTAAGAGCGTTGCAGGCGGTGGGGGCGGGGTCATGCATCCACTGTGTGAGGGTGCGTTTGCAGGCGGTGGGGGCGGGGTCATGCATCCACTGCGTGAGGGTGCGTTTGCAGGCGGTGGGGGCGGGGTCATGCATCCACTGCGTGAGGGTGCGTTTGCAGGCGGTGGGGGCGGGGTCATGCATCCACTGCGTGAGGGTGCGTTTGCAGGCGGTGGGGGCGGGGTCATGCATCCACTGCGTGAGGGTGCGTTTGCAGGCGGTGGGGGCGGGGTCATGCATCCACTGTGTGAGGGTGCATTTGCAGGCGGTGGGGGCGGGGTCATGCATCCACTGTGTGAGGGCGGGTTTGCGGGCGGTGGGGGCGGGGTCATGCATCCACTGTGTGAGGGCGGGTTTGCGGGCGGTGGGGGCGGGGTCATGCATCCACTGTGTGAGGGTGCATTTGCAGGCGGTGGGGGCGGGGTCATGCATCCACTGCGTGAGGGCGCGTTTGCAGGCGGTGGGGGCGGGGTCATGCATCCACTGTGTGAGGGCGGGTTTGCGGGCGGTGGGGGGCGCGCATGGCGTAAGAGGAGAGACGCTCGCCGAGCAGCTTCACGCCAGAATGAATGGTCCAATGATCCTCCGCCCCAAAGGCACGAGGGAACATCATTCGGGGGCTTTGGGGGCGTGCTTACCCTTTAACCACGTTCTAACCACAGATCTTATTTCAGACATCGGGAGAAAAAAACAAAACACATTGGCTTCGAGACAACGGAAGTCAAGCGCAGTTATGATTGTTTAACATTTCACCAGCCGCAGGTTTTGGCACCATTTCCCGCGTCCCTTCATCCGTGTGGTGGAGGGAGCGAAACCCGCTGAATCTTTTCGGGTCAGGTCACGCGCATTGAACCCTGTGGCCGCCTGCCTACTGAGGGCCGAGCACATGTAGTCATTTCAAATGTTTTGATGCTTGTAGGGAGATTACAGTGGCGTGCATGCCGGTGGCGCGCACCCAAACCAGCGGCCACCTCCCGTGAACCTTTAAACCTCCTCAGAGGTCGCCGCCGCGCACGGAGAGCCCTGGTGCAATCAAGACCAACCGTAACGACGCCGCGCAGTCTGAGGGGGTCTGAGGGGAACGCGAACAAGAAGAAGCGGGATTTGGATTTGGAAACCGAGTCCTCCCCCCTCCCCCCACCAGAGAGAAAGAATAACGAGCAGGAGAAGGGATGAAGGAAAGGGACAAGGGAGGAAGCTCTGCTCAGCAGCCTTCTCCCACCTGCACAGGCAGAGCAGACAATCAGAGACAAACAGCGTGCGGGTTAATCGCTGGGAGGCGGGAACACAAATTAGAATCGACTGATGGAAGTAATGATCGCCGGTAGCTGTTCTGAGGGGTCCAGGTTTTTGGTGGTGAGACAGAGGAGGCGGAGCTAAAACGCTCTCCACCGATACATAAATCCCTCGCTTTTAGTCGGTGAAACATTCCCATACGCCGGTGCTGACTGATACGACGCAGTGACTCATACTGGATTCACATGAAAACGGCTTTTCTTTATTGTTCTTAGCATCTGCTGGTCAGCAGCTTTGCAATGCACCTTTATCCTGAAGCAGCAAGGGGGGTTGAAAAAAAAGATGCAAATTAGATTAAAAAGATGCTGCTTTGCATATTTACACAAGTCAACATTGGATGAAGCCACGTTGAATTTAGTTGACATGTTAGAAGCAAAGGTTTTGAATATTTCTATATCTTGTTAAAAATCGGAACACACACTTATAAGATCCATTTAAGCTTAAGCTTTAAGTTTAGACGCATAAAGTTACACAAATCAAACTAGATTTTTTGAGAAGATCATAAAATATATCATAAATGATATGCAGTTGAAGACACTACAGGTGAAAAGGGTACATTAGCTAAATAAGTTGAAATGTAACGAAATTGTAACAAATAACAAAAATAGACAAAAGTATCGACCAAGTACCTAGATGTGTATTTTGGAGGTTTTCTTTCTGCGAGTCTTGAAAGAAGCAATGATATGTATAAAAACATTGCAAGTCTTAAAATGTGACCAGCGCGGAGAAAATATGTTTCCTCTTCCTGGTGTGTCGCCCCTCGAGAGAAAAGGCAAACAGCTGCCTGTGATGCATGACGGACGTGTAATCTCTGGGAAAATACCACAGCAGTGACCGCTTAGCGCCACAGATATTGCCAATAGCAACAACTAAAAAAGCGAAAAAAAGGGAGAAAATGGAAAAAGAGGATTTGCATGGCTGCCGATTTCAGTGGCTAAAGTTACATATTGTGTTGCTTCACAAAGGAATGGGAGCGCACGCAGCCTGCGAGGCCTCTCTGCAGCCGAGACGCCACCTCCACAGACGGCCGCTCCCAGCAGGCCATTAAAGGCGCCTGCGTGGTCCACGGGAGGAGGGATGAGAGGGCCGAAGCCAAACATGCCAGGAGATTAAAACGAGTAAAGCATCAAACAAATGAACCGGCGTAGAAGATGCAGGACGGAGAGAGGGACACCAGAGCAAATCCTCTGGCACGGGGAGAGGAACGACGTGGAAGTCCTGCAGCCGCTAAGCCCCCAGATTACACCGTGTGCTGCAACGAGGGACGGAGGGGGGGGGACACGTAGAAGGAGAGCCAGAGAGAGCAGGAGACGGGCTTTCTGTGGGGGGGGGGATAAGACTTTTAAATGAATACGGCTTTGTGGTTTTGTGGCTCCGCTTCTTTATCTTTTTCGCGCTGGCAAAGCGTCATGCGAGCCGGGGGAGAGATGTGGGAGACGGGAGAGACAGCGAGGGGACGTTAATTGAAGGAGGAGGACAAGCGAAAGGGAGGACGAGGACGTTAAGTGCAAGAGGGAAGAGGATGGGTGGGGCACACGGCGCAGGTGTGTGTGGAGGGTTGGTTTGGAAACGGACGGTGTTGTTGTTGTGCCCTCTGGTTGGGCAGGAGGGGGGGGGGGGGGCATTATGGGATCACCCCAAACACAAACCCTTTCTTTCTATTCATCTGTGGCTGGTTGAAGATCCTCCATTTTTCTCTGTCCTGCGTTTCACACGTACTCCATATCTACACACACACACACACACACACACACACACACACACACACACACACACACACACACACACACACACACAGGATGGAGATGGGGACCTGATGCCATGACAGATTTGAGAAAAAGAAAAATGAGAAAGAAAGACGGAGCAAAGCAGGAAGACGAGGGATAAAAGGGAGCGACGGGGGAGTGAAAAGGGAGTGTTGGGGGAGTCTGAAATCTAAATTTTTAATACCTGGCCATATGCGCCTCTCCACAGGTGAAGCCTTTTTTCATCTGGTTGCTGCTAATTACCGATTCGATACGGTGTTTATGGGCGAGAAAGGATTTGAAGCTGTCTGTATAATCACCCCCCCCCCCGTCTCCCCCCGTCTCCCCTTTCCAAAACACACAGAGCGACTAGGTGCTGGCTCGCCCTCCATCGGCCGAGCATCGCCCCCCCAGCAGCCCCCGAGGAGAGGCCTTGAGTCGCAGTGAAAAGGGAGAAAGGAAGAAGAACACGTAGGTGTGATTCCTTTTCAAGCTCCTCGGCGCACAGAAAGAAAAGAAGCTTCTTTCTGTGCGTGACGGGAAGAGTTGCCTTCGCTGCCCCCCCCCCGTACACCCCCTCCCCCCCACGCAGCACAACACATCCACCATCCACCGCGGCTCGTGAAGCGTAATCTCCACCAGAGGAGGAACAGCTGCATCGGCACGCATGTACTCACACACACGCGGCGTGAGAGCAGCTGAGGGTCAGAGCACTTGTTCGTCCACAGAGCAGCATGTGACCTCTGACCCCACAGCAGCAGGCTGCGCCGGTGAAACGCGGGTCGGGGGTCGGCTCGCGTTGACTACTTCGCATCACTTCGATCATAAAAAGGTCAATCAATAGTTTTGAATGTGAAAAAATCCTACAGATGATTCATGGGCCCTTTAGCAACGATATAACAAAGTATTATTATTATTTCATTGCACACAAATACATTTTATGAGCACAAAAGGGGACCAACGCCCGCTATGGGAGCGCGGTTCTGTTTGAGGTCAAACGTCCGGAGAGCGCCGATTAAGCAGTTTGTGGAAACAACGGCGGATCATCTGACACATTTTAGACAAGAACATTTCAACGCTTGCATTAATATGGATCAATAATTTGGCATTTAAAGTAGCGGCTAATGCCGATGTACCTGTAAGGCACTTAGCGGGGAAACACGAGGCCAACACATGTCCACTCACTTGATATGTACCTACATATATTACCCATAATTGCGTACTTAAGTACTTGCATGATTGATCCGTGAAGCCGGCGAGGTCTGTAATGCTGCTGGAGATGGCGAGCAAGACTGCTGACTTTACAGTCAGACACACGCGCACAAATTACAGCGATCGAGCTGCACAGCGGCGAGAAATATAACAGTGTCACAACCTGCCTCGGGTCTGCAGGGTCAGGTAAATCGATCATCCCCAACTGCAATGTCTACAGCGCGTCCAACCGGATTGGGTGCAGGCTGGCAGAGTTCAGAACCCCCCCTATAATCCACTGTGGGCCTATTGGCGTCTGAAGTGTTCACGCAGATTTGCATAAATTATCTCGCGAAAGAAAAAAATCAGGTTGAACCGACCGACGGACGTTAATGTTGATCCCGGGTTCCCCTCTCAGCATCCAGCATCCAGATGTGTGCCGCTTCTGTCTGACAAAATGCCTTCTGAATGGGGGGGGGGCACCAAGCCCCAGTGGAAAACCAAGCGGTTTACAGCCCCCTTAATCTCCCATCGGCATCAGAGCAGAGACTGATAACCATGTTTACTGGAGTCATCCAGCAGCGGGGCGCCGCGGGGAGCGGACACCGGGGCTGGGGGGCTGTTGTGTGGCGAGCTCAATACAAATCAGAACCGTGGCTCGTAGTAATAAACACCATTGATCGGGGCTGAATGGGGGGGGGGGGGGATCGATGTGAACTCACTGCAAGTCCTGAATATGACAAATGCAAAAGGAGAAAAACAACCGAAACAACAGTTCGTCCTGGGGAGGGAAGATAAGGCGCGTGTCAGCTCACAGTCGTTAGTGACACGCGCGCAACACACGCGCGCGCACATGAAGGCATGAGTGCCGATGCGCATAAGCGCTTCCATACGTGACAAGTTGTTCCGCGCACGTACACATCAACAGAAACAACTACACGGGGGAGGGGGGGGGGGGGGCACGGCGGCAGACGGCGCTCACCATATCCAGCATCCCGCCCGGCGCGTGCGTCCGTCCGTCGGGGGAGACGCGGAGGGGAAGTAAAGGAAGAAGCAGTTCTCCGTCCGTCGTACATCCAGCGGGGCTGCAGCCGATGTGCCCGATGCGCCGCGCGCGCTCTCTCTCCCCCCCTCTCGCTTTCTCTCCCTCTCTCTCCCCCTGTCGCTCTCTCCCCCTCTCTCCCTTTCTCTCTCGACGCAGACGCCGCGCGTAATGATCCCCGACTCCAACAAAGGGAGGGGCGGGTGGGGGCACGTTTTACAGGTGAACAAATGAACGTGAGGTGGTGTCAGTCAGTCTGTTGAAAGGCACAGACTCTCCCGTGAGAGAAACGTGGGAATGGACCTCCCCGTCACGCGTGTGATTCCCCACATGCCACGCGCTTGTGTCCGCAAGCACGTGAAGCCCTGACCAGCATCTTCGTACTGCAAAACTCCCACTTTTAGTTTTCTGTCTCATTAGTTGTTGAGCAGAAGGAGGAAACACCTGGATGACGGTGTAGTTCCAGGTGAGGACGACAGGGGGCGTCAATCAGGCCATGTCATCAAAGTGCTTCTGATGGACGCAAAGAGTCAGAAGCGGCTGCAAGCTGCCACAGAGGCAGCAAAGGAGAGAGGACGAGGCAATTCCATTCCACTGCGCGCACACACGCGCACACACGCACACACACACGCACACACACACTTATCTGGGTGTGCTGACCCAGAACACCGAACACAATCAAGCGGTGCGGCAGATTTCCCATCAGCGCGATGTGAATGAGAAACTCCTCAGCTCAGAGGGTCCAAGCAAAAGCACTCACGCACAGACACACTGACGGGGTGGGGGGAGGGGGGGAGGGGGGGCAGATGTGCGTGCCCGCTCGCACACACTCACCACGACCCACACGCACAGATACCAAAAGATAATGAGTCAGCACTAAGCGATAAGGGATTCTGCTTATCGAGTTTCACTAAAATGAAATCTGGGGGCCGTGTTTGATGAGCGTCATGACACAGCATGGACCAGCACACACACACACACTTATCCACTGACAAACACATATGAATATGTGGGTTCAATTTTCATGGTGTGCATATGCATGGATGCTCCCTGTATGTGCAGACAAGCGGCCACACACACACAGACACACACACACACACGGCCCTGCAGGCACAGTGCGCTGTGCTGTCAACCTACTCATTGATCAGTTTTCCATGTTGCTGTTGTTGTAAGTCATGCGTGAACTCTGCCTCGGCTCCCCTCTCTAACCAAGCGTTACACATCGTGCGCTCCAAACCTGCACAAAATGCCTCCACTTTATTCCACGCTATAGTGTGCAGCCTTTTCTTCCCCTCACACATCATGCCGTCAGGGATGGGTGGGCTTTGAACCTTTGTTTCTTAGCCTGGAGGATGGTGGAAACTGAGCGCCGGTGAACCGATGCCCCACGTATGTCCACATCGTCCCATAATTGTATGATTTTGGAGATTAGAAAATCTTGCCTCAGTTGCAGCAGAGAGGATCCCAAAGATGGTCTCTTATTGAAAATGATTAAAGGCTGGGTGACCTGTGACCCCGACTCGCAATGACGGCGCTGGAGGGGGAGTCGGTGCAATGAGGGAACATTGGGCCGATGGGACGCGCAGGAAAACAAGTATTTACCGTAAGCATTGGACCTCTCTCCTACCGCGGATATTATTCAACTAATAACAGAGAAACAGTGTATCCAGTTGCAGTAATGATGGCTCCATTCCATTTAGGTGAGCCAGTGGCTCGTGACAGCGGGTTCCGCTGGCTCGATGCCGGAGCCCCGGGGCCGGAAGAGCCTCCACTGCTGGAAATGAAAAACCACCACTGGTGATGTCAGAACCAACGTCCCTTCTTCACACAGCGGGGGGCAATTCATTGGATTGTCAGTGCAGATTTAAGCCGGTTGGTTTCTCTCTATAAAGTGGCCAAAAAGGGGAATTACGATGTATTGGTTCATCACACGTTGCTTTTTTATCCCGAGAACGTTTTCTCGTTGTAACGCTTTCCGATTCGTGCACCACTGAGCAACTCTCACATGAGGGAAGGAGGCCCCGCCCCCAGCGCTACGCCCGCCTCGCTTTTTACCTCCATGGCGTCAACGGGGACGCTTCAAATTCAGGGCCCCCGCCCCCCTTTCAATCAAAGGTTTTTGCGATGAATTGCTGTGACTTGTGGCATTTCTGCAATAAAATTAAAAAATGAATTCAAAAGTATCACACGCTTTAATTTCAAAACTAGTACGATATGAACCGAAGTGCAGGGGGAACACTCAGCTGCCCCCCCCCCCCGCCCCGTGGCCCTGGTTCGTCTGTATGCAGTCAGAGTCAGAACTTTCAAAATAGTCATTCAAAAAATGCACAATAACCTAATTGTTGGCGTTACTAATTAATGCGTTAATGTGATGATTAAGCCTGAATCTTAACCTTTCACAATAAATGTCCCGAGATCCATAACATTTGCAGTAGAGATCTTTATATTTCCTCTATAGCTGCGTTTGACCAGAGCAGACGAGTGACAAGCGGGTTCACTGAGGACCTGCGTCACAGACCAAGTGGACAAAAAAGAATTCAACATAAAAACACAGCGGCTTACGCAACACACTCTCAGAGGAGTTTCTTCATGTTGTAGCCCAGGCCGCCCCATGTGTAAAAGTGATTAGACGCTGAAAAAGAAATTCATCTAGATAATGAATTACATTTTCTTCCTGCTATAAAAGTGAATGAAGTGTTTTTCCGACATGCAACAGAGCCAACGTTAACCGGCAGCCTGAGTCAGTAATGACAGCACTCCCTACCTACACCCTTACATGACCCCCCACACACGCAGCATGAATGTCCGGCGAGCGGCCTAACGAGTGGAGGCCAATAGTCCGTCAAAGGGGCCCTTGTTTCATCACCGTGAAAGTTCAGCTGGTGACTTATGAGAGGCGGCGGCGAGCGGCGGCCCGCGAGAGCCGTGACATTTCGATAATTGCCTCTAATCTCGGCATCATAGAGAGACACGCACACACACACGCACGCACACACACACACCTGGATCTTTGATGCTCCACGAGTGACGCCCCCGCGCCTACACCTGACATTTGACCCCACCCCTCCACACATAGACCACATGTAGACATAAAGAAAAGCACTCCAACCCTCCAATGATGGAGACGCACACACACACACACACACACACACACACACACACACACACACACACACGCAGACAGAGACGCGGCCAGATGTATCACAAACACGTGCGGCCCACCACATCATTAGCTTCCCTTTAGGTTCTGTTATAAGAATACGAGAGTTCTGTCTTTAGTCAAACATCTGGATTACACAAGGACACACACACGCACAATTTTGCCCCACAGCTCACGTTCTCTCTGAGTTCTCTGCTCCTCGGCCGGCGGTTGAGTCTGTTTTCACTCACGTTGATTTATCCTGGACAATAGAGGTTCTCGTCGCCTAGCCGCAGGGCAAAATAAACCTCCTTCTGGATCGCAATAGAACCGTAAAAAACATTAATATTGTGTAAAAGGTTTTTTACTCTAGATATAACATTACGTAAAAGGAAAAAAGTCCAAAATTGCTCAAATTGATTTTTGCAAATACAAAAGAATGAGTTCAGCCGGGCCCAGAATGTAAAGCACTAAAAGCAGCATTACAAAGAAACGCTCGTGCTGCGATATGCACTGTAATCACACACTGGAGACACACACAGAGCAGGAGAAGAGTGTGTGTGTGTGCGTGTGCGTGTGCGTGTGTGTGTGTGGAGTCAGTAAAGGGTGAAAATGAGGGACAAAAATAATAAAGAGCACAAGAACAAACGGCCTAACAGCCCTGAAGAAGCTTTTATGGAACACTAAGAAGGGAATATAGAGCGATGAACACGGAGCTGCTCTTTTCACATCGAGGAAATTGCATTTGGGAATATTGAGCTGGCTGGTGTGATGAGGCACGCAACTCCGTCTCCACACATGCACGTCTCCGTTTTTATATGGCGGTGCTTATCAAGCAGGATCGTATTTACAGAGTCTCTGCAGCACGCACACACACACACACACACACACACACACACACGAGACAGGATCTCATTTGGTCTGCATGCACCGAGGCTGGATGAGCACTATTGAAAAAGCGGAAATGAGAATCCGTGCAAAGAGAGAAAGAAAGAAGAAAAAAGAAGAGCGAGAGACGAGGAAGCGGCGGAGAAAGAGAAAGAAGGAGTGTGGGAGCAAGGAATAAATTATCAAAGGAAAGGAATGAAAGGACAGGTGAGCAGGAGGAGACATCCTCCAATCGCACCCCGGCTGTTTACAGAATTATTCGCAAAAAGACACAATATATACATGTATTTTTAAATGAGAACACCCGGCAGTCAACAGGTTCTGCACAAATGGCAGGCAGACAGACCATTAACGGGGGCGTGGGGGGCTGTTGAGTGCTGACTCTGTCAAAATGAGTGACAAATGGCAAGCTAAGCAGGCGTCACATTAGCGGCGAGCAGCCGGGCTGCATTGTGGGAGTGCTGTGGACAACCGAGGAGCACTGAGTGGCCATTTGTCGTCACACTAAGGAGCTTCGACTTCATCCCACAGTGGGCATGATTATTAGAAGCACACAAACGTAATGATTCTGTAAAACACACACACACACACACACACATCCACGGTGCAGGCTGATTAATTATGTTTACATAGATTGCAGCAATGACAGGGATCTAAGCCACAAAGCGAGCTGTCAGTCACTTTCTCCGACTGCCAATTACCTCGCGGAGCGGCGAAAAAGGGAGACCGGCGACGGGATGAAACACAACCGACGTGTCACAGGCATTCGGGTCCTCGTGCTCGCGCACAAACACGCACACACAGACGCACACACGGGTCGCGGAGAAGTGGCTGTCGCTGTGATTGGTTCCTGCTGCCGAAGGGCAAAACCCGCAATAGCCAATTATCTGTCATTATACAGCACAGCAGCTCTTGCGGCCTGAATGCCTCCGCGTTTGTGTGTGTGTGTGTGTGTGTGTGTGCGTGTGTGTCACAGTGGGAGAGATTGCTGTTTATCCATTTCAGCATGCTGAATGAAAAGAGGAGAAACGCACAGGAGGCTGAGTGAGGAGGGCCCGGCAAACAAATAAATAAAAAAGGCAGAGTGCATTTGAAAGTAAAAGAGATGGATGATGTTTTTAGGCGTGTGTGGCGCTGACGGGCAGCGCGAGGAGCCACACACCTCCAGCGAGCTGTAGGGCCACATGTTGAGGCGCTCAGTTTTATCTCAGACGGACATTTCATCCAATAACAGAACGGCGGCCCGCTGTGCGTGCGTGGGTTCCTTCAGCGCTTTTACCACGCGGCTCACGCTCAGTTAGAAAGTATTTCGGCTGGTATGGCGAGCTAATCCGACCGCAGTGATGGCGGAGAGCTACGGTGTTTAACTGCAATCCACTCAAAGCCTTGGATGTAATTTGTTTTTGCCGAGCAGTTTGAAAAGTGAGCAGTGACGATGGAGAAAACATTCCATGTTAATACCATTTCGGTCTTTAGAGCAGGCAAGAGGCCGTCGGCCGACATATTCGCTTCTTTTCAAAGATTCAACAATTTTTATTGTCAATTACACACGCCGTGTGTATTGAAATTCTTGTGCTTGCCTTTTCTGGAAAGCCGACCAATTTTAAAATAAAAATAAAAATACAATATTTATATAAATGCTCATGAAATAAAAAAAAAAATAAGGCAGAAATGAGGTAAGGGGAAAAGTGCAAAACTGAGCAGGTTGTAAAAAAAACAAACCTAAATGAAATGAAATGTGTGCAATATAAATGAACAGTACAGTAACAGTAAGTGAAATCCTAACAAGCAGACCAGTTATAGAGGGTTATAGAGGGTTATAGAGTCTTCATGAATGTATTATTATTTTGTTGGTTGCAATGTCGAATTGTTTTGGTGAACCAGACGGATAAAGCTTGGTAAGTGACCTAAACCCGTATTAGCTTCATAGCCACCGTGCTAATGGCAGCTTCCGCAAACTCACTAGATAGAATTCTCGTGTGAAACTCAGTGTGTAATTTGCTTCACACTGCAATTATGTAACAAAGTCACGGGTCACGTTCAAAGTTAACTTTTGGTTTAAAGCCACTATAAAGGAACTGAGGACCGCTGAGGCCGGACGCTGCACCAGACTCCCTTTGGAAAACCTCCGATTTCAGTGACGCAATGTTTGACAGGCTGCCCCTCAGTCCTCCAGCAGCAAGGCTCCGGGTTAATTCCTACGGGTGCTGTAAGCGCTTTAGGCGGAGCAGGAGGCGCCGCTGGCGGGCGCGGAGCTCTCCTGCTCCCAACAGAGTCTGAGCTGAAGGAGTTTCTGGTAAACCGGCACCATTTGGTCTCATCAAAATACAAACCAGTGGCACCAATGAGAAGAAGTACAATTACGTACTAATGGAAGATTTTCTTCCTGATGGTGTGTTGTTTACTGATGCAGATGATACAGAGGCCTTAGTATCCAATTGAGAGTGTTTCATAACTACATGTTACATGTATGTGACCAATCAACATACAGCATTATTCCACCTCCGATCTGCCATCCCAGTTCGTTTTCTCCCAACAGTCCAGCCATGAGTCCCGGTCACCGAGTCGGTCTAACGTCGCCTCGAAACGCCGCTCGGTCATCTCGTTATTCAGCGCCGGTCACACACGCCCCAGCATGCATTTCAGTGGAGGGACAGTGACTTCCTCTTCCTTTGATACACCCCATCTATCTATGTTTCATGAAGTTTCTCTCACTAGACACTTTTTAGAACTCACGGATTGAAATAACAATGACGACAGTCTGAACCTGGTGGATCAACTTTGCGTTACGCTTCGATCACACTCTTATCATCCGCCCGATGCGTTGTCCTGTGCAGGCTGGTGTCGAAAGGGTCAATTCTCCCTGATGATTTATCACGCTTTTGAATTATCCAGTTTTCTGTCGCCACCATGATACAATGTAGACAAAGGGGGTGACATGTTTTACTCAAAGCATTCGGAAATTACATCAGGGAAATTCAAAAGCATCAATTATTGTAGAAACTGGCCCTTCAACTGAGGATAACCCACGGACCTCCTTGTGAATAGCTTCATTTAAACCACTTCCCACCATGGAAATAGACTGAATGAAAACGGTTGCAGTCTATTATCTGGAGTAGGCAGGATGCTAGAAGGACAAGTTGCTTTTAAATAGTTGACGTTAGAATCATTTTTTTTGTCAAAATCCACAGCATATTAACTGAAAAGAGTCGCTTCTATCCGCAAAAACAGACGGTGACGGCAGAATTCAGCCAAACTCAAGACTTCCAAACCAAAGTCGCTGAACTGAACGGTCACTACGTCCACTCCGTACACGGGAGTCTGAGTCATGGGAGTCCGTGCTTAACACCCTTTAAAGGCCCCCAGCTGTACTTCCTAATTAGCGCATTAGCATGTCGACACACTGAGTTGAGACAGAGAGCACGGTGTCCATTCTCCCTGCTCACGCAACAGAAAGAGCTCATGGAGGTCGTGTTAGCATGCAAACGTTAGCATTTAGCTCACAGCACAGTGACGTCCAGCAGAGCCGCTCAAACATCAGGATGCTCAGGTCTTACTGGGCTGTATTGGACTTTTAGACGTTGCAGAATTGGAAAAGCACACCCTCGGTTCCCTGATGTCTTTCCGTCCTGGACAACAGGAGATAGGAAAGTCTCTCCGGAAACGCACGTAGCTTCTTATCTGCTGGAACCGGCGCCGGGGGGGGTTCTGTTGACGTGCTCCACCTGCATTTCCGAGGGGAAGATGTTGAGCTCTGTTTGCTGGGCAAAATGCGCGGGTTGTCTTTTTCTCGTATGTTACACTAGATTAGGTTGCGGATATAAGAAAAAAAACGCCAAGCACACAATTTTACGCCTCATGGCAGCTCTCTGTGGGACATCGAGGAGACAATTTATATTCATGAATATTTTTTTAAACTTCATGATCCAGAAATGGAATCTTGGGAGCTTTCAGTTCCCAGCATTCCACTTCAATAATTGATTTGCTGAAGCTCTTTTGCCACACCGTTGGGTTGTCTTCCTATTTGAGCTTGAATGGTGCTCAAATCATGACGCATGGACCTAAGTCATCGTACCATCCACCTCAGAATAAATCCATCTTACCGTTCACATCCAGCGCGTGTGTGTTTATGAAGTATAACACGGATCTGTCTCTGCCTGTTCTACAGCTCTGCTTCTATAATCCCCATCCTAATCCCAGCCTGTGTGCGTGTGTGCGTGTGTGTGTGTGTGTGTGTGCGTGTGTGGTATTTAGGCTTCTGGCCTTCAGAGGGCCTCTCTTTCCCACGCCTTCTGCACTATATGTAATAGCATAGATATTCCTCTAGTCATCCACGTCTCTCCATCGAACCACTCAACACAATGGCAGAATCACTCCGCACGCCGCTGTCAATATCTCCATTACCATTCCAGTCGACAGAATAAACACAGAGGAAATTGAATGGTCGTGGGTAGTATTACTTTAAACGATGTGATGAAATGGGCGCAGCGGTGACGGGGCGGCGAGCAGAGTGGTTCAGATGGAGAGCGGCGATTGCAACTGAAGGATAAAAGGGCAGAACAGCAAGTCAAAGTTCATTTGATTCCTCTTTAGCCAATGCTTCTTACAACGTAGGTGCTTTGCATCTTAACCAAATTAAAAAATACACCTAGAGTTGCCCGTCTTCTCCACACAAAAGCGGCAACTAAAGAATGCATATTTATATTTTATAACTGTTAACTTAAGAGTTGCCATTAAAAGTGTGCACATGAAAAGCTGCCTTCAGTTCAGGGAGTCACAAGAAGGTTGGGAGCCTCCTTTTAAAGTCCATTTTGTCTGGAGAAAGACAGGGAAGGAGACATGCAACAGAGCTCCCCAACTGGCTAAACGAGGCCCCACGGGGCCCGTCTGAGGGGGCAGATTTAGTGTCACCGTCAGAGAGAAGAGACACACTCGGACCGTCAGTGAGGAAAGACAGAATGAAATGAAAGGAGAGAGATCGTGTTTAAGAACGGTGCTCGAAGATGAATAGAGAGACGAGTAAGAGGTGGACGAGTGGGACCCTCAGCAATGATAATCCCATTAGCAGCGCACCGCATGCTAAGCTCCCGCTAATCACGGATGTGTGTGTGTGTGTGTGTGTATGTATGTGTAGCACATGTGTGTGTGTGTGTGTGTGTGTGTCGAGTCCTCCTCTGACCGTCCTAATTATCTGACGTGACTCATGTGAGGGTAATTACAGCATCGGACGACCCCAAAGTCCACGGGCTGACGAATCCATAAGACACACGCACGCACACGCTGGAAGCCGGCCGACACTCTGCTCTCTGTAAGGGGAACATCTTTCCCCATTCCTGCCCCTTTTTAGAGGCCTCTTTCCTTCTATAGCGAGTCATCGAGAGAGAGGGAGAGAGAGAGAGAGAGTCGGGCGGCTTCGAGCCCCCCCCGCCCTCCCTCCCCCCGTGGATTTGAACAAACGTGGCTCCTCTGCGTTCACTGTCATATGTGGCCCCGGCTCCACAGCACCGAGGGCCCGGCTACCTGAGACTGCGTTGGCTATTGAAGAAAGGTCCTGGTGTAACCCGTGTGCGGCGCGTCGGACCCCCCCCCCCCCACTAAGCTCAGCGTGGCTGCACACTCGGGGAGATACGGGAGACATGCAGGCGGAGCGTCTGCTGCTCACCGGCAGCACAGCCGCAGGGTGTTTGGCTTTAAATTGTTACGTAAAGGGAGACTGGTCCCCCCCCCCCCCCCCCCCCGGGGACACATGAAGCTATTCAGAGCTCTGACAGGATGTTTTTCACCTCAGTGATTACACTATTTAAATTTTAATACACCCTGTCACATATTTCTTTAATAATCCTGTCTCCTAGTTTTTCGTACTCGCATTAACATTTTACATTTGCATTTTCTATTTGATTCTTTTTTTCCCCCCGTTGAATTCTGAGGAAAAACAGAAAATTTGTCCTCGAGTTTTCTCATTGTGGACCTGGAGGTCTGAGGTACGTGAGGGGTGAGCAGAACGTTCCCATGTAACTTTGACGACAACAAAAGCAAAAGGACTCGCTCGTCTCATCTCGTGACAAGATGACATGTTTACACATTCATCTTTCTGGAGACACTTTGTGTCGCAATCAGGAGCAAAGAACTTGAATAGCTGCATCCTTTCAGACAACTACACAGAGACGCGTGGACCCCCGGCGCCTACGCACCCTCAACCCGTCTGTGTGTGCGTGCGTGTGTGTGTGTGT
The DNA here is from genome assembly GCF_964276395.1 of Gasterosteus aculeatus. NCBI lineage: Eukaryota > Metazoa > Chordata > Actinopteri > Perciformes > Gasterosteidae > Gasterosteus > Gasterosteus aculeatus. The sequence continues at coordinate 634,999 of NC_135696.1, read as the reverse complement.
GTGTGTGTGTGCGTGTGTGTGTGTTCGGACGTGATCCGCTGTGGGTTTGGCCGATATGTCTCCATCAAGTTCCCAATTACACAGACGAGTGTCTCTTCAGAGCCGAGCTCTTTGTGGAGACACACACAGGCCGCCGGCTACCAGGCACTTCATTTCCTATTCCGCCCCCTCTCCTCGTTCTCGACGCCCTCGTCGTCCACTCCGGCCTCCCTAACACTCAAGCCACGGTCACCATGGCAACCTCACACGGAGCGCTGGCGGCAGCCAGAGGGCTAATCATGTCATCTGTCGGGGAAAAGAACGCCGAGACCAAACACCCTCGGAGCGTTCACGCAGAGCGCACTCGACCCAGATGTCCAGTGCGTCCTCGTAAACACACATACGTCATGCGTGCACATTGACACGCACGCACACGCACACAAAAAGGTCAAAGAAAACATGCCTTACCTTTGCTCATGGTTCATCCTGGAACGTGAAGTTAGAAACGGGAGCTGAAAGAGGACAAGACGGGATTTTTCCTGTCAGTGTGAATCCGTCTGCACTCTTGAACCGTAGACAAAAATACGCCGCATTGATTGTTGTTGTTTTTCCTGCTGTTTCTCTTTGGAAAAGAATCATTTGCTTGACGGCCAGTCTTGGATGACACAGACAGATTGGTGAAGGGGGGCCTGCAGACATTTGCTGCTTAAAAAAGAGGGAGGGGGGGGGGGGGGGGGGGCAATCAAGGCTGCCACAGAAATATGCCTCCTGGGTACGTTGCTCTGCTGCCACCTGTGGACCAGACGGGGTACTGCAGCCGCACCAGCTCAGGACAGTGACCTCAGAAAACCACAATCACAACCCTGTGAGGCAGGGAAACGGGGCACGTGGGGGTGTGGGGGTGTGGGGGGGGGGGGGGGGGGGGGCGCAGTTGGTTTGTGCAAATGAAGATATTGCCTCAGCAGGTAAGCAGCCAAGTTGTGTTCCACATGCTGTCTGATTCCAAACCCCCCCCCTGAAAACCGCCTCGCTTCCTTCGCTGTACAGCACACGCGAGTCCCACTGAAGCCTCGACTCGACGCACTCCAGCAACACTGTCAAAGAGGTTTTGCTTATTGAAGTTTTTGGCGAGGGCTCGCAAACCAGAATGAGTCACAAAGTCGACAGAAAAAAAAAACTTCAGCCGGCCCCAGAAAAGTAAAAAAAACAACACACACACACACACACACTCAGAAGGCCTACGTGCAGCCCCTGCATCTTTTAGCGAAGGGAGCTGAGCGCATGCTTTATATTTAGAATAGTGACGCGACGCGCGCGCTAACACGAGAGGAAAGCTCAGCGATGCGTCGCAGAGCCGCGTCTTCAATAATGTATCGGAGGCAGCATTTAAAAACAGCCGGGGATCACAGCTCTGTCCCGTCCTGTCTGCCCGTCCGTCTCTTTGCGTGACTTTCCTCCGGGTCCGTCCTGTTGGCAGCTGATGTTTGGTTAAACTTTCGTCCTGTAGACGGTCTCTTTGCTCCATCTGTCCCTGAGGACATCTGTCCCTTTCTCAGAAGCGACGTTCCCTCTCTCCTCTCTACTCTGTGTCTTTCTCCTGGACATGTCAGGGCCTTTTAGACACATAAATCATGCACCCATCGAGCCCTCGGAACGAAATCTGGCTTTTGACAGCGAGGGCAGGAAGCGCACGCGTGGCTCTCTGCTTGTGTTTGTCTGGTATTTGGGTTCGAAGGTCATCGCGATACTCGGCTCTCACCTGTTCAGGGTCCGCTGTGCCGCTTCATCCTTGAGGAACGAAAGAGCAAGAAAATCTCCGCAGAATTCTCCTGCATGGGGGAGGCGGGGTGGTGGGGAGAAGGGGAAGAGGAAAAGAGGAGAAAGGATCAGGAACAGCGCGTTGGCCTTCTCATGTGCAGCAGGAGCTTTGCAGCGGAACAATCATTGTTCCAAACGGATCAGCCTGGGCTCAACTCTTACACCGAGGCCTTTGAAGGCTTCTGGGCAGCTACTTACAGGCCGCGTCCACTGCGCTCTACTGTGGGACCGTAAGCACACACACAGATGTTTCCAGATGCCCACCTCCTCCGTGTTTAGTGCCCACAGTGACCTTGTGCCGTTATGCAGAGTTCTTCTTGCCTCTGCAGCGGTGCAGCCGAGCGCACCGAGTCACCGCTGAACACAAATCACTTCACTGGTGGAGCGACATCATGGAGGGCTCTCTGAGGACCACGGCATCCGTCCTCCGACAAAGTAACCCTCTGCGTCATCACGTGCGCTACCGTCCAAAAAGAGCGGTTTGAAAATGATTTCACCCTCATTCATAAAGCAGTGATTCTAGGGAGTGAAATTATGTGCTGAAAATAATATTTTGTCTTCGGTATTTTATTTTATTTTTCATTCTGCAGCATTATTTGTGGTTCATCCCGAGTAAAGGGGTGGCTGGGACTTTTTGTTGACTTTATTGATTGTTATTATTATTATCATCACGGTCGCCGTATTTTGTGCTTTCCGACACAAACATTTTAAAAGGATTGCACATTTACTGTCCTCATTACCTTCGTTCTTCGCTTTGTGCCCATAGGAACTGATGCAATTTTGAAACAAATTGAAACGTTAAACGTTGTTAAAATCAGTATAAAAAGATTGATTCATTAGGACAATCTGTCAATCTTTCTGTTGAGCTGTTTTCTGTTTTAATTTCAATGACTTCAAAAGTGGACGTCAAGTTATTTCTCACGTGACATAACACTCAATTACATCCAATGATTTCATTTTAATTTGGAGACGTTTCCGTTCATCGCCACGAAACCGCTCTGGAAAATAAGCAGAAATGTTTTTTGAACATGAAATGGTTCCAGTGGGAGAACGCGCCATGCTCAATCAGTACAATTGAGAGGTCAGTCAGCCCGTAGCAACGCACTTCACAGCCCTGACATTTGACAGTGAAGCGAGGGAGGAGTGACAGCAGGCGTCGTTGCACGCAGCCACCACTAGTCGGTGCTGTTACACCACTCGCTGACTGCACTGTGGAACGGCCGAGACCAGGACGGTTGAATACATCAACCGCAGGATCGTGAAGATGTAAAGAGATTTCTTAATCACCAGTGGGAAGAAGTGGGACATGTGTCGTTACCGTTACGTTCCCTAACCCTGCGGGTTCGTTGGCGGGGTCGCGGGGGCCTCCCACGTCTGACACCATCTCACTCAACATGGTAAGGAGAAAGGAGCCGCGTCGACGCTCGCACGTCTGGCAAATGTACGTATGTGCGCCTGGCGTGAAAACCCGGTTCCCGCCGATGGTACGCTGCTTCTGCTTGTCCTTCGTAACGATCTGCCGGCGGCTGGTGAAATCAGTCGGGTGGCGGGTTGTTAAGCACCGGTTTCCCGCTATTGCGGGCCGCCGGTTTTCCTCTCCATCATCTTTGTTGTTCTGGTGGGTTTTCCGGGCTCCCGGGATGGAAACCACCTTGTTAGTGAGAATGTGCTTCTCCTGCGCTGGCCCGGCACAAGGCGTTTAGGAGGGAAGGGAAACCAGCTCATTTTCCGGCCTCACAGGTGCGGGTGCAGGTTATGTTTATCCCGTTGGTCTTCAGAGCCGACGTTACTGTTAGTCTTCCCCCATGTTTATGAGGTAGAAGTGGCGCCCGCGGTGAGGCTCTGCCTGCCAGCCCGCTTTTAGTTGCTTTGCATCTCTGTGAGGCTTCCCCATGGGAGCCCTTCAGAGTGCCTTTGAATCCCTCTCATGGCCGACCGTACAGCCAGCGTCGAGATGTTCAAAGTGATTTGAGGGGGGGATTCGACAGCGGTTGCTCCGGTCGGACGATCTGCCTTTTTCTCTTTCGGTGTAGAGAATGATTCACTGGCATTATTTAGGTCACTGAAGTGCTTTCTCGGATCCCTCTTCACTCCTTACACCGGAGGTGCCTGCGCGGCGACGGCCCGGATCATTTTTTAATGTGTCACCCCGACCGCAGCAGCTGGACGGCCTCGGCTCACTCTGCGTCGGGCTTCGCTCAGCATCCCCGAAACACTCTTCTTCGGTTTCCGTCAGCTGGACTCAACATCAAGGCGGAGTAGGTGAGCGGGGCAGAAGGGGGGGGGGCACCACGCGTGGAAGGTTCCTCGCCGTCAAGGTGACTCGTCACCAGGAGACACTGGTGGAAGCGCAAGCAGGAGATGGAGTGAGGAAGGCTGTGGATTGGTAATAATCCAGGTTCCATCTTAACACAATAGGTTGTTAATGGCCTGAATATCTAGCTGATTACGACGAGGCCAACCGATACCTGGTTGGACACAATAACAAAAACAACCGGGGGACATAACGTTTCCCCGCCTGGTCCTCCAGACACTTTAGTTAGAAACGTGAGCCTGTCGAACATTTCAAAGACGTGGAAGTAGAATTCCGGGTTGGGGAAATACAAGTTACCCTTAAAGGCTCCTGAAGGATGCCTTTCATGTGCAAAACGCCCCAAGAGGGTAAATCAGACGATCGACCTCGTGTAACGGGGGCCAAACTACCTCAAAAGGCCTCAATTAACGGGTGGGGCCAAAGAAGTGAACAAAGGTGTCTCCAACAGGGGGTGGGGGGCATTATGGGGACGGGGGTGGAGTAGAACCTTTTCAAATGATGAAGGACAAATGGACATGAGGAGGAAGAGGAGGTTGCTGAGCTGTCCCTCCTAAAAGGAAAACTGACGCCGTGCATCTAATAAACCCGAGTATCAAATCCTTGTGAAGATCACAAACGCCCGCCGTGACCTGCTAATTTGCATTTGAAGAGGTCACCGATGTTGGGCCCATATTGGAATCCCCCCCCCCCCCCAAGGGCAGAACGCTGGAGCGGAATCAGAGGGGCAAGAGAACGACTGCGAGGCGTTTCGTAATGAAGCGATCTCAGTCGCTCTCCCGATGTGACCCATTTCCCCCCCGCGCCCCAGATTCTTCTCAAGGAACCAATATGCATAAATTTAATTAAAATGGGAAAAAAAATATTGGAATAGGTTCTTATATTTCCCTCTTTCTCCAAACCATTAGTCCTTGGCTTGGCTCCGGAGTCTGACGGGGGCAGCCTTCATTCTCAGAAGGAAATGTCACCACGGAGACGGTGAATTACAATAACACGGATGAACTTTCACTGCAAAGGACGCGGTGGGATTGAAAATATGTTTCAACTGTGTGTTTATGTGTGCAGAATTAAGATGATCGGTTCTCCAAGTACCTGCCCTCTCTTCAGCTGTTGACTAAAAGTATTTTCTTGGGGCTTTTCTGTTGTGCTGTAAGACAATAAGGACTCGTAATCCCCACATTTCTGTCTGGATGTTTTGGGATTTTAATGCTCCGACACAATGGCGCTGTTTTATAAAAGATGTAACGGGTGTGAGGGGATTTATCAAGTACACGTGTGGGGCCTGGTCCAAATTGCAAACCCCCGCAAGATAGCGAGGGGTTTTGTTAAATATCGTGCAATTACAATTTTCCCTGCAGCGACTTATTATACAGCACCCAGACTCCCGCTGCAAGAAGCTCAACACAAGAGTATCACTGCTGCTGCTCCCGTCGTCCAGAGGTTCTTCTGAACATCAAAACTGTCCATCAACTCATGACAGCTGCTTCACATGCTTGTTTTAGGAGGAAACCTCTGGAAAGGAAAAGGTGAAGCCAGCGGTCTGAGATTCAGCACTACTGGACGGTGACTTGTCAGGTGATTTAATGCTGTTTAAGTAACAGAGTCAAATACTCTTTTGATTGGCTCAACAGTCGGTGAATTGTCAACACATCGGGACCCTAGTTCTGGCCTTCATAGTGAAATATTCAGGACTACGTAGTTTGCCAGCCAAATGAAAATAGTTTAGAGGATATTCATATGTATACCGTTCTCTTCACGGGGTTTGCGGCAGCAGGAGAGTCGGTGAGTCCACGAGGAGCAGATTGGGCCGAGCCGTGTTCAGAGCCGCGTGATCCCAGTGTGGTCTCAAGGCTCCTCGGCCGGCACAGTAATTACATTAGCAGCTGAGTAATTAGTAATGCGTACTGTTTTACTAAGTCACTGCCGTTCATGGCTCTGGATCCCCTAATGTACACACATCTCCAACACTGTGACACTGTGGTTTCTCTTCTCATCAGGAAGCAGGAGCAGGTTTCTGCTGTCATCGCTCCCGCGGCTGTGAACGTGCTCGTTTGTGCGTGCGTGCGTGTTTGTTTCTTCCCAAGCATCTGCCGTCGTCCCGCTGGTGAAAAACGAGGTGCACATAAGTCATCCGGTGAGAGGTAGTCACTAATAGGGTGGAGGCTGCTCCACAGGAATGAGCTATGGCCTTATTACCCACCTCACTTCCGTGCAGTCGGTGTCCTCCCATAAAAGCACGACAACACTGTTCCTGTCCTCTCCCTGCACATGCTCCATCCATCCCTCCATCCCTCCATCCATCCCTCCATCCCTCCACCCCTCCATCCCTCCCCCTCTCTCACGCTGAGACTCCACCCTTTCTCCTTCTCCTCTCCCAGAGCCTCTTTTCTTCCCTCCAACTTCTCCCCTTCCTCCTGTGCAGCCTGGATTAAAATAGCCTCTCCCCTCTACGTGGCGCCTACCTGATTTACTCAGCCCCCCCCCCCCACGCCTCCACCCTTCCACTCTGCTCCAGTCCTACCCCAACCTGACCTCATCCCCCTTTTATTTCCCTTCCTTCCCTCTCCATCCTCTAAACTTTCATCATATGCCTCCCCGCTTGATCTATTAATCTCTCTCGGTTCTCACTCGGTCTTCCTTATCCCCTTGGCTCCTTTCCTCCCTCGCTCCTTCCCCCCCCCCGCCTCTCCTCCGCCTCAGCACCTGCTTTCGGGAGCTGTCTAGACTGGCAATGACATGAGGATGGAGGGAGTCGGAGGAGGCGGACGGGTGGAGAAAGGGGAGGATGAGAGGGAGAGAGACTTCTGAGGAGGAGCGGGAGTGTTTGAGGGAAGCGAGATAAGAAGGGTGGATGACATGAAAGAGACTTATTGTTAAAGAGGGTTTGCCATCTGAAGTGGAGCTGTTCGTTTTTAGAAGAACACTTCTCTTCGCTTCTTTTGTGTTTGTCAGTTTTCTTTGGTGGTTTTGGTTTTTTTGCCTTCTTCAGTAGAACAACAGCAATCGTTTGTGTGCAGCTCACATGCTTCACACCTCTGTCCACTCCTCCGTCACTGCACTCCTCCGTCACCGCTGAATCCCCCCACGTGTCGTTTTTTTTCTTGGTGGTAAACCTTCACATTCACACCCGGTGTCCAGGCCGAGAAACAGCATCCAAGGGGACTCCGCCTGTTTTCCCTCCCGATGAACGACTCCATCGAGGCCTTTTATTGGCGGCTGCGAGTCCCGTCGAATTGGGAATACGGGTGGTGGTGATGGAGGAGGCGGAGGAGGAGGAGGAGGCGGAGGAGGAGGAAGGGGTTAGAGAAAAAATAGAAAAAGAACTGAAGGTGATGAGGCAAACGAGGATAAACAGATGTTGGATTTTATCTTTAAATGACACACACACACACACACACACACACACACACACAGAGTTTGTTTGATCGCCTGCTGTTTGTCAGGTTCAGAGGGTGTTTGTGTGTCTGTGTGTGTGCGCCTGACAGGAGGAGGTGTCCTGTCTGTCTGTTACAGGATGTGATAATTAACCTTTCTCCCGCTGAGCGAACGCTAACAACGCGCCGGCTTTCAGCGAGTTTCATCACAAACACGACGCACAACTTCGGTGGTTTGGCACCGTGCACTGGGCCGAGTGCCGCGTGGGTTCGACCTGCCTGTTGGGGTCTGTAGCGGTCCACGGAGGTAGCTGGTGGGCCGAGGTGGGCTAACTGGAGCTGCTTCGTTGGGTTGCGCGGAATAACCGTGAGCTGCAAACATCTTTATTGCTTTTCCGCTTGAAAACAGTTTAATAAAGGTAATAAACGTCATTTATAAATGAGATAAAATAAACAAACCATGTCATTAGTTTCATTTGCTCTTGTCAGTTAAATAAAATACCCGTTGCTCTAGTTAAAGGCAGGAAAACATGTTTTTGTTACAGGACAATCGTTTCATCAGGGACGTAATAAACGCCGTTCAATCACCTCATTTACATCTAAGCTGCTTGGTTAACGTTCGTTGGGATCTTTTTGGCGGAGAGGCTTTGGACGGGACAGACGACTTTTTGTCAGATTTAGCTACTTTTGAGGCTTTTTGTGGGAGGGGTCGAGGCAAAACCCAGCATTCTGTTGTTACTGCTGCTTCCTCAAGATGACCATCGATGACCATTGATTTCCTCTCATGCGTTAAACAACATGTCATAGGAAGGCCACGACCATCGGAGGCTCCCTCGTGTGCTTTCTAGGTCGGACAACAAGCACCTCGTGACTGAACAACACTCTTCCCCTTCCACCACCAATACGACACAGAGGAAGAAACAAAACCCCACAGCCTCAAGCGGGCGCCGGCGTGGCCGGCGTGGCCACCAACGGAGAGGACCACTCGGGGCCCCGCCCCCCTCCGAGTGGCCGAACCGCAGACACTAATGAGGCTCTACGTGAGTCACTCCAAACACACACACGCACAACAAGACACACGCACAACCCACCCGGGGCACCAAAGCAAGAAGTAATAAACTGTGGTGCTTTTTGTGCGCTAACGTCTTTGAAAGAATTGTCATTCCTCTCTTCTGATCTGAGGCAGGTGAAGTTACAGTATCACAGTATTGTTTATAAAATGATCAAATTAGTTCAGAGAACAAAAACAACCTGCAGCCAAACATCTTTTTTCTCCAAATTGTCGAAGCCAAATGAGGTTATATGATATAAATGTGTGTATATTCCAAATATGTTTCGAGGTTTGTGTGCTTCTGATGGAGAAGGTTTTTGTCGGTCGGTCCCGAGGACATCCCCCTATTTCTCGTGCATTGGAGAGTGACCCAAGTCTTCCAAAGAGGCTGGATGTTCCCCTTATGTAGAGAAACTAGCAGGTACGCTATTCTCTTTAGAAATAGAGTTACAAGAAAAAACCCGTCGGCCTTGTGTTGCCAGCTGCTTGTCATTGAAACTAGCGAGCAGCGATGCACCACAGGTCGCCGAATCTGTCCAAAAAACTGCAAAGTCAGCAACACTGGCGGTTTGTCAATTTCCCCGATCATTTCGTTCTACCCAAAAGTAACGATTGGATGCTAATTACTGACCCGGGGCAGCCATACAAACCACATTCCTTTGCTTCTTTTTTTGCAGCAGATCAATCGAATGCTTGATTGATGAGTTGCTATGATGATGTAATGTTTTTAGAGAATATCGCTGTGTCAATACTCAGAGGATTCAGTCGGGTGAAGCTCTCTCTGCCAGGCGCAGTGGTGACGTCCTGAAGCTACATGTGCCAATAGGAATAACGAACGTGTTGAATTGCCCAGGCCTTGTAACAGATGCAGCAGCGTGCGAGGGGAAGTCAATCAAGCGCGGCATGTTCACGCCCACTCAGTCAGGAAGCGGCCAAAGCAGAAACCATTAATGACTCAGACTGAGACACTGGTGTTCTATATATACGATGTAGGTATCAGCAGTCATACGCTCTATACCTCTCCTTGTGGGCGGGTCTAAACAAAGGCAAACCGGCTTCAGCTGGGTCCTAGTGCTCGACCTGTCTCTGTTTACCGTAACATTGTTTCTGGACGGTAAAAACAGCAATTGGACCAAAACGGGCCTTTGAAAAATGACCAAATTACGTCCCTGGATTGTACAAACCATAGACTACTTTTAAGAAGCTTTTTTTTTAAGCTAAAGCGCGGAAGACAACGGAGTAAGTCAAGTGGTAATCTCTTTTGGGTATTTTATAACTTTAATACTTTAACAAACACACGGCCACACCGCGAGGTCAGACCCAGTTGTCCAGCTGTGCCGCTTTTCATTTTCTTCTTAAAAATATTGTGAGTCTGCTGATATTATTACCGAACACCGCAGTGTGAGAGTAATAACTTTGAGAACGCTGAAACCTTTAGTCCACAAAATCGCCTTTTAAAAAACTACGAGGCACATTCATTCTTTTTTCTTTTCTGCAGACGGACCCTGATATGACTAAGAGCAGTTGACTGTATATTATCACACGCCGTGCGTAGCGTGCATAATCAGCAGGCCTGTCGCAGTGAGCGATAAATTGACTTATCGCACGCTATCTTATATCAAGCGCAATCATTTTTGGGGCTTACACATAAATGAACGTCACCAACATTTAAGTTGATCGCGCTGTTCCTCGTGGGACGCGGGGGCGGGGCTTAGGCAGCGTGCACACAGACGGAGAGACGCAGTGAACCCACGGCGTTATATTCATAACATCCACAGCCGGACCCGGTCAGATAATCCCGATGGACTCTACTTGGAAGGCACAATGTTCGGCTTCACTTTGGGAACATTTGGGCTTTAAGCCGAATCACAGAAGAGACGATCAATGTGAGCAGGGCGGTGCGTCGACTTTAAACTTTGTTTCAAAACAGTGGCAACGGAAACAGGCATCACAACTAAGCTAAAATCTCCCCTAAAACAACAACCACCCGCCCGGTCTCTCAACCTGCACTGTCGGTTCCTCCGGACGCCTCTGTGGGCGACGTCTCCGGCGCCGATTGTTAGCGGGACCGAGCCGCCGCGTCTCTCCCTGCAGCCGGTGTTATTCACTTTGAACTTGGAATCGTAATGTGAAAAGAACTATTCCGACAGATAAAACGTTCTTTGTTGTTTGAAAGTACTTGTATTATTATATATTGTCATTATGTTATCGGCGGCATAAAATGGTCTGAAAATTGCAATAATATCGCAATAAATGTTGGTGCAATAATCGCACAACATAATGTTGATATCGTGATAATTACTACGCAGATATATCTGGAAAGTGTTCAATAAGACATGGAAGGACGTGAGTCTAGGACCATATCGCTCCTATATAAAGTAGCCCACTGGCGTTCACCAGGGGAGTGTTACCCAAAGTGTCTCTGTGTTAACGCACTGCTATGGTGTCCACGCCAGCAGCATCCCGGGCCAAACACATTCTGCGAGGACGCAGATTGTTTCGTGGCGCACACGGCGTGCCAAGTGCTGATGGCCCGCTGCGTTTAATGGGAGGGGGAAAGTACGAGGGAGACGGGCGCCTCTTTCTCTCTTACCTTAAGAAGCACTTCAACGCGTCCAACTGCGAAGAGAAGGGGGGGAAAGAGGGGGGAGACAGAGGGGGGGAGGAGGAGGAACGAGAAAGAAAGGAAAAGGAAATTAGATCATGAGAAGAAGGTCGCAGAACAACAACCTTCCAAGACACTTTGTTGATTTCATCTGCTGAAAGATGACTACACAGGTCTGAATCTCTTCACACCGTTAATCCATAAACTATTCTAATACTGGTGTAACTGTATACAACATACACAGAAGGGTCGTTGTCTTCGAGAGGGTGCAGAGTGTAGCGCAAATGTCCTTTTTGTGTATCTTTTTGTGACCAGTGCAGGTGGGTTTGTGCACCGGGGCTGTGAACTACATCTTCATGAAGAAGCAAAGGGAAGCGCTTTCTGCTGCAACGCAACGGCAACTGTTCAAGAGAAAACTTGCAGAATTTAAATAAACAAAAGGGAAAAAATAATATGCTCCAGAAATAGCCCTCGGTGGATTTGCTGAATCTCTGGAATCTGTACAATGTTTGTTCGTCTCCTCCTTCCTTCTGCGGCTCGAGGCTTTGTCAGACGCCAGCGGAGCGGAGCAGGAAGGGGGAGATGGGTTTGCTTGCTGCTTGTCTTCCCCTGCCAACCAATGGCCTCCTGCACTTCCCACTGGCTGCCATCCGTTGGACAAAGACGCCTTCAGGCTGCCAGTGTTCTCCAGTGCTCATCGAGTGGTCGAACAAACACACACACACAACTTTGATGCCCGTCCATTATTTCGGTTGCATTCCAAATCTGACATTCACACCCACCTCAGCCCCTGATTGGCCGGTTGTCCAATTCCACCACTTCTAAATGTGACCGGCGGAGCACTGAAGTCCTCCAGGAGAGAGCGGCCGGCGCGGTCGCTCCATGACTTTGGAAACTCAAACTTTAAAGCACTTTAAACAAAAGCGCACTGCTGTGAAGGGGAAGGGCCAGGGGGGCCAGAGGGGCCAGGAGGGCCAGGGGGGGCCAGGAGGGCCAGGGGGGGCCAGAGGGGCCAGGAGGGCCAGGGGGGGCCAGGCATTACGCATGAGGTCTGCGCCTCGGGGCCCAGGGGGCCCTTGGGCTCACCCCGCTCTTAACACCAACTTGCTTGGGGGCTTGCCTGACACAAACCCCCGGTTACCATGGTTACCACGGTTACCACGGCTGGACAAACGTGCACGCTCTGCACAGGCCGGCCAGGCTGCCACCCGGAGCGTCCGGCTCAAACTCGCTCATCAGAATTACCTTGTAAACATAAGACAGTTGTCTGGGTCACGAGGCGAGAGCAGCGGCCAGCGGCGCGCTAAGCGTGTGCTAAAGGCACGCGTGGCAAAGCAAAAGGGAAGCACACGGTTTAAACACTTAAAAGAAACACTAATGAATTGAGTTATTGCTCGCAATTTCAAAGACAGCTCGGTTTTTCAACACCAAAGAGATAAAGCAGTGACTAATGTCACCCGTCAAAGACAATCTGGTTTTAAGAGAGAAGATGCTTTGGTAAATCTATTCAGAGGGAGGAAAAAAGGCCGATAGAGAACAATACGCCAGAAAAAAAAGTGTTACCGTAAACTTACACCATCAATGGAGTTTCAATTGTTGTGCGACAATATTTGAATACGAGGTGAAGCTGTTAATTTAGAATTATTATTATTAATTCAAATGTCATAATGGCAAATTCCACAGACACGGTTATCTATAATGTGTACATGTGTTGCTTAATGACACATAAAGTCTATTAAACAAAAATACAAACACCATATTCATATGCTGTAGACACAATCTGACACCCATGATTGCACAAAGACATTTAAACCCTCCCCACAGACACACACACACACACACACACACACACAGCGATCAGAGTGTTTCATTAGCGAGGAGCAGATAGATTACCCTCCCGAAGGAGACATTGACCAAGAGGCCATTGATCTACTGAGCTAAACCAATCTGCTTGTGCGTGCGTGTGTGTGTGTGTGTGTGTGTGTGTGCACGTATGGAAAGTAGCCCACTGATGGAGTCTTTAAGTTGTTTGAGTAAGCAGGACAGTAAATCTAATCCAGTTGTATTTAACAGAGAGAGAAGGAAACGGGCAGCTGACATATTCATTAGGTCCAATTACTCCGGCCAATCTCGCCACACGAGTGACAAACGAGTGATTTATGTCTCGGAAAGAAGGAAAGATCAGAGAAAAAAAGATTGATAGATCTCGAACGATGAATAAGAAATATATATTTATTACTGAATTTACTTACTTACTGAATGACGAGGCGGCGCGTTCGAAGGCGTCTGAGATCATTCGATCAAACTCGTTCAAGCCCCCGTTACAGCGCCGAGGTCTAAATCAATCCAGCTACAACTGGAATTACTCAATTACAGCGGCCTTATTGATGCTTTAATAGCGATCGCCCCGCTGCCAACGTGACTTATGGTGATAACACGGTGACACCGCCATCTTTCTCAAAACAAGGCGCGTTGGCGGCGCTAACAATCAAGGGCGGAAAACAAGAGCAACGATGTTTCTGCTGACAAATCATCTGCCTGTGCGTGTGCGCGTGTGTGTGTGTGCGTGTGTGTGCGTGTGTGCGTGTGTGTGTGCGTGTGCCTGGATGTTGGGACTTGTAATTAGCTCTCTAGCTTGTTCTCTTGCATTGGATGTGAAGGTAATTGGCGCTCTTGGACACTCACTCTCAATCTTTGTCAGCGCGAATGTGTGTGTGTGTGTGTGTGTGTGTGTTGTGGAGGACGGCCAAGCCATTACTGTGTGCTCAGCCTGCGCTAAAGCAGCTTGTGATTCATTAGTAATGAGACCATTTGCAAACTAAATGAGTGTTTGAGTGGCCGAACTGCGACGTGTGCGATGATTGTGTCCACTTTACTCGCCATCGCTCCACTGTTTTGCAAGTAAAGCATGCAGCACAGACACACACGCACACACACACAAACAAGCATGTGCAGCCGGCACGAGGAGTGCATGTGGACATGATTTGAAGGCAGTCAGTTGTGTCATTAATTACTGCTTTACACCTGCTCGTCTATGTTAATTAAACATACCGACACACACAAACACGCACAAACACACACACACATCACACAGACGCCCCTCACACTCACACACAATATTGCATGTAGAGGCACGTATTTGCTCACGCTGAGTTTCTTTTTTTTTTACAGAAATGAGTCAAAAATACATTCTAATTTTCGCTCCGAGTGAAGGTGAGATGTCACCGCTAAACACAGCATGGTTTTTCTTGGAGGTGGGAGGAGGGGGGAGGGGAGGGGGGGAGGAAGGGAGGAGGGGAGGAGGAAGGAGGGGAGGGGGGAGGAGGAAGGGAGGAGGGGGGATCTCCCACCTCTCAGTCGCAGATACACCTCCTTCCCCCTTTTGTCACTCCGTCCGTTCAGCTCCTCACACACACACACACACACACTTTAAACTTCTTCCCTCTAAGTGTAAGCATGTGAGACAGTGTGTGTGTGTGTGTGTGTGTGTGTGTCTCCTTCCAGCCCCATTTTCTCAACAAAGGCCACAGCTGCTGCTGGTTTGCTGAATAAAAGATGACAGAGTCATAATATCAGGAGATTAACAACTAACGAAAGAATGATTTTGTCCAATTTAAGCGGCGGCGTCGGTTGCATCACGAGCACTTTGCGTGTGAAGCTGTGATACGATGACGCTCGAGTGAAAGCCCTTTTCATCTGCAGACTCTCCCTCCCCTCCTTTTGTTCTCTCTCTCTATGCACACATTTGCTCCGGCTCTCCCACGTTCCCTCCCTGTATCGCTCTCTCTCTCACACACACACACACACACACACACACACGTGCACGCAGAGCATATGGCCATTTCTCCCGTCTTTGAAGGCTTGCTTTGAAGCTATGGCGCCCGTATCGATCGGCGCTCAGATGAGCTTCGCTTCGCCGGAGCCCTGCGATTATCTGTCGCTTTATTTCAAACGGAGCGCAGGAGACGGGGGCTTACGGACGCCCGTCAGTCACTCACACTCTCACAGTCGGCCGGCGGAGGGGAGGGGGGGGGGGGGGGTAACGAGACCAGCTTACGCAGAGAATCCCCCCGACGCTTAAGGCGAGCCGCGCCTCACAACTGACAAGCGAGAGCGGTGAGCTTTAAGCGAGCGGGTGAGAGCGAGACGCTATTAAGTCGGCCGAGGTGATGAAACTTAGGAGAAAACATCACACGCAAACCCCCCCGCAGCTCTGACGAAGAATCCGTTCATCGACGGGCGATGGGGAAACACTCAAGTCGATTTCAAAGTGCACGTGCAAACGATGGAGGGTCAAGGTTAAGAGCTGTTTGGCAACTTTTCACATTTAAACAAATAAAAGCCCCTTAAAACTACTCGGGTTTGCTTCCTGCAGACTGCAGCGGGATTATTTAAAGTGGGAACTTCTACTTAATGCCCACAGGAGTTTGGGGGCGAGAGAGCCGGAGTCGGCCCAGAGCAGCAGAACTTCACAAAGTCGTCGCTTTGTCCTCTGTGGCACAAAGAGCTGGAAACACGCGTGTGACCCACCGCCTTGATTATGACACACACACTGTAGATCGGAACCAGCCGGATATCATAATTAACAATAATTAACATTACTCAGACTTATTTAGCGAAGAATGGATATGATCATCAGCAGGACGATATCGGTTTGAGATACTCTGGAGAGGACAAGTCCCTCGGAGGGACGTAATGAGGCCACACACACACACACACACACACACACACACACACACACACACACACACACACACACACACACACACACACACACACACACACACACACACACACACACGCACGGCAGACGTGGCCGCTGTGCCGTTAAATGTTGGGAACGAAGCTGATGGGACTGCTGGTTCATTCATGACGCCCGTGCGGGCCGATGGCGGCGCTGACATTTAGTCTGTGTTCAAAGCGATCTGTGCGGGTTCGTGATCACCAGCAAATCACTTGAACCTCGCTGAGCGCCTGGTTTGCCCGAGGGGGGGAGATCCGCTCGGACCTCGGGGACGCAGCCAAATGTCGGTTAGGATTTCAAATGACACATTGGGAAACGACAGTATCGGGTTGTTATTCTACAGAATCACTGCCGTAGGAATTAATGATTCCATTTGTATTACATTACAAAAGTAGTGGTTTTGTTGCAGGTTAAAATGAACAAATTTGCTAAGGTTGACATTTTGTCTGTGTTTCCTAATTTTTAGCTATAACTAAAGGTCAAAGACATTTTTGAGATAAAAAAGCGGGAAACTTCCACGGCCCCAATTTAATTTAGACTGAAACTAGAGATTGAGATAATAAAGTCATGTTTATCAAGTTTACTTGTCATAGACTTTCATTCAGACCGCGCCTGAATTCTATGAGCTTCTAATGAGCTTCTAATGCTCATGGCAAACAAAAATACTAATACAAACATTTGTAGACATTTCCACCTGAGCCAGAGCGAACCAATTGCTGATATTGCCGTTCCCGGAGCCATGACGCTGGTGCAGCCAAAAAGAAAGAAAGGTTAAAACAAATTAGCATTAGAGTGACCTATGACCCTCACATTTACAATCTGATGGTAATAATTGTCGTGAAGGTCCCTGAAGGCATTCCTGAGATATCGCGTTAACAAGAACGGTAACGGTGACCTGATGGAAATGGACGGGACGGCTGCTTGGACCACCACAAAACGTAGGTGTTAAAGGAGCCCGGTCCTTTTACCTGGGCTGCTGTAATGCTGGATTCCCCGCGGATAGGTCTGTCTGACGGGCAGTTCCTCCGGCCTTAATCACCCCTGCGTTCTCCTGCTCGCAGGAATAATCCACCGACACGTTGTTGTTGTTGTTGATCTTGTGTTTTATTTATACTGTTTGTTCCCAGCAGAAGATACTCTCTCGTGTCGCGACAGCGGTCAAAACCCTTTCGCTCTCCGGGTCCAACACCTGATACCAGTTGTTACCTAATCAATTATACAGGTGCACACGGGCCCGAGAACAGCGCCACCCAGTGTACAGAATAAAATAGACATTTGGCTCCTACAGGACGCATAGAGAAGAAATTCTACAAACTCATAGGTGATGGAAACACGGCCAATGAGATAAAAGAGACAGTAGGATGACATCATCGCGAGCAGTTTCCCTCACTCATAAAAGCACTGACACTGAAATCACATTGTATCTTCCCTTTTTGTAGCCAAGACAACACTCAATGAAGTAGATTTTGTCAACTTTTTTTTTTTTTTGTGAAAAACAAGGAAGTGACTGGTCATTGAGCACAAAACCTGCCACCCGTCTGTTTAAATCAAGCCCCAGGTGAGCGTTACTGTGTGTGTCTGTGCGAGTGTGTGCAGGAGCAAAAGAGGTCCAGAGAGGTTGAGAGGGGTATTTCTGAGCGGCTACGTTTATTGGTTGAGGTGGGAGGCTTATGTGCATAAGTGCACCTATGAGAGACTGGAATAAATGAAAATGTGTGTGCGTGTGTGAGAGGGAAAGAGGGAGACGGAGAAAGACTGCGTGTGCGTGCACGTGTGTGTGTGTGTGTGTGTGCGTGTGTGAGAGGGAAAGAGGGAGACGGAGAAAGACTGCGTGTGCGTGCACGTGTGTGTGTGTGTGTGCGTGTGTGAGAGGGAAAGAGGGAGACGGAGAAAGACTGCGTGTGCGTGCACGTGTGTGTGTGTGTGTGCGTGTGTGAGAGGGAAAGAGGGAGACGGAGAAAGACTGCGTGTGCGTGCACGTGTGTGTGTGTGTGTGTGTGTGTGTGTGCGTGTGTGAGAGGGAAAGAGGGAGACGGAGAAAGACTGCGTGTGCGTGCACGTGTGTGTGTGTGTGTGTGTGTGTGCGTGTGTGTATTTTCACACTCGTTGGGTCGGTATCCAACCATTGCAATCAGCAGTAGGCCTGACTCAGCATCAATAATGACCCCATTAGCCACAAACCCCCTACTGGTGCAAACACATACACACAATTAAACACACACACAAAGACCGCCAGATGGACATTTTCTCTCATTAGCGTGAATGTTTGAGTGCGTGTGTTATTTAAGTAAGACATGAAAAATACACAAATAATGCACAGTACAATAATAAGGCGCCACGTCTCCGCCCATCGACGGAAGCCGATTGGACGGATCGCTCGTCTTCGCTGGCGATGTAGGTGCTTATTTAATAGAATAAAAAAGTGTGATTCTCAGCTACGTGAATGTTTGTGGTGAAGCTGATCCAAGATCAGATATTAGAATTAAATTGAACCTTAACGTTACATTTTTACAATCATTTAGTTTCTTTTTTTGCTTTTTAATTAAAACAGTACATTATGCAAAAATTCCATCTCTCGTTAAGTATTCACAAATTTGCCCTTTGGTTTGATCACGTCTTTCAATATGTGTTAATTATATGCATGCATTAACAAGGTTTTCACTTGACTTTCACACTGTATGAAAGATATATCCATAAAAAGCAAAGAAAAACAATAACATATGTCCCTTAGAGTATATCTGCAAGGAAATGGAGAATGATATTCAGCAATTATTGTACGTGACCAACTTCCAGCCGTTATCTAGCTTCCTGTTTGTATGGTCTCGCACTGTGTGCAGTTTTTATTACGATGCCGTATTAGGGCCGCTGCAGATAAAGAAAAAGAAAGCAGGAGCGACAGGATTTCCATGATTAGAGTCGGAAATTTGTGAGCAGATGCAAAGTTGAACATCATCTGTGATTTAAGTGCAACATTTAACAACAGCTTCGTTTAGAAATCTATGACACCTATAAAACTTACGACTTTTTCCATGTTGAGGGTTTATTAAAAAAATGGCTGCTGAAATATATTGCGCTTTACGGTGTTCTTATGGTAACATCTTTTCTTTTGGAATCTTTTTTTCTTTAGGAGCATGAATAAATTCAGAGATAATACGGCTCTTGCTACGCAGTGTTTAATGGATGTGGTGTGATGAGGTTTTTTCTAACCGGGAAAGTGAAGAGTGTGACAATACACGCAGATTTTTTCTCATAAATTTACAAAATAAATTCTCAAAGAATATTTTCTTTGTTCACAACTACTCAAGGCTCAGTATTTTATATTATTGTTTTTTTTTTTGTTACCTACAAGAGCCGTAATACAGCGTCTGGATTTTACCTTTTATCTGTTCTCTATTTAAAAACTTTATTTAGAAAATGAATCACATGAATACGTGAGTGTGAGTTACTGGGAGAGGTTAGGACACACTGTAGAGGACACATTGTTACCGTCGCCTCATCAAAGGGTGTGAGTGTGTGTTTGTGAGTGCGTGTATGAGGGAGTATTCCAGCATGCAGTTATATGCATGTTTATCCACTTTAATTGTTGTGTATTTTGTGTGTGTTCGTGTAGAACGAAAAAAAGATGTGCAGAATGTGCATAAACAAAGCAATAAATACACACACACACACACACACACACACACACACACACACACACACACACAGCTCTATGTACTGTATTCAGACGGTCCGATGTGCAAGACGAGAGCTCCACGGAAAAGATGGCAGCGCTGACAGTGTAAAGGTCAAAAGGTCATGCGTCAAAGGTTAATGTCCAGTCAGCTAGAATGGGCTCCAATGGGAACCCCCCACCTCCCCCGCCTCCCCCGCCTCCCCCGCCCTCCCCTGCTCGACCCCTCCTGTGTGTGTGCGTCTGCTTTTAAGAGACGCCGCACATATGCACAACAGCATTTCCGATCAACTGAGAGGATGTGTGTGTGTGTGTGTGTAACAATGACCACCCCCGTGCCCCCACATCCTGACAGGAAGAGCCAATGGGCAGAGAGAGTGGCTCCGGGCCCCGAGGTGTCAATCACGGATGCGTGATTGACAGACGAGTCAGCTACCGGCGCTCTCACACTCACCCACACGCTCTCCCTCTCAGGACTGCACTCTGTCACTCTCTCAGGCTGGCTGCCTCTCACTCCCCTCTTCCTGTGCCTCCGTCTCTGTTCTCCCCCCCCGACTCCTCCCCTCCACCCTTTCTTCCCTCTTTCGTCCGTTTGTGTGCGTCCCCGTGCTGTTTGTCATATTTTCCCAAACCCCCTCCGTCACTGTCGACAACTCTGTCCGTCCGTCTCTCTTTTCCTCTGGCAGATGGTTGCCTCAAACCATCTCTGCTGTCCCGCTCACTCTCTCTCTCTGATCACATCCTTGGTGTTTGTTATGGTCGTCGCATAATGCGGCACTTCATGCGTGCACACGCGTCTTACATGTTTTTGCGTTGCATGAGCAGACGGGGGTTCCAGGTGGGTTTCTCTGTTTCATTCTGGCATAAAGACGTTCTGTATCATTTCAATCGTTGATATTAACGCAGTAGAGTATGAAGAAATGTGTCAGGACCTAAATAGAGATTCTGATGAAGGTGGGACGGACTTATTGTGAGTGATTTAAATTGTATTGCAAACATTTTGTCCGGCAACAACAGAACAAAATGCTGTGACACTTATCGCTTCAAACTGCAAAGGAAACATTGCCGGTTTGAAGATGAAATATTTATCTTCTGAGAACCAACAACTGCAACTCGAAACTCTGCATAAAAAACAGCTGATGACAAATGTTTCAGCTGTGTTCATCTCATTGCAAAGAAAAGCTGAGGAGCAGAGCTGCTCTCCCTGATCCTCCACGGGGCCAAACAGTCTTCATTTAAACCACCAGTTAACCGCTTTCTAAAGACGGGCCCCGTTTTAACGACACGAGGTGTCCAGATTGTGCCGACACCAGCCGGCATCGCCGCCGCTGACAGACGAACGCGGCGTGAACCGGACCGCGCGGAGCCTTCAGCCCGGTGCCATCACGCGGCATGTTTCCTGTGGATCGCCGATCGGTTGTGCCGTGGTTAATGCCCCCCTGTGTAGCGCGTAGCGACATGCTAACCCTTCTGTTGTGTTCGCCTCGGCAGCTTCGGGGACGCAGCAGCACGTTATTCGCTGACACGAGCGCCGTGCGGTTGTAAAGTCCTTCCTCCTGAGGAGCAGGAAAGTGCTGCTGCGTCGTGCCTCGTAGCGGGATGAGACTTCCTGGTTTCCTCCCCTCACCGGTACCTGTGGCCCTCGCCGCCCACACGTGTGCGCTGGCCCCCCTTTGTGTTGTTTTGATGCAGGGCTATTTCTGGCCTCACAGGATGTGGAGCAGTCGCACTTTCTGGATAACACAGCCAGTGCAGATCGCACATCTGTACAGCAGCATTTAATCCATGTGGAAGTACGTTGTTTCTGGAGCTGTTTTACTGGGTTGACTAGTGATAGAATGACCGTTTGTGAGTTCTTAGATGGGAGTAATATAGTGAAGAATACTGTAACCTGTGTGTGGATACGGATGCCCTCTCCTCTCTGCTATCAGCCTGCTCTCTGAACCCGCCGCTGCTCTCGGGAGCCATTAAAGGACCAGAATGGTCTTTAAGTGGGTTAAACGCATTCACGGCGACCCTGCGACCCGCTCAAGCCCAAATTGCTCTCTGGCCAGCGTGAAGTTTCACCTGCAGCCGGCAGCTTGGTTTGTTTGTTTGGGTCCAAAACCGTGCAAGTTGTGTGCAGTGTGTTTGTGTGGCAGAGAGGGAGAGTAAGACGACTTCACAGCGCCGGACTACATTCAGAGTGTTTTAGGACGAGTGCAGCCTCTCTTTCCCTCCCACACTCCTCCAACTCGCTCTGCGATCCCGCCGCAATCTTCTTTTTCTCGCTCCTTTCTCTCCTCGTCCTCCCATTTCCTTCCCTCCCTCCTTCAGCTCCCTGTGTATTGCTTCCATCCTCCTCCGGCCTCTCCCTCTCTCCCTCTCTCCCCCTCTCCCTCTCTCCCCCTGTCTCCCACCCGCCTTCCGTCGCTTCCCTCTTTGTGTCCGTGGACACCTGACGGGATCCAGCAGTAAACCTCCTAAAGCTCAGTCATCCACCGTCGTTCACGCCGCAAAGCTGCTGAGACGGGGAGGGAGAGGGAGCGAGAGACGGGGGGGGCTCTGAGTGTTAGTTTGTCGAGGGAGGAGGAGGAGGAGAGGGAGGGGGGGGGGGGGCAAAAGATACGAGATAACGAAAAGACAAACGTACGCCAAAAGACGCGGGGCGGCAGGCGAAGGGGTGAAAATAGACGTTGATGGAATTTCTGGAAAGAGTGATGGATGCCAAGAGAGGGGGGGAGGGGGGGGGACGGGGGGGGGGCAAAGACGAGAGCGCTCACATAACTCAAGGCGCACACATTATGGGTGGCGGGATGAGCAACATGATGAAGATGCCCCCGCGGACAGGAATGCATCCTCCCTGTCCCCGGCTGTGTGTGGGGGGGGGGGGGACGGACCCGTAGACGACCACCGATCCGTGTGCGCGTGTGGCGGCGTGTCCGTAGCGCGGTTGCTTTATGGCTGCTGAGGTCTGATTACATCGCCGGTGCCTCGATCTGTCTTCTGAGTGGCTGACTGAACAGACACTCGGCGGACGGGGACGGCTCCGCCAGAGACGCTTGGCCGGCGTCCCGGAGACCTCGCAGGGACTCGGCCACGTGATGGATTCACGCCAGAGAATGCACCCCGTTCCGTACTTGATTTGCGAGTTCCACGCCCCCGTCATTGGATTGGATTATTATTTAAGTCGAAAGTGTCGCGCCCCGGGGTGATTTGTGGAAGTAAAGGATGCGCTGCTCACATGAGTAAATCCACGCATACCGGCATTTATTAACGCTCGCGTCCCCCCCCGTCCCCGTCCCCCGTCCCCGTCCCCCCGCCGGACAAGTAATGGATGTGTTCTGCGATCAAAGTGAAAATCAAGTTGGGAGAAAGAAAGAAACCTGCACCGCTCTGCGCTGATCGGTTTCAGCGGACTGCAGGTGCTGTCAGGAGCCGATAAGTCCTGATTTATGCCGCTGATCCTGAAGAACATGACCTGAATGTATTTACTTTATTATTATTTCATTTAACTCAGTTGTCAGCAGGTATTCTCCACACGGTATGAAGCCTCCAGAAACAATATTCTGTCATACTCTGGATGCTGGTTGATTACTATTGAGGCTCCTCATGGATGTATTAGTATCAATATTGGCAGGTAGGCAAAACAAAAACACTGTTGTTAGGGCCGCAACAACGGATCGATGAAATCAATAAAATGTGTTTATTAAAAGCATTGGCAACAAATTTCATTATCGATTCGTTGTGTCGTCACTCAATGAGATGCGCGCGGAGCACCACGTTGTCCCGTGTTGACGTGAGGGACGTAACAAGCCTCCTGTCATCCAGCTGATCAAGCTAGCGTTAGCTCGCTAATAACAGCAGTAAAGCAGGTAGCAAGAATAAGACACGTTTTCATTTACTCGCCTCATTTTTCAATGTGTTGTCTGATATTTTGTGCTTTGTCCCATATCGGTTATTGTTGACAAATATATTTGTGTGTGTTGTACTTTTTAGTGCTGTCATATACGGTAGTCCAGTGCGCTTGCGCGTATACTGTGGGTTATACGGTAGTTGATGCCTGTAAAGGGAGACACACGGCGATCCATTAAATCAGAAGAAGCCTCTAATGCATTTATTTACAAATGCCATTTTAAATTCATCTCATAGCACTTGGTTGTTTTGTAGCTGTAAGCATTTACTTAACTTGACTTAACTACAATGGTGGTAATAATTTAATGAATAAGCTTCAAGTGAACATGGGGGTGAGTTTGTGAGTGTAGAATAGAGAACTAGTTAAAACAAGTTTGTTAAAACAAATTCTGTTACTTTTTCTGATTTGTATTTTTCTTTATTTTTTTATAAATAATTATGTTAAAGGAGCAACCTGTACTTTCTGTAACCTAAGTTTTTTAATGTTGTTTTTTTATCGATTAATCGAAGAAATAATCAACCAATTAATCGATTATCAAAATAATCATTAGTTGCAGCCCTAGTTGCAGTGCAATTTTCTCTCTATTTGATGACAGTTGAGCGAAACCACTTTTCTTAATCTAAGCGTAAAACGAACTGCAGTTTAAAAGTGGGCTTCACCCTCGACATCTATTTCACTCCGATCAAGCCGAGCCTTTCTTTGCTAAAGTGACACTGGTCTTTAAATAGAATGCGCCATCGTATAAGTTCACTGCCGATGACCCCGGTGCCTTTACACAATGCCCAGAGGGCCGGGGCGAGGTAGCGTGCTTTATCTACTGACTGTAAGTGTGCACTGGTAGGAGGCCCGCTGAGAGGGGGGGCTGCATGGCGGGAAGAGGAGGCTACACGGGGCTACGTTTATTGAGAGAGAGCTAAGCCCGTTGTGGTATGGGAATTTGAGGGGGAGAGAAGGGACGGAGGGGCCGGGGGGGGGAGGTGGCGCTGCATGAGAAAGCCACGGCAGTGAAACATGAGGGATCAGAAGGCGACGGAGAAAAAGACAAATAGACAAGAAACCCAGAGCGGTTTACGGCGGGCTGACAGATGCGGGGGGGGGGGGGGGGGGGCGAGAGGTGGGGGGACGGACAGTGATGTATAGGTGCGCTGGGCAGTCCGCAGCGCGGGGTCACATGGCGTGGAATCAGAGAGAACAGCGACGGGGGGGGTCTCTCTGTTTGCTTATGATGCATGGCGGGGAGAGCAGACGCTGGTTTGGACATTGCGGGGTAAACACGGGGGTAATTATTTCTCAGCCGCCCCCAGAGACTGTGTGTAAGAAGCGGGATTTGTCGCCGCCACACAACGTGTCGGTTTGTGGTCGTTTGGCCTTTTCCATGTCTTTTTTTTTTGCAACTGGCCGAGGGGGCGGGGCTAAGAACACCTGAACGGCCACGTCTTTTTCTTGTGGTGAATTGTGGTCGTTCACTTTATTGGCCCACGTGTGCCGGAGGGGGAGTGGCTCATCTCCAGGTCATCATGGCGACTACTACAAGTCTGCTGCTGGGCTTTGCCTCGAACCCAGCACGCCAAAGTAGGGTCACTTTCTCACCTCTATTCACATTGAAAGAAAAAGGCAACTTTGGAGAACTTCAGCGTTGGATTTTCAGCAGTGGAATGAGTGTGACACACTAAGCAACGGTGTTTACCCCGCTGTGACATGTCGAGATGGTTGCTGTGAAAATAGACTATCACCTTTAGAGACGCAGGGACGGGAAACAGAGAACAACAGAAGTGGGAGCCAAGGAGAGAAACAAGAGGATAACAGAATAATAGGGGGGGGGGGGGGGCTCTGTGTGCACATGAGGGTGTGTATCTGATTTGATGTGAATCCTAAAAGTGGATGAAAACCAAGGCTTTAGGTTTTTAATCAGCCCCATCTGAGCGCTGTATGGGGACTCTGAGAGGCTTTCATGTAGAGTTTCTCTTTCTCTCTCTCACACACACACACACACACACACACACACACACACACACACACACACACACACACACACACACACACACACACAGTATCCCCTCATGCCTTCTGTTCTAAATTTACACCTAACATGAGAACAGAAGAACGGGGGAGGAGGCGAGGAGGAGCAAGGTATGGGAGTGCTGGAGGAAGAGAGGCAGAGGACAGAAGTGCGTCGGCTGGAGAGAGAGTGAGAGACAGAAAGCAGCCACGGACGAGAAGGAGGTGAGGATGGTAACGTGAAAGGGGGGGGGGGTAAACTAAAAGAGGAGAGGATGAGAGGAGCCAAATTTGATTTGGCCAGGCGGGCGAGAGAGGGAGACATAGATAGACAGGGGGAGAGAGCGAGGGAGGGAGAAGGACAGCGGCGTATTAGTCAAGGTGTCCAGTCCATGTATTGCCTGCTGTGCAATACCACCCCTCTGATTTACTCTGCCGAGTGACTGATGAGCGGGAGGAGGGGGGGAGGAGGGGACGCAGGGATGAGAGGAGAGGGAGGTCTCGCAACGAGCGTTTAGGCCAAATTAACGGCACCTCATAAATTACACTAACAGCCATAGAGGAGGGGAGAGTGTGCGTGTACACAAGGAAGTGCGCGCTGCGTGGTGTGCATGTGCAGGAATGATGGCGCGTCAAACAGGGAACCATTTACGCCGCTAACAGATTACTCCCCGATAAAGCAGCGCCATCCAGCCGCTCGCTCGCACAAACACAATCTTCCCGTTTGATTAGCGCACGTGGCGCGGCGTCTCTCGCCCCGCACGATGCCCTCGTGCGCTGAGACGGCGGGAGAGATCGCACACGTTGAGGATGCTGGGATTCTACGTTCACTAAACATTCTCCATCCTCGCACTACTGCTATGAATGTGTTCATGTTTTGTCGTACAGGTTTTTCGGCGAATCTGAACGCACTGAATAAAAGAAACTACACGCAGATTCCGCTCATATTCAGGGGTGAAAATGAGTCGTCCGTCCTCCCCTTTTCTGTGGATTGGATTTAAAAAAAAGGAACAGACAGGGATGACATTTTAAACATAAAAGGAGAACTAAGCACCATTAAAATGCCCTCACATACATCTTGTGTTACTACTCAAACATCCAGCAAAGCCCCCCCCCCCCCCCCCCCCCCCTTAGTGCCCGTTCAATTCCAAAAGAAATGTTAACTCTGTCAGAGTTGCAGGCACTTGCCGATCGCTGTGTGATTACAGCAGTGCGTGAGTGAGTGAGATACTAATACAAACACACACACACACACACACCAATCTCGCCAGCGGAGGGGTCGACGCTGGGAGTGATTAAAGTGGCGTGCTCCGCGAGGGTGTCACCTGGGTGCTGCTGCATCTTAAATCAGGACAGTGGGGCTCAGATTGGGTATTGACTGGCCGCCGCGGAAGTCTCCATCCATCACGCTGAGAAACGATAGCACAGGAGGCGGCCCCCGATGCGCCCGCACACCGCCGGCTGGCTGAGGCGGCGTGCGGGTTACGGTGCTGCGGCGCCACCAACCGCGTTACTCACGTCGGGGTAGGAACGCGGCGCTGCCGATCGCGAGAGCTGTAAGACGTGTCTCGCTCACATTGCGAGACCCTCGCTTTTTTTCCGGGAGGCCCAAACGCCGTCGTTTTTGACTGCGTGCCTAATGATAATAAATGAGCCATCATGGGCGGGGAGGGAGGCACTAAGTCATCCACTTCATCGACAGGAGGAAGACTGGGAGCCCCAAGGTCACCCCACTGTCAGCATCACTCTCCCTAACGACTCCTATCGCTACCTCGGCCGCGTCCGTGCACGCACATGCACGCGCACACCAGAGACCACCCGGCGGGAGAAGTCTTGGAGGTCCTCGGTTGTTTATGTCTCCCAGACAGAAGCTGGTTCGCGTTCAAAGAAGTGGCGGAATCAGCGTGTAGGTGAGATCATTACACTTTCTACCAGTGTGAAAGCTTCTGTTGAGGCTGCACGCTGATCCCTCGCCTTCAACTCTGTGGCGTGAAGCTATTTCTATCTGGAACAAAGCATCAAAGAAGTCGCTTCATGGGTTGTTAGGGATCAGGAAAATACAAACTATCCAGTATTCCCTAATTAAAGCAAAGACCCCTCCTAACAGTTCACATCCAAGATGTCACTGCTCCATCATTGGACATTTGTGATGTCAAACAATGCCAGAGTTCTTCTTCCAATCGACCAACTTCTGATCAGTCCAATCCACCAAATATGAATAAATTGACTACAGGTTTTTTCCCGACATGGGAAAGGTTGGACGTGAGGTCACAGTGACCTTGGGCCACCTAATCAGTTCATCGTTGTGACGTTGTGAAGTCAACGTTTGCACCGAATCTGAAGAGATTTCCCGCAGGCGTCCCAGAGATATCACGTTCATGAGAATGGACATGACGGATTTAAATTCCAAATTAAAGTTGTATGGCAGAAATGTTGGAAGCTTGAAATTTAATTTCGAGATTGAAAAGAGGAAGATGGTCCAAAATGCTTTGGCAATGCTTTGCTGTTTTTTGGATACTTCCGGCCTCCTCTACAGTGAACGGATGTCACCAGCCAGCCTCTTTGCCTTTAGCAAAACACCCACCGCATCAGATCGGCCGAGGAAGACCAGCGTTGCATAACTGAACCGCCGCTTAACACAAGACATAAAAAATAGAACCCTGACCCTCCTGATTCCAGGGCCGCTCTCTAATGAGCTGCCATGCCCTGTCATCTCTCAGAGGCACAGATCTGAATTCAGATCTGAAGCCAAGAAACACAATCTAGAAGGAGTCCAACAAACCAGTGAATGTTATTACGGCTGTTCTAAAAGTGTACGTTTTGGTGGGAGGCAGGAGGAGGAATCAGAAGATGCGTTGGAGAAGCCGAAACAGGAAGGTAGCAACTTCGCCGTCTACTGTGGGAAGTATTTTTCCCTCACACATGTATAGATTACAGGTGCACACAAACGCACATAGTACAACACACACAGAGAGAATCACGTGCCCAAAGGTTGCAAGTTTAGACGAGCTGGAGAAAAGCTCATTTGCACCACATTGAAATGCATCTCAATTAAAGAGAAACACATCGAGGTGCCAGGAGACGAGAGAGGAGAGAGAGATGTGAGAGAACTGGGAGGGAGGGAGGGAGCGGGGTGTGAAACAGATAGTGTGTGAGAGTAATAGAAAGGGTGTGTGTGTGTGTGTATTTGTGGGGGGGAGCTGAACTGTACTTGGCAAGGAAAGACGGGAGGGAAAGAGAAAGGGAAGAGGGAGAGAGAGTGTTTTCATCTCCATCTCTTGGAAAAACATCTCATTTTTGGGATGAATCGGATTTAGAAACAGGGTGTTAGGAGGTTGAGGCACAGCTAAAAATCCTCACTAACTTCAACCTCGTTATCACCGGCTCTTTGGTTCGGCGCCAGCACACCAGGGCTGTCCCTGTGCGAGTGTGTGTGTGTGTGTGTGTGTGTGTGTTTGTGTTTGTGCTCAGATACTTATGAGCTCAAGGCCGTACAGTATAACAGAATGGGCGGATGGGCTCGACACACACATCGAGGTGGCACCTGAGTGCGAGTCGACGCGCCTTTTGGTGCTTTTGAGGTCGCTGGGTTCCTTGTGGTTAAAAATGGCGGTGCGCTAAGGGTTTATGCAAAGCCATGAAGTGTGATTTAGCGCTTCTATGAGTGTGTCTGTCGCTGGGAAGAACAAGCAGCAAAAGAAAAAAATAAAGACCAGAAAGAATGAAAGAAAAAGACACACACACACACAATCTGTCACAAGGAGAAATCAAGATTGGCTTTGAATGCCGCCATCATTTTGCACGGACTGTCATGTTCTTAAGGCTGCGATGATGCTGCCCCCCCCCCCCCATCCATCCCCATCTCAACAACCACACCAGATATCAGCAGAGCCCCCCTTTCATGCTGTCGAAACACGCCCGACTCCGTCTCCTTCTTGCGAGAGCCCCCTTAGCCCGGTGCTCGCCTCTGTTCCAACAGAAGGCACGCAGCTCTTAGGAGTGAGTAGCATTCTGGGAAATCAAATCCTTTTGATCTCTTTCTGGTGTAAGATGTAGCTCCCTGCTCCTGACTGCGCCACTGTACCGTCGTTACCAGCATGATGTAATGCACCTAGCTTCCTGCTTTAGGGTGAGTTTAAGTGATCAACGCATGATGGGTATCATTAGGCGACGTACCTCGGCGTTGAACGGCTCCACACCTGTCACAAGATCGCTTTTTTTTTGAAGGTCTTTGCCTCGTCTCGTAATCGACTGCGTATTTATTCAACCTAGTCTCAGCCTCTGAGAGCTGCACGATTTCATTGCTCGTGGGAAACAGGGGAACGTGGTTTGCAAGGTTTGCAAGTTACACGTTCAGTAGTTTGTTGTGCAGTGTGGGTCTGTTCTGGTCTGGCTTGGTCTGGTCTGGTTTGGTCTGTTCGGGTCTGGTTTGGTCTGGTTTGGCTTCGTCTGTTCGGGTCTGGTTTGGTCTGGTTTGGTTTGGTCTGTTCGGATCTGGTTTGGTCTGGTCTGGTTTGGTCTGTTCGGATCTGGTCTGGTCTGGTTTGGTCTGTTCGGGTCTGGTTTGGTCTGGTCCGGTCTGTTCGGGTCTGGTTTGGTCTGGTCTGGTTTGGTCTGTTCGGGTCTGGTTTGGTCTGGTCCGGTCTGTTTGGGTCTGGTCTGGTTTGGTCTGTTCGGATCTGGTCTGGTCTGGTTAGGCCTGTTCGGGTCTGGTTTGGTCTGGTCTGGTTTGGTCTGGTCTGGATTGACCGTACTTTGTTCATGACTTGGTCTCAACTCGAACAGCAACGATTAGTCGGCGTAATCGCCGATGTTGAAATGGGGAAAAATTGCAGACGCAGATTTTTATACTCGACGCCTCGTATTGTATAAAAAGATTCAGAGCTACGGGTCTTTTTCATTCGGCATTGCAATACACTACAGGAAGTGCTGGGGGCGCTATCGCTTCCATTGTCTGCATGCACCAAGGCCCAGAAGACGTTTATCAAGTTGAACGTGGGAGCCGAAAAAGTCTTATATTAGTATTTAATCAGCGAAGCGTTTCACAGCATCACCACAGCGTCACCACGGCAACGTGGAACATTTACAACGCGAGCGTGCTGGAGCCACCGCGTCTTCTCCTCATGCGTAAGTTTAGTTAAGTAAAGTAACGCCAGCTTTGTTAACTAATCGTAAGGTTTACACTTAGCTGTTGGAGCACAGAACGTCTCGTGGAGGATGCTGTAAAACGCTCTTATGCTAAATGCAGTGTAGTAGATCGGTGAATTATCACAGTAGTCTTTTCGTTTGTGCTGAATAGTTAACGTTAACCTCCACTCGCACTCCGCTTAGCACCACTTAGCAAAAAAATGTCATATCAACACAATTACGAGAGATCTACTCGTATAATACGGCATAATACAAACTATGATACTAAAGCCTACAACGTGATAATTTAAGCTCTGTGTTTTTCTCTTTCTCTTTTAGTACTAAGCAAAAGCTTGTGTCTGGACAGAGAACATCCTCCACATGCTCGTCTCTTGCATTGACTTTATTGCTATTTTGAGTTCCTTTTAAAACTTTCTGTGAATGTGTGAGAGATGTTATTGGATGGAAATGAGCAGCCACACGTTGTAAAAGGAATGCTTGCCTCTTAGTTTGCTTCCACGCTCCTACACTGTGGTACGTAATCGTTTAGCAGACTAATCAAAAAAAATAGTCAATAGATTAATCGATTCCGAAGGTAATGGTTAGTTGCAGCCCTAGTCTCAAGTTTTGGTCTTGACTTGATGTCGCCCTGCCGTGCTCTTCATGTGGCCTTGGTCATGACCAACGCTTCCTGAGAAGCTGCTGCGCGTTTCGGCTCTGATACTGAGGCTGTATATGAACCATAGAGGATTACTTCTCATAGCCGTAAGTACTTACTGCAAGAGCCAAAGCGCACCACTATCACCACTATCACCACTATCACCACTATCACCACTATCACCACCATCACCACTATCACCACCATCACCACTATCACCACTATCACCACTATCATCACCATCACCATCATCACCACTATCACCACTATCACCACTATCACCACTATCACCACTATCACCACTATCATCACCATCACCACCATCACCACTATCACCACCATCACCACTATCACCACCATCACCACTATCACCACTATCACCACTATCATCACCATCACCATCATCACCACTATCACCACTATCACCACTATCACCACTATCACCACTATCACCACTATCATCACCATCACCACCATCACCACTATCACCACCATCACCACTATCACCACTATCACCACTATCATCACCATCACCATCATCACCACTATCACCACTATCACCACTATCACCACTATCACCACTATCACCACTATCACCACCATCACCACTATCACCACTATCACCACTATCACCACCATCACCACTATCACCACTATCACCACTATCATCACCATCACCATCACCTTGACTGCCATCAGTGACACCACGTCATCCACATCAGCTGAGAATACGTCATCTCCTTCTCAGCCAATATAAAAAACTAAAACCTGATGGGGTTGTCCGAGGCCAAACGATTGGTTCGTTGCATGATTGCCCGGCCATGCCTACAATTAGGATCGAAATCTCTGCTGGAACATCTGTGTGAATCCCAGACAAGAAAGAGAGACAGTGGAACTGAAGAGTGGTGGACACGGGACGCAAACCGGATGAAATCAATTTCCTTTGAGGAGTTTTTTTTTTTTTCTACTTGAAATTTAAAAAAAAGAAGTCCATCCACGCCCTCACCTATGGCCTTTTGTTAGGCAGGGATGCAGAACGGCGGACCCCTCCCTCCTGTCCTCGTATACCCCCCCCCCGAGTGACGAGGGCCCCTCGTTAGCGTTTAAGTCGGCGTTCTTGTTCGATCAATCCTCTCAGCCTCCCCTTGTTTGTCTCGCAGTCGCTCCGGCCTTCTTTGGTATAAATCTTGTGCTACGGTGACGCGCACGTCAGAGCCAGAAGAATCAGCGACAGCTAAATATATAAATATATAAGCCAAAAGAAAAACTGCTTACATGGGTTTTCTTCTTCCTCCAATACTTTGAGTTAGCATAATCTCTCTCTCTCCCTCCCTCCCTCTCTTTTCCTTTTGCTCACTTAAACTTTCCTTACACACACATGACTGAGCAGAGATGTTACACACACACACATTCCACACTGTACACAGACAAATAAAACCCATCAGCAAACTACTCGGGCGCTCCTCTCAAAGGCACTTTGTCATGTCCGCCACGTCTTCGCGGTTCCCCGGTCTGCCCTCGGCGGCTCGCGGCCGCCGGCCTTTAAGCGGCCCCCTCTGTTGCACGCCGGCTGACAGATCGAGCTGTCATTACATTAAGTAGGGGCCTCTCTATTAGTGCAAATGGTGGCACGTAACCAGCGAGTGTGGCTGTGTGGGAGGTGAGATGGTAGCGGATGGTGTGTGGGAGAGTAATGTTTTATGCTGGAGGAAGTGTGATGTCTCCATTATAGACAAGCTTAATTGATAAACAGGACAATAAAAAATAAAAAAATACAGCAAATGGCCCCATAGATTTGTACCAGCAGTCAGTGGTGGGGAGGGACGGCACTGGTGGTGATGGGACTTAATGGCATAGAAGAGGCTTAAGAACGATATCAGACAATGACTTCATTACAGAGAAATAAAAAGAAGTAATAAAACCCTGCTCGTAAAAGAAGGGCAGCAGCACTTCCCCGAGGCGTCCCTCAAATGTTCCTTTTCACTCCGAACCCCCTGTTTACCCCCCAGAGAGGAAAGTGCCCACTGGTTAATGTCACAACCTTTCATTCGCGGGCATAAAGCGCGTGTCCGAGCCGAATAAAGACACCTTTACTTCGTCCGCCTTTGTTCCGTTAGTGTCACGAGCCAAACAGTCACCGCTACACATCAAACACTCGAACTTTCGGCGCGTTTCGGCCCAAACGAAGCGCTACAGCGCGGAAGGTGGTGCTCACCGGAAGGTGCGGGCGGCCGCTCAGCGTACGGAGAATCCACAGGACTTTTCCCCTCTTTCTGCGCCCCAAGTTGAAGACGGCGATCGGACGCGCTCCCACGGTCCCGACCGAACTGCGAACAGAGGGAGGGAGGGAGAAAAAAAGGGGGGAGTAAGAAGAGCACGTTGAGGGAGAGGCTTTGGACTCTCTTACATCCCGGGAGCAAAATCGAGGTCAAGCCCACCGCCACATCCGCCCGACCCGAGCGCCCCAAAAAACAAAGTGCGACCGATTAGACCGCGCGCGTTCAGCCCGCTCACCCGGGACTGTACCTCGCAAACGAGCCGGGATGACCGCCGGGGAGGGAACCAGGCGGGGAGGGGGGAAGAGGACCGGGCGAAGGCAGCGGCTGTCAGAGAGGACTTTAAACTGATGCTGACGATGCGCACCGAGATAAGCTCCAGAGAGAGAGAGGGAGGGAGGGAGGGAGGGAGAGAGAGAGAGAGAGGGGGGAGGGAGGAGCAGGGAGGGAGAGGCAGACAATAGTAGTCAGAGACAGATCCACATAATTGAAAAGAATTATTTTTTTAAATAATAATTAATCTGGCACTTAAAAGTTATTCAACTGGCTCAAGGTGTGAAACGCAAAATAACTGAACTAAAGTGTAACGCATTAGTAAATAATGTGAGTTGTGTGCCATCAACGGTCCGTCCACCTGCCCCCAGGCCTCCAGGAGAGACCCCCTCCCCACCCCGGAGGAAAGGTTCACACAAGCAAAGACCAACACAAAAGCATGTCGGTCGAACACACAAAGCCAGTCGTGAAGTGCGAAGGCAATTAGCTTAACGTGTCAAAGAGACCAAAAGAAGGTGGGCACGCCGCCAGGGGCCCGCGTAGCAGCGCTGAAGTATACGCAGGGTACAGCTAGGCGCTAGCCGTTAGCGGTTAGGCAAACACACCATCCGACTGTGGGTGAGTGCGGAGCACGGTCGTCCTCCAATCAGAGGGTTGTGGGTTCGATCCCAGGCCCGGCTAACCCCCATGTCGTTGTGTCCTTGGGCAAGACACTTAACCCAACATTGCCCCTGTATCTGCGACTACAGTGTGTGAATGGTAGTTACTGATGGCAGGTGTCACTGTGTGGTTCTCCTGTCATCAGTGTGTGAATGGGTGTGAATGGGTGTGAATGGGTGAATGTTGTGTAGTGTTAAAGCGCTTTGAGTGGTCAGAAGACTAGAAAAGCGCTATACAAGTACAGTCCATTTACCATTTACCATTTATCCGCACAACAAAGCAAGCAGACTTTTGTACCCCGCTTTGTCTCCAGCGGCTCGGGGAAGCGGTGCAGCTGTGTTATGACCAGGGGACCCCTGTCTGGACCGGGGGCTGGTCGGGACCCGCGAATGAGCAAATCGCATAAAACACACAGTAAACGGTGTTTTTGAGATCAGCGGTTGCTGCAGAATGTAACACAGGTGCATATTCACTCAGGGAATCTCACACACACACTTATGCACACACACACACACGCGCACTCACACACACACACACGTGACCCATGACCTAACCCTGTGCAGTTGTCATACAACCTTTCTTGAAAATGTCGGCTACTTGTCGGCCACATCGACGTTGGACAGGACGAGAACCTCTTCAAACCTCATCTGCTGCCATGCTCCTCACAGACGCTTTCAGGAGGTGACCCTGGCGGCCAGACGTGGCGTGTACCTCAGGCGGCGGAGGCGACGCTCTAGAGACCTGCAGCATCAGCAGCGGCGATTATCATCCACACATTGATTTGGGGAAAAGCACTAATCTTCTCACTGTTTTGACGAATGCACCGCGTCAAAAGAAAATGAATTCACGAAAATAAATTAATGCTTCCACACACCCACGCATATGGCTGGGTTCCCTTTTAAAGCAGTACTGGGACACCTTGTCTTTGCAAAAGCACATACATCTTGGAAACAAATAAACTTTAAAGTCAATGAAGCTTTAACCTGTACAGAAGAAAGAGCAGAGGTGCACCGATCATGAAGCTAAACAACATATGGCTCACCGCCTCCAGCGACAGCGTTTCCATCTCAAATGTTTACACACGCATATACATTTCATACATTCATGTACCATTGATGGCATGAGTTACATGCTACTGAACAAGTCTAATATTTCATTTTCAAAGCAAGTCTGTTCTTTGGTGTGAGCCAACAGTGCAACCACAGTGGAGCCTCATTTCACCAGTTATTCCTTTTTTACACTTTCATGATAAAAATAAATAAATCTGCAGGCAGAAGGTCGGTGTCCCATCTCCTGAATATCATCTCTTTCATTAGCTGCAATCTCGCCGGGCTGCTGCTGCTCACAAAAAGCGAGCGTGGAAGTCTGCTGGACGGTCACCGGCGCGAGGACAGGAAGGAGAGGAGGGGGAGAGAAGATGGATGGAGCGTGAAGGGAGAGGGGGCAGAGGTCAGGGTGAGGTCCGTGTCCGTCTCATGCCCACTTTGCTGTCCACTGGAGGGAGCGAACGAGGAGCTTAGGGGGAGTAGGAGTCTTTCCAAGTGGCGGATCTTTTTCTTTTCACATCTCATCCCTGAGTCACCACTTCATCTGTCCACCTACCCCTCTCTCCCTCCGTCTTCATCCCCTCCATCCCTCGCTCTCCCCAGGAGCCTCTCTTGTTTGTTCACGCACCCGAGCGTCTGCAACATCCTGCTCTCTATTTACAGAGCGTGTGGGACGAAGTGTTTGTGTGTCAGCCGCATGCGTGTGAATGTGGGTTTATGATTTGTGATTTTGTTGGAGTATCGATCAGTTGCCTCGCGCGCGCCACGCAGAATGCAAAACCCTCTCGTGTTCATGTGCAATCAAATGTTAACCATGTGGCACTGTTTACTAAAAGATTCCCCGTATGTGAATCAGTCGCCCGGTTGGGTGATTGGTCAATCAATCGAATCATTTTCGTGTCTCCTTGCGGAGGTCGGACGAGAGGGAAGTCAAGGGGAAGGGCAAAATTGTTTTTCTCATAAAGCCTTTCACTTTATGGATTTAAAGTTTCCGACGTTCTTTCCTTTTGAGCGGGTTTACTTAAGACACTCTGGGACTCGACACTTCAGTAGATTTAGGCCTAAACCAGGATTCCACGATGAAGAATGTTATCGCCATGCACCTGCACACTTATCTGTATCCATCTGTGTATCGCTTTTTCGAGATTCACCAAAATAATAGGAGGCAATTCTTTGCCGAGTATACGCACATCTTCATGCAGACTGGCAGCTTTTCTGTGGATCGGAGACGTCTTCTTCGCGGACACAGTGCAGTGCTGTGACATGAACGTCCACTGGGCCTGATGAACTCCGAGCTCCTGGTCACACGTCTTATTTCCTTTCATTTCATGTGTTGAGGCGGCTCAGGATTGTGAATGTGTTAAAACTATATGCAGGCACACTCCTCGTCCTTTTTGTCTTAATTATCCTTCCCCCCCTGGGCTGTCATCATTAAGGCGAGCCAGACACCGGGACATACTCGGCTTTATATTTTTAATGCTACAACAACCGGCTCAGCATAAAAAAAAAAAAAAGAAACACCACAGATTATTCACAGCGTGTGTCTTGGCTGGGCTCCATATACTGTGACACATTATTATACTCTGTCTTCTTCTCCCCAATCCTTTCAATCTCCTCCCCCTCACCTCCCTTCCCTTCCACCGTTCTCCCTTTTTTCTCCCTCCTCAGACGCTTTCCTCCGTCCGATGGTATGAAAATGAAAAAGAACAAAAGCACCTTCATACGTGTTCTGTCGATTCGCTTACACAATCTGAGTTTGCGTGGCTGACGGTGCACTGTGTGTTTGCGTGTGTGTGTGTGTGTGTGTGTGTGTGTGTGTGTGTGTGCGTGTGTGCGCTCCAGTTGTTTGTGTGCAGCAGGAAAATTTTAAAAACTAGGCCATATCGACCACCCAGGGGTTTGAAAGCTCAGGGGGTACCAAAGCAACATGGTTTAAATAAGAAGGGAAAAAAAGCATTTCAAACGCCATAACAGGGGGAAAAAAGATAACACATACGCACGCGCACACAGGCAGGCGTGCACGCACACGCATACATACAAACGGGCGCCACCCCTCCCATCCGATCAACCCTAGGCTCACATTGTGTTCAAAGAGCAACATCAAACACTTAGTCGCACACGCATCTAAATAAATCCTCTCCATCCTGATAAACATCCATGTTTCATTCATACGTGTCTTGCGCTGGTCGCTGGCCATTTTCTCATAGATTAGGACTTCCCCCTCCTGACAGGCCCGGAGCGATGAGCTGCACACCGTGCCACGATCGATCCACCTCCCGGCATAATGGATACGAATGGGATCAGCTCTGATTAGTTCTGAATTTTATCTTGGGAGGCGGCGGTTGAGCTCACCTTCTGACCACATCGGTGGTGGGACGGGTCAAAGCCCAAACTGTTTTTCGCTGTGTGCTGTGTTTTAAAGCCTTTTTATTGATTGGACATGTTTGCGCCACGATCGCAAATTCATTTTTACATTTTTTTCATTAAATGTTTGAGAAAAGCAAAGCCGAGAGCATTACTCCAATTGAATTCCATTTTAAATTGTATTATGACTGTCACTAATGCCACTGATATGAACCTATAGACTCTGAGCCACTACACGTATGTGTCTCAGTTCAGACATTGATTTGATCATTTTAATGTTGACCTTGTCTCAGATGCAGCAGAAAATAGAACCCTAACGTAACCTCATTCCACGAGCTCAAGTCACCGTGTCGAGGACTGGAGGTTTTTGGAGGCAGTAACTGAACTCTGAGTCATCTTTAAGCATTTTCCAGTGAAATATGTTAGTTATACAACACATTTGTTGTTCCCATAGTGCACCACAGGGGTCTCAAACTCAATTCAGGTGCGGGCCCGATGCAGCCCACCTCGACCGAACGTGGGCCAGAC
This sequence comes from Gasterosteus aculeatus, assembly GCF_964276395.1. Classification (NCBI taxonomy): domain Eukaryota; kingdom Metazoa; phylum Chordata; class Actinopteri; order Perciformes; family Gasterosteidae; genus Gasterosteus; species Gasterosteus aculeatus. The sequence continues at coordinate 596,622 of NC_135696.1, read as the reverse complement.
CATTACGGCCGACGGGGGGGTGGCGCTGACAGTCTGACCGGCGAACTGTACGGTCGACAGGGGGTGGAGGTGGAGGTTGTAAAAACTGTAAAAACTCGCGGGCTGCACTAACATTAAACTCTCATATTAAGGTGGGGGCCACAAAATATCGTCCCGAGGGCCACAAATGGCCCGCAGGCCGCAAGTTTGAGACCCCTGGTCTACCACTTAAGCCTCTACACTGCTACAGATTCACTATCATCAGAAATGTGCAATTCATTTTATTGTAGCGCCACAAGAAGAGTAGAGGACAAATTGATAATTGCAAAAGAATCGTACATAAAGTTTGTAACTACCACAGAGTAAAGTACAATTTCTGCATACGCTTTTTACCAATAAAATGAGCTTGTAGCGAGCAAGCTCATCGTATTTGGTTAATGTTATAGAGTAGTGCAAGGATGCCTTATTTTTGTAGGCCAACACAAAAGTTAGCATCACACTGGCTCCACCTAAAATAAAACCGATGGGAGCAAGATACTCTTCAGACATGGACATCCGTTCACGATTCTTTACACGCTCATGCAATTGACATAAGTTAAAACATGTTGCATACAAAACGAGGCTGCAGAGTTTGCTGTGATGCCGTTTTGTCGTCTTCTTTAGTCGCTTGTTAGCAACCAATTTTATGTTAAAATATATAAAACCTGATTAATATTTACTGACACGTCAGATATTGCGAAGGTTGATGTGTTTTGCATTGCTGGAGCTAAAGCTGGTGCTAAAGGAGCAGCGTCTTGGGTTTAGTGGCATGTAGTGGTGAGGCTGCAGATTGTCCTGAATGCTCTGAGCTACCGTACCCTTCATTTTCCTAGTGTGTCAGAAAACTACGGTGGCCTCCAGGTAACGTTTAAATGGAAAAAGCTATTTGGTTTGTCCTTCTGCTCGACTGTAGAAACATGGCGGACTCCGTCGAAAGGCATCCGCTTTTCTATGAGGATCGAAAAAAGACTCATGGAAAAGCTAATGGAAAAAATGAAAAACAGCCATTCTTAGTTCCAGGTGACTATAGACTAATTAAAAATAGGTGTGAATATCATATTGGATTTCAGCCAATATTTACCCCATAAATCACGTCCACGGACCCTTTTTCAGGAATCCAACCAAAACCCTTGGCTACTAAATTCCCAATTTTAGGACTCATTCTTGCAACACTCCAGAGTCCTGGTTAATTTTATTGGTTGCCCCTGTGCATCTACGATAAGTCAGAATGTCTGCTGTGGTAAAAGGGAGGGGGCGCTGTTAACATATTGTCACTGAAGGTAAAGTTTGGTTGCGGATCAGGGTGTCTCGGTCATTTATGGGGGCTTTACTCAGCCAACACTATCAAGCCAGCGCCAGTTCCGAAATGCTTGAAGTTAAAGCAAAGCAACCACTGATTCAGCAGAGGGGTGAACGACATGGAGCAGCTGTGCTCGCAAACCCTCGCTGATGTATTAGGTCTTTGGTGCAAAGAGCCAATGAAATGTCACCACTCGCCACAGTTAGGGGAAGCCACTGCTGCCAAAGAAAGAATATGTCCTTAATGTCTTCTGTCACACGAACAGAACTTAAGAAGGTCTCCCTGCTGTTTGTTTAACCTCTGCTGCAGATATGCAATGCATTGCCCACACCCAGCTGTCCTGTAAGAGGGTGACGTTCATAATGGGTGCTTCTGCAGGAGGAGATTTATGTCCAATACCAGCGTCCGGTGCCAATGCAATATGCAGTGTGACGTTTATGGGGAAAGGTGTGAGGGATGGATGGTCCTGCTCTGCGTTGAACTCGCGTTGGCCAGAATCCATGACGCCCATCGTCTCAGACTGTCTAGTTTACAGACACTAATTATAAGCTAACCTAAATAGCTGTGCGGATAATTATTTAAAAAATGTTGCATTCAGCAGGTTTTCCAAAATCATCCCATTCCAACGGCCTGTTTGGCGACAGGCTTGAGCTCGCTGCGAGCCTCTTCATCGCTCTGTGAAAAATAATTGCCCCCTTAGCTGTGCATGTGTGAATATTGCATAAATGTTCATTAAAGTCCTGACTGGTGGTATCCTGCATGTAGCACCTGCCATCGGAGTGTGATTGGGTGAATGATGACATGTGCTGTACATTCCATTGACTGTGAGTTTCCTAAATTTACACATTGTGTTATTTGTTGAGCTTGCTGCTGTAGACACCTTCTCATCTTTTTTTTGGCACCAAAAAGAACAAAGCATGCAGCGTCTCTGTGCTAGGAAACGTTGTAAGAGGACAGTTATGCTGCTCATTACACGTTTATGTACTAAATACCTTTTTATTAAATTGCCCCTTTTATGTGTGAAGCACAAGAGGAATTCTTCCTGCTTTTTTTACATGCACAAGGGCCACCACAACATCCAAATCAAGACATCGGCCAGGTTGTCAAGGCAGAGAATACATAAGCAACGTACCGGGAGAAGTCACCACCCCCCTGCCAAATTCTAAAAGAATGTGACATTAAAACCCAGGAAAAGGATTTTGGAGAAAATGAATTGTCCCCTTTCTGCAGAAAGCAACCTACTATGCAAGAAAAATAGGTGGGGAGAAGAAAAAAAACGTACTGGAGAGGGAGCAGAGCTGTCTCTGTGGCTTTAGATGTTATGCATTCTCCGAGGGGGCCTTGAGGTCCCAGTTTCCCATGTTAATTGATATCCCCATTAAAGAGATGAGTAGTCTCGGTGGAGGAGGAGAAGGGCCAGAGAGCAAAGAAGTTACTGCAGGGCAAAAAAAAAAGCGAAAGGAAAGGAGGAAGATGACAGGAATCGAATGAGGAAAGAGGAGCTAACAATGTGAAGCAGTCAGCCAGCTGAGAGATGGGAGGGTTCTTGGGTAAGTTCTGGGGGAACGTCTTAAGAAATACCCCACCACTTGCGAGAGGGAAAAAAGGGGAGAAAGCGAGCGCTCAGTGGCTGACGGAGCGGCTCTCACCTAGTTTGGGATGAGTTACAGTTCGCAGAGCCGTTAATTACGGCGACCGCTGAATCAAAACCCGTAGAACGGGAGCAGCTGTCTGCACATTTCCATATCACACAGTCCTACCAGGAGAGGGGGGGAGTCAGGGAAGAGGGGGAGAGACAGACGACACGGAGGCCCGGAAAATGGAGAAAAATAAACTGAGGAGGGACTGAAAAGGGATCCAGAGGGGGGAGGAAACACAAGGTAAAGAAGAAGGGCGGTTGAAGGGTGCGAAGAAAGACTGGTGGATCTGAGGCGATTAGAGCGAAATGCTGCAGCCATCACTTCATCTGCGGTGATTTTGCCTTCATTTCCATCTCCGGTTTACGCACGACGAAGTCACAGATGAAGTTTTCACACCTTTCTCTTAAGTAAATTGTCTTTCTTCTTCCTGACCACATCTGCTCTTCTTGTTGCCTGTAAACAACCCGCAGTCTTCTTTTGATGATGATAAATAAATCGATTTTATAAATTCAATTATTTCTTTTTTCCCACTAAATCTGGCAGCCTGACGGCCGGTGCTGACCAGAAAAAGACTCGCTTTGATTGCAAAGTCACAAACAAGACAAAGCCATTACCATACAGCTGCCAACAGGCCAGCCTGCAGCTGCACTTACAGCCTTTACTTTACTTACACAACACAACACCGAGCCGGGTGGCTGCTCTGCATTGGACACACATTTCAATACCAGATAGTGGCCTACGTCGAGACAAGTGGCTCTTGTATACGGTATCGAATAGAGCCAAATCAGAACAGTGTGATTTGAATTAACAGCCCTGGCTTTAAAAACACGATCCCATTAAGACGTCTTCATATCGTTTTGTAATTAAAGCTTTTACACGGATTATTATTTGTGTGTTTCTCCCGCCCCCATTTCACCTGCGGCGACGCGGCCTTAGCCTTTGGCAGCTTGGTGGCGGTGGAGCGGTGAGGCAAAGCTGTGGCTCCCGGCCCCGAAGAGGAGGCGCTGCTCCGTCTTTCTGGGTCTGCAGTGAGACCGAACATACTTTCTGGCAAACGTGAGTGATTTCATATGATTTTGCACAGAATAATGGAAGTCACCATTGGCATGCATTGACAACCCCGGTACAAAACAGACAACCTTTTTGTCTCGGTCGGCTTTACTTATGTAGGTCATAGAGAGGCGTCAAATCTTAAACTGATACTGAACAAAATCAGATGTTCCTCATAGCGAGTGTAATTAATGATAATGAATATTTTAGCCGTATCTTTTGGTGATGAGAGAGCAGACACAGAAATCAACGTTACTTTACTCACAGTCACTCTGAGGAGGATATACTTTGTAATATAGTTCATTAGTATGATTGCATTCATCGTTGAGACAAAGTGTAAAACACAACAGGCTTTTTAAGTGGACACAGAACTGTAATCTTTATCAAGGAAGGTTGAGAGGGAAATGTGAAAATAGGGAGAGGACGATGAAGACGGCGGCGGAAACCACACACCATGTTATTTTTCCGTGTTTCGAGGGTTTGTGAGTCGGTGACCGCGGTTGTAATTTGTCTCTGGGGAACACATTTAATCGAGGTTGATTTTACGACTCTGGGAACACTTCAAAATCAAGTTTATGATCAGCTCCAATTAAACGGACTAGGTCGCTGCCTTTCGGACGCGGCGGTTGCTGAGCCGTGAGGGGAAGGCAGATGAGGCGGTTGCGTCACATATCACAAAGACTCTGTTCATGACCAGCAGGTGGCCGTTGGGGTGGCCGGTGGGCGGCGGGGGGGTCTCTGGTGAACAGTCGCTCTCAGTCTAAGTCATCACAGAAACGACACTCAGCTGAGTTAGAGAGAAATAAAAGCACACGAGTCAGATATCCGACTTCAAGGCCTAGTTTATATTCTTCACACCACAAATCAGTATAACTTTTTTTAAATATCACACAAGAAAATAAGTCACAAATATAACCATCACACCCTCAATCAAACAAATCAATGTAATTATTGTAAAAGAGTTCAACTATAAACTAAAAGCACAGTACGACTCCAGTGTGTCAAAGCAAACGTTGAAATAGTTTGTTGTTTAAGTCAATCTGCTTTTTCTGCATCACCTCAAACTGTCACAAAACAGAAAGATGATTCACAAAGTTCTAAAACTCAGATGCCTCCACTTGACTGAGACAAAGCAGTGAGCAAACATAAGAATACAAATACACAACCCTTTTTCTCTAATATGCATGCTCGTGAATCCAGAACAGGAGCTGCAGTGCAGCTGTACCGTCAACAGAGAATGTTATTGAAGATGTCAAATAATTAAAACTACATCACAAAAAGTAATAATCAGGATTTAGTAGTGAATAATTCACCGTCAGAATTGAATAGGTGACTTTTTTCATATTAATATAGAAAACAAAAATAAGAGGCATGATGGAGCAGCTTGCATGCGAACAGGAACAGTAACCATGCCAACAGTCGCTGTTTTTACAGAATCTCGAATCGTTGAATAGTGATTTTCAGACGGTGTAATGTGGCTCTCTAACCAGGACAACTAAAGAAATCAAACATAAATGTAGTTTATTTAGCTTAACTGAAGTTCAACATTGGAGATCTAAAAATTGCCTTTCATGTTACATTTGACGGTGTGCTGCTGATCTCTACACTGCATCTTTGGTAGAATTTTGCAGTCTTCTAACTCTGTGGAAGTAGAAGAGGCTTGGGAGGCAGAAAGCCACCAAAGACACGTAGTAAGAGATGCAGAACATTTTATAGCTGTCCTCTATCGATGTATGACCAAACAAAACGATCGAAAAGACATAAGACATATTGTAGAGAGATGTAGCCACGATGATGATTTTGAAAGCGTAACGCTTTGCACTGCTCATCCCGTTGCGTCCCTGGTTATCTTCTCCTGGTCCCGGCCTTACAACTGTGCGCAGTGTCTCAACCGTGAAAAACGAGCTGCACCGGAAACCAGGGGATGGCCGCGCCAAAGAGCACGGAAAACATTTCTGGATACGGTACCCACAAAAATATTATACTAAACACCGACAACGTCAACCAAGAAAAGGTCATTGCAGCTACTTTGTATCTCAAGGGCTTGTACCTCAGGAAGGTCACAGGATGAACAACTGACAGATAGAGCTCCAAGCAGATGAAGCTCAAAAACATTGGGCGTCCTGAAAACATCAATCCCCAATGAATTCTGAGGCTGTGATAGTGGAGGGAAAAGTCATCGGACACTGTTATCGCGATCAAAAACACAGCATTTGACAAACTTCACATACGGCCTGGTTAAGAGAAAAGACGTCTGCAGCAGCTTCATCCGCTGGCTTTGCCAAAATGAGCCACATGACACATACGTTGGCAGGGAGACCAGGAGCCACACTGATTATGCACGGAAGCCAGGCATTTGTACAAAGGAGACGGAGAGATGGAACATCTGGCAGACTGATATTTCCGTCCATCTTCTCATTTAGTTGTCCTATAAAAACAAAGCATACTTTCAGAATATCTTCTTTTCTTCGAAAAAAAAGGAAGAAAAAACTTTTGTAGTCACCAGTAAATCCTTCATACAATGCTGATAGTAATCAGAAAGGTCACGACTCATAGTTCATTTAAGTAGCAACTGGCAGTTAGTTTAAAAAAAAAGTGATATGAACTATTTAAACAAAGATTTAATAACTTTAATTTAGATTTAATAGCTGTCACGTACCGGTTGGACATAAAACATATAGAAGAGGATGCAGGCAGCTATGTTGGTGCATCGGTATGTGGTGTTCAGAGAAAAGTTCTAAGACTAAGTTGACAAGTTTGCTGATCATAAAGTAAAATAAGAAAACTCAGCTCTGCCACAACAATAAAACAGGATCCTTGAATGTAGCCTAACGTGTTTGCAGAAAAGGGATTTTTGGCAGATAGATTCTCACATTCCAAATTAAAATCTTACTTTTGTAGCGCGGGACTTTGGTACCAGTGTTTTCCTCAACAGACGCCCCACCTGCTGTACAAATGAGCTTTAAACCTGTTTGGACTGCCGTGATAATGTTGACCCTTTTGGCAAAATACAAAGACTAAAGGTAAAGTTGGGGTTAAGCTACATCCTGCGTGGCTTTGCATAAACAGGCAGACGTAGAGTCAATCTTTCCGTCTCATTCAAGTTCAATGATCAAGTTATTCATCATCAAAAAGGCAGAATGAGGTGGTAGTTCTCGGGGAATAGCGCTTTGCAGTCATCTATCTTGGAAACAGCGATTGAGGCTGCTTCAGAGATCATGGAGTTTGATTATCAGATCTCACGGCCATTTGATGAAGGTCAGTTTACCGAGCCTTTGGAGGAACAGCGAGGCCTGGATGAACCCCGAAAGAGCAGTGCAGATGAAGAAGATATCAAGGATGTCCGCAAATACTTCCTCTTTAAAGTACTTTTTAAAAAGAACAACAAGCACCAAGGGGACATACGTGAGAAAGACTGAAACCGTGAGAATCAATATTATCCTAAAAGCCTTCAGTTTTACGTTGCTCATCCCCTCTCTCTGCCTGGGCCCTTCTCCTGGACCGGGCCGTCTCAGTGCGTGAAGGGTAGCGATGCAACAGTAAAGGTTCACTATGCAACACACAGCGATCTGCCACACAAGACCGTTTTTAAAATCCGTCAACACCAAGATGCACACGCCAGTAGTCACAGTCCACAACCAGATAATCGCTGACATGGCCAGTTTGTACTTCAGTGACTTCATCCTCAGGAAGGCCACAGGTTTAACCACTGCCAGGTAGCGCTCCACGCAAATCAACGCCAGGAGACACGGGCGAGCCGTCATTATGAATCCCAGGAAAAAGTGCTGGATTTTCCACAAATACCAGTTCGGGGACACAAAGAAGACCACTCCCAAAAAGTCGTAGAAGCACATAACTTCAAAAAGGGCCTGTTTGAAAGAGTAGAACTCCGAGGTGAACATGTTTCGCGACATTATAATCTGCAGGACGTAGACATTGACGGGGAATCGCAGGATCAGGCTGAGAACATTGGGCAACAGTCGTATGTGGCTGCTGAGGAAGGTTTCTCCGGGGAGCAGCAAGGAGGCATTCTCAAAAACAGTAACATTCATCCTGCGTGCCAACAGAAAGAAACATGGAAAGAAACGTTATCTTTTTGGTACATTTGTAAGAGAGTCTCATTCCATTGTTAGCCACAGTTAGTTTGATGTACATGATACGGCGATATAAAACATTTTAAACTTACACCTATTCATATGACATCAGATAAATAAAGAAAATGAAGACCTTTTTCCACTCAGGGGTCTGTGTTTTCAAATACACAAATCAATTACACCCAAAAGCAGTCAATGTTAAATCAGAATAAAATACTAAATATGAAGGTAAGAGCTTTGAAACACTCTTTCTCTTTCTAAGCTATGAAACCATTATTATATTTTAAGAATTGAAAAACAGCCCCAAACCTGTTATCTGCTGCTGATATCTCGCTTCGTTCACCGACAGTCTGATGCTGTCTGTATCTCCTTAACACCCCCGACCCAGGGTGCACGCAAATGCAAATTGAAAGACGCGCGGGGCATCGCCGGTGTTTTGATTGATAACACTTAGCTGCACGGTGGAAGGCCCGAGCTTTGACCACAGAGGAAGCAGCAGTGATTGTAGTCGCAGCCGACCACAGCGCTGCAGACAGGCGAGTTGTTTTTGTGATGAGGAAACCGCTGTGTTTGAAAAAGCAATGAGACGCCAGATTCAAGTGTCATAGGAAAAAAACAAGTTTGCATAAAATGATAGAGGTATTTGATTATATTATACAGCATCCTTAATATGGTGTATACGAGGTGAAAAGGCCTCACACGTTTGAGGTTGTACTGTAACAAAGCTGCGGACAATTTGATGCTGATCACTCGATATGAAGTAAATAACTTGATAAACACTAATGTTAGAGAATGAGAACTATGCAGGTCAGACCCCCGTGCAGCTGAATAAGGTACTTATTAGCACTGCCACTTCCACCCACAGGAACGCAAACAATCTACACAAAAGGATGTGGCATCTTTAAGCAGCAAAGTCTCTTTGTACCGTCATGTCCAGCTGTCTCTCTTTTCTCCCACTCTCAAGACTTTCTGCAGAACTCATCATTCTAAAACCAAACCAACGGATGAAGCAGAATCAAATAATCAATTACTCCACTGGTTTGCTTCCACAACAATAAAACAATGACAGAGCCTGATGTCAGAGGTCCAATGTACCTGAAAACAACATTTTACATTAATTTACATTAAGACAATTTGTATTAGTGTTAAAACGTGCACTCATGATTGAACAAGTATTATTAAAGTGGTGTGAACAAATGTCACATTCATTACATAGCCTATTAAAATATATAATAAGCAGTGTGTGACAGGTTGGATTTACTATTATACCAATAGGGTTGTTCACGTCACTGAATGTAAGGAAATCATTTTTTGAAAACAATAACCTGACATCTAGAACCAAAGCATAATGCAAAGATTGATGGTACAATGGTAGACAATTCTAATAGGTGGTGCACACCTGTGAAGGCCGAAAACACATTTGTTCATAAGTCACATCAATGTAAATAGTGTAAATAGTACAAAGACTCATTTGCACAAACAATGACCCGTGAAGCTTTGCTTTAGCACAGAGCAAACCTTCCATGGCTCAGAGTTTATTTGCATACCGAGCAAAAGCTCATACAAGACGCAGGAAAACTTTAGATGAGAAGCACGGCGCTCGCATTCACCAACCACTCAATTGTTTGGCTAAATGGATGAACGGGACCTTTGAGACTTTCTCGTCCTCGCGTCACTGATCACAGCGACGGAGGATGCTTTCCCATCCTTTGTGAAGCACGAGGGAGAAAGTGGAAAAGCACACGTTAATAACAAGCGTGGAGATGAATGCCCCCATGAGCACAGGAGTGAGCGATCACAACCCAAAGAATGCAGTTAATCAGTTCAACAAGGGGCTTCCAAATAATGAAAGTGATGAATCGATTGTTAATCACTAATCTGTCTTCAACGCTGGAGTGAAAAAGATTCCAAGCTGTTGGTATCACACTTAGGGAACAGTCTGCAAGGCTAAAGTTTGTCATCTTTGTCATCTGCTTTTGTGTTAGATATGTCCTGATTGGAGGAGGGGGGGGGGGGGGGGGGTAATTGCACCTGCTTACTCCACTATCGGAAAACTTCCAAAATGGTGGTGGATGGTGGATGAAGTCCCATAAGACGACACAATGGCACAGGAAATGATGAATGAAGTTACGACAACAGAAAGGCAAAGGAGAGTTAGACGGGCACAGCCTGCATAGTGCGTGTGCATGTGTATGTATATGTATGGAATATATATATATATATATATATATATATATATATATATATATATACATTACATTACATTACATTACATTTACATTACATCACATGTCATTTAGCGGACGCTTTTATCCAAAGTGACGTACAATAAGTGCATTCAACCATAGGGTACAAACTCAGGAGAACAAGAAACAAGAAAGTGCAATTTCCTTTAAATAAGCCAATTTACAATTTGCTATAGATGAGTGACGTTACAAGTACAATGTAAGTGCTACCTGTTAGTCTTTAGTGGAGGTAGAGTCTGAAGAGGTGTGTCTTTAGTTTGCGGTGGAAGATGTGAAGGCTCTCTGTGGTCCTGATGTCTTCAGAGAGCTCGTTCCACCATTTAGGAGCAAGGACAGCGAGGAGTCGAGACCTAGTCGAGTGTTTTGCTCTCAGTGAGGGAGGGACGAGTAGTTTATCACATGCAGAGCGGAGAGTGCGGGTTGGGATGTCGGGTTTGACCATGTCCTGGATGTAAGCTGGACCCGATCCATTCACAGCATGGTACGTGAGCACCAATGTTTAGAACTGGATGAGCCACCGGTACCAGTGAAGAGAGCGGAGGAGTGGAGGAGTGTGGGAGAATTTTGGAAGGTTAAAGACCAGTGGAGCTGCTGCATTCTGGATGAGCTGCAGAGGTGGAATGGTGGTGGCAGGGAGACCTGCCAGGAGGGAGTTACAGTAGTCCAGGAGGGAGAAGAGCCTGAATCAGTACCTTCTGAGTGAGAAGAGGACGTGTTCTCCTGATGTTGTAGAGCGAGTATCTACAGGATGGTGTTGTCAGTGATGTTGGGAGTCAGGGAGAGTCGGCTGTCGAGTGTGACGCCGAGGTTCTTAGCGGTCAAAGTGGGTGTTAACACGGAGTTTCCAAAGTTGACTGTCAGGTCCTGGGTAAGCGAATCTTTTCCGGAAAAGAGAAGTAGTGAGCGGATGTGTGAGTGTGTGTGACGGGTTAGAAAACAATAAGGAAAATGAGGAAAAAATGACTCTTGAAGTCAGTGGTTCCCAAACTCTTTCTGTTAAGTCCCCCTTTGACGATGTAGCCACATAGAAAGCCCCCCCGACCCAAATGGGTCGTATCCTTTATGTTTTCAATTAATAAACAATAAAATATATATACTTTTATTACTTTATATTGGTTTAGGGGTCAGCGTGTGTGCGGGATGGAGAGGTGGTCGCCCCCCCCCGAGCTTGGGAACCACTGCTTTAAGCGGTGTCACGACCCGGCAGGACACAGGACACAGTTTTAAGGGATTTGTAGTTTATTAGTAAGACTGGATCTCTCCAAGGCAGAGAAAATAAATACGAGCTAGAAAATGATCTAGATCACAGTTCTCCCAATTAAATATTTAGGAGTGTGGCTATAAAAATGGTCAACCAAAAGTCGCTCCACTCGAGGAGGAAAACAAAAAGGCTTTTAGCTTTATCAGAATAGCGGGTAAGCGCTCTTTCCACGGAGGCAACGTCACTAAACAAAAACACTCCTTAAAACTGGAGGCCCGATGAAAGATTATCAAAACAAAATTCACTCCTTACGGAGGAAAACAAAGGACTATGAAAACATGAACCATTAAACTAAATCTTCACAGAATCACAGAATCACTCTGTTGGAGGAAAAACAACAGAACACAATAACGTGGTTCTCGAGGCTTTGAAACTATGGCGAGGCTGGAGCGGACGCATGCACCCAAGGACGGAGACGAGCACACTGGCACCGGACAAAGGGAGACGCAGACTATTAGACAGGACACAATCGGGAATCAGGGAAGACAATCAGACTGGTGACGCATGAGGAAAGGTAAGTGACCTGAAACGAGAGGAGAGTTACTATTTCAAAAACAACAGGAAATGACAAGACAAACGGATTCAAACAGTTCACCGCCGTGTGACAAGCGCTTGATGTGGTTCTTTGAGATTCTTTGTTAAGCTTCTGGAGCTTGAAGCGGCGAGGTGACGAATGCTCTCTGTGGCGATGGAAATTCTTTAGAAGCGACCGGAGTGGGAGGAGAGAACGGGTCCTTCTCTACCTGTTGTAGATAAAGTTGGTCCAGTCTATTGTTCGACCAGCGAAAGCAGAACTCTTCCTAGGTTTTTACTGAAAAGCAACAACGTTGAGCGCGCCTCTTTTCATGCAAACTGAAGTGTGATGGCGAGGAGCCCGAGGCGACACTGACTGTTACAGCCTCAGGCGCAGGGTAGACAGGTGGTGTCTGTGGCCCCCGTCCAATGAGACCTCCAATAGATGGGATTTAAGGTCTTCGGCGCGTTGCGAGATGCAGGCTCACGCAGACCCAATTTCTAACTCTCTTTGTTCCAACCCCATGGTGAAAGTCAAGTAATACGTTTGAAAAAAGGAGTTGTATTGTTTTTATTGAGCTGAATAAAGGGAATATACCACAAAGACAAAGTGGTTTATGGAAAAGGAAAAATAAGGAAAATCAAAATAGTGGAGCTTGTGGGAACATCACATGACCGCGCATGGGGACCATAACGCCCACACTACTTTTCATTGCAGCGGTTGGTTGGCATCTCCGCTACTTTTGGATGCACATTAAGTCATTCTGTCCTGGAACGGGGCCCGATTGCATCTCTGTCGAGCTCTTCACTGTCATTTCTCAAACACGTCACGCTACTCCTACGACCCAGAACTGTCCCATCATTAAATGCGCATTGAAATGTCTTTTCAAAGCTGGGAACCAAGACTAATTTATTGTGTCAAACACATGTACAGCCTGGAGCTGTACAATAAAAAAAGTTAAAATGCATTTTGTCTTAATGTTTACACCCTCGGGGAGCCTTCCATTGTTACAGCCCTCTTAGTTCAGCCAGGTTGGCAAAGACACGTCATGGGTACTGTCAATGTAACCCTAACACAAGCAAGTGCTCCTTTATGTTGTGCTTGTATTAGTATCATTACAACGATATTTAAGATTGGCCTGTTCAGATACCCAACAGAAATTTAAAAACTAACTTTCATCTTGCAGATTATCATCTTTGTCTTTAGTGATTATGAAAAGCAGTTGACTGACTCAGAGAGTAAAATATTGAATAAACATAAATTGTTACAAGCAAGCTGTGAGTGTGAAAGACTTCATGAACAAAAGGCACTACAAACATCACTTAACCAATACGCCATTTTATTAAAGCAATAAGGTACGAGAGGCTGTACTTTATCGTCCAATAATAACAGTTCGAGGGCGTTGTTAGATGGCAACGCTGTTCACATTGACCTTCGCTCAGGTCAATGTGAACAGCAACTGTACATTATCGCTCAATAATGTACCCCCCGTGACTCACTCTCAACCAATCAGAACGCTGGATTTCATCTACCCGTATTATAAAAAATAATAATGACCGATAAAGGAAAGAAATGTTGGACACACACATGCTGAGTGGGCAGAATAAGAAAACCTTTCTATTATGGGCAGTAAGTTTTCCTATTTTTGTTGTTATTAATATCCTGTCAGGATTGTTTTACACCTACATTAGGAGATTATTCAGATGACATAAGTAATCCGTGTTGACATTAAATTGTCTTCTGTATTATCTTTTACCAAACCCGCCTTGAGACAAGGTAAGAGGAAGATAAAAAAAGGTTCCCCGTGTTCAAACCAGAAAGGCATCATTGGTAGATCATTTTTTTACCTGTGATACCAACCAAAAGACTGCAGACTACAAGCGTTAAAGTAATTCCAGGATAATAACAACCAAATAGTTTTTAGCCAGGACTTGTGTGCATGCACTGTTTACCATCGTCACAGAAGGTGTGGCAGTGCGTACTGGACACCCGTTTCCCAGTAGACATTTTTGACTTCATCCCAGGAAAAAGATGTTGATGAATAAAATGATGAACCCTTAAACCAGTGGTTGATAAAATGTACATGTTGAAACATTTTGTGACTCCTCTATGTATCAGATGCTACATCAGACAAAAGCAAATAAAATCTACAACCATCTTCTTAGAACAATGCAAAGTTCTATCTGCAAAAAACCCCAATAATTGGCAGAATCTTTTTTCGTGTTGCTGTAATTAACCTGTCATGGACTGGACATCTTTTCAAAAGAACCTGTAATACCACTTGGACTGACTAGAGGGTCGCGCCCAGGGCTGTAGTGGAGGGTAAACGCACGTAAACGCTGTTTATGCACCTCTGGAATTTTGGAAATAGCGTTTACGCACCTCTAAATAACGTTTACCCACCCACCCAAGTTCTCTGCGGCTTTCTTTCTTCCATTGGAATAATCCGAAATAAATTTGGTGTCATTTTAAAACACCTAAGGCTACGTTTCATATTGTTGAACATATAAACGCTGTAGTCTGATCATTTTCGTCTGCGCTGTTTGGTCTGTGACCCTCCAATCACCGCCTTGCAGCTGCCACGCACCCTGGGCCTGTTTCCAGAGGCCTTCATTTTTTTTAAGGTCCTAACAGAGGTCCTTTCTTTTGTCTCCACCTTCACCCCCTTCATTTTTGAGGCCTACACATACTTTTCTTTACTGTTTTCTGGGAATTTGCCAAACTACATTCACATTTATTCACTGTCATTGATGGTATATGACTTTACCTGATAACATAATGTAATATAGCCAGGACAGCCAACGCTTTTGTTGCTTGGCATAGCGTATAGTCTATATGATGACAAAATTCATAATTTACCCATCTCTTATTTTACCACTACAGCACTGCCCACCACGCAGGATGGAGGCCTCAGCCTCGAACTGGCTTCCCGGCTTTGTATTCTTAGATCCTGGGCGATAAGATAAAGGCTAGAGCCCACCCGGCTGTCTTGTGGCTTGTGTTTTCTTATCTTTTTTTACTAAAAAAAATGGTCCTCTTGTATTGTTATATTGCAAAAGGGAGGCTTCATACTAAACCCTCTGTTAAACTGAGTAATGGTGTGTTCAGAGACACTATATCAGACTTCGAGTTGCCACTTATACAGCAGAGAGTTGCCACTCTGAGGCTCTGACTGGCGCTGCGCAGCGTGTATGTTGAGATGGAAGTAGCCTAGCAGCTAGCTGAGCCTAGCGGTGCTTTAAATGGTCTGTTTGCTCTCACGTGGAGGAATTCCTCTGCTCAGTTCTCCTCTGTTTGTTTTCCTTCCAATGCAAAAAACTCTCTCCATCTTCAGCTACCGACTCTCTCTCTCTCTCTGCCTCTCTCTCTCTCTCTCTCTCTCTCTCTCTCGCTCTCCGATCTAACTGACAGCAGCTAGCGGCGGGTCAACTGTGTTTACTTCTCGCTCACCGGAAAACCGAAGGTAAACAAAGTTGCGTTAACAGCGTTAAAATATTTCATCGCATTAATCTCGGTCACATTAATCGCATAGATTAACACGTTAATTTTGCGCAACTGGAGCCTCGCAACCACAATAATAATCCCCATTACTCCTCAAACTAAGAAAACAACCCTTTCACCACTTGTCCTTGTAAACAACGTCAGAATATGACATGTCAGTTGAAACCTGCAACATACCATTTAATAACATTAGACAAACCAGCCCGATAGTCTTCGCAATCATTATGTCAGCAATTACTAATAATGATATACAGTTTAAACTGGCCACGAGAGCTGATCTCAACATGAGTGTATTGCACTAATTGAAGAAGTGCCGGACTCGCTGCCGCTCTGTTCCTGAGTTACTTTGGCATCAAGAAGATGATTTCTTAAAAACGGCCCAAATTGCACTACAACACAAAATATCAGACTGCCACTGCAAAATAAAGTGCAGACAAACTGTGTTTTTCATAAAAGACCTTTTACTGATTGGCGTCTGAGAAGTGTGCACCTCTTCTAACCCAATGACGTGTGTAGACTGCCAAAAATAAATGTCAGAAGTACCACAACCCTGCATGATACTCATGGACAATGATGCACACTTTAAATCGCCTCAGAAAGACACACTTAGAGAGTGAAAGCACATTGTGTTAGACCCCAAAGCATCACATCACATGTTTGACTAACACAGACCCACGATCAAGTCAGGCCAACGATTTCACCTCCATGACCTTCTATTTCCCTCATCACAAAAAAGAGACAAAAAAGTGTCTCGGCTTGGTGTTACTGCAGGAGCTGCAGACCTATTAGATAAATATCAAGGAACATTTCCTTTGAGGCTGATTTGCTTTTTATAGCCTCAGCCTCCCAAACCCCAAACCTGCTCTTTGCACCAAAAAAAAAGAACAAAATAAAGAGACTTGATAAATTTGATTAATATTAGAAGCCTGAAATGGGAAAGAAAGACCTGAAGGGCAAAGACAGAAACAAAAGGGAAGAATACAGGAAATTTCATGAGGCTCATTGAATCACGTAAGTGCTCCTTTTTGGTAGCCTTTTTAATATGGGTGCCGTTTGTAAAATGTTGCACGTTCTAAAATCCTGTGCAGTTATGGTACATTTAGCATTAGCATATGAAAAAAAAGCACGACAATATTCATGTCACTTTTTCAAACATTTAAGGAGAAATTCATGTAAATTCATGCAATAACTTTTCCAAAGATAATGTTTGGCAGTAACACAAAGTTGTCAAACAATATAAATATCTCATCTAAATGTAATGTTAAATGAAAATATAAATGTAAAATGTTAAATATAAATGTAAATGTTAAATTTACGCTAATTCACGCCACAGCAAGATAAGCTGGCAAGTCCTTAGAGTAAAAAAAAAATGCTTTCACGATGCAAAAAAAGCCAGTGAAGTCAATGTGTGGACAGATATCCACGCACACACCCGGGTCCCCACAGAAAAATGGACTGCAGCCATCAGTCACTTTATCAGTAGCTCATGGTGACAGGGTCCCTATCTGTTTATCTGTTTTTCCCCCTGTCTGTGCTTATGTTTTGTTGTTTTTGTCAACCTAGAGTTTCGGGTTTACGGGCCGCCCTTCTCTCGGTGGCTCAGCTATGGCTCAGTTTGCCTGTTGGTTTTCTTTCTGTACCGCAGTGTCAGACCCCCGAAGTACCACGGAGCACACGTGACTCGTTTTAATGGTGTCGGACCTCGGGTTTCCACACCGGCACTATCTGCCCTATCTGCCCTATCCCCCCCAGACCGCAAGACGTCGGTGGAGTTTCCCTCCCGACTCCAGTTGAGCCTGAGGAGCGCGTTCTGTTCCTTTTTTGACTATTTGCCTTGTTTATCTTTTGTTTTTTTTTGTTCACTTCGTATGGGAAATAAAAACCATTGGCTGAAAAATCGAACTGGTGTGCGCGTTCATTTGGGTCCACCAACTACACCACCTAACACATAGCTTGTCCAGCTGTAGGCTGTGCCGAAATGATTTGCTGCTTAATTTTGGTGCAAACAATATATTTCCCAACATTAAATTCCTTTTTTAAAATACGTTCACATTATCAGGGCGGTGGGTTTCCAAGTGTCTTTTCTTTTTAGTGGCCTTCACACTATCAGCTGCCAGTATTTTAAGACACTCGACACACTGGGGTCTCTCTTCTTGGCCGACCATAGTGCTTTTAAAGGCCAGGGACAGAAACGCCTCGTTGTATTTCCCACTCTTACCTTTTTGTCAGTGCCGTTGTTGTGGTGATTGCGTCGCCTGTTACAGAATCATTTCATTTGCACTTTACACCAGTTACAAATCTGTCTCTCTCTCTCTCCTGCAACCACACCTTCGTATGTGCTTCCAATGATTCAGGCTGATTAGGCCTCTGCCGAGGTGGAGGTTGCACCGGTAGGAATAACTCGGGTGAAAGTGTCAGATTAGATCTCCTCAACCAATCATGATTAGTACATGTTGAGTCCTCTGAGGCAATAAGGGACAACAGCTGCAGGATGATGGTCTTGGCAGGCAAGTTAAAGTTAGCAGAGCATACATTTGTCTTCAAAACTCACACAACGGCCGACCGCCCTCCAGGTTTGAGAGTAAACCAGCAGTTTGTGGTATTTCTTCTGATATGTATTGTTTCTGAAATCCAAATATCAAAGACTGATAATATTCTTTATATGACTGCAAAACGTTTTTCGTCAGATCACTTTTTAGTCAAAGTGCCAAGACAGCAATAGTGTACCCTAAGAAAAAAATATATATAGAAAAGTGAATCACAACTAAATCAGTGAGTTACTCTATAAATACAGGGATGCTGTGCTAGAAGCTCACACAAAAACGGGAACTGTTCCCAGGAGTCACCAAAAAGGGACCCACACGTCTCGGACACCATTGCTGAGACCGTGGTTTTGGCCTTTTGAAGTTCTGACATCACTGTAGATTTCTGCCGCAAACCCTGAGTTTGCCCTTTAATTAATATCAGCCCGCTAAGTTAAATGCGGACAAGTAATGGTGAAAAAGTTCATGTTATTATTGTTATGTTTTTTTCGCGCTTTTTGCCACACGTTAAGCTCACAAGGCCACAGGAAATGTGCCCACAGGGCGAATGGGGACTGTCTGTCTGATCAGATGATGTGTCAGTATGGCACCACTTGATTTACAAACAGTTATCCACACACGCTCAGAAATTATTGACCTGAATACCACACGGTACCTCATCCCTGCAGGAAGTATTTCAGACGGATAAATCCTCGGAAATGCTCCCCCAGATCACATGCCAATAAATATTGTGAAAACAAGTGCTGAAGGCTTCATGCAGGATATAAAACCCCATAAAAACTCTGACGACAGTTACTCTATAAATGGTCTTCCAAGCAGTTTGAATTGGAATAACGCCGCTCTGCTCCTCCTGCGGGCCGTGGCGGGAGGACCCCGCGTGAAGGAGAACGAGTAGGCAACAGCAAACAAGTACTTGGTGGGTCGTGTGTGACGCTTGAGGAAAGTTTCCCGAGTGGGAGAAAGTTGGGCTGTTGCCTGAAGAGATGCTCATTTCAGCAGCCATTAAAATGTTCCCCGGGTTCTGTGATCTCAGATTTACGGGGCTCCTGCAGGCGAGAGGGAGCGGGCGAACTCAACCGTCAGGATTCCCAGAGGCAAGACAAAAAACAGAAAACAGGATAATTAGATGAATTCCATTAGATGAGAATGTGTAACACTTAATGGCCAGAAAATCATTATTAAGCGCTGTACCTGTTAGCGGATTACAGAGTATTCTCAGCGTGCAATCTTTCCATATTGGATTGTTTTTCATTTGTCTTGTCTGTGGTTGTCCAGTTCAAGCGTTGGGGAAAAGGAATGCATTGAAGTTGATTGTCTTTAAAGTACAAGCATGAGATGAATGTTTCTTGTTCCCTCCAAGATATCAATGTCATATTGAAGATGTTGAAGTTTAAACCAAAACAACGCTCAAGGCTCAAATGTCATGCTTGCAGGGATTCAGGGGTCATTCCAAGTCTGAAAGGATGCAGTAAACCCCGTATCGGTGTTCAAATTTGAAAAAATAAGCAAAAGTGCAGAAGCTCTGAGAGGCAATTGAAATCATTTGAAAGCGTACGTACTGGTTTTCTATTGAAAAAGAAGCTTGACTCATTGATGAAAGCGGACAGCTGTTCAATACAGTTTACTCATGAGTCATTCATGACTGTAAATATCTACACACCATGTGAGTTTAATTACAATGAGAATAAATATTTAAACAGGCTTGCCTTCATCAATTCCTTTATTCAAGATAGCGCTTCTTCTCGTGTATGTGTCATTGGGGATGAATGCAGAGATCTCCGGCATGAGCTCATTATCTACCGATCACACGGCTCAGTTCTGTTAATATAATAATTTGATTTAATCGTCAAGCAAAGACAGCTACACAAGTGAAGCGAACCGTGCCATGGCTGGACCATGGTAATAGTTTAGCTGATGCTTCAATAGTGTTAGTGATTGATGAGTATTGATGAGGCAGCACCAACTGATCATATGCCTTTCGTTATGTTGCTAAATGTCACAGAAAAACTCGACTTTACAAAGGATTCCACACCCTAGAGATACAGCTATGGGTACGGACGTGGGTTGTAAGGACGTGGAACAGAGATCCCTGCGCCGTACACAATGGTCTAGTGAGTGACAGCAGACCTGGTTGGAACCAGTATGCAGCGGAGTATCGTGCAATCATTGCAGGTAGACCCAGACAAGGGCCTGTCCTCAGGTACAAGAAGCGCACTAATGCTCCCCAATGCAAGATAAAAGTAGGCTTTTCCATTCAATGGCCAACCAGCTAATACGTAACAATATGCTTTTTGGAGTACTGAGAATTCCTTAGAATAACATCTCTACAATGCACTGCTGAAGGAATATAAGAAACCGACAATATTACTGAGTTATGGCAACAACATTATAATCCCTTATTCAACTATATACAAAGTGATTTGGACAATATGGAGGTAATTATTTCATGGCAATCATCACAAGGATTACCACGCTATAAAAAGGCCGTCTGATAGCAGAGTGCTTCAGTATGCTGGTCTGATGTTGGCTCCTCTCCTCGCCGCTTCCTTTACTTCACGATTCATGGCTTATTCCCACACTCTCTGTTCTGTTGGCGGCAGTCATCTCAGCCCAATTCGGGTTTGGGATGGTGTCTGACGAGTGGGAACTTTGTCCCCAGTTGGTTTCAGTCTATATATTGACGATGATTGGGAATACTCTCCTTAACCACATTGTGATTGCAGATGGTCTTGTGATTCTTCATCATTAGACACTTTAGATTTTCAAATAACAATATTGTAGTCAAGGATAAGGTTAAATATCTTGGACCTTTTATTACAGGACAGATGGCCGATGATGATGATGATGATATTTATAGGCAATGTTGCAGGATGTAGGCACGAGCAAACGATCTCTTGTACAAGTTTAGAATGGCTACAGATGGAGTGAAGATGTCTCTGTTTACCGCATATGGCTGTGAGATTAAAAATGTTACAAAACTATTGTTAAAACTGTGCGTGAGTCCCGGTCACCTTTTACCCAGCTGGCCAATCACAGCGGAAGAGAGCAGGACGAACCGCCTGCCACAAAGACGTGAAGAAAGCTGTATTCGTAGTGTGTGTGTGTGTGTGTGTGTGTGGCGTGCGTGTGTGCGTGTGTAGTGTGTGTGTGTGTGTGTGTGTGTAGTGTGTGTGTGCGCGTGCGTGTGTGTAGTGTACGTGTGCGTGTGTGTGTGTAGTGTGCGTGTGCATGTGTGTGTGTAGTGTGCGTGTGCATGTGTGTGTGTGTGTGTGTAGTGTGTCTGCTGTTCTCTTTTCTGTTGTCAGAGAGAAAGCTGTTTCACTTCAGATAGATGGTGGCAATAGCAAACTTTACAAACAACAAAAGAAAATGTAATGTCATATGAGTGTGTGTGTGCGTGTGCGTGTGTGTGTGTGTGTGTGTGTGAGTATAAGCAAAGGCTTTTGTTTATTCATGGTACATAAACCTGCATTAACTCATCAGCAGTATAAGAGCTATAAGTCCCTCTGAGAGAAACTACTATGAATGTGGTAAAATCCTAAAACAAGGAACACACTGACAATAATGCATTAAAAAACAGCTATTAAATGTTTGAAGACTTTTGTGGAGGAACATATTCTGTAAATTGCAGAAAATTTGTTTCCATAAATCCTAAATCAACCTGTGCTCTTAGGTACTTTTGGAGGACGGAGATCCGAAGATCGGCGAGTTGGATACGAGCGAAGCTGTGAAGTAGACCCTGAAGTGATAAGGAATATTCCCTTCACCTAATCTTATAAATGAAAATACAAATTCCAGAAGTATTGATGTGATAAATAGTGGGAATCGGCCATTTCTGAAATAGAGGAGCTGATATGTCTGATTTCACTTTAATTGCAAGGCTAGCAAGATGTTTCTGGAGGACTTTTCAGAGGAGTTTAAAAAGTGCTCAAACCACATTGCAATTTGAAAGATAAAGATATGTTTTGCTGTAATTAAGAATAATCTGCCTATCCGTTTTGCTTACTAAATTGTCAAGATCTTGGGTTGTTTGTGTGTCTGATTTAGACTTTAGTGTTTATTCTGTAACGCCATTGTAGTCAATGCGTTTCATCTCCAGTGGGCTGCTATGTTGTACCAACGAAGTGACAGATTTAAAGTCATTAAAATAGGCTCATGACATCACTTCAGGTGGACCGATTACGTCTCTGCTCAGCTCAACGTTTGTCTGGTAGGGGTACAGGCTTTGGTAAACTCAAACTAAATGATCAGCATTCTTCAGACAGCACAGAAGACAGAGAGACAACATATGAAAAGAAATTATATTCAAGGGTTCTTTATTGCAAATGCAACTAATGTGGTCAGCAAGCTACAGCAAACGTAAATATAAGATTGGAGGCTGTAGGCTACGTGTAGATCTTTGTTCTAATAATCCTGATGTACCAGTTGAATGTGGCATCGACTGACTTTGTTGTTTGGTGGAACAGAAAGAACATCTACTGCAGTGCTGTAGCTAATAAGGATCATAATAAATTAAAGATTAAAAAGCCCTTCAGTTGACAGTTGGACCGTTGGTACACCCATGAGGCCACTCAGTTAATTTGTGTGTTTAAAAATACTGAGGGAAGACAAACATTTCACTTATGGGTCCAACTATTTCCTCTTTATGCAACAACAACTTTGATTCTAAATGAAGCTGTCTCAGTTCACCGAGGGCAGAATGAGACCTGCACACTCTTTGGATGACGCACAAACCTGACCAGCTCGGAGTCGGCCAGTTGTTACGAAGTAGGAGCCAAGCTCTCCACGTGGAGCAGTGCGTTCACCTTGATCTTCTAGACGGTGAAAGTGCTCAGAGGAAGTAATGCGTTGTTAGTCTCACATCCAGAGTACTTTATTTCAAACACAAGGATGATTGCACAACGTCAACTATTCAAGAGAACCCGTAAGACTCAGTCAATTTAGTTCAAATACATCCTGATAGTGCGGAGACTTACATGTTTTAAATATATCTTTACTGGTAAGTTATGTTGTGTAGGATCCCTTTTAATTACAGCGATGCATCATGGGTTCCAGGTAATACACTTTATATAGTGACAAAGCAACAACTACAACTCACAGACAACCCGACTGCACATTTGCACATCCACATTTGGGATAAATCCCCTTTACCAGTTCACTGACGTTCTCTGTCCCAGTATAGCCAGTCCAGTCACCTGATCCTTTCCATCAGGCAGACCAGCATGTCCCTACTGCCAGCTCATGCACATTGTGTGTGACCATGTGGTGCATCAAAATACTCCTTAAGATTGATACAAGTATCTTCAATCTGATTTGAGGAAATTCTACAATAATACTAATTCTTCATGACGTATTGTTGTTCCTGACTACACCCACTGGGATCATTGAGTCCATGTCTTTCAAGTGACCACCGATCAGCAAACGCAAATATGCCAAACTCATTGTTTTTTGGTTTACGCGTTAAAAATCTGCATAGCTAACACGAGATTATTCAAAATAAAGACATGAGAGTTGTATTACATAACTTGCTAACACACGACATACACAGTGCAATACTTCAGTCTTCATAATTTGGGATTTTTGTTGTCCAATTGTCAGATCAACCATAATTACAACCATATTAAATCAAAATCGAGTTTAACAGGAACAAGAAAACAGAAACCAGTGTTTACGGTCCCTGTGTTTATTCATACAAACATAACTTCGAAGCGAGCACTGACTTCATGGCTCTGAGTTAACATACAGGTAATCTGAACCTCGCCTGCAGGAAGCAGCCGAAACCTTCGACCTCCTGCTTTTCTCCAGACAAAGTCACTGTGTGATTTTTTGTGAGGTGTCTTATTAACAGTCTTATTAACAGTTTCAGAGGAGGAACATCGCAGAGGAAGTGTGCCACTTGTCAGACAGTATGTTTCTCATGCTCACTTATCTGTCTTCTCTGTGCTTTCCCACCCTTCCCAAGCACAACAGCAGGATTACCACCTTCATCTTCGCACCTAACATCACGTAAAAAGCGCGCATTTTCTTTGATAGACATTATTTACAGTTATTATATTTGAAATGCGATGTCAAATCTGTATTTGTGTGTTTCCCAAAGTTATGCTTCGCCTTTGAATCGCTGAGCTTGTCAACCGAAGGTGACAGCTAACTGGCGTGGTACGTTTTATACGTAGGTGAGGCATCAGGGAATCAGGGAGTCAGATTGATCGCACGTACAGACAAAACACACACAAACACACATTGGCGCTGAATGAAGGCAGCAGGGAGGAGAGAAACTGACTGATTGCTTAATTCTTTTCATCGGATACGTTTTAAAGGGAGAGAAAGCACGAGGAGAGACAACGCTGTCATCTCTCGTCTGCTGGCGACAGGATATAAATAACAAGTAGGTTCTGTTAAAAGTCGAGATGAAAACATATGCTTTGTTTCCAGTGCGTATAGCTGTGACGCGCCTTTGAAACCTGAAGCCGGGAGAAGACTCTCCTTCATGTCTCCCCCACTAAGCCACAGAATAACGAACAAGGAGAAATGCCTGACCTAATATTTGACAGATAGTCAAGACACATGTATCCCGGGACCAAAAAGCAGATTTCAGGGTATATTGTGTTTTACTGTAAAGTGTTATGAGGTTGCCGCGGCTCAAGTACAACTTTGGAAGGGGAACCAATTCCATTCTTCGTTATTATTAGACGGTTATTCTAACCTTTTTGAACGTATACATTTTAGACTGCAGCTCAGTTAAGAACGAGGTCGTCATTGAGTCAGAGGATCGGCGGTTTGATCCCCGGCTCCACTGACGTAACCGGCGCGTCCTTGGGCAAGACACTTAACACCAGAAAGCTCCCGTAGCCGCGACTGCGGTGTGTGAATGGTGTGAATGTTAGTTACTGATGGGCAGGTGTGTGTGTGTGTGTGTGTGTGTGTGTTGCAGAACCCATTGGGGTGTATGAATGGGTGAGCGACGACACAAAGTGTTAAAGTGCTTTGAGTGGTTGCAGGAGAAGAGAAGCACTAAACAAGTACAGTCCATTTACCATTTACACGGTGATAATCACGCGTATCACTCAATTAAATGGTCTTAACATTTCAGCATGGGGAACATTAAGGCGCTTTCCAGGCATGTTGCATAGCGATGTCCCCACTGGCTGCCTCTACGTGCTTCTTCCCATCCCACCGCCGACCTTGGCGGTGACGACTCGTCGAGCGTTCAGGGGAACCCTGTCGAAATAAAGTGGAGGACATAAAGATGGGTTATAGTCATGAGATCCACCAAAGCTGCTCTTCTAATACTCCTTGTTGTTTAATTGACTAATCAACACCCTCCAAAGCACATAGTCTTTGTTCTCCCGCGCATGCATTCTGAGGCTTCAAAGGAATGGAAAACGAACACACACGTGAGCGAGCGAGTGCGCGTCGTTCCGTGTCAGGAGACCAATTACGTTTCAGAGTTGTGCTTCAAATGAGGCACACGGAAACCACTGGCCTTCCCTCGCTTTGGCCTACCGCAAGAAAAACGAGGGAGCAAACATCACAGCACACACGTGTCTTTTGTCTGTTACGTAAGATCTGCCCGCGATGACAGCTGCTTTGCTTAGCAGGTGAGGATGTAACAAAAATATTGATTTTGGACAAACAAAACGGATGCAGACTCACTGACTGGCGAGTAAACACAATGAAACAATATGTACCAATATTGATTTTGAACAAACAAATAGCAGCAACTTGTGAGTCAACAACGCGGCCTGATTCAAATTTAAAATGTGAGGAGGAGAATCTCCCCTCCCGACTCTCAGTGGAGGTAAACTCTCTCTCTCTGCGAGGGAGGTGTGTGGACATGGGGGGAGAAAACACGTGGAAATGCATAAATATACATGCTGTGGATCAACAGTGCCTCCATGCATCCCTTAATCCTTGAAAGGGAGTAATCCCAGTGGGCTTGTGTACGGGGGGCTAATCTCCCTCTTCTCTGCTACTGGGGGACTGAGGACTGGGCCCCACGCAGGTAAGCCTGATTCCCACACCCACAACCACTAATCCCACTGCTAGATGCAGACGAGGGGGAGAGGGAGAGCTCGGCAGCTTGATGTGCTGTTGTGTGACGTCACATTAAGCACGTGAGCTGTTGGTGTTTGTGGACATGTGACCGTAGTTCAGTCAGCAGAAGGATCTAAAAGAGCCCTTACTGAATCCAAAATGACTGCACATCTGCTCCCAGTTTCCCATAAAAGTCACCTAAGGATGTATTTAAGTTGATCGAAAAGAAAAAAATAATGATTCTCAATTATTCTCCTCTGAAATGGATTCCTTCATTTAATCTATTTTGCCTTTAGGGTGTTTCATTTCCAAGGAGATGCAACTCTGTGGGCTGTCGGCCATTAATTGTAATATATTTATGTTTATATATAGCCTCAATATAGTGCTGAGGGTATACATGTGTTTATCCACACTATATCTCAGTTATTAACAGTCTGTTGGCCTTTTTTTTAAAATGTGTTTGAGAGGGTCCAAGGACAGCGCTTGTCAGATGCCCCACAGATTGTAAAACCCTCTGAGGCAGTTTTGTGATCTGCGCTATTGGGCTTTAAATCAATTGAATGTTTTCCTCCACTCGCTCAGTCTCCTGAAAATTGCTCCTGGAACTGAAAAACAGTCAAATTTCCTAAAAACACACTTGGCCAATAGACAAAACAAATGTCCTTTTGGAATGACGACCAATAATTAAATGTTCAAGTTGACGACTGACAGTGGAGTCAATATTCATATGGTAGGTCACAGTACAGCCCTGATACCCTGCTGTGCGTAGGCTAGTCTAGCTGAGTCGAGAAGCCCTGAGGTCATTGACCTATTTCTGCCTAAGAGCTGCTGTAACACCTGGATGGTGCATATGTGTGTTTGTGTGTGTGTGTGTGTGTGTGTGTGTGTGTGAGAAGAAGCCCCCTGTCTCTCTGGGGCATTACTGTACAGCTCTGTTTGGTGCCTGCTGGTAGGAACACACACTCTCTCCCTCCTCCTGTCTCCCAGCTCCTTCCCCCACTCTCCATCTTTTCATAGAGCAGCAATTTCCCAGCACACACACACACACACACACACACACACACACACACACACGCACGCGCACACACGCACACACACACACACACGCAGACACACACGCAGACACACACGGTCCTTTCTCTATCACTCCCAGGTGCACACCCGCTGAGATGTCCAGTGCTGAGTGTTGCTGGATCTGCGTCCACAGCAGGACATGCGCACACGTGTACACTCACTCTCTCTCACGCACACACACACACACACACACACACACACGCGTGGGCACACCTCCACAGATCCTGTTACACTAGACGTGTTCGCAGCGGGGTGAACCCGGTTCGAACAGCTCGCGAGAAAGTCTAATGATTGATGATAAGACCAGAATATCTGCAGCCACAGCAAAATCACACAAACAGGTTATCTGGGGCCTCCAGGCGCCGCGCTCCTTCCCATGAAGGAGAGCAGAGGGCCCGGGATCATTAGCGTGCACGCACACACTACTGGGTCCTTCAAACCCACTACCAACAGACCTGGGCACGGACTTAAAGCACGAGTGCCGGCAGATTGTCATGCACACAGAGCAACCCCCAAGTTTCTTGCTGAACTGCTGAGGAGGCAGAGCAGGTAAGCAGGTACGCCAGCAGTGGGGCAGAGGTGCTGTTTGTCTTATGAGCAGTAGCAGACACACACACACACACACACACACACACACGTGCACCCAGTGCTGGTGGGCGACGATGTCCACCAGTCAGTGAATGTCGCTGGTGGAGTGTGTTTGTCGTGTCCCCGCGGGGCCGAGGTGTGTTGTGTGTTGCTCCTGCACAAGCGGTGT
This sequence comes from Gasterosteus aculeatus, assembly GCF_964276395.1. Classification (NCBI taxonomy): domain Eukaryota; kingdom Metazoa; phylum Chordata; class Actinopteri; order Perciformes; family Gasterosteidae; genus Gasterosteus; species Gasterosteus aculeatus. The sequence goes on along the minus strand of NC_135696.1, from coordinate 568,590 downwards.
GATTGGAGTCGTTCCCAATGACGTAAGGCGGAGAGCAGTGTTCTCATACACAGCGGTGATGTAATGGACTGTGAAGGTACTAGTCAGGCCCTTTCTTCATGCTCCCTCCTCCTCTCTACCTCTCTCTCCCCCCTCCTCTTCCTCTGTTCCCATCTCGACATCTTTTCTGTTTTTTTGTCTCTTCGTCTTGGCAGGCTTCTCCTTCTACTCCTCTGGGAACCGAGACCCAACAGCTCCCTCGCTCGGTCATAAAGGGAGGTGGAGCTCCACGCTGTGTCTCCAGCGCTCCATCATCTCCACCCATCTCGTTCCACCAGTTCGGCCCGCCCTCCGTCCCTCTTTCCCTCCTTTGCGCATCGTTTGGTGGATACTTTCTAGAGACACGCGGCCCTTTTGTCACGTAAACTGTCAGAGACGTGACACATTTATTAGACTCCAGTTCCCACTAAGGAGTCCCGAACCAGTGCTCCACCTCCTCGTCGCTTCCTTTCTCCCTGCCTTCATCAAAGGAACCCACCAGCCCCGAGGAGGGGGGGTCCACAATGAGACAGACAAAACCCTCCCAGCCCTACTGGACCATCCCGGTGTGATGCAGACGCGAATGCATTCAGTGTTCTGCTGCACGCGCACTTCTTCTGGAAGACCGACGATGTCACCGTCTTCCCAAGGAAGCTTCAAAAGCGGAACAGGAGAAGAAAGACAGACAAACACACACACACACACACACACACACATAAGAACAGCGGGGTGGGGGCCCACTACATAAATATCAAATTACCAAACACATCAAACGCACAGAGGATGAAATATTGATAACTTTGAGACATTTATGTAACCCACAATGGTGCCTTATATAAGTGTTCCATTTACAGAGATGCGCATGGGGGGCATTGTTTCCCTTCTTCTTCTTCTTCTTCTAACAGTAAAGGTGTATGTTGGCAGCGGAGGCGGGGAGCGCGTGAGAGAAGTTTGGAGAAGCGGGTTCCCTCTCCGGCGAACGAGCTGCTTCAGAGCACGTGACCCGCAGACACGTCCTCATCTGGTCACATGTGGACAGCAGCACCAAGCAGCGCTGCTGGATGTGCGTTCACGACGGGGGAGGGAGGAGGAAGGAGGGGAGATGGGGAGAGATGGGGAGGAGGGGTGTCTGTCAATCGCTGCGCGATGGAGGCTGCTCCCTCCGAGCATGTGGAGCAGACGGGGAGGTTTTGGGCTTCTGTCTCTGCTTTGAGCTGCAGATCACACAGCCGCACGCACAAACAAGCAAGGAGATATGGGCTCCCTCTAATTAATTGTAAAAGAGGATGCTGAGTGTGTGTGCGTGCGTGCGTGCGTGTGTGTGTGGTTTCGTGATTGCATGCGTGAGGAGAAATGATTGCGGGAGAAAACAAGAGGGGGAGACGTAAGTTTGCAGCCACTCTTCGTGGTTTTTCCTTTGAAACTGCTGTTCCCCACTAAGGCCGAATAAATTAGAGCTCTAAATAGGAATAATAATGAGAGCATACATTATTTCTGTTGTTGGTACTGGTTGATGTTGTTGTTGTTTGTGTCGGCAGGAAGGCTCAGATCTCATATATGCAAAAAAATTAAAAAAGGTAACTTCCCTGCATGTTTTATAAGTTTGCAGGATCGTTTTAATGGTGACCCAAAAAGATGTCCTAGATATTTGGGGAACATCCTTTTGAAAAATTCCTGAAACTACAGACAGAGAGACAGAGGGGAAGAGAGAGGGAGGCAGAAAGGGAGAGAGAGAGAGAGAGGGAGGGAAAGATGATATGGAATGTAACCGTGTGGTGAATGATGTTTTCATTTTAAGAATCTCTCTGCTCTGACAATCTTCTCTCATGTCCTCTCATGATTGCAAAGCCTTTTTATTCATTTGCAAATGTTAAAAGTTCTTAACACATTGAAGATGATGACGCTCCATCATTATCAATTCCCATTTAAAGCTGACAGCCCCATCTGCTGGCCTCTGGCAATGACAACCACGGGACCCCCTCCTCCTCAGCATGTGATGGGACCGGCCCCCCCTCTGGGAATCCCCACTGCAGGTTATGGACCTTCTTCGGCTTCACCGTCCAGGATGCACATCCCACCCAAAGTCCAACCTGAGCCTTCACGGCCTCGTGTTGCACAGCTGACATCAGGGAGGTCATGAGTGTGCAAATGGTTTATTTATCTTAACAAGCTGCAAAGTTCTTGTTTCCTTCTTTATATTCTTCATTATTAGGGCACCCCCCCTCTGAGAAAGGGTTGAGTGTTAGATCATTATAATCAATTAAAAGTATTGCTATTAAGAAGACATTTCACTCATGTAAAATAATATAATATGATAACATAGACCAGACAAAAACGCTCTGTGGTGGGGAAAAAGTGACATCCATTTAATGAACTTGTGACATCTTCTAGAATTACGAGAATACAGACCACCAAGCCAAACAACGTGGAGGTGGGTAAGCTCTCTTTAACATCAGCAGCTTCTGGAGCCATAAACACATATGCACGCAAAAAGAGAGCCGTGCACACAGAACCTCGTTGCTGGGCAACCCGCTGATTGTTGATGTTCTCATCTGGAGCGTGCGCTGCCGTGCTCAGCTGTCTCAACCTGTCTCGGTTCGGGTCTGCTCGTTTCTCTCCGGCCTCCACTTCTCTGCTCTCATCAAAGCAAACTCTGAGCAGCCTGCTTGGCCCTCACGTAGAAGTTCATGCCGAGAGCATTTTACAACGTCACGTGTTTGCAGACGCAGCCCTGCAGCTATTACATAGTAGTTATGTTTGATTTGGGTCACTTAGCGTGATATCCTGGTGGTGCATTTAATCAGGGATTCATTTAAGTTGGCTGCATCTGTTATTCTGTGCTTTTATTTGTCTTTATTTAGAGGCACAATAATTGCAACCATTGCCCACAATGCTGCAGTCCTTAATATTATGTCTTTGCCGTGCATTTTTTCACCGTTCACTAACTGCTTGCTGACACTCAGGATGTCAGTGTAAACTTTGAACATCTAGCTTAACACACCAGCAGCTTCCTGTCTTCTCATTGGGCTCCTCTGTTTTTCACATATAGAGTTTAACACGACCATTCTGTGAATCTTGTCCCTACTTTGTAACAAGTGCCAAATTACATTTTAGCATTTTACAACACAGATCTTTTCAAATAAGGAAATCCCAAATGAACTTGCCCTTGTTAGGGGTCCTGCCCTGCAGAGGTGATAGCTTTCCCTGACTGTAGATGGCGTACGTTAGCATCTGCGTTGAGGTGGATAAAAGGACATTTGAACTGCGTCAGAATGTAATATGTTCAACATATCACATTATGTCTGATGTTTATGTTTGACCTCAAACGCACGTCTAAAGGCGATCGGACAACGGCACCTTTTCTTGTCCGAATCACCAATGGAGCACCTCTTAAAACTGGGTTTAATGGATGTAAATACGAGCGTAGAAAGCAGCTAGATGTGCAACGTTCTCCAGTCGTGGTGTCGCCCCCCCCACCGCCCCCAGCGCCCTCGCTTCATGGAGAGCACGTCTGAAATACCAACGGTGACATGTGAAATACAGACAGCATGTCCTATGGCCTCACAGCACAGGGTGCCCCCCCCCAAACAGAGCCGCATCAGAAGCCACAAAAACCTCAGGAAAGCCGCAACACAGAGAGAGAGAAGTTAAAATATGCAATTTAGTAGTAATAATAGAGAATTTTTACAAGCTAAGACATAGTTTGAAATCAGAAACATTTGTGTGTAAAATTCACCTTGATCCGTTTTTTACTGACTTTAGAGCATTTATGCACGGGTTCTGTGTACTGTGGGACTCTGTATGTAGAGAAAAGAATCGGTATCACAAGTTTATTGCCAAGAACGTTGCGGAACAGAATTTGCCTTTATTATTGGTGCAACCCTATGAACACAGTGCAGTGATATAAGACAAAATAAACACATTTAAAACATGAAATGTATGGTAAAATATTTTAAACCATTAAACAAATGACAGTAGGTTGATTTCATTAAGTGTCAAGTGTATGTGAGAAATGTAAAAAGGTGCGGAACTGTAAGAAATTGTTGGTATAAGCACACTTAGCTTCATGGTAACAATCCCTCCCTCACAAGTATCCAGCCCAGTCACAAGTATGCAGTGCTACTGCCTGGTAGCACAAAGCACACCGTGAAGCTCATGTGACCGTATTAACCTTTCAGACCTAATCCTGCAGCCATGAGACAGAGAGATCAGAAAAAAGTTAGAGAAATTTCCAAAGAACAAAGAAAGCAGAAGAGAAAACAACTGTCAAATGTTTTGTTGCTCCTCTGAAGCCCTCAAGACTCCGTTTCTATCTATGGTTTGTTTTGACACACAGACTCTTGATATACAGAAGCGCAGATTTGCCACTGCATTGTCAAATGAATCGAATTGAACCCGATATCAGCGTGCAACTCCCCCCGTGGCTTCAAAAGCAACAAGACCACAGAGAATAAAACTGACGTGATGTTCTTGTAGCATCAGTGACAGCAAGAAATGTCTCCATTATTTCCATAGTTAGTTTTATAGCTCGCAGCCAAATGTCAGTTTACTTGCTGAGGGGCCGGCGACATAACACGGCTGCAGGGTCTGGCAATGTCATTGGCTGCGTGACACGAGTTGTATGGCTTTGTCATGCTGGTCTTTCGGCATGTGAGTGAGTCAGTGGAGCCTTAGGTCAAGATCAGCCGATTTCATTGAAAGGGAAGTTACATTAACCCGGAGCGGTGATTAATATTAGGCATTAATGAGCCTTAAACATTGCTTCCCACTGACCGGAGGACCAAACCCTCCAATCATATCATACCACTTAGTCTTGAAATTCTTTATTTTTATAGATTTTCATGGCAACCCATTCAATTGTTATTGAGATGTTTACGTTGGTACCAATGTGGTGGAATTAGAAAAAGCAATTTCAAATCTGGGATGGCCAATTCAGAAGCCCTCGATTTCATACATGGCTGCGTCCTCAGAGGCAATTTAAACAATTCAGTCCAAGTGCTTTTTTGTGTACGCTTGGGATGTTTGCCTGACACCAACCTGGATATAAATACAAACAAACTGCCTGCACATAAACTCATTTCCTCATTGCCTTTGTACCGTGTGGATGCCTCTGATCATTGATCACAATCAATTTAACACCTACTTCCAATTTAGATTCCTACACTGGTGCAAGCTAGACATCCATATGAAAAAGAAACATTCCTTGTATTATATAACTAGATAGACATGAATGTCTTTGTTGGATAACCGGGCAGTTGGAAACCATGTGGCATCACCGTGCCATTCTAACTCTTACTGTGCTCTGGTGAAACACAAGTGTGGTAGAAAGAAAGGCCATAAAGCAGTTAATGAGAAACGCTTGTTAAGCAGACACACATAAGGAATGCCGTTTCACTAAGCCTTAATCGGACAATGCTTCTTTACTTTAGTAGATATTGTGAACTTTGCTATTGCTCTACTTTCTATAACTCTATGTCAAGTTCTTACGGTAGCATCAGCCACGCCCCAAACTCGCAGCCCGTCTATAATTGCTCTCCCAGAGTTCACTATGTGTGTGACATGCCGCCCAAGCACCACCACAGCTCTTGTAAGGGACTCGGTAGCATTTAGCACCGAAGTGCTACCTTACCCCCTCCTCCTCCCGACTCCATTGGGAGACACCTGTTGGCACGGAGACACCTCGGGGTGGCAACATTTAACATGGCGATGTTCGTTTTTTCACCCTCCCTTCTTTCACCGTCGGCCATTAACATTGCCCTCCCTGCCCCGGGCCCAATCGACTCTACACACTCGTAGTGCGGTCCTGTGGCGGGATACACGCTCACACTGGACGTTTGAGCAAGACTGAAGGAACCAAAGGGAAGTAAAGAGGCTTCTCCCGGGATCCTGGGGATTGTTTTCGGAGTATCATTTTATGTTTTCTCTGACAACATGGAGTACTGCTTTTTGACTGGATTCCTAGTGGTTTTGTTGCTTCAACGTTGCACGTGTGAAGGTAGGCTGGCATTTGACAAACGGTCTTGATTATCTGTGGTGAAATCTTTGTGTTTTGATCAAAGGTTATTAGCTGCAGACTGAATTCAAACGGCACATTTACTTCATAATTTCCAATAGAATTCCCCCCACACACGACGTGCTAATGACCTTCAACTAATATGTCTGTAAATAAAGTAATGATAATCATAGATATTATCCTTGGACTGGTTGTCAACATGACCTCTTCATTGGTATCAATGATCACATACAATAAATATTCTATACCATCCCCACAGGTCACTCTACCTCCATCCAGTCCTCCACAGTGGTGCCCTTGCATGATGGGCCAACCGTCCTCCAAGAACCAGAGCCCCCTGCAGAGGTGGTACCTGCGGTGGCCCCCCCCAGCCTGAAGGAAGTACAGCAGGCCGTGCAGGAGGCCTCAGAGCAGGTGGAGACCCGTGGGGCGGAGGAAGTGCTGAAGGTGCTGCTGGAGAGGGTGGTGGAGGCAGCTTGGGGGCAGGTGGAAGTAGCAGGAGAAGTGAAAGCAGATGAGGAAGCAGTACGGGAGGAGGATGCCCTTGAGCCTGAAAAAGAGGAGGTGGAAACAAATGCAGAGGTGTTGGAGAAGGCGGTGGAGGGAGAAGATGTGGTTGCCCAGGGCGACGATAACGATGCTGGAGAGGAGCAGGAGGTAGCAGTGGTGGATGCAGTGGAATATGTTTCTGAGGAGGGCAAAGGAGTTGAGGAGGGGGAAGGGGAGACCGTGACGGGATCTGTGGAGGAGACCGGAGTGGGGGTAGAAGCAGAGGGAGAGGAGGTTATCAACAAGTCTTCAGGCATTGAATACGCTCCGAGGACTGTAGAAGACACTGTGTTAGAAGAGGTGGGAGGGCATTTAAAGTTGGCGGAGGCAGGGCCGCGGGTCGGCATCGAGCGGGCTGTGCTGTCGGAAGAGAAAAGTGCGGCTCAAACAGAAAGGCCGGAGGTAGAGGAAACCCCAGCTGTTGTGGAGGAGGCCGTGGCCGAGTCCAACACCAGCCTGCCGTCAGTAGGGGACGTGTGGGGAAATGAAGAAACTCAGGTCGATGAAATGGAGGGCGACGCCATAGTCCCTCACTCTGATGATTTAGAGTCCACACAATCAGTGGTAGGGGAGAAGGTAGAAGAGATAAACATAGAGGAGGATGCCAAAGAGCCAGAGGTGGAGGACGAACAAGGCCATTTGGTGGCGGGGGGTGTAGCTGCAGAAGATGAAGGGGCAGAAGCTACGCCAGCGAGGGAAGAGAGTCTAATCAAGGGAGAATCAGTGGAGCTGGCGAATGAGGGGGGTGATCCACCAGCGGGGGAAGAGGAGCAGATGTCTCTGGAGACCTCGCATGGCGATGAAAAAGAGGATCAAGGTGAGATATGTGTGAGGTGGTCCTCGGCTGGCACCATGCCCCGCGGAATAAACAACAACCAACAAATACAAACCCTCGTGTCAATATTTCCTCTCCTTTCATTAATGAGCTCTATATTTTGTCTCACTTTGGTTTCAGCACATCCCAATCTAATGATAACATAACTTGTAAAATGTTGAATATGTAAAAACTCACTTTTTATTTGGGTCACCAAAACCTAAAACTGCAATGGTATTTGCCTTTAAACATTCTGATGCATTAGACTCAGCAGCTTTGGTTGAGCATGCATTGTTTGCAAATTAACCTACTTTAACAGGGGAAAGCTACTAAATGAAGATTAAAAGCCCCTTTCATACATTTTACAATAATTTTGGTTACCAGCCTGAAAAACCAAGGCCTAACGTTCAACCTCATCTGCTTTGGGTGGATTGGGAAACATTTTTTCAATACGCTTTCGGTAGGAAGCGCCTGAGAAAATGTTTACTCAGAATATCCTGACACAAACATTAATCATTCATCAGTGGAAACATCTAAAAAAAGTATCTCAAAGCCCAATGGTTGCATGCAAAAAGACAGCTACTCTAACGACACATTCTGCACTGTGGAAACGTTGCGATACTACTACTCCTCAGCCGCAGCACATCAATGCATTATTCTACATTCCATAGGCCCACTCCACAAACCCTAACCCTTGACCTCTCGTCTTCATCTCCATGTGTGTGTCACATACCAAACCCCTCTCCTAGAAGTGCTGGTGATCTCCGCCCCAGAGCCGCAGGACGCTGGGGGGGCCTCCGTGGAGCCGAGCCCCGAGAACCAGGCTTTCACCCCCGGAACATTCCCGGGTGTGGGGGAGCCTGAAGAAAATGCCCTTGGTGAGGAGGCGTATAACAATGAGATCATAGACCCGACGGATGTCCATTTGCCACATGACGCTGTGGAGCCCCAAGCTGCACCGGATCACTCTGTGAAGGTTCTAGCTGAACCCCCTCAGGCGGAAGGGGAGGAACCAGGCGAGGCCAATGAGCTGCTGGAAGAAGCAGCTGGAAACAAAGGTGAAATAGAAAAAAGCAATAAATATCACAGTTGACTGCCACAGTTACTCTTCTGATATTGGTCAATCAATAATGAGACTGATGGTCTCCAATGGGGTGAACATCTGAACTATGACACAGCACCAATAAACTTACTTCCATTTATTTTGTATCGCTGGTTTTTATGAAATGTTATGTTTGAATATGCAAATCTGGCATATCTTGTCTTTAGATAACTTTTGTTCAAATATGAGACAAATCTACATTGGCAAGTAGAAAAAGTCATTAAAAAAAGTATATTGGGTGTTTTCTTTCCACCGGTATGGATAAAGATGTGTTCATGTGGAAACTAAATGCCTCAAAGTTCCTGCAGTGTCTCATCTTAAAACGTTTTGAAGGGTCAAACGTTATAGTAAAAAAATCCCATACTATTTTCTAGTGCAGTTTCAGGACTTGAATGGACTGAAAAACGGGTTTGGGTATACATTACAGCAGATTTTCTGCAGCTTATAACTTGGGCAGAGTGGAGAAGATGAAAACAGATCATCTTTGATTTTGCCAACAAAATATACAGATGGCCAAGTTGTTTTTCAACCCATTTGAATAAACACTTGCCAGGCTGACTTCACGCTGACTGACACAGGACCAGAAACTCTCCTGTCACAACATGTTCCACTTCTGTCTCACCGAAATGTTTTACTGTATACAGGTCCAATGCCCCCAATGTCTCAAACAAATGCCCCTTTCAGCTGATGTCCTTTAAACAAGCTTGTAAAATGACATGATGAAAGAAAGCAGGTATTTCACTTCATTTTTCCTTCCTGGCAACATTAATGTGATGGCGGGAAAAGAAATGGAGCACAGCCTGTTTAGATGAGGGACGGTTGATTCAGTAGCTGCAAAGCGTTCTGCACGTCATCACCATCTCTCTCTCTCTGTTTAGAGACAGCTGAGCCGGGCCTGGAGCCGTGGAAGATTGGGGCTATTTCTGCTGCAGCCTTCCTAGTTTTGGAGACCATTATCATCGTTGTCTATATCCTCAAATGTCGTAACAAAAATAGGTAGGCAGCCCTGGTTTGGGGCCACTCATTTCAAAGAACACAGACTCGATAAAGTCATTATTTCATCATTTTGCAGCTCAACTACTAGACGGTATTATTCCCGGCAGGTCGCCATCAGTCGACACAATTAGCTGCTTTATACATCCAAGAGTCTCGTACAAAAAGGGATTTTCATTCAAAACCTAATCTTACCGTACTCGATAAGGATTTTTTAGTACCGCTTAGTCCTTGTAAAACAGACTCTTTTATTCTCTCGTTACTTTTTATGAATGGCTATCAAAATAATACTTCTGCATTCGCACAAGTACCAACTATATCCCAGAGCGTCTTCTCTAATGGCTGAAAATAAGCCACCTGATTGCTAGCTGTAGCACCAGCAGCGCTGCAATCACAGATGGGACTTACAGCAGCGCCGGTGCGTGATTGCTTCAGATGTTGCACAAGCTGCAGCTAACACGCGGGTAGATGGTGACGCGAGGAGACGGTGCCCAGTGTTGCTTCACCATTTCTCTTGTAAAAATACAATTTATTATTGGCCCTTCCAATAATATGCTGTACCGTTTTTTGATTATTTTTCCAAATGCTCCAACACAACAGGCAATTCATTTGTAGACGGGCAACAGTGAGCAGCAGCAGTAATAACCGACTTTTTTTATTTGTGTGCGTCTGTGTGCAGCACCGCGGGCATTCAGCGTGCGTGTGAGGAAGGGTGTGTTGAACCGGAGGACGCCACAGGGGGGGACGGCAGTGACGACACACTTCCTGCAAGCAACAGGGACGCCCAACAGTATGTTCACACATGCAACAAATCTATCCAACATCCACGTTTGCTGGATAGCGGGACAGATAGATTGTAGATCAATCGCCCTACGCGACATTCACAACCACTATGAGACGCGGCGGCCCCTGAGACACGCCCACTTTCGGGCCGCCAAATTCAACGCTGCAATTTGAAATCAGGTTTCTCGCAGCAGCTTTATTAAAGCAAAGAAAGGACTCATTGTTGGCCTCCACGAGTCTTGCTCTAATAATCTCCGACCATTGCTCCCCTAGATTTATTGGAAGCTGTAAGTACGCCATGTAGGTCTTTTGTCTTATTTAAGCTATTTCAAGGCTTCATTTCAAGGACTTCATGGTTTATGTTTCACTGAGCTCAGACAGTAGGCCCATGTATTTGCTAGCTCCCCCCCAGGGTCCGATTTTCTGCAACCACCAACCTGACTATCAGTTTGTCACCAACACCAGCCGGTTGTCAGGTCTGCTCGCTGCCATCCAGCTGAATGCTGCGCACTGACCTGCAATCTTGTGGTTCATAGGAACCACCAGCTGCGTGCTTCTCAGCTGATTCCCTCCCGGCTAAGATATGCGCTCAAGAGGCTGATAGCTGGGTCACATGAGGGCGAGCCCTGTGAAGTGGGTAATTCCACTGTTATTTCTAATCAGACTTGCAAGGCTCGGATCAATAATAAGCCAAAGGTGCTTGTGCGCGAGCAGCGACCATGAGAAAGAGGGCGAGGATGAAATCTGAAGGGAAACATGAAGTGTGCACAGCACAGGCAATAACACAGCAACACTGAATGATTAAACACACTGGTCTTGAACTGTGTCCTTGTTAAGAGATTCTATGTGTGTGACAATCCAGCTGCCATTGAATCAGGGAATCACTGAAAACGCTGCCAACCAACCGCAGACGTCACTCTTAGAAATAAGAGTCTCAATAGTTTGCGGTACAAAGTGCTGCTTCTTTTACACAACAGAGGCCCAGACGCAAAGCACATTCAGTAAGTTTTGTCTATTGGCTTGATGATTTTTTGAAACTGTCCAATATGCTTTTAGAAAATGCAAATGAGGGCGACCGTTGTTTGTATAGTAAATAAATGGTTCGAAACGAAGATTCAGAATTCAAACACTCTTTACACACACTCCTCATAACAACTGGACTTGGTATGCGATATCCAGCATTAATAATCATAATAAATGTTACATACACAACCTAACTAAATAAAAAGTGTATATATCCTAAAAATCTAATAATTTGGTTGAATTAGTCATGTACAGTTAGTTATGTACAGGCCTAAAATTAAGTTTCCAAGTGGCAGCGTTGATGGAGATGGTTGTAGGCCAACATCCTACTGGGTCATTAGACAGAGATATGTATTTGTTTATTGGATTTTGGATTATTTTACTTCTGCTTCATTTCAAGTTCTGAGGAAAAATCACAATATCTACACAGTTTCACTAATAAAAAATGATTTTTAAGTGTTAATGCAATCAGCAGATTTAAAAAGCTAACGTTCGGCCTTTTTAAAAGACCCGTACAAGCTTCAAAACACTGAGGAGGTATATTTGCTGGCTCATTTGGTGTTGTAGACAAAACGTCAACATCTCGTAAGCTTGTGTTTATACCGCGGAACTTATTTCAGGAAACAAAAACTCATTAAGATCGTTCCTGAAGCACTCTGTTGTGCAAAATGTCAGATTACAGCAGAGGTAGTAATGGGAGACCATAATGCATTCTGGGTGAGATGCAGCCCTTCAGCGGCCATGCTCTGTGCAAAAAGAATGATAGTTAACGTGGCAGTATGGACGGGCTTGGGGGTAAATCTACTGGGGCATTTTTAAAACACATGCAGGGCTTATTTCGTCCTGGACGCTTGTCACCTGCAATTAGTCGATAGTGTCAGCTGACCTATTTATATATCTGGGTGTGTCGTCATCTCCTTCCCCCGTCTCCATCTGGTGCGTCATTAAATAAACACACCCCGCGGTTACAATATTAGCATTGGCTCGCAGCAGTTCGACAGCCATTATGAAAACACAAAATGAAGTTGTGTTGGTTTTTCACTGGTAGACTAAGTGCATCACAATGTCTTTGTTCTTGTGAAACAGATGTTAATCCTCATTTGCATAAAGCAGCTTCCACTGCGTCTGTGATTATTCCTGCTCTCAAACACTGTCTGCAATGGGCCCCTCTGTCCCGTCTCCCAGGATAGCAGCACTCGACGCGTTCCAGGTCCCTTCAACTGCGGCCCTGAACAAAGGGCAGAAGGAAGAGGAGCGCGCGGTCGCCATGTCCGACCTCCCGCCCAGCTCCGCAGAGGAGTCGGCCTGCTCCGGACCAGGACCGGACTGCTCGCAGGACCTCAGGACTTCCATCCTCTAGGGGATCCAATCCAGCCGCTCCGTCTGTCCCCACCGTTAGCTAAACAAAGGCAAAGCAAAAAATACGCCACTCTGCCGGCCCCGGGCCCAATCCAGCCAATGAATCAGCCCGATTTGTCAAAGCCCAGCCAACCCGAACCCGAGTGTAATATCTACAGTATATGCAACACATTTGCATTCGGTGTGCAGGAATGCGTGTCTGCCCGTACGAGTGTAAACTGAAAAACAGACTGTACTGTCACACATATGGCTCGGGTGAACGCGCGGCAGTGGGCGTGCGCATTAAGCAGGTGAGCCCACCAGTGGAAATGAGTGAAAGGGAAGAGCATGTTTTAAAATACTCGGTGTGCATGTATGTGAGTGTATGTAAATGAAATCAAACGTATTATGATTCCAGTTTGATTTGAATAAAACTGTTGAAATGTTTTTCATACTGAACACATCAGTCAAGCTGAACAAAAGCTGTGGGAAACGATGTAAAAGGGGCTGCGGGTCTTTTTCTTTCTCAGTAATTCACTAAGTGCTTTGACGGTAGAGTGTCACAGTCTCATTAGAATACACAACAAAAAAAGAAATGTCACTATTGACACAATGTTAAAAAGTTGATGTTTATTCTTCAAAACACTTTGTATTGTCGTTTATGATTTGAAAAGTACCAAATAAAAAAAATAAGAATATTGAATGTGTGCGGGTGGCTAGTCAGTAAATCAAGCTCACCCATTGTGTGGGAATAAGTGGTTTGTGTGGGCAAATGGTCAAAACTTGTCCCGAGCACCTGCCTGCCCCCACAGATAACAAAACATCACACATGTTGTTCAACGGGACGACATTCACCAAGAAGTATGACTGCTATCTCACAGTCGGATCCTTCATTGCTTGAGTGCCCACACAATGGCGTCATTCGGGTTGTGATCATAAGGCCTATGAAAGAATGCA